>NC_138190.1:89298251-89923251 GCF_964194105.1 Spermophilus citellus
GAAGTGGTGATAGAGGGCATCCCTGTCTTTTTCCAGATTTTAGAGGGAATGCCTTCCATTTTTCTCCATTCAGAATGATGCTAGCGTGAGGCTTAGCATAGATAGCTTTTACAATGTCGAGGTAAGTTCCTGTTATCCCTAGTTTTTCTAATGTTTTGAACATAAAGGGATGCTGTATTTTGTCAAATGCTTTTTCTGCATCTATCGAGATGATCATATGGTTCTTATCTTTAAGTCTATTTATGTGGTGAATAACATTTATTGATTTCCATATATTGAACCAGCCTTGCATCCCAGGGATGAATCCTACTTGATTGTGGTGCACAATTTTTTTGATGTGCCTTTGTATCCGATTCGCCAGAATTTTATTGAGGATTTTTGCATCTAGGTTCATCAGAGATATTGGTCTGTAGTTTTCTTTCTTTGAGGTGTCTTTGTCTGGTTTCAGAATCAGGGTGATGTTGGCCTCATAGAATGAATTTGGAAGAGCTCCCTCTTTTTCTATTTCCTGAAATAACTTGAAAAGTATTGGTATTAATTCTTCTTTAAAGGTTTTGTAAAACTCTGTTGTATACCCATCCGGTCCTGGGCTTTTCTTGGTTGGTAGTCCTTTGATTGCTTCTTCTATTTCATCCATTGATATTGGTCTGTTCAAATTGTGTGTATCCTCCTGACTCAGTCTGGGCAAATCATATGACTTAAGAAATTTATCGATGTCTTCACTGTCTTCTATTTTATTGGAATATAGGTTTTCAAAATAATTTCTAATTGTCTTCTGTATTTCTGTAGCATCTGTTGTGATATTGCCTTTTTCATCCCGTATGTTAGTGATTTGAGTTCTCTCTCTTCTTCTCTTCATTAGCATGGCTAAGGGTCTGTCGATCTTATTTATTTTTTCGAAGAACCAACTTTTAGTTTTCTTATTTTTTTCAATAGTTCCTTTTGTTTCAATTTCATTGATTTCCACTCTGATTTTAATTATTTCTTGCCTTCTGCTACATTTGCTGTTGTTTTGCTCTTCTTTTTCTAGGGCTTTGAGATGAAGTGTGAGCTCATTTATTTGTTGGCTTTTCCTTTTTTTGAGGAATGACCTCCAGGCGATGAATTTCCCTCTTAAAACTGCTTTCATTGTGTCCCATAGATACCAATATGTTGTGTCTGTATTTTCATTTATCTCTAAGAATTTTTTGATTTCCTCCTTTATATCTTCTGTAACCCCTTGATCATTCAGTAACATATTGTTCATTTTCCATGTGATATAGGATTTTCCCTTCCTTCTTTTATCATTGATTTCCAGTTTCATTCCATTATGATCAAATAAGATGCATGGTATTATCTCCACCCCTTTATATTTACTGAGGGTTGCCCTATGGCATAATATATGGTCTATTTTTGAGAAGGATCCATGTGCTGCTGAGAAAAAAGTATATCCACTTGATGATGGTTGATATATTCTATATATGTCAGTTAAGTCTAGGTTATTGATTGTGTTATTGAGTTCAATAGTTTCTTTATTCAACTTTTGTTTGGAGGATTTGTCCAATGGTGAGAGAGGTGTGTTGAAGTCACCCATAATTATTGTGTTGTGGTCTATTTGATTCTTGAACTTGAGGAGAATTTGTTTTATGAACGTTGCGGCACCATTATTTGGTGCATAGATATTGATAATTGTTATATCTTGTTGGTGAATGGTTCCTTTTAACAGTACTTTTTTTTATTACAATTCTTATTACACATATATACCACTATTTTTCATATCTCTGTTTATATATAAAGTATGTTGACACCCATGTTGAGTCTTAATACATGTATTTTGGATAATGATGTCCATCACATTCCACTGCCCTTGCTAATCCCCTGCCCCATTACTTTCTCTCCCAACCCACTGCCCTATCTAGAATTCATATAATCCTCACATGCTCCCCCTCCCTAACCCATAATGAGTCAGCCTCCTTATATCAGAGAAAATATTCGACATTTGTTTTTTGGGGGATTGGTTATTTTCACTTATCATTATCTTCTCCAGCAGCATCCATTTGCCTGCAAATGCCATGATTTTATTTACTTTTGTTGCTGAGTAGAATTCCAGTGTGTATATATGACACATTTTTTATCCCTTCATCCACTGAAGGGCATCTAGGTTGGCTCCACAGTTTAACTATTGTGAATTGTGCTGATATAAACATTGATATTGCTGTATCCCTATAATATGTTATTTTTAAGTCCTTTGGTATAGTCCAAGGGGAGGGATACCTGGGTCAAATGGTGGTTCCATTCACAGATTTCCAAAGAATCTCCATACTGTTTTCCATATTGGCTGCACCAATTTGCAGTCCCACCAGCAATGTATGAGCATACGTTTTTCCTCACATCCTCTCCAACACTTATTGTTGTTTGTCTTCATAATAGCTGCCATTCTGACTGGAGTGAGATGAATCTTAGAGTAGTTCTGATTTGCATTTCTCTGATTGCTAGAGATGATGAGCATTTATTTATTTATTTATTTATTTATTTATTTATTTATTTATTTATTGATAGATTGTATGTCCTCTTCTGAGAAGTGTCTGTTCAGGTCCATGGCCCATTTGTTGATTTTGTTATTTGTTTTTATGGTGCTTAGCATTTGGAGTTCTTTATGTATCCTAGAGATTAGTGATTTATCTGATGTGTGAGGGGTAAAAATTTGCTTCCAGGATATGGTCTCGCTGTTCACCTTACAGATTGTTTGTTTTGCTGAGAAGAAACTTTTTAGTTTGATTCCATCCCATTTATTGATTCTTGGTTTTAATTTTTGTGCCATTGGGGTCTTATTAAGGAATTTGGGGCCTAATCCTACATGATGAAGAATAAGGCCTACTTTTTCTTCTATTAGACACAGAATCTCTGGTTTAATTCTATGTCCTTGATTCATTTTGTGCATGGTGAGAGATAGGGTTTTTTTTAATATATTTTTTTTTTTTTCCGGCGGACACAACATCTTTGTTGGTATGTGGTGCTGAGGATCGAACCCGGGCCGCACGCATCCCAGGCGAGCGTGCTACTGCTTGAGCCACATCCCCAGCCCCAAGAGATAGGGTTTTAATTTCATTTTTTTTGCATATGGATTTCCGTGTTTCTCAGCACCATTTGTTGAAGATGCTATCTTTTCTCCAGTGTATGCTTTTGGCACCTTTGTCTAATATAAGATAATTGTAATTTTGTGGGTTAGTCTCTGTGTCCTCAATTCTGTACCATTGGTCTACCAGTCTGTTTTGGTGCCAATACCATGCTGTTTTTGTTACTATTGCTCTATAGTATAGTTTGAGGTCTGGTATAGTGATGCCACCTGCTTCACTATTTCTGCTAAGGATTGCTTTAGCTATTCTGGGTCTCTTATTTTTCCAGATAAATTTCATGACTGCTTTTTCTATTTCTATGATGAATGCCATTGGGATTTTGATCAGTATTTATTTAAATATGTATAGTGCTTTTTTTTTGCTAGTATGGTCATTTGATAATGTTAATTCTGCATGTCCAAGAGCAAGGTAGATCTTTCTATCTTCTATGGTCTTCTTTGATTTATTTCTTTAGAGTTCTGTAGTTTTCATTATATAGATTTTTCTCCTCTTTTGTTACATTGATACCCAAGCATCTATTTTTTTTGAGGTTATTGTGAATGGGGTAGTTTTCCTCATTTCCCTTTTTGAGGATTTGTCACTGATATACAGAAATACCTTTGATTTATGGGTGTTGATATTATATCCTGCTACTTTTCTGAATTCATTTACTAGTTCTAAAAGTTTTCTGGTGGAGTTTTTTTTTTGGGGGGGGGGTTCTTCAAGGTATAGAATCATATTGTTAGCAAATGGTGCTAATTTAAGATCTTCTTTTCCTAAACATATCACTTTGATTTCTTTTGTCTAATTGCTCTTGCCAGCATTTGAAGAACTATGTTGAATATAAGTAGTGAAAGAGGGCATCCCTGTCTTGTTCCAGATTTTAGAGGAAATGCCTTAAATTTTTCTCCATTTAGAATGATGTTGGCCTGGGCTTAGCATAGATAGCCTTTACGATGTAGAGATATGCTCCCATTATCCCTAGTTTTTCTATTTTTTTTTTTTGAGAGAGAGAGAGAATTTTTTTAATATTTATTTTTTAGTTTTTGGTGGACACAATATCTTTAGTTTATTTTTATGTGGTGCTGAGGATCAAACCCAGCACCCCATGCATGCCAGGTGAGCACATTACTGCTTGAGCCACATCCTCAGCCCCTTTTCTAGTGTTTTGAACATAAAGGGGTGCAGTATTTTGTCAAATGCTTTTTCTGCATCTATTGACATGATCACATGATTCTATTGATGTAAATAATTACATTTATTGATTTCTGTTTATTGAACCAACCTTGCTTCCCTGGGATGAATCCTACTTGATCATGGTACACAATTTTTTGAGATGTTTTTGTATTCAATCTGTCAGAAGTTTATTGAAATTTTTGCATCTATGTTCATTAGAGATATTGGTCTGAAATTTACTTTCTTTGATGTGTCTTTACCTGGTTTGGGGATCAGAATGATATTGGCCTCATAGAAGGAGCTTGGAATTACTGCCTCTTTTTCTATTTCCTGAAATAAATTGAGGATTATTGGTGCTAGTTCTTCTTTAAACGTCTTGTAGAACTTGTCTGTGTATCCATCTGGTCCTGGGATTTTCTTGATTGGTAAACTTTTGATGGCTTCTTCTATTTTCTCACTTGATATTGGTCCATTTAAATTGTGTATATCTTCCTGACTCAATCTGGGCAAATCATATGACTTAAAAATTTTGTGGATGCCTTCAATGTTTTCTATTTTATTGGAGTAAAAGATTTCAAAAAATTTCTAATTATCTTCTGTATTTCTGTAGTATATGTTTTGATTTTACTATTTTCATCATATATGCTGGTAATTTGAGTTCTCTCTCTCTCCTTCTTTTCATTAGTGTAGCTAAGGGTCTGTCAATTTTATGTATTTTTTCAAAGAACCAACTTTATGTTTTTTTCAATTTTTTCAATTGTTTATTTTGTTTTGATTTTATTGATTTTAGCTCTAACTTTAATTATTTCTTGCCTTCTACTGCTTTCGCTGCTGATTTGCTCTCCTTTTTGTAGGGCTTTGAGATGTAGTGTGAGGTCATTTATTTGTTGCCTTTTTCTTCTTTTAAGGAATGAATTCCATGCAATTAATTTTCCTCTTTAGTACTGCTTTCTTAGTGTCCCAGAGATTTTGATATGTTGTGTCTATGTTCTCATTCACCTCTGGGAATTTTTCAATCTCTTTTTTGATGTCTTCTGTGATCCATTGTTTATTCAGTAGCATAATTTTTAGTCTCCAGGTGATGGAGAAATTTTTATTTTTTATTTTGTCATTGATTTCCAATTTCATTCCATTGTGATCTGAGAAAATACATACAGGCATCTCTATATTTTTGTATTTGTATCAGTTGCTTTGTGGCATAGTGTATGGTGTATATTAGAGAAGAATCCATGTGCTGCTGAGAAGAAAGTGTATCTGCTTGATGCAAGTTGAAATATTCTATATATGTCAGTTAAGTCTAAGTTATTGTGTTATTGAGTTCTGTAGTTTCTTTATTCAACATTTGTTTGGAAGATCTATCCAGTGGTGAGAGATGTGTGTTAAAGTCCCCAAGATTATTGTGTTGTGGTCAATTTGACTCTTGAACTTGAGAAGAGTTTATTTGATGAACATACCTGCACCATTATTGGGGCATATATATTTATGATTGTTATGGCTTGCTGGTGAATGGTTCCTTTGAGCAGTATGTAATGTCCATCTTTATTCCTTTTGATTAACCTTGGCTTGAAATCTACTTTATTTAATATGTGTATGGAAATCCCTGCTTGCTTCCACAGTCCATGTGAGTGGTATGATTTTTCCCAACTTTTCACCTTCTGTCTGTGTCTGTCTTTCCTTATCAGATGAGTCTCCTGGAGGTAGCATATTATTGGGTCCTTTTAAATCCAATCTGCTAGCCTGTCTTTTGATTGGAGAGTTTAAGCCATTAACATTTAGGGTTACTATTGAGTCATGGTTTGTATTTCCAGCCATATTTGTTTATTTTTGTTATTTTACTTGAATTGGTTTTCCTCTTTTATTAGTTTTTCCTTTAGTGTACTACCTCCGTCTGCTGATTTTCATTGCTGTTTTTCATTTCCTCTTCATGAAATATTTTGCCAAGGATGTTTTGTAGTGCTGGTTTTCTAGCTATAAATTCTTTTAACTTTTGTTTATCATGGAAGGCTTCTTTTTTCATGGTTGGCACCAATTATCCTTCAGAACTTGATATATGTTGGTTTCAGGATCTTCTACCTTTAAGGGTCTGTGTTAAAAAATCTGCTGTTATTCTCATTGGTTTTTCCCTATATGTAATCTGATTCCTTTCTCTTGTGACTTTTAAAATTCTTTCCTTATTCTGTATGCTGGGCATTTTAATTATAATGTGCCTTGTGTGGAACTGTCGTGATATTGTACATTCAGTGTCCTATAGGCTTCTTGAATTTGGATTTCCAATTCATTCTTCATGTCTGGAAAGTTTTCTGGTATTATTTCATTGAATAGATTGTTCATTATTTTGGTTTGTTCTTCTATGCTTTTCTTTATCCCAATAACTCTTAAATTTGGTCTTTTTTATACGATCCCATATTTCTTGAATATTCTGCTCATGGTTTCTTATTATTTTTGCTATGTGGTCTATGTTCTTTCAAGATGATTTATTTTATCTTCATTGTCTGATGTCCTATCTTCTAAGCGGTCTACTCTGTTGGTGATGCTCTCATTTGAGTTTTTAATTCAGTTTATTATTTCTTTCATTTCAATGATTATTTAAGAATCTCTATCTCCCTGTTGAGGTGATCTTTTCCTTCTTGGATTTGTTTATGTAGCTCATTGTCAAAGTGATCTTTCACTGCCTGTATGTGTACTCTTATGTTTTCTTTAAGATCCCAAAACATTTTAACCATGTATTTCCTGAAATCTTTTACTGTAATTTTTTTTTCTCCTGTAGCTGCCAATGCTTCTAATGATGTGTTGTCTTGATTTGTTTGTGGTACTTTCCTCCCTTGTCTTTTCATGTTGCTCATATATCTTTCTTTCTAGCTCTGTGGATCTGGTGTGTTATTGTTTTTACCCTATAGATTTGTAGCGCTCTTTTAGGGTTCCAAAATCTCTCTTTTGTGGGGAAGAACAATATTGACATATCCCAATATCAACAATACAGCACCTATGAACAAATTGTTGTTATTAAGATATTTACAATTTAGCCTCAATGTCCAAAAATATTTGATTTAATTATTACTTAAAATATAATCAGTAAATATATTTACTATCTTAAATGTGGCAATGATTCCACATATGTGTACATATGTAAAAATTATCAAGTAAGATGAGCATAGTGATACATGACTGCAATCTAGGAAGCTCGGTAGGTTGAGACAGGAGGATTGTGAGATCAAAGTCAGTCTCAGCAACTTAGTGCAGTGCTAAGAAACTTAGCAAGTTCCTACCTCAAAAATTAAAAAAATATAAAAAGAACTGGAGATGTATCTCAGTGACTAAGCACCTCTGGGTTTAATACCTGGGACAAAAAAATAAAATTTTCAAATAGTATACTTTTAACACATACACATTTACAAATTCATAATATATACAAATTAATAGTTAAATAGAAAGATTCTGATAAAAATAAAAATACCAAACCACAGAATAGAAAAACAATTAAAATGTCATATCTAATAAGTAACTTGAATCTAGAATATATAAAGAAAACTTAAAATATTAAGAAAACAAGTCAAAAGAAAAATTGGAGCAATGCATGATGATGCATGCCTGTAATCTCAGCAACTTAAAAAGCTGAGGCAGGAGGATCTCAGGTGTGAGGACAGCCTCAGCAACTTAGGGAGACCCTGTCTTAACATCTAAAAAAATAAAATATATTAAAAAGGGCTGGGGATACAACGAAGTTTTAAAATGACCTTGGGTTTTATTCCCAGTCCAAAAAATACCTGGGGCTAAATATTTGAATAAAGACTTTGCCAAAAATTATATGCAGATTAAGATAAGAAAATAAAATATGTTTACTACAATATTTATTAGGGAAAGAACATATTACTAAATGCATATTAAAGTGAAGACAATAAAAATGGTTACAAACATATAAACATGTCAAGAACTTTGAGCAACAACTGTAAAATATACAGTCAGTTTGGAAAACAATTTGTCATACACTTACCATAAAACCCAACAATCATACCTCTAAGTATTTCTCTAAGACAAAACAATATATTTAAAGATTTGTATGTGAATCAAATCTCACTGCATTATTCATTGAACATAAAACCAAAATTGGGAAACAACTCAAAAAGTCTTTCAAAATGGATAAACAACAACACAATGCAACCATATGCTGAAATACTACTCAGTAATAAATAGGAATGTATTACTGATATATGTGCAACAATGCAGACAAATCTCAAAGGAATTTTGCAAAGCAAAAGAAGGCATACTCAAAGGCTTATATAACACATGGAAAATGCAAATCTACAGGGTAGCAAACTGGACATTGGTTATCAGATACTTACTATGGATACATGGTAACCACTAGAGATAGAATTTAACTACAAAAGGTCTCAAGACACTCTAGTGGTGGTGGGGTGATGGAACTCTTCTGTATCTTAATTTTGGTAATGGTTATATGACTTCATTTGTAAAACTCAGGGTTGTACACTAAAATGTATAGCTTTTATTTTATACAAATTATATCTCAATTTTAAAATGAAAAATGGTTTTAAAAAGCAAGTCTAATCATATCACTTCTCTGCTCAAAACTTACAAGGATTCCTCAGTATACTAGAAATAGAAGCCAAGGCCTCATGATGGCCCATGGAGTCCTATACAAACTGTACTCTCTTGGGCTTTTTCACTTATTACTGTTTCTCTCTCATACATCTCCAATGACACTGGCCCTTCTGTTCTTTCTTAAACATATGAGGAAAAAAAAACCTTCTGCCTCAGAGGTTTTGAAATTGCACTTCCCTGTGACTGGAATGTGTTTCACCTAGATAGCTTCAAGTCATGTTTCTGCATCTCTTTCAAGTCTTTCTTCAAATGTCACATCTTCAGGGATGTTTTAATTTTTTTAATTTATTTTTAGGTTGTACTTTGGCACAATATCTTTATTTTATTTATTTATTTTTATGTGGTGCTGAGGATTGAACCCAGGGCCTCACACATGCTAGGTTAGCACTCTACTGCTGAGCCACAACACCATCCCAGTGTTTCAATTTTAATTGTAACTTTTCCTTACTGATACTCTTTATATCCCCTCCAGGTTGTTTTTACACAGAATTTATCACTATCTGCCAACTTAAAAGTTTTAGATATTTATTTTGTTTATTTTCTTTCTCTTCCCACTTCAATGTAATCTTAGTGAAGATAGAAAATTTAATATCTGTTTTCCCTCCATTTTTATCTTTATAACTTACAAGAGTGCCAAATGCTTAGTAGCCATTCAATAAATATGTGTAAAAAATTAATTAATGAAACATTCATAGATATTAAAAATGGAACTAATAAGAGATGAGGCAGAAATAAGCTTTTAATGATCTCATCAGATTTTTTTTTTTCAGAGGAACAAATGACAAGGGGTTAAAATACATTCTGGGAGAAATCAGAAGCTATGTAAGGGTTTGGTGAAAAGAATGACAAATTTCTAAATTTTCATTTTAGAATGTCCAATTTGACTACTATGTGGGAGATTAATATGATGGAAACAGTACAGGAGGGATTGAGACCAGTTAGACTTCTCTTTCAGCAGTCCATGTAAGACAGTGGCCAAATAGATTAGGGTCCTGGTGGTAAATTTGGATAGAAGTTATTGATTTCAGCAGATATTCAGAAGTGTTATGTACTTGATTCCTCTTCTGTTCACCAAGAACTCCATTTGCATTCATTTCTCAGTGCCAAATATGAGTTTATACTTATTTATTAGATAGTGTTAAAATGTTCCCTTTGTCTCTCTCAAATCTTATCATTTGTTCTTCCAGAACAGGGATCATATCTTTTATTCTAAAGATCCTCCTCTGCAGTACCTAGTACTATGTTTATCAGTAGTTAACAATTAAAAAAAAAACACTAAATTTTAGCCATGTCTGAAATAAAAGAGAAAGGATTTGAGAGATTTTATAACATTTAGCTTTGTCATCAAAGTTCATAGAAAGCTCATCGCCTTCATTCATTTTTATTTGTGCTGTTTTTGTGTCTTTGGAAATCAACTTATAAGCAACATTTCCTTTTCTCCATCCAAGTCTGCTTTCATTAGGAGGACAATGTTACAGTCTGGAAAGGAACAGTGCAAAAACTGAAACCATTTAGACATGCAAACAAAGGGAAAATAAAGTTGCCTCTCTTCATCCTGAATGAGTGTTCAAATGAGACCCCTTCTTGACGCATTGCAGAATTTTGGGGGGGGGGTAGAAATTTAATATACACACTAATTTAGAAAAAAAGAAAATATCTGGAATCGATCATTTCATATCTAATTGACAGTGAGTTGGAGCCAAATGCTCTCTGATCCAGTTACATTTGTCATTTTTGGACGCCTTTATTGGCATAAGACCTATAAACACCAGCCGGTCATGATTAGAAGCTTGTGAACTGAATGACATTCAGTTTGCCATTAACTCTCAGGCCCCGAGATCCAGCCAGTAACAGAATGCCTTACTGTGCACTAAGTGGTCTAGTAACGAGATCTTGTGCCCCTTAGCACAGAGTTAGAATAACAACCTCCTTTCCAGAAGAGAGGGTGTTTCATATTAAGTAAAATTTTATGCAAGTTTTTAGCATTTAGAAAGCCTACAAGATAAAAAAAAAAGTTCTTACTTCATTATTTTAGGAATAAGTAGATTGTGAAATCAAATGACCCCAGAAAGAAGCAGTTTCTCCTTTTCAGAATAGACACTATCAGAAAAGCCAAATGTGAATAAGAATGAGCTCAAAAATTTGCATTTTAAAATTAGATAAACTCCCTTGGTTATTCAATTAGATATAGCTCCTTGTTTATATGTATGAAGAAAAGCAATCACCCAAAAAAATATTTATCAAACACCTAAAATGTGCCAAACAATGTGCTCAGCACCACTGAGACAAGGATACAAAGAAAATATGGTGTGTCTCCTACTCAAAAGATGTTTTTGCTCTGGTGAAATAAAGTAGTTCATGATGTACCTAAAGAACAAGAAAAAATATAAACTTTGAATATTTGAAATGAGACTTAGCCAGCGTTAGAGAAAACAAATGCTCTGTTTACTTGGTGAGAAAGAGTTTTGTGAAAGAAGTACTCTGGTGATGCACAATGAATTTTTAGTAGCCCCCATCTGAAGTCTGCACTCAGATTTTCACTTGGCACATAGCCTTGAAATACCCATTTTAATGACTGGGGGGAATTTTAGGACTATTCCCCAGTTCCCAAAACAGAAATTATTCTCTTCCATACAACCAATACAAACACACATGAACTACCAGAATGTTTATTCCTGGACACTTTCCTCATGTGAATGGTGCCTACAATGAAATTTTCTAAGTTGGTAGGATGGCATTATTGAATTGCTTGTAAGTTACCTTAACATCAGTGTTAAATATTGAATATTACAGAAGGCCTTTGAGTTATTCCTCTAGATTTAGGATTCACATAAAAGTTCATGAATGAAAGGATATTTCTCATAAGTTTAGAGCTGAGATGATGAGTTTTATGGAAGCTAAGTAATATGTCTCACTATCCATTTGCTATTAATAACTGACCAGGAATGATGATTTTTCATTCAAGTTTGTAGTAACTCTTTAATCTCAGAGATTGTATAGTCCCCATAATAAAATCCACTTGAATCTCTGGAAATATGCTTTTAGAGAGTGGGGAGGTTTACACATTTATGGTGTTGAAAGATTTGCCAGCAGTGTTGGGCTGTGGGCTGTCACCAGGCCCTGAGACATGAATCTCTTGTGGTCATTTTAGTGCTTGTGTAACTCAAAAATTCTGTAGGCTTAAACTGGAATTTCAAAATGATTAGTCCATGTTTGCCACTAAAGTAATTGCTCCAACTATTATAAGAGGACGACTGAGAGGCTAAATTTCCCAAATGACTTATCCTATATACTGTGGAAGACCCAGCAAAGCTTTGGCAAAGAATCCAGCAATATTTAACTTCCTCATTCAAGTTGCCTACCACCTGAAGGCTTAGACAGAAATACTGTTCTGTAGGGAATAGCACATAATGAGTTCCCATGAATATAGCTTGAGTAGTTCTAAATAAGACTTGGTTTTAATTCCATGAGGGAAGCATCAAGGGTACCACACATCTTTAGAAGGCCACGAATAAAGTCTAGGAATGGCTTTATGAATCCCCTTCCAATACATGAAACTTGGAAACTTATTAGACCAGCTCTGTTACTTTACCACTGGTCAAATCTTGAATTATAATCAGAGCCTGAAATAAATGTCAAAGGGGGTTTGCTTGAGTTGATTTAGTGTATGACCTTTTGGCTATTGATGCTAATGGAACTCAAAAACTCAAGCAAAGTGCACATTCACTCAGGCTTTAGAACTACAATAGATGATACTTGACCCTTTGCATCAAGTAAATCCAAGGGACTGATAAATGTTTTTGAATTTCAGCATTGAAAGGCACCTTAAATAGCAACTAATTTAGAGCTGGGGATGTGGCTCAAGTGGTAGCGTGCTTGCCTGGCATACATGCTGCCTGGGTTCGATCCTCAGCACCACATACAAATAAAGATGTTGTGTCTACTAAAAAATAAAATATTAAATAAAACCTCTCTCTCTCTTAAAAAAAAAAGAGCAGTTAATTCCAGGTATTTGTTTTACATGAGGAAACTGAGGCACAGAGAAAGTGGAGTGACTTTTTCCAGGTCACATAAATAAAGAACAAGACAAACTATAAACTTTAAATAGTTCAACATAGAGAATCTTAAATAAAACTACCAGTTCCATCATTTTTCTACTCTATTAGAAAGAATGCCAGTAGGCATTCCAAACTAGAAGTGAAATCACAGAGAGGCATCTTACATGCTATATGTAACTCATGGGATGATAGTTCAATTTTCTTTGAACAATTGAGCTTAAAGTCATTTTGATAATAATTTGTATAGAGTTATTCAGTACATAGCATTTTTATAGACATTATTTCATTTTGTTCTCCCCACAAATCTTTAAGGAAAACAGGACAGAATACATTTTTCATCTAAGAAAAGGAGAATTAAACCTCAGAGAGGATATATAAATTGGAACAAATTATATAGCATTCAACCACTGTGTTCTACTGAACCTAAGGTGAATACTCTTTAACCTGCCAAAGATAATATAGATGCTCATCAAATAAATGATCAATTTCATGTTTTACATAGCCAACATAAGTTTATCATGTATGAAAGTTTCTTATAATTTTATTACCATGTTATATAATTAATAACAATGATAGTAGTAAACTTTTCAAATATATTAATTTATGGAATATTTACTAAATCAACTATAGAGATGAATAATTTTCCTGTAATTATTTTTATAAATGAAAAAATTAATGTAAAGAAGGTTTAAACAAGTTTACCAAGGTCACTATGTTAATAAATGATGGAGCCAAAATTTGGGCCTAGGCAATCTGAGCTCTAGAAGATCATTCATCTACTACTCTCTACATTGTCACTCTAGATAGCTAGGAGAGTTGTTTGTCTTACCACTCTGAAAATGTCACTCTGTAATTTGTGTTGGTTCAATAACAAACAAAATAAAAGGAGAGAAGCTTTAGTGCTATCCAGCCATCCTATATAGAATGAAAAGGCAATAGACCAAGCAATTGAAAAAACTAGTTACATTATTATGTAGGAAACATTAAGATTTAATGATTTATGGGCTGGGGATGTGGCTCAAGCGGGATCGATCCTCAGCACCACATACAAAGATGTTGTGTCCACCGATAACTAAAAAATAAATATTAAAACTCACTCTCTCTCTCTCTTTAAAAAAATATTTAATGATTTATGATGAATCTAAACCAAGTTATTAGAACCCCTTTTATTAAAAAAATATAAAAAGTTCCCACATTGATTTGTGTTAAAAAGAAAAAGATGGCTCTAAAATAAGCATATTGTTTGTTTCTAAAACAACTATTCCATCAAACATGACCATGTATCTCAAAGAAAATAACAGTATTAGTAATAGTATAGGTTTACAGATAATAGAGTCCAAATGTAACAGTTTCACATACTATTGTCTCAGTTGTCATGATAAAATATATTGCTATCAATGTACATGAACATAATTTAATGACAACCCAGTGGTGATTTTCACAAAATCAAATATCAAAGATTATAATCTAACTGATAAAAGGAAAGTTTGTTTGAATAACTGAGCATTTTAGTTTTTTAAAAAATTAATTAATTTGCCTATTTGATTTATTTATTGATTCTTGATTTTATTTTTTTGCACCTTAGGAGTCTTGTGAAGAAAATAGGGGCCTATGCTGACATGATATAGATTTGAACCCACTTTTTCTTCTACTAGATGCAGGGTCTCTGGTCTAATTTCTAGGTCCATGATCCATTTTGAGTTGAGTTTTGTGCATGGTGAGAGAGTGGGGTTTAGTTTCATTTTATTGCATATGGATTTCTAGTTTTCCCAGTAATCTTTGTTGAAGAGGTGGGAAGGGGTATATATTCCCTCAAAGATAAACTTAAAATAACCCTTTTTACTCTAAACTTTTTAAATTTGGATTCATCATGACTTAGTGCTGTGGAAAGGCATATGTGTCCAAAAAATGTACATAAGCCCAAGGTACTTTGGAAGGATATTCTAACAGGACAATGGAGAGGTCCTGACCCAGTGATTTTCTGGAGTCGGGGGTCTGTTTGTGTGTTTCCACGGGGAGAACAGCAGCTGATTTGGATTTCATAGAGATTAACTAAAGTCATTTCTACAGACCAAAAAGATGATTTGAGCCAAATCCATAACAGCTGATTGGCTCACTGTGGCCCCAGCAAACATACAGCTGATTGGCTCCTCTGTGGTGATGCTCATTGGGCTGTTTCCCCGCCATTTCAGACCACGGAGCTGCTCATTGGGGGACTCTTTTTGGCTCTGCCCACGCAACCCAGCAAATCTGCCTCAAGAGCAGTTGAGGTGCTCGCCAGAAGAGCCGGTGGTGGCAGTTGGGCTCTCGGGAAATTCCTGGGGAGCTCAGGTTGTGCTGTGTGGGTTCAAAAAATAAAGTTTGTTCCTGTTTGACAAGTGGCTCATGAATTGTGCCCAGCCATACTGCGGCAACGAGGCTATCTTTTCTTCAATATATATTTTTGGAACCTTTGTCTAGTATGAGATAACTGTATTCATGCAGACGTGTCTCTGTGTCCTCTATTCTATACCATTGGTCTCTAGGTCGATTTTAGTGCTAATGCCATGCCATTTTTGTTATATTTCTCTATGGTACAAATTAAGCTCTGGTATAGTGAAGCCACCTGCTTCACTCATCTTGCTAAAGATTACGTTGGCTATTCTGGGTCTCTAAATTCTCCAGATGAATTTTTATGGTTGCTTTTTATATTTCTATGAGGAATTTGATTGGGATTTTGATTGGACATGCTTTACATCAGTATGGTGTTTTAGGTAGTATGGTCATTTTGACAGTGTTAATTCTGCCTATCCAAGAACAAGGTAAATCTTTCCATATTTTAATGTCTGCTTTAATTTACTTCTTTAGTGTTGTTTAGTTTTCATTATAGTTGTCTTTCACATCTCACATTAAGTTGATTCCCAAATATTTTATTTTTTGAGGCTATTGTAAATGGGTAGATTTCCTAGTTTCTCTTTCAGAGGATTCATGAGTGATATACAGAAAAGCATTTGATATATGGGTGTTGATTTTATATCCTGCTACTTTGCCTAATTTATTTATTAGTTCTAGAAGTTTTCTGGTGGAATTTTTCAGATTCTTTAAGTATAGTATCATGTAATTGGCAAATAGTGAAAATTTGAATTCTTCTTTTCCTATCAGTATCCCTTTAATTTCTTTCATCTAATATCTCTGGTTAGAGTTTCAAGGACTATGTTAAAAGTCTTGTTCCAGATTTTAGAGGAAATGCTTTCAATCTTTCTCCATTTAGGATGATGTTGGCCTTGGGCTTAGCATAGACAGTGTTTAAAATGTTGAGATATGTTCCTATTATCCCTAATTATTCAAGTGTTCTGAGCATGAAGGGAGCCGCAGTTTGGCTGGGCACAATTCAGGAGCCACTTGTCAAAAGAAACAAACTTTATTTTTAGAACACACACACCACACCACACAGCTCCTCAGGAAAAACCCTCAGAGCCCAACTGCCACCACCGGCTTCCCACAAGCCTCTCAACCTCCCCCACTCCTCCTGCTCTTGAAGCTGATTGGCTGGGTTGTGTGGGTGGAGCCAAAAATAGTTCCGCAATGAGCAGCTCCGAGGTCTGAAAGAGTGGAGAAACAACCCAATGAGCATCACCGCGGAGGAGCCAATCAGTTGGCAGCTAGAAGTTTGCTGGGGCCACTGTGAGCCAATCATCAGCCGGCAGCTGGAAGTTTGCTGGCAGCTGGAAGTTTGCTGGGGCCCCTTCAGCTGTGGCTCTCAACATCTCATCCTCTCTGTTTAAACAACAAGCATGTGGCTTAGGGACCATGCCTGCCTTAGGTTGTCCAATAGTACATATGGTCGTACCCGTTATTGGATGAGCTGACTTCAAGGCGTCAGCCTCCTGTCTTAGGTTGGTACCATTGCAATTGGATCTTACCCATCACTGACTACCGGTCCAGTATACAGCCACACCTGTGGAGAGGTCTTTGTACCAGCGAGGGGGTGAGGTTCTTTGCCTAACCTCTGTTGGCCCCCAAATTTTAGCTGAACGACCATGACAAGCAGTAGGGAGGAAAATACACCAAGCCAATTGACGGTTCCTTTTGGAAAAATTGTACCACCAATGACACCATCAGCAAAAATACCCCAACACTACCACAAGTCGCTGCACCAACCGACAGTTCACAATGCATACAAGTGATACATAGTCCAGGCAATTTCTTCAAGCAGTTCAGTGATGGCTATTGCAGAAGCTGTAGATTGGTTTTATCTTTGTCTTCACCAGCACTGTGATGAAGATAGGAATTCTGGCAATAATGGCTAAAGAAAAAATTATGTAACATTCCAGAAGGCACTAAAAGAAAACAATTTTCTTAACAATTTACATTATCTTGAACAGAATTATTAAATATAACGAAAAGGAAAGGTGAAAGTAGACAAACAGATCTGTTAACCTCCTTTTTTGTTCACATATTAAAACAATACTCAACAGCCGTTTACCCAATTTAAATTAAACCATTTAAATCACATGAATAAAAAAAATATTTGGATCCATTTTTTCATGTGTGTTCATCATACATGATATATGTACATATGTACATACAAACATACAACAAAAAACACAAGTGTGCACACATAATATAATACATACAACACATAACATAATAGTAAAGGCCTTATAACTTTTTACAGGTGAAATCTCCATTGCAATGTTTAAAAACTCTATAGTCAAAAAATAGAACTGATCAGCAAAACATTAACCTAGGTCTGTATGAGCACAAAAAACAAAATAGAATTTCATGATGTGGGAAAGGTTAATAATAAAATAGATATTGAAAAAAGCATCCTGGTTCTGTCACAGATGTAAGGATAGCCAACATGGAGTTTTGGATATCAGCTGTTATGGATTTGATCCAAATCATCTTCTTTTTGGTCTGTAGAAATTGCTTTAGTTAATCTCTCTGGAATCCAAATCGGCTGCTGTTCTCCCTGTGGAAACACACAAACAGACCCCCAACTCCAGACAACTACTGGGTCAGGACCTTAGTTAATCTCTCTGGAATCCAAATCGGCTGCTGTTCTACCTGTTGAAACACACAAACAGACCCCCGACTCCAGAAAATTACTGGGTCAGGACCTTTCAATTTTCCTGTTAGAATATCCTTCCAAAGTGCCTTGGGCTTATGTACATTTTTTGGACACATATGCCTTTCCACAGCACTAAGTCCTGATGAATCCAAATTTAAAAAGTTTAGAGTAAAAAGGATTATTTTAAGTTTATCTTTGGGTAATATATACCCCTTCCTAACTCCCTCTTTTTGCTTTAATAAGTACATTTTAATAGTTTGATGAGCTTTTTCAACTATGCCTTGTCCCTGTGGATTGTATGGGTTTCCTGATATATGAGTAATGCCAAATGAAAAGCAAAATTATTTAAAAGAGGTAGAAGTATAACCAGGACCATTATTTGTTTTTAACTGTTTTGGAATGCCCACAGTGGCAAAATATGGTAAGCAATAAGCTATAATATCTTTAGTTTTTTCTCCAGCATGAAGGGAGCCAATTAAAAATCCAGAAGAAGTATCAACTGGAACATGCAAATATTTTAATTTTCCAAATTCTGGCAAGTGTGTGATGTCCATCTGCCAAATATGGTTAGGTATCAGTCCTCTAGGATTGACTCCAAGATTAACTTGTGGTAAAAAGATCACACAATTTTGACATTGTTTTATTATTTGTCTAGCTTGTTCCTTAGTTATTTTAAAATGCTTTTGTAAAGTATTAGCATTGACATGGAACTTTTTATGAAAATTTGTAGCTTCTTCTAGTGTAGATAAAATACGTATGTCATGTGTAGTTTTATCTGCTAAATCATTGCCCAATCTAAGGGCTCCAGGCAATCCTTTATGTGCCCTGATATGTCCTATAAAGAACGGAGCTTTTCTGTCCCAGATTAGACTTTGTATAGTGGAAAGCAAAGAGAAAACAGTAGAGTAATGGGAAATCCTACCAGCATCTTCAAGGGATACTATAGCATTAATTATATACTGGCTATCAGAAAATAAATTAAATACAGAATCTTTAAACATCACAAAAGCTTGTAATACTGAATTAAGCTCTACCATTTGAGCTGATTGTTTGGGTACTAAAAATGTAGTTTTATCAGGTGTAACTATCGCTGCTGCACCATTATTTGACCCATCAGTGAATATATTTGGAGCATTCATGATAGGTGTTTTTCTTGTCATTTTTGAAAAAATTACAGGATGTGATGACCAAAAATATAATAAAGGATTAGATGGTAAGTGGTTATCAAATGAAACATTAGATTTGCACATGATTATTGTCCAAGTATTTAACTCATTAGCCAACTCATCAATTTGATTCATGGTATATGGAGTAATAATTTTATTGGGAGAAATTCCAAACACTCCCTTTGCTGTTTTTATTCCTTTGAGTATTAATTGTCATACAGCCTCAGGATACCTAGTAAGAATAGTGTTAGGAGAATAAGATAAATGCATCCATAATAATGGACCTTCTTGCCAAAATACTCCTGTAGGAATATTTTTTGTTGGTAGTACAATAAATAATAAAGGCAAACTTATATCAATTCTATCCAAATGCATATTTTCCATATATGTTTTAATGATTTTTAATGCCTTTCTTGCTTCAGGCATTAACATTTGGGGTGAATTTGGATCTGATGGACATTTTAGGATATCAAATAAAGGTCCCAACTCTCCTGTTGATATACCTAGATAAGGCCTTATCCAATTTATGACTCCTAATAACTTTTGAAAGTCATTAGGTGATTTGAGTTGATCTACTCATATTTGAATTTTTGGTGGACGGACCATGGTTCAGGATAATAGAACTCCTAAATAATTAATTGGAAAACTTAATTGTACTTTATTGCTATCTCTAGATTTTAATTTTTAATAAGTTTGTAAGTGTGGCATAACATTCTAGCAATTTGTTTTTATCTTTGTGTGCTAATAATACATCATCCATATAGTGAAATATTTGTAGTTAAGGATTTTGATTTCTAAGTGTGGCTAGATTGCTTTTTTAACATAAAGTTGACACATAGTTGGGGTGTTAGCCATCCCTTGAGGGAGTATTTTCCATTCATATCTCTGATCAGGACCTTCATGATTCAGTGCAGGGATAGTAAATTCAAAATGTGGACTATCCTCAGTATGAATTGGAATTGAAAAAAAAATCTTTAATATCTATAACTAAAACATACCAAGTTTTTGGCAAATCAGACAATTGAGGAATCCCTGATTGAGCAGGTCCCATAATAACCATCTCATTATCAAGGGCTCTTAAATCTTGCAATAATCTCCATTTACCAGATTTCTTTTTGATGACTAAAATGGGAGTATTAAGAGGAGATACAGAAGGTTATATATGTCCTTCCACTAATTGTTGTTTGACCAGGTCATGGGCTGCTTGTATCTTTTCTTTAGTCAGGGGCCACTGCGGAACCCATACTGGTCTTTCTGATTTCCAAGTAATTATTATTGTCTCAGTGGCCCTTTCTGAAAATCCAACCCATGTCTGTCCATTCTTTGATCTATTTGTATTGGTGCTGCTATACCTTGTTCTTCTTTTTCTAATCTTTTTCCTTTCTTAAAACCTTGTCTAGTCATAATAGTGGGTGCATTTTAGTTGATGTTATTTGTTAATGTTAAACCTAATTGATCTAGGACATCTCGTCCCCATAAATTTATGGGAAGATGATCCAATACATATGGCTGTATAGTTCCTTCACATCCTTCAGGATCCTTCCAATCTAATACCATTGCACTTCTATGGGTATTAGTCACCACTCCTAGGCCTAGAAGCATTTGAGTGGCTTGTTGTAATGGCCAATGTTTTTGCCATTCTTGACGAGAGATGATGCTAAGGTCTGCACCTGTATAAAGTAGACCATTAAATTCATGTCCTTGAATATTTAGTTTTAGCATGGGGCGAGAATCTAAATTTAAAGAAAACATAGCCCAAACTACACCTGTGGAGTCTAGTCCCTTGGAACCTCTTTCTACAGTATGACTGGAAAATTTATCATGTAGGGTGGGTATTATTAGTAACTGTGCTATTCTATCTCCTGGTGAAATTACTGATATACCCTTTGGAGAACTGGCTATAATTTTTCTTTCACCTTCATAATCGGGATCAATTACCCCAGGACTTACCATAAGTCCTTTTTGAGTAGAAGAAGTGCGTCCCAATAATAACCCTACTGTTCCTTTGGGAAGAGGTCCTTTTACCCCTGTGGGAATGATTTGAACTCCCATCTCTGGAGTTAGTACTGATCTGGCGGAGGCGCAGATGTCCAACCCTGCGCTGACTCTGGTTTGTCTGATGAGAGATCTAATGGACAATGTGTCCTGGGCACTACCCTGATGGGGTTGCTGGGTTCCTCCAGTGCTCCATATATTTGTGGTTTTGGGCCCCGGAGCATTGGACCCCCCTGTCCATTTTTTGGCAATGCAGCCCGATGCCTTTCTCCACGATATTGTGGATAAACACCTGGTCCTTGTTCATTTTTTGATAATGGAGCACCCTCTATGGTGGTTTGAGAACGGCATTCTTTATCCCAATGTCTCCCTCTATGGCTTTGTGGGCAAATACCCGGTATTCTACTCCTTTGATACCTAGTTTTGTTAAACCCTCCTCCTATGGGGCAATTCCTTTAAAAATTTCATGTTTGTTCACAACTGTAGCATGTTCTTGGCCTGGCATCTAAAACCTGTTTTACTGCAGCTGCCACGACTTGCCCTTGTTCATTAATGTTCAATAATTATCCCTAATTACTCTAGTGTTCTGAGCATGAAGGGGTGCTTTCAAATGCTTTTACTGCATCCATTGGGATGATCCTATGATTATTATCTTTAAGTCTATTAATGAATTATATTTATTGATTTTCTTATGTTGAACCAACCAGTGAACCCCATTCAACTGTGCTGCACTATCTTTTTAATATGTTTTTTTTTTTTTATTCAATGTGCCAAAATTTTAATGAGAATTGTTCAATCTGTGTTCATTGGAGATATTGTACTGAAGTTTTCTTTCTTTGTTGTGTCTTTGTCTGCTTTTGAAATCAGGGTGATATTCACCACATAGAATGAGATTGCAAGTGCTCCCTCTTTTTCTCTTTCATGTAATAATTTGTGGAGTATTGGTATCAGTTTTTCTTTAAAGCCTTGTAGAACTCACCTGTGAATCTGTCTTGTTCAGGGATTTTCTTGGTTGGTAGTCTTCTGATCATGTCTTCTATTTCATTGCTTGAAATTGATCTGTTTGTCTTCTGTATATCATCATGATTCAGTTTAGATAAATCATTTGACTCTAGAAATTTGTCAATGCCCTTGATATTTTCTATTTTATTTGAGTACATTTTTTTTCAGGCACAGAATGGTAATTTTATTCATTTTTTATTGGTTGTTCACAACATTACAAAGCCCTTGATACATCATATTTCATACATTAGATTCAAGTGGGTTATGAACTCCTAATTTTTAACCCAAATGCAGATTGCAGAATCACGTTGGTTACACATCCACATTTTTATATAATGCTCTATTAGTAACTGTTGTATTCTGATACCTTTCCTATCCTCTACTATCCCCCCTCCCCTTCCCTCCCATCTTCTCTCTCTACCCCATCTACTGTAATTCATTTCTCTCCTTGTTTATTTTCCCATTCCCCTCACAACCTCTTATATGTAATTTTGTATAGCAATGAGGGTCTCCCTTCATTTCCATGCAATTTCCCTTTTCTCTCCCTTTCCCTCCCATCTCATGTCTCTGTTTAATGTTAATCTTTTCTTCCTGCTCTTCCTCCCTGTCTGTTCATAGTTGCTCTCATTATATCAAAGAAGACATTTGGTATTTGTTTTTAAGGGATTGGCTAGATTCACTTAGCATAATCTGCTCTAGTGCCATCCATTTCCCTGCAAATCCCATGATTTTGTCATTTTTTAGTGCTGAGTAATACTCCATAGTGTATAAATGCCACATTTTTTATCCATTCATCCATTGAAGGGCATCTGGGTTGGTTCCACAGTCTAGCTATTGTGAATTGTGCTGCTATTAACATTGATGTTGCAGTATCCCTGTAGTACGCTCTTTTAAGGTCTTCAGGGAATAGTCCGAGAAGGGCAATAGCTGGGTCAAATGGTGGTTCCATTCCCAGCTTTCTCAGGAATCTCCATACTGCTTTCCAAATTGGCCACACCAATTTGCAGTCCCACCAGCAATATACCATTGTTCCACCCGCCTGTTTTGGTACCAGTACCATGCTGTTTTTGTCACTATTGTTCTGTAGTATAGTTTGAAATCTGGTATCACTATACCACCTGTTTCACACTTCCTGCTTAGAAATGCTTTTGCTATTCTGGGTCTTTTATTTTTCCATATGAATTTCATGATTGTTTATCTATTTCTACAAGAAATGCCATTGGGATTTTGATTGGCATTGCATTAAACGTATAGAGAGCTTTTGGTAATATTGCCATTTTGATAATATTAGTTCTGCCTATCCATGTACAGGGTATATTTTTCCATCTTCTAAGATCTCCTTCTACTTCTCTCTTTAGGGTTCTGTAGTTTTCATTGTATAAATCTTTCACCTCTTTTGTTAGGTTGATTCCCAAGTTTTTTTTTTTTTTTTTGAGGACATTGTGAATGGAGTGTTTTTCCTCATTTCCGTTTCAGAAGTTTTATTGCTGATATACAGAAATTCCTTTGATTTATGCGTGTTGATTTTATGTTTGAACATAAAGGGATGCTGTACTTTGTCGAATGCTTTTTCTGCATCTATCGAGATGATCATATGGTTCTACCAGTGCTGACAACTGAGGTCTCTTGCACCAGCTTCTGGGGGCGTGGCTACCAGAGGGCAAGTAATATTCGCTGAGGATTCTCAGCCCCAAGCTCTACAAACTTAGGGTCTGAGGGAATGGCAAACAGGGAAAGTGTGCCCAGTCGTTCATGAAGACAGGGCTCCCTGGAGCTGCAGACCTGGTGTGTAGCCAGTAGTGTGATGAGCATCCCCGGTGAGAGGGGCCTGGCTAGAAGAAAAGTGGGGAAGTGTCTAGACAAAAGAGGAGGCCCTAGGCACTCAGTATTGGAGACTCGTCCAGTCTGGGAGGAGGAGCTGCTGCACAGTGATTGGTTCCTGCATATTGACAGGAGAAGCTTGGCCTGGTGGGCACAGCTCCACCTACTGGAAGAGAAGTTAATCAAACTCTAAGACTGCATTTATTATTTGTTTTTTTTTTTTTTTAATTTGGGTTTTTTTTTTTCTCATTTTCATTTTTCTTTCTTTTTTTAATTTTTTTTGTTTAATTTTTTTAATTTTTTTTCTTCTAATTTTAATTTTCCTTTATATTACTATTATTATTTAAATTCTTTTTATTTCCTTTTTTTTTTCTTTCACACACAGTCCTCGTAAGCAAGCAGGGGTGGCCATCCTCATATGGAATAAAATCAACTTCAAGTCGAAGTTAATCAAAAGGGATAAGGAAGGACATTATATACTGTTAAAAGGAACCATTCACCAACAAGACATAACAATTATCAATATCTATGCACCAAATAATGGTGCCGCAACGTTCATAAAACAAATTCTCCTCAAGTTCAAGAATCAAATAGACCACAACACAATAATTATGGGTGACTTCAACACACCTCTCTCACCATTGGACAGATCCTCCAAACAAAAGTTGAATAAAGAAACTATTGAACTCAATAACACAATCAATAACCTAGACTTAACTGACATATATAGAATATATCAACCATCATCAAGTGGATATACTTTTTTCTCAGCAGCACATGGATCCTTCTCAAAAATAGACCATATATTATGCCATAGGGCAACCCTCAGTAAATATAAAGGGGTGGAGATAATACCATGCATCTTATTTGATCATAATGGAATGAAACTGGAAATCAATGATAAAAGAAGGAAGGAAAAATCCTATATCACATGGAAAATGAACAATATGTTACTGAATGATCAATGGGTTACAGAAGACATAAAGGAGGAAATCAAAAAAATCTTAGAGATAAATGAAAATACAGACACAACATATCAGAATCTATGGGACACAATGAAAGCAGTTTTAAGAGGGAAATTCATAGTCTGGAGGTCATTCCTCAAAAAAAGAAAAAAACAACAACAAATAAATGATCTCACACTTCATCTCAAAGCCCTAGAAAAGGAAGAGCAAAACAACAGCAAATGTAGCAGAAGGCAAGAAATAATTAAAATCAGAGAGGAAATCAATGAAATTGAAACAGAAGAAACTATTGAAAAAATTAACAAAACTAAAAGTTGGTTCTTTGAAAAAATAAATAAGATCGACAGACCCTTAGCCATGCTAACGAAGAGAAGAAGAGAGAGAACTCAAATTACTAACATATGGGATGAAAAAGGCAATATCACAACAGATGCTACAGAAATACAGAAGACAATTAGAAATTATTTTGAAAACCTATATTCCAATGAAATAGAAGATAGTGAAGACATCGATATATTTCTTGAGTCATATGATTTGCCCAGACTGAGTCAGGAGGATACACACAATTTGAACAGACCAATATCAATGGATGAAATAGAAGAAGCAATCAAAAGACTACCACCCAAGAAAAGCCCAGGACCGGATGGGTATACAGCGGAGTTTTACAAAACCTTTAAAGAAGAATTAATACCAATACTTTTCAAGTTATTTCAGGAAATAGAAAAAGTGGGAGCTCTTCCAAATTCATTCTATGAGGCCAACATCACCCTGATTCTGAAACCAGACAAAGACACCTCAATGAAAAAAAAAAAAAAAAAAAAAAAAAACTACAGACCAATATCTCTAATGAACCTAGATGCAAAAATCCTCAATAAAATTCTGGCAAATCGAATACAAAAACTCATCAAAAAAATTGTGCACCCTTATCAAGTAGGATTCATCCCTGGGATGCAAGGATGGTTCAATATATGGAAATCAATAAATGTTATTCACCACATCAATAGACTTGAGTACAAATTTTAAAAATAATTTCTAATATCATCTGTATTTCCATATCATTTGTTGTAATATTTTCTTTTTCATAATGGATATTAGTAATTTGAGTTTTCTCTCTCCTCTTTGTGATCATGGCTAAGGGGTTATCAATTTTATTTTCTCAAAAAACAAACTTTGTTTGTAAATTTTTCTAATCTTTTGTTTGTTTCAATTTCATTGATTTCAGCTCTGATTTTAATAATTTCCTATATTCTACTACTTTTTGTTTTAACTTATTTCTTCTTTTTCTAGGGCTTTGAGATGTAATGTTAAGTCATTTATTTACTGACTTTTTTTCTTCTTTTAAGAAATGAACTCCATGCAATGAACTTTCCTCTTAGTACTGCCTTCATAGTGTCCCAGTGATTTTGATATGTTGTATTATTGTTCTCATCTTCCTCTAAGAATTTTTTTAATCTACTCTTTGATACCTTCTGCAATCAATTGTTTATTCAATAGCATATTATTTAGTCTCAAGGTGTTGGAATTGATTCTACTTTTTATTTTATCATTGATTTCTAATTTCATTCCATTATGATTTGATAGAATGCAGGGTAGTATCTCTACTTTTTTTTTTTTAATTTGCTAAGGGTTTCTTATGGCATAATATATGTCTAGGTTAGAGAAGTATCCAAGTGCTGATGAGAAGAAGTGTATTCACTGGTTGATGGATTAAATATTATATATATATGTCAGTTGAATCTAATTTAACAATAGTATTATTGCATTTATAGATTCTTTGTTTAGCTTTTGTTTGGAAAATCTATCTAGTGGTGAAAGCGGTGCATTAAAGTTACCCAGTATTATGGTGTTGTTGTCTATTCAACTCTTGAAATTGATAAGGATTTGTTTATGAATGTAGGTGCTCCATTGTTTTGACCATATATATTTATAATTATTATTTATTGTTGACATTTGGTTACCTTAATCAATATGAAATATCTTCCTTTATGTCTTTTGATTAACGTTGGCTTGAATTCTACTTTATTTGATATGTGCATGGAAACCCCTGCTTGCTTATTCAGTGCTTATGAGTGGTATGATTTTTCCAAAGCTTTCACCTTCAGTCTATAGATGTATTTTTGTATGAGATGAGTCTCTTGAAGGCAGTATATTTGTGTTTTTTTTTAATCCACCTTGCTAATCTATGTCTTCCGATTGATGAATGTAGGCCACTAATATTCAGGGTTATTATTGAGACATATTTTGTTTTCCTGGTCATTTTGTTTATTTTTGTTTTTTAACTTGACTTGGTTTCTCCTTTGCTGAGGCAGTTTTATAGTGCAGGCATTCTAGTTGTAAATTCTTTTAACTTTTGTTTATCATTGAAGCTTTTAATTTTCTCATCAAATCTAAAGTTTAATTTCACTGGATGTAAGATTCTCAGTTGGCATCCATTTTCTTTGAGAGCTTGGTATATATTATTCTAGGTTCTTCTAGCTCTGAGTGTCTTGGTTGAGAAATCTGCAGAGATCTTAATTGGTTTTCCGCTATATGTAATCTGATTCCTTTCTCTTGTGGCTTTTAAATTTCTCTCTTATTTTGTATTCTAGGCAATTTTATTGCAATGTTTTTAGTGTAGATCTGTTATGATTTTGTACATTTGGTATCCTAGAAGCCACTTGTATTTGATTTACCAATTCATTCTTCATGTTTGGAAAACTTCATGATATTTCATCTAATAGATTGTTCATTTCTATGGTTTGAAACTCTATTCATTCCTCTATCTCAATAATTCTTAAATTTAGTCTTTTCATGTTATTTCATATTTTTAATATTTAGTTTTTAAGGTGGACACAATATCTTTATTTTACATTTATGTGGTGCTGAGGATCGAACCGAGTGTCTCATGCATGCTAGGTGAGCACACTACCATTGAGCCACAACCCCAACCCTATCATAATTATTAAATATTCTACTGATAGTTTCTTATCATCTTCACTGTGTGGTAAACTTTTTATTTCCCAGATTATATATTTTGTCTTTATTGTCTTAGTTTCTGTCTTCTAATTGATTGAATAACTGTTGGTGATACTTTCTATTGAGTTTTTAATTTGGTTTATTGTTTTCTTCATTTTGAGAATTTCTGTTTTTTTTTCAAAAATATCTCTTTATTGAAGTAATCCTTTTCTTCCTATATTTGCTTATGTAGCTCTATATCAAAATTATCTTTTGCTGCTTTTATCTGCTCTCTTAAATCATCCTTTAATTCACAGAACATTTTAATTATGTACATCCTGAACTCTTTCTCTGTCATTTCTTCTCTGTGATGTTCATGAATTTAATACTTTAATATCTTGGTTTGTTTGGAGAACTTTCTTCCCTTGTTTTTTTTTTTTTTTCATGTTGTTACTGTGTCTCCCCTTATGTCACATGGAGGTGTTACAGTTTTTACCTTATATGCTTATATTGTCCTTGCAGGGTTCCATTAACCCTCCTTTAAGGGGGAGATCAATATTAACAGATACCAATACAAACAATATATAGTCTTAAACCAAATAGCTGCTATTGAGACATTTATGGTTTAGTCACAATATACAGAAATGGTAAGTTTACTTATTGTCTACAACATAAACAGTAGATTTGTGAAAGTGTCTATGCTTTCTGATGGTGGACAAAGAACTGGGGTGGGGTGGAAAATGAGATATTAAGGAGAAGGAGGTGAGGATACAGAGTTATTAGATCTTAGGAATCATAAAATAGGAATCAAAAGACTTGGCTAGTAGCAGGATTAAAAAGAAAAAGTGATTTGTGGGAGACAAGTAAGTGGGAAGACAATAGAGAGAATACAAAAAAAAACAAACAAATATAAAAATTAAGAAAAAAATAAAAAATGTAAAAAATAGGAGATAAAAGAATATATAACACAACTGTAATATACTATCAAGATTTCCCAGTTCTCAGTAGCCTAATTTATAAAAAGTACTTGGTTTTTCAAATCTTGGGAATGTGAGTGCAGGAGAAAAGTGAGTGAGAGAAAAGAAAAAAAAACAAGAAAAGAAAACAAAACTCTCAAAGGAAAATTAAAGGACTGTTTTGTTGGAGTTCAGTATCTTTCCAGCTTCTCTTCTCATCCAATGGGTGGGGTTGTCTCTTGTTTGCTGGTATTTCCACCCTCAGGATGGTGAAGGCTATTTGAGTGGGAGGATTGGTCTTGGGGGCAGAACCCCTGGATGTGTGTTATAGTACTTGTCAGTACTTGTTGGGAGACTGCACCCCAATGATCTCCTTTGGGGCCTGCTCATGTGATCAGGGCACCTGATCTTATCTCCTTATATTACTTATAGAATTCATAGTTCCTGGTCTCTGCTTTAGCCTCTGAACTGTATCTCACTCACCCCATCTTTTTCTCCTTTGCAATCAGGATTCTTTCTCTCCTGAGGTCTTGTGGGCTGCACTCTGGGGGCTATGCACCTGTTGCAGAGAGCTGTTTTGTATCAGACAGTTCAAGACCAGGTTTTGCAAGCTATGGATTGGCCATGTAGCTGCTAGCACTGTGCTAGGTTAGTGGCTGTGGGAGAAAGGGGAGAGTTGGGGACTATATTACCTTGATATTGCTTCTAGACCTCAGCCAGTGTCCTAAGATGGGAGTTGCCCCAACTAAAGATGGAAACAAAAGTTTCCCAAAATAGTCGTGGCTGCTTTCAGAGATGGGGTTTTGGGTCAGGCCTGGAAGTGGCATTAGACAGCATATTCAGAGATACTGCTGTGTTGTGTGCAGTGTTGTGACTGGTGGCTGTCTCCAGATCCTGTGCAGTGTTCCCAGGTGCAGGTAACTATGGCAGTGGTTGCAGTGTCCCAAGATTGAGGCAACCAGGTTAGCCTTACACTGGTAGATAGGGGTGCACATGGCAGTGGTGGCCATGGATCCTGCATGGGAATGATGGCTAGGGGTTCTACCTGGATGGGTGGCTGGTGATCCTGTGTGGGTGAGCAGTCGGGGCTTAGTTTTCTGAAGTTATTATAGCAGAAGCAAAAGGTCCCTTAATTATTGCCTTCTGATATAATATGGTATGCCATAATAACTCAAGTAAATGAAGAGGCTGAATAACCTTGCTCTGGTTGTTGGCACACATAGTTGTAGTTGTTACAGTCCCTGATATATCAATCTGTAGTTTTCTGTTCATCCTTCTATTTCCCTAATGTTCCTTTTTTTTTCCTCCTTCATTCCTTATTTTCTTTCCTTTGTTTAACAAATGTTTTGAGTGCTATGGATATAATGGTGAGCAAGCAAAGAGACAACATGTGCTCTTATATTTGGCTTAAAATCTAACAATAAATGCTATGTTTTTGTAATTGCAATAATGAATGTATAATTTTAAATGGAAGTAAACGTTCTGGAGGAATGGAACAAGGCTTCTATCATAGAAAAGTGTGACAGTGGCTGTAAATGGAAGGTTTCACCTAAGGAGTTTTCAAGTTATGGTTTTAAAATTATTAGTGGTTAACTGGACGATAGTGGGAATCATTTTACAGGACAAGAATGAATACTACTCTAAGTCTTTTAGGCAGGAGGGAAGATATTATATTGCAAGGCTCATAGTAGACCCAGGTTCATCGTGCCACCAGGAGAGTTTAGACTCTGGCACTGCCTCTTCTGACCAGGAGGCCACCCTGGAGCTCAGGCCTGGTCCAGATCCACCCACACCGACATATGTGGGAAAAAGACTCAGAGTAGGTGTGAGTTCATCACTCCCACCCACCTGGGAGTCCAAACAAGCCTAACCCACTTCCAACTTGGGACATTGCAGACATAGCCATAGCTTTCCCATGCAGTAGCCCCTACCTTTTTGACAACATACAGGGCCTAGAAGCAACTGCATCTCAGAGCAGGCATCCCAAAGACAGTGAAAGGCCCACCCTTTCAGCTCCATCTCTGTATATCAAATCAGAGACTCTCCGTCTGATAGAAGAAAAAGTTGGCTCCGATCTACAGATTGTGGGGACGGGCTCAAAATTCCTTAATAGGACATCCACTATTATCTTGAGTTACTTGGCTATTGCTGCCACAACCTTTAGTTGCAGTAGCATACATTGAGGGACACCAGCAGGGTCTGGAAGCCCAACATCAAGGTGAGGTATGGACAATCTGCACAGGACGATACCATATTGCATGAACTAGAAAAAGCCCAATATAACTGGAACATAGAAGTTAAGAGAATAATAATCTGAGATGACCTGGGAAACATGAAGAATTTGGGGAACATAATTTCTATAGATCAGAATTTCTGTCTACTTTATATCTTCCTTAACATCCTCAGATGCCTGCGACAAACACATAACCTTTCTTCTCACTTTTAACTACCATGGACATCCTTTGAGGACTTCCTATGAAGGTTTTTACCAGCATTCCATCTTATCAGCAAACCAGATAATCAGGTTCAAAATATGAAAATATTGTTTCAAGTTGGACAGTCTGATGTCCATGAGAGAGAGGAAAAGTTTTAATTCTGAACTTATGGAAGAAGAAGTTTGATAGAGAATATGGAATTTTCCCTTAAAAGAACTTGAAGAACCTTTCTTCATCCAAGCAAGAGAAAATATCTTTCTTAAGCACAGCAATGAGAATAAACATGTCTTATTCATGACCTCACATTTACCCCCAATTTTTTTAAAGCCAGGATTATATTTAAACCCATGAGAGTTTCTTTAGACCCAAAATAAAGAGTTCATGTATAGTTACTTCCTCAAGAGCAGCTCTTCATTGCATAAAAATCTATCACTACTTCATGGCTAGAAATTGTCAATGATCATTCTGTAATATATCTAATTCACTTGACTCTTCTGATTGTGTGAAACATAGATCTTCTTACTTTCCCAGAGACCAAATGGATTCTTGCTTCTCTGAATTTTGTTCTCCAAGGCATAACTGTTGCTTATAGTTTCTGTTTCATCTTTCCTTAGAGTGTGATTCCTAATGGTCCCTACCCAATTTCATGTCCTCTTTTATAAATGCCTGTTTCTTTCCTTAATTTCCAGTTACTAACAATGAGATTATTGGACAGGCAGATGTTCTCATTCATGATCCCTTTTTAATTGTTTTGATGCTACCTTTGAATCCAGGCCCCAATCTTAGCACAACAGCTGTTATCAAATAAAGAAAAACTTAATTCAGGGATACAGAGTGTGAAAAATCATTAGGCAAATGATGGGTGTGGGAAAGTGTGCCAAAGTTCAATGTCATTACCCTGTGATGAAGAAGAGTCCACTAGACTCTAAAACTTTTAGATACAACCCAACAATACAGAACTTATTTTCAGTTATTTTGGTTCTTTGCTACTCATCTGATCAGAACAATTTCAAGATCATGTTCTAAGGATCCTTTAGTTTCCTACAGCGAAATGTTATGGCATAAGAAATACAACTTCTACTTCAACAAAATTGGATTCATATTAATCATTTTTAGAAATTTGATTTATTTTAAAACTTTTATTTGAAGAAATGGTCTCACAGCAATGAGACTCTTCATGAAGTGTAAGAGAGAGTTCATCCATATGCACCCCAGGGTTTTTCTAAACAAGGCAAGGCAGCAACCATCTCTACCTTGGGCTGGCAGTATTGCATCATGTCCAAGTTGACTACCTTGTTGACTTTATAAGTTGCAGAGCAGAAAGCAAGAATCTAGATGAAACACCAGTGGTATCCCTGAAATGAGAAATGAACTCTCTATAGGAAACTGTATCTCAGAGAGGTGAAACATTGACTTAGCTCTAATTCAGATACCTGGTACATTTCAGAATAACAAATTCCAAAATTCTTAGAAGTTGTTCATCCACTGTGAGTTTAAAGAACAACCTATGGGAAGAGGCAATGGCTGGCTGGCCTTCTTGAGGACCTACTGAAGCAAATAATTTTGATAGGTGGCAAAAAGAAGAATCCAGAAAGTATCAGGCTTAAGGGAGTAGGCATACTACAAATTAAGTAGTAGGTCTATGAAGTGCCTATTTTGGTCTGCATCCTATGCCTAAGAAAAAGTTACTATGCACAAGGGTGTATTTTATGCAAAGCAGAACTCCTTTGGACTGACTCCATTGTTGGGAACACCATTTCTGTTTCCAATCTTCTTGAATTTTGGTTGCATTTGTCTGTTTTGACTTATCAAGGAGGAATTGTATAATATTGATAATTCTGCATATAAGTCAAATATTCTTACATTTGCATTTAAAAGTTCACTGCACATTATAAAATTGAATGGAAATATACTACCTAATAATTTAAATTTTTTAACTTAGAAAAACATTATATAGAAAATAAAAACACCATAATAAGACATAAAAAGAAAGGGGAAATAAACTTTAATACAATTAAAGACATCTTTTTTCTGTTCTTTTTTTTAAACAAAGGAATCCCAATTTCATTTTTATTTCACTCTGAAAACTATGTAGATAGTCTTTAGTGTTACATATTTTGTATTTAAGAAATTTTCTTGAGATTTGTTCTGCAATTCCATTAGAATCACTTGAAAACAGTTTAATCCCCTCAGAGTTCTTTTTTTTTTTTTAAGATTACTTGGTTGCGACTAGAACAATACTCAATCTAGAGTCAAATATTTCCCATTATTGAAACAAGACACTAATACATATGCTACCCAATTCCATGTGAATCTTGAGATTTTCTAGTCTGGTTGGTAACAAAGTTCATATTCCTAGCCTTATGTGAGTATGAACACATTAACACTAAATTTTGAGGGAGAGTTCTGGTGAATACTTTGCTCACATAAACTAGTCTGTAGTTTTCTGAATACTTGAGGAAAACTCTCTGTAGTTCTCAGAAGTTTTCTTTCTATGCAACTCCTTCCTCTCCTGTACTTGGTTCTAGGAACTATAACTTCCTTGATCTCTCTGAACTCTTAGCTCCATCTTCTCAATTTAGGGATAACATGGGGTGTCATGTAGATTCTCACTTTCTGCTCTGCAGCTTGGAAAATAAACAAGGTAGTAAACTTCTCTATTTCTTGCCCTTAGAGATCACTATCATTTGTTGACTGTATTCAATGTATTGAAATCTGTTATTTTATTTTTGCAAAACACTTTTTGGTTGTTTTAGTAGGAAGGTAAATCTGGTCCCTGTTACTCCTGTTTGGCCAGAATTAAAGTTATCTGGATTCTTCAGGCAGCCAAGACCCTTATCAGTATTGAAAACAGAGAGAACCATTGATTATCACAGAAGATATATGATGACATTGATTCCTAAGTCGGCAGACGGATGTATTAAATTAAAACTGAAAGTATAAAATGTTTGATTTTATTGATTAGAATCCCTCCCAGATTCTTATTAAACTAAAGCTTATAAGTATCTTTTAGTTTATACCCACTGTAAAACTCTCTCTTCTGGCTGTATTTATATCTGTGACTCCTTCTCATGACTTCACACATTTTCTTTCCCAGGAATACCTAAGAAAATTCAGATTCACTGGGAGTTAATTATCCATTTGAAAAGAACATTATAACATTTTTCTACCTGCATTTTGTCTTAATAAATTAGCAATTGGAAAATGTTAGTTAGGATTACCTGAATAATAACTGCAAAAAGAGTTTTAATTTGCCTAAGAATGGGATAAAAGCCAAATTCAGGATCGAAATATGAAGCCAAGGTTTTCCAATTAATTTCTTTTAATTTTATTATTGTGGTGGTTTAATTGAAGAACTTTTAAGTATGATGGCTTTATAAAAATAAAAAGGTAGTACATCAAATCCACTTGGAAACTCCTCAATTGTTTAGAGTTAGAAAGACTCACTTATTAGTATGCTTGTGTTTGCTCTTTTATTTGTATGTGCACATCACTGCAGATATGGGTGGTTGAAGAATACTTTCCCTGTAAAAACTAGGAAATAATTGGTCAGGCTTAAATATCACCACTGATTGTCAGGCAGGATGGCACACACCCATAATCCCAACAGCTTGGGAGGCTGAGATGAGAGGATCCTCAGTTCAAAGCCAATCTCAGCAAAGTAAGACACTAAGTAACTCAGGGAGAACCTTTCTCTAAAGAAAGTACAAAATAGGGCTGGGGATATGGTTCAATTCCCAGTACCACACACAAAAAAAGCCCTGAAAGTTCTAGATATTTGAGTTCCTAAGTTGGTGTGAATAGGTTTACATTTTGTTGACTTTGATTATATGCTACTCATTTATGAAAGTTAGATTTTGAGATTAAGGATAAGAGGTGTTTTTCTTAAATGATAACTCTATAATAAATATACATTTTTATTACTATCTACGCACCAATTCTAACAATGAGGCAGAAGACATAGTAGAATAAACTCAGTCGATTTATTCAGGCTTAGCTACCAGTGTTTGCTAGTGACAATTTCTGATTACTGAAAAAAAAAGAAAATCAATCTATCTTGCTGTCTAGGATATATTTTACTTTACTCCAAATACATTAGCTGTTAGTATATATCTTAATAAATACTAGCTACTTAATTTAAAACATATATGTATAAACACATATTTTTCTGTTGATTTGAATTTGAAGTAAACTGATTAAATTGCCCTATTTACTACCATCACTAGCATAACAAACACCACCAGCACCACCATCACCACCACCATCATCATCCATGATAGAAGCAGCATCAACTTGACTATTTTGGGATATATGTAAGAGACATAAAACGTTATATAGGGCATCCTAGTAACTTTGCCAGCAAAACAGACTCATTTCAGAGCATATGAAATGGAACCATTTAGGAATATATTGCTGCAGTCTGGTTGGGCACAATTCACGAGCCACTTGTCAAGCAGAAATGAACTTTATTTTTAGAACACATGCCACACCACAGGAGCTCTTCAGAAATTCCCTCAGAGCCCAACTGCCACCACTGGCTTCCCACAAGCTTCTCAACCTCCCCCACTCCTCCTGCTCTTGAGGCAGATTGGCTGGGTCAGTGGGTGGAGCCAAAAAAAGTCCCTCAATGAGCAGCTCCATGGTCTGAAAGGGCGGGAAAACAACCCAAGGAGCATCATCACAGAGGAGCCAATCAGCTGGCAGCTAGAAGTTTGCTGGGGCCGCTGTGAGCCAATCATCAGCGGGCAGCTGGAAGTTTGCTGGCAGCTGGAAGTTTGCTGGGGCCCCTTTGGCTTTGGCTCTCAACAATATACAACTCTGCTTGAGTTACTGCTACTGTGATTGTGATCCATGTGCAATATGCAATAGCTAACTTTATAAGATTTTACCTCCATTTTGATCTGACCTGACTTAAGTGCCATTATTCAATAAGCTGTGTTCTAAAGTCATATGGTTAATTCATCAGAAAATGATACTATTCTATCAGTGTTTGATTTTTTTTCTTTTTAATGAGATGTAAGTCTTGACTTCACACATGGTGGTATTCTTTAAATGAGCTAAACATCGTTTATATTTGAATATTAGTTAATTTGTGGGATTTTAATAGTAATTGATAAATTGAATGCAATGCAAATCATACACACTGTCATGCATATTATATGTTATGTATGTTATATATTTTTATATTTTTATATTATTATGTTATATGTTACTTTTTTATATGTTACGTATGTTATATATATTTTTTGGTAACATGGATTAAACTCAGGGGTGCTCAAACACTGAGCCAAATCCCAGTCCTTTTTTATATTTTATTTAGAGATAGGATATCTCTGAGTTTCTCAAGTCCTTACTAAATTGCTGAGGCTGGCTTTGAACTCGTGATCATTCTGCCACAACCTTCATTGCTGCTGAGACTAACCACCTCACCACCTCACCCGGCAAGTTTTCAATTCTTTGTGCTTGTTCTTTTCTCATGTTGGTACACTATTTATTACTAAATATATTTACTTTCAATGTTATATGAGACATAAACATTGTACATAGCAAAAATTGTACATCACCATGTGATGATTTCAACTATGTATATATTATATAATGTTTACATCAACTTAAACATATTTATCTCCTGAAACATTTATCCATTTTTTTAATTGTAGTTGGACAAAATGTCTTTTTTATTTATTTTTATATGGTGCTAAGGATTAAACCCAGAGCCTTGCATGTGCTAGGCAAGTGCAGTACTGCTGAACCCCAACCCCAATCACACATTTATCCATTCTTCATGGCAAAAAACATTCAATATATTTTCTTTAGCTTTTTGAAATATTCAGTACATTATTATTATCAATAGTCAACCTACTGTACAATAACACACTGGCATCTCTTATTCTTTTCTAGCTGTAACTTTGCATGCATCAATCAACTATTTTCCATACCTCCTTCCTACCATACTATTGAGCCTCATACTTGACTATATAACCAGTTTCTGGTTAAAAAACAATCCAATCATATCAACAAGTATTAATTTGATCTTGTTCAAGGGCTAAGGCTATTAAAAATACTAGAATGATTAACTTGATTTCATTTTTTAAGCCTTAACTTAATAATAAATGCTAGAATATATTTGCTTATATTTATGAATGGTGCCACTGAATTGATTAAATACTGACTGAAATTTAAGGATCAATTCATTTTATCAACAAATACAAAAAAGTATTCACTGAGATGGATAGATTTTTACACGACTGAAAAGTCAGTCAGTAATTTGAGGACAGATTAGCATCAGTCAAAACAGTTGACATAAATAGGTCCTGAAATGGCTATGCAATTTTAATCAAAAATTATATTTTGTTGAGAATATTCTGTATCATGAAGACAAAAATATGTGACTGAGTTGAATTGCCTATAGTGCTTTCCAAAAACTGTGAATAAATGAAAAAAAAATAAAGAAATTGTCATAGTAGTGCTGATTGTGAAGTGATTTAGACAAACAATAATTTATAAAATGATGAATATCTAAACTGATGGCATCTGTTGTCACATATAAAGCTGAAACAACACCTCCTTTGTTTCTCCTGATGGTTTGATGGACTATTATCAAATACATCTACATATGTTGTTAACCATAGTGTTAGATACTCACAGCACAAATTATCACATGTCCAGCTGCTCATGTTTTGAAAGAAATTGGCAAGATGAAAAGACAACCACAGAACTGGACTAAGAAAATTGCATCCTCACAAAGACTATGGCTCTTGTAGGGAAAAAAAAATGTTTTTGAAAATTGGGTCCAGTTAATATGATCATTGAAATGAATGGGCAATTAAAAATAATAAGAGAACTGGATCTAAAAAAAAGGATCTTCACTAGAGGTATGACAATAGGACAAGGACAAAGTATTATTTTGTTCTATGAATCTTATTAATTTGGTTAATATCTTTCTACCTATCTATTATATATATATATATATATATATATATATATATATATATATATATATATATATGATATATGTATACATATGATATATGTATATATATGATATACCATATATATATATGGTAGATAATGAAAGTCCTTGATCTTAATTTCAAATTATCTCACCTGACTTTCTTTATTGACTAATATTCAACTATCAATTTTATTACCTCTTTTGAAGACACAGGACATATCTTTATAGTATAAATATTGACATATCCATAGTTGAATTCAGTTGCCTAAATTTGGTATAGTTATCTTAGTAGTTTTATCAGATATATTAGCTCACTACATGAGTGGTTTCAATTGAAGCATAATTTATCAAAATAATAATTGAGTAACAGCATAATTTGCCTTTTATTTTTCTCTTACCACTTGTACTTCTCCCACAAAAAACATCAAATAAGGGGGCTGGAGTTGCAGCTTAGCGTAGAGCAATTGCCTGGCATGTGTGAGACCCTGGGATAGATCCTCAACACCACATATAAATGAATAAAAGATCCATTGACAACTAAAAATATTTTTAAAAAACAAAATAAATTGGGAATCCCTGTGTTTGCTATAGAGAAACCAAGCAGTGTTAGAAGATTTGTTTTTTCTTTTTAATGCTAAGTGTTGAAGTAACAAACATTAGTATCTTTTAAAGTTGTTTGTAATAGAAGGAGAGGGAGAAAGGGAAGAGTGGGAAGAAAGAATATTTGGAAATCTATGATTTAAGAATTTCAGGTGGGGATCCAACATGGCCGCCGGCGAGGAAGCAGCGATTCCAATGTCTCCACATTAACGGGATCAGAAAGACCCATTGGAACAGCTGCAGTCTACCTACTGAGGAACTTCTAGCAAAATTCCGTTAAGAGGGGACCTGCCGGGAATTGGTAGGTTTATTAGAAGTGTCAGTTTGTACCAGACAAGTGGATCTTGGCTGGCCACGCGGGCGCAAAGGTTCAGTACCGCAGCCACCAGCCGCTTCTGCAAGTGGCCGGTGGCCCGGAGCGGCACGGCCCGCCCGAACCGGCAGACGGCACCTGCCATCCCGGTTCTCCCGGGAGGCCCTGCTCTCGCTCAGCGAACGGCCACCCGGCCCGCACGGATCTTAGCCATGCGGCCACAGCTGCCCGGCTCTACAGACGCTCCCTGGTGGCCTGGCTCAGCAAAAGGGGTCCCCACCTGGCCGGCAGACAGCCCCTGCCATCCCGGCTCTCCTGGCAGCCCCGCCCACTCTGCAAACGGCCACCCCGCCCACCCAGCTCTTGGCCATGCCACCGCAGCTGCCGGCTCTACAGGTGGCCCCCGGCAGCCCGGCGCAGCGAGAAGTGTCCCCGCCTGGCACAGCAGACAGCCTGTGCCCTCCCGGCTCTACTAACAGCCCCGCCCACCCGGCGAACGGCTCCCCCCCCCCCAGACAGCGTGAAGGGAATCTAACCACCCCTTTACGAAATAGCGAACTGGGAACTAAAACCAGAGATTGTGTCAGACCAGAGACAAGCCAGTTCCACCCCTCCCTTCGGACACTCTGGCAAGGAGCCAGGGGCCTGCCATAGCAGAGAGGGGAAGTCACCAAAGTTCGGCCAAAGAGATTCCTTCCCAGCGGAATCTACTTTAGCAGGTGTGTGACTCCCACCCACATCAGATACAAACAACCGGGAAACTTCAAAATCTCTCCATGGGCATGACCGTAAGGGCCAAAGGACTCTCGACCCCCAACTCCCCCTACTGCCAGTGACGTGGGCGTGACTGTAGGGGCAGAGGGAAGCAGAGAAGACTCCTCACCCCCAACTCCCCAACCTCGAACTGAGAGGGTGTGACGGTAGGGGCGGAGGGAAACAGAGGACACTCCAGACCCCCAACTCCTCCTACTGCCAGCAGAGTGGTTGTGACTGTAGGGGCTGAGGGAAGTAGAGGGGATCCTCGACCCCCAACTCCTATTACCACCAGCAGCGACACCAATGGTCTTAGCTGCCAGATTCCGAAGGTGTGCCCACCAAAGGGGTCCGTAAAAATTAAACAATTGACTCCCAGACCACAGCTCCACAGCACTGGGGCTTAGATGAATGACAGAGAGAGTGCTCAGTAGTTAGGGAAAGAGAGCACTCGGTGGGGCTGAAAGTGTAACCAAATCCTTGGGGAACTGCCTCTGGTGAGCAGGACCTGGCTGGCTGGCAGGAGGAAGGGGAGGAGGGGCCGTAGAAGTGAAACGGCTCTGGACCAACAGGATTGAGAGACTCCCAGGAACCACCTTACAGGGATTGCTGTTGACACATTGAGGGCAAAACTCAGCCCGGAGGGCACAGCTTTGCCTACGGGAAGAGAAGAAAATGGATCTCTAAGACCTAATTTTATTTCCTATTTCATTTTATTTTTTCTCTCCCTTTTCCCTCTCTCTCTCCCCTTCCAAGTTTTACTGCTCTTTCCATTCTCCTCTATGCTATCTATCTCCCTCTCCTTCTTTCTTTTCAAGAGCACCTACCTTCCCCTTCCCCCCAACATTCATCCCAAGCATTACGTCCTCCATTTCGCGTAACTGTCTAAATGCAAATAGGTGTACGCCCTCCCCCCACGCCTGCAAGGTAGGTGGAACTGCAACCCACAGGCAGGTCAGGCCCAGCAACCTGGGAGTGGCAGAGCCGCCCCACGCGCCTGCAAGGTAGGCGGACCTGCGACCCACCAGCAGACCAGGCCCAGCGGCCTGCTGAGGGGCAGAGCTGCCCCTTCCCCCCCGCGCCAGCAAGATAGGCGGAACTGTGACCACCAACAGAACAGACTCAGTGGCCTGCGGAGGGGCAGAGCTGCCAACCACGCCTGTAAATTAGGCGGACCTGCGACCCACCAGTAGAATAGGCCCAGCAACCTGGGAGTGGCAGAGCCGCCCCACGCGCCTGCAAGGTAGGTGGACCTGCAACCCACCAGCAGACCAGGCCCAGCGGCCTGCTGAGGGGCAGAGCTGCCCCCTCCCCCCGCGCCAGCAAGGTAGGCGGAACTGTGACCACCAACAGAACAGACTCAGTGGCCTGCGGAGGGGCAGAGCTGCCAACCACACCTGTAAAGTAGGCGGACCTGCGACCCACCAGCAGAATAGCCCCAGCAACCCGCGGAGGGGCAGAGTAGCCCCACGCACCTGCAAGGTAGGCAGACCTGTGACCCACCAGCAGATCAGGCCCAGCGGCCTGCTGAGGGGCAGAGACGCTCCCTCCACCCACGCCTGCAAGGTAGGCGGACCTGCGACCCACCGGCAGGTCAGGCCCAGCAACCTGCGGAGTGGCAGAGCCGCCCCATGCACCTGCAAGGTAGGCAGACCTGCGACCCACCAGCAGACCAGGCCCAGCGGCCTGCTGAGGGGCAGAGCTACCCCCTCCCCCCACGCCAGCAAGGTAGGCAGAACTGTGACCACCAACAGAACAGGCTCAGTGGCCTGCGGAGGGGCAGAGCTACCAACCACGCCTGCAAATTAGGCGGACCTGTGACCCACCAGCAGAGTAGGCCCAGAAACCTGTGGAGGGACAGAGCTGCCCCACGCCCCTGCAAGGTAGGCGGACCTACGACCCACCAGCAGATCAGGCCCAGCGGCCTGCTGAGGGGCAGATCCGCGCCCTCCCCCCGCGCCTGCAAGGTAGGCGGATCTGCGACCCACCAGCAGAGCAGGCCCAGTGGCCCACGGAGGGGCAGAGATGCCAACCATGCATGCAAGGTAGGCGGACCTGAGACCCACCGGCAGAATAGGCCCAGGAAACCACAGAGGGACAGAGCCACCCCACTTGCCTGCAATGTAGGCGGACCTGTGACCCACCAACAGAACAGTCCCAGTGGCCTGCAGAAGGGCAGAGCCGCCTCCTGCGCCTGCAAGGTAGGCGGACCTGTGACCCACCAGCAGAACAGGCCCAGCGGCCTGCGGAGGGGCAGAGCTTCCCTCCCCCGTGCCTGCAAGGTAGGCGGAACTGTGACCACTGACAGAACAGGCCCAGCGACCCGCAGAGGGGCAGAGCCACCGCCCGCGCCTGCAAGGTAGGTGGACCTGCGACCCACTGGCAGAACAGGCCCAGTGGCCTTCAGAGGGGCAGAGCCGCTGCCCACGACTGCAAAGGAGGCGAAACTGCGGCCATCGACAGGTCAGCCCTAGCGGCACGCAGAGGGGCACAGCCGCCACCCGCGCCTGCAAGGTAGGTGAACCTGCTATCAACCAGCAGAACAGGCCCAGTGGCCTGCCAATGTGGTAGGCTCATTGCCCCAATTGGAGGAGGAGCAGAGCCCCTGCCCACACCTGCACGGGAGACTTTGCAACTATACAAGAGTAATACAAATATATAGGGGGAAAATTCAATAACACAACAGTTTCAGTAAGCTGAAAGAAACGCAAACAGTATAAAGAGACAAGGAAAGAAAGGACCACAAGCAATGCAGGGCAACTCAACGTTAGAAGAGGTAATATCTGCAGCAGATGGAATGTCAGATAAAGAATTCAGGAGATACATGCTTCAGATGATCTGGAGTCTCAAGGAAGACATTAGACAGCAAAATCAGACAATGAAAGATCTCTTCAACAAGGAATTACATAAACAAATCCAGGAACCAAAAGATCAACTATACAGGGGGATAGAGGTTATAAAAAACAAACAAAAAGAAATCCTAGAAATGCAGGAAGCAATAAACCAACTTAAAAACTCAATTGAGAATACTACCAGCAGAGTAGAACACTTAGAAGATAGAACATCAAACAATGAAGACAAAGTATTTCAACTTGAAAAGAACATAGACAGCTCAGCAAGACTGTTAAGAAACCATGAGCAGAACATCCAAGAAATATGGGATAACATAAAGAGACCAAACTTAAGAGTCATTGGGATACAGGAAGGTATAGAGGTCCCAGCCAAAGGAATGAGCAATCTATTCAATGAAATAATTGGAGAAAACTTCCCAGACGTGAAAAATGAGACAGAATCCCAAATCCTAGAAGCCTACAGGATGCCGAATGGGCAAAATCATAAGAGATCCACACCTAGACAAATTATAATGAAGATGCCCAACATGCAGAATAAGGAGAGAATTTTAAAAGCTACAAGAGAAAGGAAGCAGATTACATTTAGATGTAAACCAATCAGGATAACAGCTGATGTCTCAACACAGACTTTGAAAGCTAGAAGATCCTGGAATAACATATTTCAAACACTGAAAGAAAATGTGTTCCAACCAAGAATTGTATATCTAGCAAAATTAAGCTTCAGGATGTAAGATGAAATTAAAACCTTCCACGATAAACAAAAGTTAAAAGAATTTGCAGCTAGAAAACCATCTCTCCAAAAAATCCTCGGCGAAACATTACAGGAAGAGGAAATGGAAAATAACAATGAAAACCAACAGTGGGAGGCAGGACAGTAAAGGGGGGAAAATAATCAAAGAGGAAAACAAACCATATTCAGTAACATAAATAAACAAATATGGCTGGAAGGATAACCCATATCTAAATAATAACCCTAAATGTTAATGGCTTAAACTCACCAATTAAGAGACACAGACTAGTAGAATGGATCACAAAACATGACCCAACAATATGCTGCCTACAGGAGACGCATTTGATAGGAAAAGACATACATAGACTGAAGGTGAAAGGTTGGGAAAAATCATATCACTCATATGGACTTCGGAAACAAGCAGGAGTGTCCATACTCATATCAAATAAAATAGATTTCAAGCCAAAGTTAATCAAAAGGGATAAAGAGGGACACTACATACTGCTCAAGGGAACCATACACCAACAAGACATAACAATCATAAATATATATGCCCCAAACAATGGTGCAGCTATGTTCATCAAACAAACTCTTCTCAAGTTCAAGAGTATAATAGACCACCATACAATAATCATGGGAGACTTCAACACACCTCTCTCACCACTGGACAGATCTTCCAAACAAAAGTTGAATAAGGAAACTATAGAACTCAATAACACAATTAACAACGTAGACTTAATTGACATATATAGAATATACAACCCAACATCAAGCAGTTACACTTTTTTCTCAGCAGCACATGGATCCTTCTCAAAAATAGATCATATATTATGTCACAGGGCAAATCTTAGACAATATAAAGGAGTAGAGATAATACCATGCATCTTATCGGATCATAATGGAATGAAACTGAAAATCAACGATAAAAGAAGGAAAGAAAAATCATGCATCACTTGGAGAATGAACAATAAGTTACTGAATGATCAATGGGTTTTAGAAGACATCAAGGAGGAAATTTAAAAAATTCTTAGAGTTAAATGAAAACTCAGACACAACATATCGGAATCTATGGGACACATTGAAAGCATTTCTAAGAGGAAAATTCATTGCTTGGAGTTCATTCCTTAAAAAAAGAAAAAATCAACAAATAAAAATCAACAAATAAATGATCTCATACTTCATCTCAAAATCCTAGAAAGAAGAGCAAAACAACAGCAAAAGAAGTAGAAGGCAGGAAATAATTAAAATCAGAGCTGAAATTAATGAAATCGAAACAAAAGAAACAATTGAAAACATTGACAAAACTAAAAGTTGATTCTTTCAAAAAATAAATAAAATAGACAGAGCCTTAGCCATGCTAACAAAGAGAAGAAGAGAGAGAACTCAAATTACTAGCTTACAAGATGAAAAAGGCAATATCACAACAGACACTTCAGAAATACAGAAGATATTCAGAAATTAGTTTGAATCCTTATACTCCAATAAAATAGAAGATAGTGAAGGCATCGATAAATTTCTTAAGTCATGTGATCTGCCCAGATTGGGACAGGAGGATATAGACAACCTAAACAGACCAATATCAATTGAGGAAATAGAAGAAACCATCAAAAGATTACCAACTAAGAAAAGCCCAGGACCGGATGGGTATACAGCAGAGTTTTACAAAACCTTTAAAGAGGAACTAATACCAATACTTTTCAAGCTATTTCAGGAAATAGAAAAAGAGGGAGAACTTCCAAATTCATTCTACGTGGCCAACATCACCCTGATCCTAAACCAGACAAAGACACTTCAAAGAAAGAAAACTACATACCTATATCTCTAATGAACCTAGACGCAAAAATCCTCAATAAAATTCTGGTGAATCGGATACAAAATCATATAAAAAAATTGTACACCATCATTAACTATGATTCATTCCTGGGATGCAAGGCTGGTTCAATATACGGAAATTAATAAATGGTATTCACCACATCATAGACTTAAAAATAAGAACCATATGATCATCTCGATAGATGCGGAAAAAGCATTCGACAAAGTACAGCATCCCTTTATGTTCAAAACTCTCGAAAAAATAGGGATAACAGGAACATACCTCAACATTGTAAAAGCAATCTATGCTAAGCCTCAGGCTAGCATCATTCTGAATGGAGAAAAATTGAAGGCATTCCCTCTAAAATCTGGAACAAGACAGGGATGCCCTCTCTCACCACTTCTGTTCAATATAGTTCTTGAAACACTGGCCAGAGCAATTAGACAGACGAAAGAAATTAAAGGCATATAAATAGGAAAAGAAGAACTTAAATTATCACTATTTGCAGATGACATGATTCTATACCTAGCAGACTCAAAAGTGTCTACAAAGAAACTATTAGAGCTAATAAATGAATTCAGCAAAGTGGCAGGATATAAATTCAACACGCATAAATCAAAGGCATTCCTGTATATCAGGACAAATCCTCTGAAATTGAAATGAGGACAAGCACTCCATTCACAATATCCTCAAAAAAAAAAAAAAAAACAAAATACTTGGGAATCAACCTAACAAAAGAGGTAAAAGACTTATACAATGAAAACTACAGAATACTACAGAGAGAAATTGAAGAAGATCTTAGAAGATGGAAAAATATACCCTGTTCATGGATAGGCAGAACTAACATCATCAAAATGGCGATATTACCAAAAGTTCTCTATAGGTTTAATGCAATGCCAATCAAAATCCCAATGGCATTTCTTGTAGAAATAGTGAAAGCAATCATGAAATTCATATGGAAAAATAAAAGACCCAGAATAGCAAAAACAATGCTAAGCAGGAAGTGTGAATCAGGTGGTATAGCGATACCAGACTTCAAACTATACTACAGAGCAATAGTAACAAAAACAGCATCGTATTGGTACCAAAACAGGCAGGTGGACCAATGGTACAGAATAGAGGACACAGAAACCAACCCACAAAACTACAACTTTCTTATATTTGATAAAGGGGCTAAAAGCATGCAATGGAGGAAGGATAGCATCTTCAACAAATGGTGCTGGGAAAACTGGAAATCCATATGCAACAAAATGAAACTGAATCCCTTTCTCTCACCATGCACAAAAGTTAACTCAAAATGGATCAAGGAGCTTGATATCAAATCAGAGACAAGGCATCTGATAGAAGAAATAGTTGGCTACGACCCACATGCTGTGGGGTCGGGCTCCAAATTCCTCAATAGGACACCCATAGCACAAGAGTTAATATCTAGAATCAACAAATGGGAATTGCTCAAACTAAAAAGTTTTTTTTTTCTCAGCAAAAGATACAATAAGAGAGGTAAATAGGGAGCCTACATCATGGGAACAAATCTTTACTCCTCACACTTCAGATAGAGCCCTAATATCCAGAGTATATAAAGAACTCAAAAAATTAGACAATAAGATAACAAATAACCCAATCAACCAATGGGCCAAGGACCTAAACAGACACTTCTCAGAGGAGGACATACAATCAATCAACAAGTACATGAAAAAATGCTCACCATCTCTAGCAGTCAGAGAAATGCAAATCAAAACCACCCTAAGATACCATCTCACTTCAGTTAGATTGGCAGCCATTATGAAGTCAAACAACAACAAGTGCTGGCGAGGATGTCGGGAAAAGGGTACACTTGTGCAATGTTGGTGGGACTGCAAATTGGTGCAGCCAATTTGGAAAGCAGTATGGAGATTTCTTGGAAATCTTGGAATGGAACCATCATTTGACCCAGCTATTCCCCTTCTGGGTCTATTCCCTAAAGACCTAAAAAGAGCATGCTACAGGGACACTGCTACATCGATGTTCATAGCAGCACAATTCACAATAACAAGACTGTGGAAGCAACCTAGATGCCCTTCAATAGACGAATGGATAAAAAAATGTGGCATTTATACACAATGGAGTATTACTCTGCATTAAAAAATGACAAAATTATAGAATTTGGAGGGAAATGGATGGCATTAGAGAAGATTATGCTAAGTGAAGCTAGCCAATCCCTAAAAAACAAATGCCAAATGTCTTCTTTGATATAAGGAGAGTAACTAAGAACAGAGTAGGGAAGAAGAGCATGAGAAGATGACTAACATTAAACAGGGATGAGAGGTGGGAGGGAAAGGGAGAGAGAAGGGAAATTGCTTGGAAATGGAAGGAGACCCTCAGGGTTATACAAAATTACATACAAGAGGAAGTGAGGGGAAAGGGAAAAATAATACAAGGGGGAGAAATGAATTACAGTAGAGGGGGTAGAGAGAGAAGAGGGGAGGGGAGTGGAGGGGAGGGGGGATAGTAGAGGATAGGAAAGGCAGCAGAATACAACAGACTCTAGTATGGCAATATGTAAATCAATGGAAGTGTAACTGATGTGATTCTGCAATCTGTATACAGGGTAAAAATGGGAGTTCATAACCCACTTGAATCCAAGTGTGAAATATGATATGTCAAGAACTATGTAATGTTTTGAACAACCAATAAAAAAAGAATTTCAGGCATTAAATATAGATAATAATGTTAGTATCATTAATTTAAATACATCAACTCATTTTGATGTGATAATCTGAAAGTCTTCTGAATTTAATGCTGTATTATGAAAACCTGCTTTTGTTTTTATCTTTTTCTTCCCTTCCCTTTCCTTCCCTTCCCTCTCCTTCCCATCCTTCTTCTCTTTCCTTTCTTCCTCTTCTCTTCTCTTCCCTTCCTTCCTTCCTTCCTTCCTTCCTTCCTTCCTTCCTTCCTTCCTTCCTTCCTTCCATGTCTCCCTCTCTCTTCTCTCCCTCCTTTAAGTTACATCATATAATAGTGTGATTTCTTATAGTGTTTAACGTGGCTCTTAATTTTCACATGTATGACAATATATAGTTGCTCATAAACCATCTTAATATTGATGATAAAATGTACAAATTGAAATAATTTTAAATGCATGTTTTAATTATTTCTGTGATACTAATGAGTTGATGGAGGGTCAGATTAAACAGAAAAGGGAGTAAATAGGAATTCAGAGTTACATTTACATTCTCACTAGCCAACTTTAAAAAGCAAAGACTGTACAGTAAACATTTGAACTTAATATTGAACTATATCTCTAGTGCAACTTGAAATGGAAAGGACTTATCAAAGTAGAGAAAGTCAACTCTTCTACTGTACCAAACTTTTAATTAACTTCTTTAATTGTGCCCAAAGGGTTTGCAATGATGGGTACCTTTTGCAAATTCAAAAAAAAAGAAATATATATATATAAACCAACATAATTGATGATTATAATTACTGCTGATCAACACATTGGAGTCTATTATTTTTTATCTGTCCTAGGTGACTAAAGCACAGGGTGAAAAAGTGCCTCTCTGAAATGCATATGATTTTCTCTAATAAAATATAAATCTTTATAACTTCATGAGTTATTCTTCCATCTATTCTTCTATTCCTGAGGAAAAGAAACTACTTGCAAAAGGAGTCATAGTATATAGTTTACTAACATTCATAGTTCATAGTGCGACACTTAGAGACAGGCTTGGCACACAGCTGCCGCACAGAGAACACTGAGAACTCTGTAGCACATAGGACTTAGCTGAAACCCTAGCTAAGGGCATTCAAAAACATACTACACACCGCGTGAGAAATTTTCTCTTCATGAGTAAGTACGTCTCAATGCTGAAAAGAACTAAATATGTAATGATACATCAGCAGCAATGGGGGAAAAAAGTATAAAAGCTAAGTGTCCTCAGTTTGGGTCCTGCCTCTTAGCTATAGCACACAGTTTTAATGACAACACTCTCATTAGCTCAGTCTTACTGGACTATTTCAAGCATTCATCATCTTATTTGCCTAACAGCATAGCTCATGTGAAATTAGTGGAGGAAGGAATGAGAAGGATTAAAAAGGTCTTGCTGCTTAAGGAAGTAAAAAGCAGGCTGTCCTGAGTTCTTCATCTAGTTCTCTACGTTTATTAAGGGCAAAACCATTTATCTTTCTACTCATAAATGGAACAGATACAGTATTTCTCCCCCAGGGAACCAGGAGCCACTGGGGAAAGCTAGATTAGTCTTAGAGAACTGATGCAACATAGTGTGGTGCATTACTTCATGGAGCAATAAGTTAGCAACATGCTTTGATTCCAAATATTTTTAATATGGTTTTTCACACATGCACAGAGGGAAACTAAGTGGCAAAAAAGATTGCCATTGCCAGTTCTATATTTTCTGAGCTATAAGGATTGTGTCAGGATTTTCACAAATGGACATTCAAAACATGGCTGAAGGTTGGGTTCTGTGAGGGTACTTGTAAGAAGAACAATAAAAAAATAAATAACGTGGCTAGAAAGAAAAAAAAAAGATGTGATATGTAAAAATACATTCTTTTTCTTCAAATGTCAATTAAGTTCTAGATTTTTACCACTTCAGTGGTCACTATCATTTTTCCTCTGCAGCAGAGCTCTGTCCTGAGTTTCAAGCAGAGTATACTGTTCAGCTTGGCCTGTGGTGGCTGGAACATACTAATTTGTCCTACTACATTTTTAATTTCAGGACTGATATGTTGGCTTTGCAACTGACTGTCAGAATAATTCATATACATGGTATTAAAAATAAGTGTGTGGTGTTTTTATTAATGTACTCTTAAAGAATAATGAAACCTTCAGATCTGATCTAATGAATTCTGATGAAGCGAAATGCTTAAGAATGATGTTCTTTGTACGTGCTTATTCCTCATTTAAGAAAGTAAAAAAAAAAATCTGCTCAGAGCCAAAATCTCCAACAAGAATCTGGAGACCTTCTGTGAATTAATACTTTTATCCTCATATATTGAGACAGTATGCAAAAAATAAGAATCACAGATTTCTACTTGTGTTTGGAGCTCAGGATAATAAGGAGAGTTTTTTTCTGTTGCATTTTAAATTCCTTCATCTTCTGCTTTCCTGCAATCCTACTCTTTGGCAACATGTATATATTTAGAATGTATTTTTGAGTGTAGCTTGCTAATGTTGAGAACACAGAGCCACTGTGTTTTAAGTATTGCTATGATACTGTAGATGTGACACACTGTTCATAAAAATCATGTTCACAATTGTTACACTTTAATATTAAGAATAACAAGATGTATGGGGAAATCTTGTTTTTATTCTTTAACATATTGGTCATTTTTTGCAGGATAACCATACCCATACATTTAAAACCTGTGTTTGTGTGTGTGTGAGAGAGAAAGGTTGAAGGGGTTATTTCTAAAAGGGAAATAGGCTTTTGTATTGAGTATATTGATAAGCTGAAAATTATATTTCATTACTCCTCTGTAAATTAATGCATGCTGGGCAATGTGACATTGCCATGTCTCTGTCAGGTTTTAATATGCACATTTTCATCTTAAGTTTTTCAGACATTTCATAACCAAAGTGCTCTCTGAAGGGAAATTTGCATCCCCATGTTTATAAAACTAACAACTCCTGTTCACTGTCATACTGTTACCCAGAACAACAAGACATGCTAAAGTGTAGTAATGGTCACTAAGAAAGTATCCTTTACTTTTGTCTTTGGAAGCAATTTTTATTGTTTTTGTTGTTGTTGTGAGGCAATATTACCTAGCTTTGATATTAGGCCTACCTGTGTTCAAAAATAAGCTCATCATTTACTAGTTGTATGAATGTGTACTAACTAAACTCTAATTTCCTCACTGTGAATGAAATAAAAATATATATTTTTTCAGGGTTTTGTGCAGTGGGAAAATAAAATTGCCTGAATCAAGGTAGATGTTCCTGTTCTGTCAGATCTTTTTCTTTCTTTCAGGGATTTACATTTTTCAAACATTTTCACAAACATTACTTGGTTGATCTTCACAATAATACAATCAGTTAGGTAAGCCAAAAATTACTAGTTAGCAAACTAAGGTCCATTTAGCCAGTCACAGAGAACACTTGCAAGAATCCAGGTGGTGTTCTCCAAGACTGGCATACACTATCAGTACTCTATCAAATTCTAGAACAGAAATCTTTCTGGCCTGATATTTTTTTTTCTTTTCAAATCCACATGTAATGCATACACACTAATAGATGAAAATCTGTGTATATTATTTAGATACATAATTTCCTCAGCTATTTCCTAAGTTTTAAGCACTCATGATGCTTAAGTTTCTTGTGTAATTTTCCAAAAGCTTTACATTTGTGTGAAAGGGTATAAGTCTAAATTCTGGGTGAGAAATACCAACAGAAGTAAAAGAAAATTTCTAATTTCCTTTCTTCCAGAACATTCAAAGCAGTGGACCAACAATACATGAAGGTAATGGCTAAATATATGAAACACGTGAAGTTAACTCTTTCCCATAGTGTAGCATGGAAAAAAGACTTGAATGCCAAAAGGAAACAACTCTCTTAAAATCTTGAAATCCAGATCAATTCTGGAGCCTGGAAAAGCAGCATAAGTAGCTGACAGCCATAATGGCTTAATTTATACCTACTGCTGCTCCCTGGATTTGGGCTCACACTTAATGACTCTTTCCCCCAGGTGTCCCTGAGGCTGTCACTAGACTTTTGCACTAGGAATTGTCTCTTTCAGGTAATGGTGACTATGGGGGCAGATATGATTGTGTGACAGGGCCAATTTACTACATATGTTCTCTGCACAACCAAGAGAAGACAAAAAAAATGGAGTTTTCTGCTGAGGAAGCAGGGTGCTTTGACACACTGAAGAGAAAAGGGAAGAGAAACAGAGTTGTTCTAAAATCAGTGGAACAGGACATAGCTCTATAAGAATATTTTTATTTACATACATTTTATTTAAATATACTATGAAAAGAGACTTTAATTTTCCCTAACTCCTCATAGTAATTCCTGTACCTCTGATTCAGAAGAAAGCCTGGCTTCTGGCTCTCCTCAGACTCCTACTACTAAAATATCAAAATGGACAAAGCCATATAGTCCTAAAATCCTTATTTGCACCCATGTGATAATATTTACTCCAACATACCTTGAACCAGTCATGATGCAGATGTCTTCTTCACTAGAACATGAACCCCTGCAAGGGCCAGAAAATAGTTCTGTTTTTCCTCCTCAGCCTAAAACAGGGTTTGTGTGCACCATAGACACTCAAGACTATAGAATTAAACAAATTTATGGACTCCCACTTTTACCCCAAATGCAGATTGCAGAATCACGTCGGTTACACATCCACAATTTTACATAATGCCCTATTAGTAATTGTTGTATTCTGCTACCTTTCCTACCCACTTCAATCTAATGTATGAAATATGATATGTCAAGAGCTTTGTAATGTTGTGAACAACCAATAAAAAAAAACAAATTTATGGGAGAATTTTTTTAAATGATGAATTTATTATGTTGTAATAATTTATTTATTTTTCTTTGATAGCTAATTCTTGTGTTTTCTCATTTTGATTAGAAAAGGGTATAATGTAAAATGCTTTCTAAGGTTTTCTGGTATGATAAACACAGAGGTAGGAAAGGACTGGGAAGCAAACAAAATTTGTGCTGAGATATTGTACATGTGGACTTAGCAAAGGGGAAGAAGTCACCACTTACTGTCCACTGTGGGCTTTTAATCCCCATTATACCCATAAAAATTATGTGTTATAATCCTCACTTTTAAATGATAAAGAAGAAGATCAAAATGGTTAGGTACTTGCCCCAAGTCACTAAATAAACTGTGGAATGAAGAATCAAATTCATTTGGGCTGGGGATGTGGCTCAAGTGGTAGCGCGCTCGCCTGGCATGTGTGCGGCCCAGGTTCGATCCTCAGCACCACATACCAACAAAGATGTTGTGTCCGCCAAGAACTAAAAAATAAATATTAAAAAATTCTCTCTCTCTCCCTCTCTTTTAAAAAAAAAGAATCAAATTCATGAGTCTGATCACAAAGTCAGTGTTTAGTTCCATATAACACAATTGTGTATTCCTCTTGGTTTGCAAACCTTATGTTAAATGGAAAGCCTAAAACTAGAAAGAAATCACTATGTACAAGTAATAGCATATTTGCAAAAATAAGATATTTATTTATCTTAGAAATAAAATTAGAAGCATTAGCATAGATTTAAAATTAGAAACACTGAGGAAGTAGGGAATGGGTGCAAACTAGATAAATTTAGCACATACATATAGTTATAAATATTAGATAATCTAAGTTTAGAAAAAGGCTAGAGCTTAGAAATTCATGGACCTAGTGGAAACCAGGTCTGTGAATTAAATTCATCAGTTGTTCCCAAGAAAGGATTCCAAAGTTACTAAGATACATGTGAAAAACCTGAGGCCAAATGAATACTATTTTAAATCAAGAAATCATTCAATACTAAACTCACAAAGCAATTACTATACAATCTAGTATCTTTATCTTGCAAAATATTTTGAGATTTTATTTTTATGTTTATGGATATTTAATTTACCTTGTACATATGTATTTAAAAGATTTGCTAACTTCCTAAGCAAATATTTTACTGTAAAACAGTGTACATCTTGAAGGGACACATCTACAATGTCATATGTCAATGAATAAAGAAAAGTCTTGTGTAGATATGGTTTCATAGCCAACATAGAATGTCCTTGACATTCTTGATAAACTGGAAACATTTTGTGACTTATGAAAATTTCATATAGCCTATGGATAATAGGGAAAATATCATTATACTCATTCACAGAGGAGGAATGAATCACCACAACTGATTTAGGACCTTACCTCTACAATGAATCAGTGAAGATTTCTAAATTTACTGAAGGCTTCCAGAATAATTTTCCATAGGGTCAACCATGTTGGATGTCTTTGTTCCTTGTCATAACATCAGGTCAAGTGATCATTCTCTAAGTTCTTTTAGTATTGTTATCATTTTATGAAAGCGTTAAAATTTATCATCTTTCAAGTATTTTTTTCATTCATGATGTCAAACTTAACAAAAGCTAGTAAATATTCTAGTAGAAAAAGTCATCAGAAGAGATAGTCTAATCAACAAAATGGCTAGACAAGCAATTTAACTCTTTTGTGTCTGACCATCATATCCCTGCCTAAGAAAGCTATGTGAAAAATTAAAATACTGCTCTATTTAGAGTGAAATCTCATTTACCTCAGGTAGTACACTTATTTACTTTTAGCTATTTTAAGTGTTGGTGAATGGAAATAATTGTAACATTAAGGGAAGAGTCTAGCTTGCTTTTAGTTGCCTCTTTCAAGTCCACTATCCATAAAGGAACTTCATAAGATATTACATGGTATTTTTTGTTAAAAAAAGGGGGGGGGAGTCTATGCATTTCTCTCTCCTCTTTGTAACTACCTAATCCTCTTAAAATTACTAGGTTCCAGGTCAGGGTGAGGGGAAAGTATCTGTGTCTAATGTATTGATTGCCCTCTAGTGGATGGAGTGTAAAGATTTCTTGTTAATATGTAATGAACCTGAATACTAATCTTAGAATATGTCAAAATGCTGCCTCTGTAGTTTCAAGAAACAGACTTGCCAGCTACTTCTTTCGTTCTGCTCTTAGACTACATCTCTAAATCAACCTCCTTCTATACCATATTTCATGGGTTGCCTTCCTTTTTTTCCAGATTATCAAAAAACAGCAGGTATTTTTGCAAGTCTACTATATACAAGGGACTATGACAGAATCTGTGAGAGATTACAAAGTATAATGTATGGTCTCTGGATTTATAGAGCTCACATTTATCTCAGATATGATATATACACTTGAAAACATAGCACCGATTATCTTTAACTGATATTAAATGTTAAATGTATCTTTTAGATGAGGAAGGCCATTGAGTTTCAAAGACAAATTATCATCTGATATTTCTTCCCCACCATATAACCCATCCATATTTTAACAGAAGTTTCCCAGTAGAACAGAGTGTCAATGGGGTCATGAGTCAAGGAAGCCATAAAACTTGTGTTTTTAGTAGATTTGAGCTAAATACGTTTTAACTCTAAAAACTCCTTTTAATTTGAAAGTGTTGATTTCCATCTCATGGAGTAGAACCTCAAACATGAAAAATATTTAGGTATGATTTTAAAATATTTAACACTACTTAAATGAAGATTAGAATGCATCAGTGTAAGATTGTAGAGACTCCATACATGCTGGTCAGCTAATTATGTGGATAAACATGCCCAAATATTTTTTTTCTATACAAAGCCCCCCATCTTCCTCTTTTTTCCCTATCCATCCATGACCTGGAAAAACTCTCTTTACCCTTATATCATAATACTTACAGTATTGAATAATTATTACTTTCTTTACCTCCCTCTCTACTAGACTGAAAAAAAAATTTTTTTCATTGCTTTCAGTGTTTAGGACAACTGTAGGCAAGAAGTAATACTAAAATTCAATAAAATATTGTTGAACACGTGAATAAATAAATGAAAAATAGTGGGGGTTTTAGGCACATGTGGAAATTCTATTGATTATGGCCACCTAATAATATGTTTTAAACTATAATATGTATAAAACTATTTCGTCTTCCTGGCTATTCATTTCATTTGTTTGTTGCAACTGTTAGTTAACATGCAAGTAGATCTTATGAAACCTAAATCAAAATTACACTCTTTATTCAGCAATTGAGAGAGGACCACTTTGGACTGTTTTTCAAAGCATATCAACTAGGAACAAAGCCAAATTAAGCCATGCAGTAAATTATCTAATGATTGAACTGAAGAAAATGATGATCTTTTAATGGAAATTTTTAATGCCAAAATTCCCCAGAAAACAGTGTCATATTGTTAGTCTGATGAGAAAAGTAATCTGTACAACATTAGGCAACTTAAAAGAATAAAAGTTGTGTGGTTTGAAAAGTGAATTTTTTGCTAAAAATATAAAAAATAGTAGATGTGGGAGTAAAGAGAATGGCATTGAAGTCCTCATATTTGTGACTACAAAGAAACAGGGACCTCTTTTAATGTCATAATTCTTTCATATGGAAAATTCTATAGGAATGCACTAGAAAATAGTCTTTTGATGGTTATATCTGGTATCTAAATGCACAAAAATATAAAGTGAAAAGTACAATTAAAAAGACAGGACTTAACAGTTAAGAGAAAAAATAGTTAAGTCTATATAACATGAGATTGATGTTCCAGGAAATTTAATGATATTGATGACCCTTGTTTAGTTCCAAAAATATGCTTTTTATGAAAAAGGAAAAAGTGAAAGAAAAGGAATAGAAAGAATAAAACTTTGTGAAATACATTTATAGAATCAAATTTTCTCCCCTTGTTGAAAAAGAAGTTGCTTTGGAGTATTAAAATTGTTTTAAATACTTGTTCTCTGTATTACCCTGATTGGGAATATAACATTAGACACAGGCAAGACAACAAAAAAAATATCACTGGTAACATAAACATGAGGCATTTTCTTGAATCACTTCTCTTGTGTACATCCTTATTAGAAGGACCTGTTGCCTATTCTTCTCTTTCCAATCTTAGCAGGTACAAAACCCTCACTGATTGTCATAATATTCAGGAAAACAGCCAACATTCAAAACCTTAAAATATTTGACCACTGGCTTAGAGTTATAGTTTTTCCCTTATATCAGTGTAGTTCTCAGAGGAGATTACAGGCAAATAATTATTTATTAGTACTTAAAATATGGCCACAAATTCTGAGTAGTTCAAGAAAATCTATAAGCATGGACATTCATTTTGTTCTCTAGCTTCAGGATTAGACTAGCAATACTTGATTTGCTTGCCTTCTTAACTATCATTTACAATTCAGAAAGGCAGAGAACCTGTGGATTTTGTTCACTGCTTTCAGAAAGAACCATAGTTGGTATCACAGTAAATATTGGTTGATATCAGTAAGAAAAGAAAGCACAGTCCTTTTTCTTGATCCTTTTTTTGGTCCTGCTCAGTCTATTTAATCTAAGGACAGTGGTGAAAAGTTAGGAGGGCATTTTCTCTTAAGGGCTCATCAGTTCCTTACAGAAGAAAAAGAAGACAGTTAAAAAAAATTGAATAACAAGAAAAGCTAAAAGATCACTGGTCCCAGTTAAGTTATACTTAGAATTTCTTTATTCTATCCATTAAAGACCCATCTTTGGTTCTGTTGCCCAGTTTTATTTTAAAGGAGTAAAAGGCTAATGGGAATGTAGAAGTCCTTGAATTTTACAAAAAGTAAAGTATGTTGCCACCTTGTGTAATCCAGATCATATTTAATAAGCAGGTTGGCTGAGTAAGCATAAAAAGCATAAGGCCTAGTAGGTTTATGACAAATGTCCTCCTACTTGAAGATCAATTAAATCCATTCAGCATTTTCTGTATTTTACCTCATGCTTTTCTTTCCATAATATAAAAAGCATGCCCCGAAAACAGTATTGGAAAAAAAAATTATGTGTATGTTTCCTGAGAGGTGTCCTCAGGGAAAGAATATCAGTGATCACAATTAGACCCCAGTGAAGATTCAGCCAAAATACTGTCTGTGAAATCTCCTCTAATTAGTTAGTGCATGTACAGTATTATAATTGCAAGACTTCTATTGCTGATATGCCTGGGATAACTATACAGTGATGTTTCCGTTAAAAATACACTAGATTTATATGTAGATGGTATGATTCAGCAGAAACTGTCATTGATTTCTTACAGCATTTTCAAAAGTGACTTGAAACAGAGCAGCATATAATGATGTATGGAATTCATAGTGTGAATTCATTTGAACCTCAGGATGAACTTCATTTTCTTGTGGGACCATGATATTGTGTCCCTGTTAAATGAACCCCATGAATCACATTTGTCAAGGTATTCTCCTATTAGGAAGACATTTCATATATAAAAAAAGTTTACCATGTGTTAATACTTTTTTAAAACACCAAGATTACTTGTTGGTATGTTTATCATTTAACTTAAAATTTAGGTTTTCACTCATCTAAATGACATTGTAATAGTAGAACACATGCTTTTCATATGAGGATTTGGGACTGTTGCTTTGTTTATTTTCCAGACTTGCCATCTCACTTCTAACATGGTAAGGCCTATGATGACAAAACACAAAAGTGAAAAAGAAAATAGAAGAGGGAAGAGGAGAATGCAAAATCAGGCTGTGCACACACAAGTTTTTAGGAATTTCAGCATTGAAGAAGTGTGATGGGGTATATTCAGTAGGTAAAGGAGGCAGCAAATTAATGTAGAAGACCAGTATGTTTATAAGAGGTAGACTGTTTTCTTTCTCCAAGAACATCTAATAAAAAATGTTATGTACTGTTGAGTAGAAACAACAATCGTAAAATCAGCAGCATTAGCAGAAACATATACTACTACTATCGCATGCTTATAAACCTTCTGGACACTGTGTTAAGCGATTTCCATGAATAAGTTTATTGGCAGCATTCAACTGCATGCTGATAGATGTAAAACAGGTCATGTTCCCTAAATCTGCTCTAATCATTGATCCTCACACATAGACATACAGTTGGGGTATCTCAAGGGTTGCAGTGACAGACTATTAATACAAATAGAAAATAGAAAAGTTTGGAAATTTTGTTAGACTGATGAGTATGAGCAATTTGTTCCTTTTTTGTAGTTGTCTATCCATCTAATGGTTTTTCCTTATTCATATCCCCTAGCCCATATTAACAAAATACCCTCAACAGAGTCCAAAGCTAGTGAGTAGAAAAGATATGTGCATGTAGCAATAAAACAGGGAAAAGGGCTGGGAATATAGCTTAGTTGGTAGAGTACTTGCCTCACATGCACAAGGCCCTGGATACAATCTTCACACCACCACTACCCCCAAACAAAGAAAAGATATAAAAAGTGAGAGATGGTATTGGGAAAGCTAGAAGAGACAGGGAGAAAGTAAAGTGTGGAGTGAGTAAGAAACACACTGTACAGGTCAGGAATTTGACCACTTGTATTATGGAGTTAAAGGTTTGTTTTTATGTCATCTTTGTTAGACATAGTTAGTGGTTATGAGAATGTGTCTAAAAATTCATGGTAGTATTCATGGTAGAAATACATTCAATTTAAGACTACTGAATTGTTCTGCCTATGCTCCCAAACATTGAAAAAAATCTTAGTGTTCTGTACAATTACTTTATTTTTTGACCAGACACTTCATTCCAGATTGGGAAGGACATTTTATAGTTCTATGTGAGATCTTTATAGAGCTTAAATTCTGAAATATAAACCATCCCAGAACTTCTCTTTCTCTCTGTTCAATGAAAAGAATCCCCAGTGGAAAATGGTCATGATTTCATTTCATGAACTATACTGGATGCTTGGATAGTGTTTGGATCTATGATATAAAAGCTCTCATTTCTTTCACATACACTATTCTCTAAAAATATCACTCCTTTCTATTACACTTTTAAATAAAACATACAATCCAATGGCATGATACTCAACTTGGAGTTAAATGCAGCAAAAAATCAGACCTGTAATGTAATAATGTAATAGTGCTTTGCCAGTGTTTCATGTATGGCACTAAGCAGCAAAGGTACAACTCCATCAAGCCTTTGATCTACACTTTAAAAGTACCCTGTGATTTTAAAGGAACCCTTTATAGACCCAAACTATAATAGACACAAAATTTTTTAAAAAACACAAATAAACAACAAAAAACACCATCTAGAATTTATGGAATTTACTTGTTAGGAGATATATATATATATATATATATATATATATATATATATATATTCATTTCTTTTAGTAGTTAGGCTGCTTTCTCCCTTTTGATTATTTTGTGCTATCTCATAAGTATGTCTCTCTGCCTTAAAAATCTGAAGAGAAATATCAGCACCTCTGCAAATTAACTAGTACAAAGGAAAATGAAAGAAACATCTTCTTTCCTGATATTTGACTCATTGACAATTCTGGTATTTATCAGTCTCCCTAAGCCCCATGCTCTGCAAAAGAAACAAGTTTCACTCTGCTATTCTACAGACATCACAGTGGCTTGAAATTTTTCCTCAAAGCACAACAGGGACTTTAAGAGTAGAAATGTAACACTACAGGTATCTCCCTAGTCTCTGCAGCACAAAGAGAATATGAGCAGCAACCAAAGTAGTTTAACTGAATAATCGAGAATATTCTTAATCCTCAAAATGAAATTTTTTTATCATTTCCATTAAAAAGTAAGTGAATGCTTAACATTAAAATATTTCAAGAAAGAATATGAGAGAATTATACTTCATCAGAAGAAATTGTGCATGAAGTAGAAAGTGTCAAATGCTCATGGGAAAAATTGCAGCTCCATAGCAAAGGAAGGTGAAAACTGATTTTTTTTTGTGCTTTTGTGTCTATATTCATACCATCAGGTAGTAACGTTTTAATGTTGAAACACTCCCTAATACCTCAAGAGCCCATGCTTTTCAGCTTGTAAAACTGAGTAAACATGCATGTCTAGAAGGATTCAGGTGTTCTTATTCATACAGCTGATTTACAGTGCCTGGCTATAATGGAGAAAGTATCATCTTGTAAGCCTTAGGGTATCTCAGAGTAGGAAAAAAAACATGTGGGATTCTTTTATTCTTGCTGTACTTACTTGTACAAGAAGAGTAGAACTAAGTAAGGGAAAGAATGCAAGGAGCTTGCACAGAGAGGACAAAACAAACAAACATGAAACACAGAGCCCCAACTTGTATGTTTTCTGACTGCAGGTCTTTCTTTCATTAATCAGAAAAAAAAAAAAACAATTTTTTTCTCCAAACTTGTGAATATTTATGGTCTTTTCCCCTGGTTAGGAAAACCAGGTTTATGGAAACTGAGAAGTGTCTGTAGAAATTACAAACAAAGCAAAGTGTATTCTAAATCCCTTGTGGCTAATCTTATTATAAATGTGAACTTTTTCTTAATGATGCTAGACAAGAACATATTTTAAATATAGTAATTTGGAATGTTAATAATAAATATTGTACCACACAGTGAGCTGTAGGTACCACAGCAGGAGCCTTTTGGAAGGATTATTGGTTGTAGCCAATGCAGGACAGAGATGGTGGACCTCAGCAGATGTGAGGTAATGTGGTCAGTAGGGAAATCAGCTTAGCAGAAAGTGAACCTCAGGTCAGATAGAATGAGCCCTTCAGAAATGTCACAAGGTTAAGTCTTGTAAGCTGAATGAGAGGCTTTTAGAAAGGTCTCATAATCAGAGAGTTTGTCTCCTGTGTAACAGATTTCAGAAATGCTACTTGGAGGTAGCATTTTACATTTGCCCCATTTGGCTTGCTGTACCTTTTAGCACTGTTGTGATAACAAAAAAATATCTTTAGTGCATCTTGGAGGCAGATGTCCTCTTGCTTTTTGTAACTCAAAAGGAGGAACTAAAAACCTGCCAGAGGCACTGCTTGCCCTGCAGGTTTGTTCTCTTATCATCCATTTTAGCTGATATATTTGTACGCCTTATATTTCTGTACCATAGCTCATTTCATCCAGAAGGGATTTTGAGGGAATACATGTTCTGTCAAGGTAAACTAGGACAAATTGGATGAAATGAGACTAATTTTATCATGCAGGGGATGTGGCAACTGCAGCAAAGTAAAGGAGACACCACTGAACTGTGACTTATAAAATCCCCCCCAAAAAACTCTCCTTTGGGATTGTGTTTACACCTTACATTTAGAATGTACTGATGGTGCCCTTTACCCTTTAATATTAGTGCCATGACTTACTGATATGTTGCTTTGGCCTGAAGAATCAGGCCAGGTAAAGTAGGAATGCTTCATACTTAAGCAGTACCTTTCATCCGACAGATTAAATCCCCCTTACAACGTCTGTTTCATTAACTCTCATAATACCTTCCTGAGGTGACATGTATAAACCCTATGGTTTATAGATGGGGTAACAGAAAAGTCACAACAGTTAGCTGACTGACTCAGAATGTTACAATATATCTTTTTTTTTTTTTAAACAATGGCAATTGATTGTAGAGCTCTGGGCTCCAAGGATGTAGACATATCAATTCCCAAGAAAGTGTCCTGTGAACCTGAAATGCCACTGAAATGGCATTCATGCAACTACAGGGGTGAAAAACAATGCTGTTTTGTATCAACAGGATTATACAAGGGGAACCTTTGACCATATGCATGAGATTGACAATATTGTTTCTTGGAAACCCTTTCTCAAGCAGAAACTAAGTTTAACACAAGCAGCAATATCCAGCATTCTCAGTCTTGTGAACATTCATGGGAAGAAAAAATAGTTTACGAACATGCCAGGTCATGGGTATGGGGAACAGGAGTGGGATTTTAGGGTGTGGAGAGAGAAAAAACACAGAATGAAAGGATTAAGCTCATCATCAATATGCTAGAGATGGCATTATAGAAAACATGTTTAAAGATACCACATGGTAGAGTGGATGAGAGTGTCTATCAAAAATCTGTGATACTATATTCTACACATGTATGAGCTTTTTATTGTTGCACCCTCCAAAAAGGAATAAGAAGTCTGTGAATATTTAGAAGTAAAACCTGTCTTTGGTCTTGAGGCTTTGTCTGGCATGGAGATAACTATAAAATGATTTTACCAAATTCTTAAGTTTAGTTTTATATTTGATGTGCAGAACTTTTTAAGAAGGATTGAGGTTGGTGCTCCTAGGGGACTGAGGCAGTTTATGCTGTTGCCTTTTTGTTTTATTGTTTGGTTTGCATTCACCAAGGAGTCATTTGAGAGTGATTTAGAAAAGTTATGTCTCCACTGTCAGAATGTTGCCTCTAGTGGCATTTGACATCTTAGTAACATTCTGTAATAGACCCAAACATAACTCTACACCACACCGAAGTCCTATACATAGTATTCTCACTAGACAGAACAAAACATTCCAATAAGTCTTATCAATAACATGTATTTGCTTCATGTCATCTCAATTACCTTTTCTTTCATTCTCTTTGGGATATTGATTATTTGAGGGATAAGTAAACAAAATATTATCCCTCATTTAATTTTCAATTCAATTTTAAATTGGGGTTTAAAAAATTGTTTTAAGAGTTGATCTATTGAAAACCCAATGCTTACTGATTTCATTTCCTCACTTTGGCTCCTGGTTTCCAATGAAAGCTTTAAGTGGTTGTCTGAAAGTGGTAGTATATCTGAGTAACAACAAAAAGAAAGCACTAGAAGAAATTTCTGATTCACACTCACCTATTTGGCCCATTGTTGACAAGGGTCTTGTGATTCTCATATTTAGACTAGAGTTTCTTCATTTTTAAGCATTATGACTAAATGACAATTTGTCAACAGTGTATTATCTCTTAAATTTATAGATTTTTTTTCCAAATTTGACATTAACCAGAATTTGGTTACAAGGATATAAAATATTTGAAATAAAATTTTGGTAACTCCTCACTAATGCAAAATACAGAAGATAAAGATAACAAAACACAGAAGTTTTACAGAAATGAACCTTTTCTGTATTTTCTTTATCTTCTTCCTCTGCCCCTCCTAAATCTTAGTCATATTGTCAGACTTTGCCTAATGCCTTTCCTGAGTGCTTGAACTTTAGCAGATTATTGCTATCATTTCTTTACCAAAGGAGATTGTTAATGATTCAATTTTTTTCCAGCTGACTTTTAATTATTATTTTTATATAATCAGTTGATAACATCCCAATATCAGATCCTACAATATCCTGACTGGCCCTGTACCCAACTGCTGCATGCTGGATGTACTTCATTATACTAAAGAAAGTACAAAAGTAGATCCCTGTGGGGCCTATTTCTTCCTCAATATTCATGTCAAAATCCACATCAGGCCCACACCAACCAGCACAGGACCCAGGTTCACAGTAGCCGCGGGTCCACCCCTCCACTAGCATTGAAGACACCCTCCAGAATCCAGCTTCTGGCACAGGACCACCCCTTCTGAACAGCCAACTACCACAGGGGGTCAAGCCCTGCAGCCCAGATCCACACAAACTGTCCTGTACAGGGCTCAGCCTCACCATAGGCCTGGGTCCAGCCTCACCATAGTCTACCTTCTACACTAGCAGGCACTCATGCAGACCCAGCCTCCAGCACAGGATCGCCTCTTCCAAATAGCAGACTACTATGGAAGCCCAGGCCCAGGCCAGATCCATCCACAACAAATTGCACAGGACCCAGGTCTACAGTAGGTCTGAGTTCACATCCCCACACACCTGGGAGCCACTTCCATCTTGAGTCATCGCCATAGCCTTCCCCACACTGTAGCGCCTTTTTAACAACAGATAGGGCCTAAAAGCAGGTGCATCGCAGAGCAGGAATACCAAAGGGAGTGTGAGGCCCACTCTTTTAGCCCCATCTCTGTAAAAGCATTGCTTCCATCTAGGGGCACCTTAACTATTATCTCGAGTTACCTCGGCTATTGTTGCCACCAGCTTTGGATGCAGTAGCACACATGGAGGGACACCAATAGGGTCTGGAAGCCCAATATCAAGGTGAGGTACAGACAATCTGCATAGGTACTGTAAGAATCTATGGTAGAAACTGTAATATCTCAGATTCACAGTGTAAGAAAAGAAGACACATAGACCACATGAAAAAAAACAAGGGAGGATAGTGCCCCAAACAAACCAGGACACTATAGTAATAGAACCCATGGACAACAAAGTTGATGAAATGTCAAGAAAGGAGTTCAGAAGGTTCATAATTAAAATAATCCGTGAATTAAAGAATGACCTAAATGAGCAAATACAGGCAAAAACTGATCACTCCAACAAAGAGATAAGAGAGCAAATACAGGTAGCAAAAGATTACTTCAAGAGAGAGACAGAAACTCTGAAAAACAATCAGAAATCCTTGAAATGAAGGATACAATAAATCAAATAAAAAACTCAATAGAAAGCATCACCAACAGACTAGATCATTTGGAAAAATAATGTCAGATAATGAATACAAAGTATACTATCTGGAAAATAAAATTAATCACACTGTGAAGATAGTAAGAAACCATGAACAGAACATCAAAGAATTATGGGACAGCATCAAAAGACCAAATATAAGAGTTACTGGAATAGAGGAAGGCACAGAGATTTAAACCAAAGGAATACACAATCTCTTGAATGAGATAATATCAGAAAATTCCCCAAGCATGAGGAACAAATTGGAAAACCAAATACAAGAGGCTTACAGGACACCAAATGACACAAAATTACAACAGAACACACCAAGGCACATTATAATGAAAATGCTTAGCATACAGAATAAGGATAGAATCTTAAAAGCCATAAGAGAGAGGAATCAGAACACATATAGGATGAGACCTATCTGACATGTATAAAATATTTCATCCTGAGATATTCATATCTCAGCAGATTTTTCAACTGCAACCCTCCAAACCTGGAAATCATGGAATAACATATACCAAACTCTGAAAGAAAATAAAGGCCAACCAAGGATCTTATAACCAGCAAAAATAAGTGTTATATTTGAGAATGAAATAAAAACCTTCCATGATAAACAAAAGTTAAAAGAATTTACAACTAGAAAGCCTGCACTACAAAACATCCTTAGCAAAACATTCCAAGAAGAGGAAATAAAAAAAAAAACAATGATGAAAATCATCAGAGGGAGGTTTTACTCTAAAGGAAAATCTAATCATAGGAGAATCGAAGTCACATTAAGTACAAAAAATAAAAATGATTGGGAGTACATATTATGTCTCAATAATAACGCTGAATATTAATGGCCTAAACTCACCAATGAAAAGACATAAACTAGCAGTTTGGATCAAAAAAATAGATAAAAAAAACCCAACAATCTGCTGCCTCCAAGAGACTCATCTCATAGGAAAAGACATCTGAAGATTGAAGGTGAAGTGTTGTGAAAAATCATACCACTCACGTAGACTGCAGAAGCAAGCAGGGGTTTCCATCCTATACAAAATAAAGTAGAATTCTAACTGAAGTCAATAAAAAAAGGATAAAGAAGGACACTACATACTGCTCAAATGAATCATACGCCAACAAGACTTGACAATTATAAATATATATGCCCCAAACAATGGAGCAGCTATGTTCATCAAACAAACTCTTCTCAAGTTCAAGAATCAAAGAGACCACAACACAATAATTTTGGGGAACTTTAACACACCTCTTTCATCACTAGATAGATCTTGCAAACAAAAGCTGAACAAAAAAAAAACTATAGAATTCAATAATACAATCAATAACTGAGACTTAACTGACATGTATAAAATATTTCATCCTGCAATGAGAGAATACTCTTTCTTCTCAGCAACACATAGATTCTTCTCTAAAATAGATCATATACTAGGCCACAAAGCAACTCTTAGCAAATATAAAAAAGTAAAGGTTAGGGTTATAATGGAATGAAATTAGAAATCAAAGATAAAATAAGAAATAAATGCCAATCCAACACCTGGAGACTAAATAATATGCTACTGAATGAATAATGGGTTGAAGAAGACATCAAGGAGGAGATTAAAATATTTTAGAGATAAATTAGAACAGAGATACAACAATATCTGGGACACTATGAAAGCAGTAATAAGAAGAAAATTCATTTCATGGAGTTCATTCCTTAAAAGAAGAAAGTCAATAAATAAATGTCTTAAAATTACATCTCAAAGCCCTAGTAAAAGAAGAACAAATTATTACCAAAAGCAGTAGAAAAGAGGAAATAATTAAAATCAAAGCTACAATCAATGAAATTGAAACAAAAGAAACAATTGAAATAATTGTCAGAACCAATACTTGGTTCTTTGAAAAAATAAATAAAATTGACAGACCTTTAGCCATGGTAATGAAGAGAAGGAGAGAGAAATCTCAAATTACTAACATATGTGATGAAAAAGGAAATATCACAACAGACACTACAGAAATACAGAAAATAATTAGAAATTATTTTGTAAACTTGTACTAAAATAAAATAGAAAATATTGAAGTCATTGAAAAGTTTCTAGAGTCATATGATTTGCCCAAATTGAATCAGGATGATATACACAATTTAAACAGATTGATTTCAAGCAATGAAATAGAAGATACCATCAAAGTCTACCAACCAATAAAAGCCCAGGACTGTATGGATAGACAGCCAGGTTTTGCAAGACCTTTAAAGAAAAAATGATATCAATACTCTTCCATTTATTTCAAAAATAGAAAAAAAACAGGAGCATTTACAAACTCATTTTATGATACCAATATCACCCTGTTTCCAAAACCAGGCAAGGACACATCAAAAAAAGAAAACTTCAGATCAATATCTCTAATGAAAATAGATGCAAAAATTCTCAATAAAATTCTGGAAAATTGACTACAGAAACATATCAAAAGAATCATGCACCATGATCAAGTGGGATTCATCCCAGAGATGCAAGGTTAGTTCAACATATGGAAATCAATAAATGTAATTCATCATGTCAGTAGACTTAAAGAATCAAATGATCATCTCAGTAGACACAGAAAAAGCATTTGACAAAATACAGCACCCCTTCATGTTCAAAATATTGGAAAAAATAGAGATAACATGAACATAACTCAACATCATAAAAGCTATGTATACTAAGTCCCAGGCCAACATCATTCTAAATGGAGAAAAATTGAAAGCATTCCCTCTAAAAACTGGAACAAGACAGGGATACCCTCTTTCACCACTTCTATTTAACATAGTTCTTTAAACACTTGCCAGAGAAATTAGATGAAAGAAATTAAAGGAATACACATAGGAAAAGAAGAACTCAAATTGGCACTATTTGCTGATGACATGATTCTATACCTAGAAGACCCTAAGAGTTCTGTAAGAAAACTTTTAGAACTAGTGAATGGATTCAGCAAATTAGCAGGATATAAAATCAGCACCCATAAATCAAATGCATTTCTGTATATCAGTGAGAAATCCTCTGAAAGGGAAATGAGAAAAACTATCCCATTTATAATAGCCTCAAAAAATAAAATAAAATATTTGTGAATCAACTTAATGAAAGAGGTAAAATATCTATATAATGAAAATTACAGAACACCAAAGAAAGAAGTCAAAGAATATCTCAGAAAATGGAAAGATCTACCTTACTCTTGGATAGGAAGAGTTAATATTATCAAAATTACTATACTTCCAGTAGCACTACACAAATTTAATGCAATTCCAATCCAAATCCCAATGACATTTCTCATAGAAATAGATAAAGCAATCATGAAATTCATCTGGAAAAATAAGAGATTCAGAATAGCTAAAGCAATCCTTAGCAGGAAGAGTGAAGCAGATGGCATCACTATACCAGACCTTACACCATATTACAGAGCAATAGTAACAAAAAAAACTTGGTATTGGCACCAACACAGACTGAAAAATAACCCAATCAATAAATGAACCAAGGAACTGAACAGACACTTCTCAGAAAATGATATAAAATCAATCAACAAATTTATTAAAAATGTTTATCATTGCTAGCAATTAGAGAAATGCAAATCAAAACCACTCTAAGATTTCATCTCACTCCAGTCAGAATGGCAGCTATTATGCCTATAAATAACAATAAGTGTTGGAGAGGGTGTGGGGAAAAAAGTACACTCATACACTGCTGGTGGGACTGCAAATTTGTGCATCCAATACAAAAAGCAGTATGGAGATTTCTTGGAAAACTGGAAATGGAACCACTATTTGACCCATCTATGCCTCTCCTTGGTGTGTACCCAAAGGACTTAAAAACAGCATACTACAGGGACATAGCCACACCAATGTTTACAGCAGCACAATTCACAATATTTAAACTGTAGAAACAACCTAGATGTCCTTAAGTAGATTAATGGATAAAGAAAATGTGGTATATGTACACAATGGGATATTACTCAGCAATAAAAGAGGATAAAATCATGGCATTTGCAGGTAAATGGATGGAGTTAGAGACAATAATGCTAAATGAAGTTAGCCAATACCCAAAATCCAAATGCCAAATGTTTTCTCTGATATAAGGAGGCTGATTCATATTGGGGTAGGGAGGGTGATCATGGGAGGAATAAATGAACTCCAGGTATCGCAGAGGGGTGGGAAAGGAAGGGAGTTGTCATGAGGTTAGAAACAATGGTGGAATGTGATGGACATTATTATCCAAAGTATATGTATGAAGACACAAGTTGGTGTCAATATACTTTGTATACAACCAGAGATATGAAAAATTGTGCTCTATATGTGTAATATGAATTGTCATGCATTCCACTGTCGTATATAATTTTTTAAAAAAATGTAAAAAAATATCCACATTAGCCCTGAGATGCTACTGCTGATGAGTTGAAAAACTCTGTGACTTGTCTGTCATGAGCAGTGACTGGAAGAATTCAAAATTGCTTTTTACAAATAATCAGCACTGCTCCAATCTAAGGAGAAAAACATGTTGGCATTCACTTGGAACAATGGAAATCTCGAGGTTCCACAAATCGCATACATTTGATCTCTGAACTTTATTTCAGAGTACTACAATCATTTCCATTTTACTCTATCTCGTTTACTGTTTTACTTAGTTTTTTAGTTAGATCTTTGCTGTAAACTGAATGGACTATCTCTTGAGGAAGTTCTCTTGTGCCAATTGATGATGCATGCATTCTGGCAAGCAAAGTAATTGGGTGTCTATTCCAATTGAGGGAACTACTTTAGGGGAAGCAGATTTCCTAGGTTTTTCAGGCATTGCATTTTAAAGAGGCTGCCTTGAATTATAGCTTGTTCTTCAGTAACACACTGGGTTTGTAGGTCCTTGGGCAGTGAGATGAGCCTTGGCAATTCTTAGTGTGTGGCTAAATTGAGTAAGTATTCTAGGAAAACTAATGAACATTCTCTCAAGGCCAGATATGCATATTGTTTTAGTCAGTCTTTTCACTGCTGTGACTAAAGGATGTGACAAGCAAAATTGTAGAGGAGAAAAAGTTTATTTGAGGGCTCACGAATTCAGAGTCTTCATGGGACTCCATTCCTTGGAGCTTAAGATGAAGCTGAATATCATGCTGGGAGAGTGTGGCAGAGGAAAGCTGCTCATGTCATGATCAGAAGCAGAAAGAGATACTCTACTCAACAGACATAAATATATATCCAAAAGCCACACCCCAATTTCCACCTCCTCTAACCAAATCCTACACTTCAGTTACCAGTCAGTTAATCTCTATCAGGAGATTAATTCACTGACTGGGTTAAGACTCTTATAACCCAATCATATCTCCTCTGAACCTTCTTATATTGTCTCACACATGAGCTTTTGGGGGACACCTCACATCCAAACCATAACACATATATAATGTATGCATATTTGTCTATACCCAAAAAGACTCTCTCTAAGGAACAATAGGAACAGGATTTTGGTCTTTTGTGTGTTGGGGGCAGGGAGGTACTCACTCATGTGTGAAATGATTTCCAAGAAGGTTATCATAAAAAGTACAAAAGGTAAGAATCTCAAGAATATAACAGATAAAAATGACAAGGAAAAATCTCAAATAATTGTACCTCAGGGAAAAAGTTTTTTTGCTTTAGTAAAAATGAGACTCTCAATGTATCTATTCATTCTCTCTCTCCCTCTCTCTCTCTATCCTCTCTGTTCCTCCCTCTCTCTCTCTCTCTGAATCTCCCTCCCTCCCTTTCTCTTTCTCTCTCCACACAGACACATGCATACAACATACACACGATAGGCACTGGGTTAATTGGTAGAGCTGTGGTTTGAGCAAAATTCCTATGTTCCCTATCTTCATAAATATTACCTTTCACTTGAGGAACAAATAATAAAAGAGTAGACAAATAAGGACACAAATTAATTATGGATTATGGTCTGAAGGATACAAAAGAAAGTGATGAATTCTTTTTTTTTAATTTTTTATTGGTTGTTCACAACATTACAAACTCTTGACATATCATATTTCATATATTAGATTGAAGTGGGTTATGAACCCCCAATTTTACCCCCAATGCAGATTGCAGAATCACGTCGGTTACACATCCACAATTTTACATAATGCCCTATTAGTAATTGTTGTATTCTGCTACCTTTCCTATCCCCTACTATCCCCCTCCCCTCCCCTCCCAACTTCTCTCTCTACCCCATCTACTGTAGTTCATTTCTCTCCTTGTTTATTTTCCCATTCCCCTCACAACCTCTTATATGTAATTTTGTATAGCAATGAGGGTCTCCCTCCATTTCCATGCAATTTCCCTTTTCTCTCCCTTCCTCTCCCACCTCATGTCTCTGTTTAAAGTTATTCTTTTGAAAGTGATGAATTCAAGAGTGACAGGGAACAGGGCATGGGGTAGGAATGGGAGGTTTCTTGTAATCTGAGATGTGAATAATAAAAAGGAACCAGCTAATACACAAAGTGGAAGAAAGGGTGAAAAGCAAAGGCAATTAACTGCCCTGATGCATAAGGAGCTTGCTATTTTCAGTGAAAAGATGCTTGGCATAATATGATTCAGGTTCATGATCCATTTAACCTACAACTGGATCTGAGTCAGATGTAACAAAGGGCAGAATGAGGAAGGATAAGTCAGATGTAACAAAGGGCAGAATGAGGAAGGATAAGATTATTTTCTACAAGTTCACACTCAATGTGATCTCCTACTTCTCTTACTCTATTTTGTTCATCCACAAATTGATTTGAATTATCTTTAACCAGTTTATGACAACCAGTACTGCTTTCTGAAGTATGGTTAAATATCATGGTTAGCTACCTGCAGTTTAGGGCAATGCTTCCTTTCTATTTACCCCAAATTGAACTCTTTAAATCTTCAAAACCTCTCCTGTTATTTCTAATACTCTAATACAAAAAGGGATATATATATCTGCTTTCATCTTTCCACACAATCTAGTCTTTTACCTTAGAAAAATTTACCTTTGATCTTTATTTCATGTAGAATAAATGTTTTTGATCATTTTTAGTTTTGTTTTATTGACTATACCCTCACCCCCTTAATTATTCTAGGGCCTGCAGTGTTGACCTCCTTGTAGGAAGAATTGGTATGGCATAGCTTGGTAGCATGTAAGGAGTCTAACAGGACTCCATGCCACCAAAACAACTTTCTCAGATAGCCCAAAAGTTTGAACACATTGTTTGCTTTTGCAACATGTTTGGATTAAGTCATTGAAGACTTATGTTTCTTAGGTAATTGTGGTAGTACATTAAATCACCATCAATAATTAATTCCTTAAATAAAGCTCTGAGGGAATAGTATGCTGGAGAAGTTAATGGGAAAAGGGATTGAATACCTGGAGATGGGAAATCAGAGTTAAATCCATGAATCAGTTTTTAACTTATTTTGTGAGGCAGGATGTTTTCTGCAAGACATAAACTATTGGTTGAGAAAAGGTGTTGGTGACCACTAAAACTCCACATCATATACAACCACAAGAATGGGAAGTTATATTCCATGGTATATCAAAATACATTCTACTGTCATGTATAACAAAAACAAACAAAGAAAAAAATAAACAATAACAATGAGAGAGAGAGAGAAAGAGAGAGAGAGAGAGAAAAGAGAGAGAGAGAGAGAGAGAGAGAGAGAGAGAGAGAGAGAGAGAGAGAGAGAGAGAAAATTAGAATAGGATTTGGGTTTATGCAGACCTGATTAAGGTCCTTGCTCCACCACTGACCAGCTGGGCAAATTTCTTTAACTCCTATGACCTTAATATACCTCATCTATAAATGAACTCACTATGCTTGAGACAATTAAATAAAACAATGTACATAACATGTGTTGTCCAAAATTAGCCAAAAATCCAGAATTGCTCTGATAAATTTTGAACCATTTTTAAACTACCTATAAAATGGGAAAAAGATTTCTCCAAATCACCAGTAAGCCTAGATTTATAAGCTTATGTGTGTGAAGTGAATGATTTATTTTAGAGATAGATACATATAGAAGCAAGAAAGAAAGCAGAGGCAGGAAATAATCACTACATGTATACCATCCAGATGCCTTTTATAAATGAACTCTTTCTTTCATCTTCTGGAAATGCTGTGAGCACACATTTCTCATCTTTCAGCTCTCTTCATGATTGGTTGTCTACTTCCCAGAATAGTTTATTGTCCAGTGGAGAGAAATATAAAAACTATCATTTGTGTCAATCATTGTGTAATACTGAAGGGCTACTTTAAAATATAAAATTCCCATAGAGTCAGATGAGAATTTACCTGAGACTATTTCACAGCGCAACTTCTTCCCTATATTTTTTCCTCCCGTTTCTTCTCAGGTGGACATCACAAGACCGTTCTCTAATAAATATCCTCCATTCTAGCCTCAGTTTTCGTCCACAAAACCAACCCATTTATGTGCCCTGTCCCTTCAAAACCTCTTCTTTGGTTCAGAGGTCACTACTTCATTTTGGTTTGAACATGGTTGATATGCCAAATGTATTTCCAAAGATCTCAACTGGAACATATTTTTAGCTTGCATTCACAGAAATGAGACCATTTTTGAGGGAGCTTTCTCACTGTAAAATGAAACAAAGATAGAACACACTCACACACACACACACACGCGCGCGCGCGCGCACATGCACACAAACACGCAAATGTAGCTTAGTGAAATATTATGAAACAAATACACTTGTTCATCCTAGTCTCAATGACTTCTTCCTAAAGTAAACTCCAATGGGAAAATCTTATGTTTCTTTATAGTTTTATCACCTTCAGGTACATTTCTAGATGTCTTTGTTTAGTTATTCTCGTTTTTAATTTGATATGTCCTTTGAGTCTCTTATTTCATGTTTCCCTTTCTCCTTTAAAATATTTTCTTTAAAATTTTCATTTGCACAACTTGGGTCATTTGATTTAAAGTTTTCAACCATCTGGATTTTGCTGATCACCTTCTCGTGGTGCCATTAATCTGTTCCTCTCTTCTTAGTACTTCCTGAAAATTGGCAACTGTATTCAAAAGCTTGATAAGGCTCAAATTTGATCTTTTTTGACAAGTTTTGATAATATTTTATTCTTTCCTTGAGAGACTATAAAGTCTATCTCTCTTTTCATTAGAAGTTCTTAATCCTCGATGCCCATATTTACTAATTCATTGCATTTGTCACATGGTGATATTCTAAAAAGATATTCCAAAAAGACCTGCTTTACTTTAGTGGGAAATAGTTTTTCAGGATTATTGCTACAGAATTTACCATATTTTAGGCCTTTTAAATATACAGAAACAAGAAATCATATATAATATAGATGTATGAATCATATGTACTTTTAAAACTTATACAGTTATAATATATAAAATGTTTTGAAACATGCACATCCTCTCATAATGTTACATGTAGCTTTAATTTATGCTTATATATAATTTTCTATCTCTGTATATAATTGTATAAGTTTATATCAATACTTTCAATTTTAATACAGGAGCAGGGATTATTATTTATCATTACCATATTATAACTATATCTCCTTTCTACATAAAGAATCTTCTCACAAACATAGAGGATGATAGAATTTCCACTGTCAAGCAATTGCTCAATTGATTGATCTAATAATACATGGAATAGTAACAGAATAATATCTAATAGCACTAAAACTCTCATGTCATTATAGTTACTGAAAACAAATGATGTCTGGATAGAGTCCTTTTGTTATCCCCTCTTCATTTTTTTGTAATAATTATATCTACATTGATTTAGCATATAGTAATTTACATACATAATTTTTCAATTTTAATCTTTAGTCTCTTTTTCAGAGGTTGTATATTTAATGGTCACCATTGGTCTTTATGCTACTATTCCTTTAGCAATATTGGTTGTTTGACATTTATTCTCTATATTTTTCAGAAAGTGGTCTTGGGAAAAAAATATTCTTTGAGTCCTTGCATGTTGTTGACATTTTTTTTTTTTGCCCTTTATTTTTAAGTCAGTTCTTTTGGATGCAAAATCTTGGCTCACATTTTCCTTTCTCGGGTACCTTAAATATCTCATCTCATTTATTTGTGTCATAGAGCATTGTTTTAAAAAATCTGATAATAATCTCATTTTCATGCCATTATAAGCCACATATCCTTGCTTCATGTGTATGTTGAACATTTTATTTTGCTTAATGCACATAATTTTACCAGAATATGAAAATAGGATTGTGTAATGTGCTCTTATCCCAATGCCAAAGAGAAAGTATAATTCAAGCTCAATAGGATGCCTTCTATTTTCACTGTTTTGAGCAGTGTGCTTGAAAAGTTAAAAAGAGAATATAACTATTCCTCTACGTTTAGAATGAGTATATAAACTGGCAAAATGCCAGTGATTCCTACTCTTTTCCCTATTCACCATCATATACATCTTGGCTTTTTGATCATGAGCATTCATTTTTTTTCCCTGTGTGTGGGAATCCTGACAACTAAATACAAATTGTTGTGTCCTAGGGGACAACCAAAACAGTTAGCATATTCATTAATTTAATTAGGACCTTGTTTACATTTTTGCTGTCAACCATAATCATTTGTTTATCTGAACTAAAGTCACCTGACTTCATTAGAAGTATCAGTAGCTGTCAGAAAGTGAAAGTGTGCTTGACTTTCATAATTAACTGTAAATTCAAGTGGCTTGATTTCTGATAGGACAGGCAATGTTTGCACAATATGACGATGGAAATCAAAAATGTGGGCCTAGTTAAAGTTAGCCTTTGTGATAAAGTTAAACATAGGGCACTAATTAATGTTGATTCTGTTTTCTGATAATACTCCCCTCTTTGTCTTTAGTTTCAAAGTTCAAGTTCATTACTTAGCCCTTTCTTTTTCAAAACAGAAAGTATTTACGTATGTTAACAGAGGCCTGGTAAACAAGTTTCTTAGGGTTTCATTTCCTCAGATAACTGCATTATTTCTCTGATTTGACCTAGAAAAAGTATAATGGTCAAAAACAACTTATGGGCTGGGATTGTGGCTCAGTGGTAGAACACTTGCCCAGCACAGGCGAGGCCCTGGGTTCAATCCTCAGCACCACATAAAATAAAATAAATGAGTAAATTAAAGTTATTGTGTCCAACTACAACTAAAAAAATAAATATTAAAAAAATATTAAATCCCTTCTTTGGACCAGCTATAACATTCATTAATAGAAGTAGCTAAATGTGGTGAAAAGAGGATATATCTGGAGTCAGAAGATTTGGTGTTGCATCTCTGGTTCCATTACTTACCAGCTGAGTGAGCTTGAACAAGTTATAAGATCTTTGTGTCTGTTATGTTTTGGGTGTGAGGTGTACCTCAAAAGCTTACAAGTGAGACAATGTGATAAGGTTTGGAGGAGAAATTATTGTGTTGTCAGAGTCTTAACCAGTGATTTAATCCCCTGATAGGGATTAACTGAGTGGTAACTGAAGTAATAAAGTGTGGCTAGAGGAGATGGGAACTGTGGCATGGCTTTGGGTATATATTTGTATCTGGCAAGTGGACTCTCTCTCTGCTTGCTGATCACCTTGTAAGCTGCATCCCTCTGCCATACTCTTCCACCATGATGTTTGGCCTCACCTGGAGTCCACTGCCTATGGATTGAGACCTCTGAAACGCAACTTATAAATAATTCTTTCCTCCTCTACAGTTATTCTGTTTGTGTCTTTTAGTCACAGCAGCAAAAAAAAGCTGACTAAAAAAGTGTCTTTATATCATCATCTGAAAAATGGAGGATGATGGACATATTTGTTCTATCTTTAAAATAATAGATGTTGGGCTGGAGATGTGGCTCAAGCGGTAGTGTGCTCATCTGGCATGCGTGGGGCGCTGGGTTCAATCCTCAACACCACATTAAAAATAAATAAATAAATAAATAAATAAATAAATAAATAAATATATTGTGTCTACCTAAAAAAAACTAAAAACAATAAATATTTAAAATAATAGATTAGTAATATGGTGTAAACTCACAGGTAGCTAGGTAAATTCTTTTTATATTATGATGCTTTCCAAGGACTAATTTGTGATGGAATTTTAGGGAGTTCATGATAACTTGGTATTAAGTATGTTTTTTGTAGAACTTTTTAAAATATATTTTGTGTAAATATATTGGGCAATTAATATCTCAAATTCTATTTGATGCATGAAATGAAGATTGAAGAGAAGTAACACTGAGATCATATGCACATCCCCTAACTTACTTTAGCCACAGTTTGAATTATATTCTCCTAAGAATTGGCTTGGGAACCACTTTCTAAAAGTTTGTGTCTATTCTTTTACCTTAGTAATTAAAACCTAGTCAACAGAATTGAATATTTTCATTATTGTATTGTGATTGTAGAATAGCCTTGAGCAAATCCTTGTTAACTAACTCCTGTTGTTATAAACAGGACCTGCCTGCCAAAAATACTGTGAAGGGAGCCATTTTTTTTTCCTTTGGCTGTTTTCCTCTACCAATGACCCCATCAGGATCTCCTCCTCCTTTTTGGCATACTCTCCTACCTATTCTGTCTGCTATTTCCTAACCAGATTCTGCTATCGCCAGGATTTCAATTCAGTTGATATCTAATAATTATAGTATTAAAAAATGACTAGTCTAAGGCACAGCTTCTCTCAGTGTTTTTTTTTTTATTTTTCAAAAGGAACTCATGAAAAAGAAGAAAATTCCTAAAGGGATAAAATACAATGGTTACACACTAGGATTAAGTTGAATTATATTGGCAATTACATACTCTTCTCATAGGGTTTCCTTATCAGGTACAAAAGGTGCAGAAATTTAAATTCAATCTGTTAAAGATGAGAGGACCATTTAAAAAACAAATAAACAAAACTTTTATATAAAATCCTGATACTGACTTATTTTCTTGTCATTTGCATACTTCTAAAAATAAAGATCATAGTAAAAACTCAATTAAATGTAAGCACTATTTATGTGCTTATTAATTTTAGTTTAACTCTAAATGTCAATACAGAATATATAGTGACCATCAAAGACTATTGAAAGGAGTAATTAGATACTGATCTGTGCTAAAATGGGTAACAAGAGAGGGGACTTGTTCATCAAAGAAAAAGGAATCCATCAATGGCAAGAGCTGCCCATCTGAATATCATTTAGTACATGCTAGCACTAAAGTTATCAAAGCCCCTATACTTCCAGTTATTTGAGCTCATATTTTCTGGGAACTCAGAAAAAAAATGTATTTCTAAGTAGTTGTTCATGGACCTTGCCTTATTGTTTTCTTTTCGTGCCTTCTGGAATGTTATATAATTTTTTCTTTAGCCATTATTGCCAGAATTCCTATCTTCATCCCAGCTCCAGTGAAGACAAAGATAAAACCAATCTACAGCTTCTGCAATAGCCATCACTGAACTGCTTGCAGAACTTGCCTGGACTATGTATCACTTGTATGCATTGTGAACTCACTTGTATGCATTGTGAACTATCTGTTGGTGCAGCGACTTGTGGTAGTGTTGGGGTATTTTTGCTGATGGTGTCATCAGTGGTACAATTTTTTCAAAAGGAGCCATCACTGAACTGCTTGCAGAACTTGCCTGGACTATGAATCACTTGTATGCATTGTGAACTCACCTGTGTGCATTGTGAACTATCTGTTGGTGCAGCGACTTGTGGTAGTGTTGGGGTATTTTTTCTGATGGTGTCATCGGTGGTACAATTTTTCCAAAAGGAGCCGTCAATTGGCTTGGTGTATCTTCCTCCCTTCTGCTTGTCATGGTCGTTCAGCTAAAATTTGGGGGCCAACAGAGGTGAGGCAAAGAACCTCACCCCCCCCCTGCGCTGGTACAAAGACCTCTCCACAGGTGTGGCTGTATACTGGGCCGGTAGTCAATGATGGGTAAGTTCCAATTGCAATGGTACCAACCTAAGATAGGAGGCTGACACCTTGAGGCCAGCTCATCTGATAATGGGTAAGAACCATATGTACTATTGGACAACCTAAGGCAGGCACGGTCTCTAAGCCACATGCTTGTTGTTTAAACAGAGAGGGGGAGATGTTGAGAGGCACAGCCGAAGGGGCCCCAGTAAACTTCCAGCTGCCAGCAAACTTCCAGCTGCCAGCTGATGATTGGCTCACAATGGCCCCAGCAAACTTCTAGCTGCCAACTGATTGGCTCCTCTGCGGTGATGCTCATTGGGCTGTTTCCCTGCCCTTTCAGACCTTGGAGATGCCCATTGGGGGACTTTTTTTGGCTCCGCTCACATGACTCAGCCAATCGGCCTCAAGAGCAGGAGGAGTGTGGGAGGTTGAGAGGCTTGTGGGAAGCCAGTGGTGGCAGTTGGGCTCTGAAGGTTTTTCCTGAGGAGCTGTGTGGTTTGGTGTGTGTGGTTCTAAAAATAAAGTTTGTTTCTTTTGACAAGTGGCTCCTGAATTGTGCCCAGCCATACTGCGGCACTCATTCTCTACTGTTGACCTAATATGAATCTGCTATTACATGTAGTGTAATTCTGGTAACAGTTTCACTGACTATAAGGCAGAGTATTTCATTTCTGATTGTGGGAAGCCACAAAGTGTAAGAAGGATACTTCACTGTGACTGTCCATAACTTAAAAAATGCTGTTAATTTGAAAAGTGTATGAATATAAAGGAGTAGATTTGGTGATCCAAAATCAGTTTCTTTTCAAATCCCCACCAAATGTCATCCTTAATCTGGACTATTTAGAAAAAATAATCTTGTCTCATGTCCTTCCCGGAATTATCTACTTGATAATTGCTTCTCAATCTAATAACATTCTTCCTGTTACTCCTGACTTTACTGAGAACTACTGTTTGCTTTGGTGCACGACACTTCCAGAAATTCTGGGACTATTTACAATTTGATGTGTTTCTCATACCAATATAATTGCCCCTATGGAGGGGATTATGTGGAAGTATCTACCTCTACTTTTGTTACATCTGCACTCTGTAGTAGTGCTAAGTATTTAAAATACACAACGGTGGACTTTAATTAACTATCACGTGTAAACAAAAAAGTGAATTAGTATACTGGAAAAAATGTAAAAATGTGGCTAAATATAAGTGTACAAATAGTTTAAGGAAAAATATTTTAAGCCATTTATGTATATTTCACCCATGGATCCTGATGTTTTCTAGCCTTATTCCTCTGCTTTAGGGTCTGTTCTTTCTATTTAAGAAAAGACCTTGCATAAAAGGTCATGCAGAGTGAAATGAGCCAGGTTCAAAAAATCAAAGGTAAAATACGTTCTTTTATATGCAGATGTTAGAGAGAGATAAGCAATTTTAAAAAGTGGAATCTCAAGAAAATAGAAGGGAGAAGAGTAGAGTAGAGGAAGGTCATAAAGGGAGAGGCAGGAGGGATGGGAAAGGAAAGGAACAATAGAATGAAATTAACTAGATTATGTCATGTGTATGTATGAGCATATCACAATGAATTCCAGTTTTATGTATAACCATAATGCACAAATGAAAAAATAAATAAATAAGAACCAAAGACCACATAATCAAGGTGAATCTTGTAAATTACACTATCAATAATCTTGTATTTAAAGTATAAATAATGACTAAAATTGATTTCTATGCATGTATGAGTAAGTCAGGATGAACCCAACTACTATGTGTAACCATAAATATCTAATAAAAAATAAAATAAAGTGGCCTGGGGTGTTGCCTCAGTGGTAGAGCCCTCACCTAGCCTGTGTGAGGCACTAGGTTCAATCCTCTCAGCACCACATAACAATAAATAAAATAAAGATATTGTGTCCAACTACAACTAAAAAGATATTTTTTAAAAAATAAAATAAATAAAGTATAAATGATAACTATGTTACTTGAGTTCTGATATGGAGAAAATATAAATATTTCAATAAAATCACATAAAGTTTATGTATTCTATCAGATGATAAAAGTTTTTAACATATTTGGAAAAAATAGTGAATCTATTGTGTCATCTCTTTGCTCTCTTTTACTCTCTCACACAACATGTAGAACCAGGCATAGTCAAAAGTAATTGATGTCAGAGGCAATAGAGTATAGGTTTGTTTTATGAATAATTGATATAGATATAGTCTTCCCACAGCATAGTGTGGAAAACATTGTACATTGCTATAATTTTATATGATATAAAATATGAATTTTATTATAAATCCAGTTTCTATGCATACATATATACCATAATTTTATATTTATACTACTACAATAGCAGAATAATATTACTTCTCCCTATCTCTATTATGTGTATATTTGACAAAGTCTACCAATAAGAAATGGACCTTGGTACAATGCTCATTCGAAACAACACAACACTCTATTCCTGTAATTTACCCTCTGGTTACTCAAAAATTCAGAAAAGATTTTGAATTATGGCTTTAATTTGACTTAGTCCAAATCAAATTCTTAGGCAGGTAAAGTTGGGCATGGGGAGCTAAGCATTAATTTTAGTCAGCCCATTTCCAGAAGTAGAAGGATTTAACTATTTACCCATAACATTCTCTAAGGCCAGAGTTTAAATGGCTCTTATTCTCCTAGTCATATTTGCTTCTTTATATAAATGAATTGGTAAAGAAGTCAGTCAGTATATTAGCCATATTTCCTGCCACAGACTCTGGTTTATTCTAATAAGGTAGAAGTTTCACTATGATTATTTTGTCATTAAAAGAATTTTCCTCTATAAATTTTGGTCCAAGGAAAAACAATTATTTTGTGGATAGTATTTGGGCACACAAAACTTATTCACCAGAAATTATAATGCTTTTACTCTCATGTACCATAGTTTGGGTGTAAGAAAAAAAAATAGTTATTTCAAATACTAAGAGGGACAAAAGAACTTATTTCTAAAATTAGAGAAGTCGTTGCAAGACTGGCGAACTTTCTCATTCTATGCAGAGACACACATGTGTGGCAAAATAGGAAAGCTGTATACTGAGCAACTAAGCCATGCTAATTCCTTTTCTTTAAAAAGAATCTCTTAATAAGAGCCAGAATATAATATATATTTCCTGCATGCCTGCTTATGTTAATTAATGTAATTAAAAATGTGCAAAGATAGGTAAAATAGAATAGAACAAGAAAGTATATGTGTATGTATATATTTTAAAGAGTTCCAAATATTTTTCAGAATGAAATGTGATTATGTAAATTTTATCATGGAGAGAAACTGAGTGAATAGTTCTCAGGAGTCCTCTCTAGTCATTTTGCAAATTCTTATAACTAAACTTATTTCAAAGTAAAAGATGAAAGAGGAAAACAATTCCTGTTGCAAAATATTTAATGTATATATTTTCAATAATCTGTTATAATTCATGATTCAGAAAGAATAGAATAATCTCAGGGAATGAGGAAATGGGATTTTTCTAGTAAACTTGGGTATTTTCCACCATATACCTTACAATATTGTTAGAGAATTTACCTTGTGTCCAGTGTTGTAAAGTAAAATTTCTTCATATTATCAAATAATTATCTTTCTAAAATTCTTTACATGATAGAACTGTGAGATTTTACATTAGACTGTGAGTTTTATGAAGACAGAGCCAGCACTTTGCTCTTTTGTTGTTGTAGCATAGAACACAATCCCTAGTGAATAGTCACAGCTTAATGAAAGTTTTTTATAGATAAATAAATTTTATTTGTTCTTGTTGTGGACATTTACTGGCTTTGACTGTTTAATATTCATTCATATTCTTCCTAAGAGCACTCTACTTCATTATCATAATTACTCCTTCCATATTTGAGACAATCTGGTGGGAAAGTGATCAGAATCCACCAACATCATCACCTTTTACCAAAGGATGATCACATACTATGAAATTAGATGATTCCTCCCTGGAATTTTATTCAAGCTGAAGAACAAAGATAGGGAAAATAGTATATATCCATTCCAACAGTGGCTTTGTGACTAAAATGACTGGAAAAAAAGCTATTTGTTTCCTAAATACTAAAGCCCCATATCCCTTAGTGGTACATTACCTATATGAATAAGATCCATGGATAATACACTAACATAAAATCTATATACCTCATTCTATCTTAAAGCCACATGAGGTCACATGACCAAGTTGGGATTAAAAATATTTGATGAAAGGCAATATAGAAAAGTTCTGTGATGTGTCTTTAAAGCTAGTGAATATTCCTCTTTTGCCTCCTTTTCTGCTTTTTTCCACTACTTTGGAATATTGTCAAAATGATGAACATTTTTTTGAATATGCATATGGACAACATTATGGCAACAGCAGAGATACAATACCAAATGATACTGGGTCCATGGATGATTTCATACAGAAATCACAATTAATAGCATATAATGTTATCACACTTTTTGGAAGTTAATAGATAGCATAGAAAAAATTCATGGCAAACAGAACATTAGAACAATAACAATAAAAATATTTGAAAGCTCTCAACAGGTAGAGACATAAACTATCTTCAGGTATACAAGGAAGACTTACAATTTTGACTTCATATTAGACTGCATAGGTATTAACAAAATCCTAGTAACAGGTAATATGCACATCCCTGTCACTGACCATTATGTAAATAATGAGAAATTAATATTTAAAAAATTCTTAAATACCAAATGAACTGTTAAATAACTTAGTTAAAAAATTACAATGGAAATGATAAAGTTTTTCTTACTTGAATATCAATAAAAATACTCAAGAAACTTATTAAAGGAAAGCTATAAAATACAGAAATATACAGAGAATAATAGAACAAATTTTTGTATAATTAAAAATGTTAACATTTTGTCATTTTTAAAAAAAATTATAAGCAAAGATCATGGAAGAAAAATTGGAGTTTTCCTCACCATTTCTAGCCCTTACTTTCATGGAAACACTTTTCATGATTGTAGCATTTATTGTACTGTATTAGGATGCTTTATTAAAGATGGACAAAAATTATATTGATTATTTTAGTGTCTACTTTTGTGACATTTTTCATGTATTAAATTTATTAAAGTTTTAAATATTATTATTTAATATTATTTGGTTGTTTGTCCTTTTCCCTTGAATTTTGAATTATTTATATATTTTGTGCATTAATTTATTAATTAATCTAATTTATTTTATATCAAATTATTATATGTTACATATGCTCTAACTCTTTACTCAAAGTCTGTGGATGGTCTCTTAAATTTCTGAATGATCTATTGCCATGAATCATTAATTTTTAAATTTTGTGTAATAAATTTTTCAAGCTTTTTTTCTTTTGATGTATATTTTATGCTGTTGGAGGAAATTATTTTAAATATTTTTAAAATTGTTGATGAACCTTTACTTTATTTACTAATTTATTTATATGTGGTGCTGAGAATCAAACTCAGTGCTTCACACATGCTAGGCAAGTGCTCTACCACTGAGCCACAACCCTGCCCTGGAGAAATTATTTTTAACTCAAATAATAAAAAATATTGTTTCAGGATCCACATCATCATGATTGTTAAAGTACATATATCTGAAAATATAATCCTCTTTAAAAATTGAAACCACCACCAATAACAACAAAACACAAAGAAAAAAACATAAACTTTGCAAAATATATTTTTCAAAACCCTAGAAGTTAACAAAAGTCTTACAACAATCTAAAACTTAATTATTCAAGAAACACATTTGTATCTTAAAATTAATGGTAGGCTTAGTGGTAATTAAGTTCTCTTTTTCACATTCTCCTCTGTCCATCTCTTTGAAAACCAACAGTCCCATAACCATGTTGAAAACCAGGAGCATAGCACTATGAAACGGAACTTAAAGGGCTTGGAATTCCCTAAAAATCTTACTCAAACAGAATTACCAGCATCTGATATGAGTGGAAGTATCCTATAAACTTCCACTCACAGGACTTGTCTTGAATTAATTTGAGTTCTCTCAGTGTATTCAGCATTTTCTTTGGAGCATTTGTTGAAAAAAAATCAGTGGTAATTTACAATATTATTGGGGGTTAAAGTGGCATAAGAACTAGAGAAATATAGCGGTGATTAAAAGCTTAAAATTAAAAAAAAAACAAGTAAGAGATGAAGTTTTAAGAAGGAGTCTTTGAAACTTTGACATATCGCTGGTAGTTGAGGCTACTAGGCACATATGCCAGACTGTATATTCATCCAGTACTTTTCAAATGCCCAAGAGAAAACCCTAAGCTCTCAATTGTGACTCACCTTTCATCTGTATCTGAGCAGGAAGTGAAGGTGATAACTCAAAACCTACATAGAGAACTACACTACAATATCTAGGGGTCTTACAGGTCAAAAATATTTAAGTCTTTGTTAAACATTACTTGGTCACAAATCCAATCAAAGAAGGACTTCAGTGTATTCAATGTATACATATCATAAGGATACAGTATGATATATATATATATATATATATATATATATATATATATATATATATATATATATTAAGGATACAGATTTCATAAATTAGTTCTGAAAAGTTACTAAATAATAACAACAACAATTAAGAGAAATATCAAAAGAACCTTGCCCAGCACAGTGACACACATCTGTAATCTCAGTGGCTCAGGGGGATGAAGCAGGAGGATCATAATTTCAAAGTCAGCATCCACAATTTAGCAAAGCCCTAAGCAAATTAAGGGGACCCTGAGTCACAAATCATGAGCTGGGGATGTCGCTCAGTGGTTAAGTGTCCCTGAGTTCAATCCCTGATTAAAAAAAAAATAGAACCTGAGGCTGGGAAGGGTAAGGTTGAACTTATTTCTAGAGATGTCATATTGTAGAATTAAAATTGTCATTCTATCATTAAAAACAAATGATGACCCCATGCAAAGAAACTACTTGTATAGCCCATACAGAAGGACAAAAAATGGAAAGAGAAGAAACCTGCTTTGAGGAAATTAAAACATAAAATTGGCCATTTTACAAAAGCTTAAGGAACTGAAACTTAAAGCACTAAAGACATAGTAATTTTGAGAAAAGATTTCACAAAAAATAATATTGTTAAATCAGTAAAAATTATTGAAGAGAACAAACTAAAATTATGAAGCTAAAAATACAATATCTAAAATGAAAATTTTATAAGAGATAACCAACAATAGATTTGAGCTGTGAGAAGAAAGAATTTGCTTACCGAAATGTAGGAGTAATTGATATCATTCTGTAAGAAGAACAAAAACTAGAGAAGTAGACAAAGGAAATGAAGGTAAAGGAGGAAGGATGCGATGGGGAAAGGCAGTGGAATGAATCTGACCTAACTTTCCTATGTATATATATGAATACACTGCAGTGAATCCCACAATCATCTACATTCACAAGATACTAATTAAAGAGAAATATGAGTAAATAAGAAGAAAGATTAGCAGAGTAGAGAGAATGGCAGAACAGAGAGAGGGAAGGGTTAGGATAAGTACTAGGGACTGAATTAGAACAAATCATATCCTATGCTTTTATAATTATGATAAAATGAATCCTGTTGTTATATATAACTTGAAATAATGAATAAAATTATTGAAATGAGGAGTAAAAGAAATAATACATGTAAAGCACTGGGGATCCCAAGTACTAGCTATTATTTAGGTATCAAATGGAGGTATGACACTTGTAAGAGAATATACTCAGGCCTAAAAATATAAATTTTACTGTGAATAAAATAAATGGCAATTGTTTTTTTTTTAAAAAAAATAGGAACAGAAAATAAATAAAGAAAAGAAAGAGGACAAGAGAAACCTGTGGCACAGTATCTATCAAAATGTCTACAAAATTGTGCATAATGAGAATCTAAGGAAAGAAAAGAGAGAAAGGTGAAGAAATTATAGATAATGGCCAATACACCTCCAAATTTGATAGAAATTCTTTATCTACACACACAAAGTTCAAAGAATTCTACATAACACAACCTCAAAGATAGACATGATGTTGAAAGACAAAAAAGAATCTTGAAACAGGTAAGAGGAATACAAAATTTATACACTGTATCTTCAATTATCACAGAAATTAAACAGAACTAATGTGATGACACATTAAAAATTCTGAAGAAAAAGACTATGAAACAAGAATTCTATATTCAGGAAAATTTTCACTCAAAAATGAAGAAAAAAAGAGACATTCCCATACAAACAAAAACAGAACATCTATCATTAGGTCTGCAAGAAATAAAAAATAAAAGATATAAGATGATAACTGGAATTCACATGAAGAAATAAAGAGCACAAGTTATTTAAATATATCACTTGTGTAAAAAACACCATTAATGTATTTTTTGTTTGTTAATTTTTTGTCCTACTCCATAAGTAAAAATTATTAATCTGTATGGATGGACATATAATGTAGATTTACATAATTCATCTAAAATTATACAAATAAGTATTGAAGAGGGAATGGAATAGTTTTAGTATATTCTTGAAACCAAATTGATATCAAAATAACTAAAAAGTTATAAGTTGTGATGTTACAGTTATTCCAAGGACAACAATAAAAAATGTTCTGAAAATTGTAAATGACAAAATGTTCAAAGTGATACAATCAAAAATATTTATTAGACAAAAAGAAATGGAGAAACAAAAAATAAAATAATATAAGATATATAGAAAACAAATCATAAAATAGCAGTTCCAAATCCTACTTTTTCAACAATTACCTGGAATGTAAGTAGACTAAAAAATCTAATTAAATGTCAGTGATACAAAGAATCTGTAGAAAAAATGATTCAACCTTTATTTTCTATAAGAGACAAAGTTTAGTGTTAATTATACAAATAAGTTAAAAGAAATAGATGCAAAGAGCCATAAGATGCAAGGAAATAACAACAACAATAAAACAAAAACAAAAACAAAACAACAACAACAACAAAAAAAAAAACCACAAGGTAGGGAGGAGGGAGGGAAGGGAGGGAGGGAGAGAGAGAGAGAGAGAGGCTAAAATAATACCAGACAAGGTAAGGATGAAGATAAAAATTGTTGCTAGATATAAAGAAAGGCATTTTATAATGAAGAAAACAATCTCTTCAAGAAGAATACAAATTAAAGACATATATACATGCCACAACAGAATCACAAAATAGGTTGATCAAAATAATGTGTGAATTAAGATGAGAAAATGATGATCCAATTATATTGGTTGACTTAATACTTAAAAATAAGTGAAATATACCATAGCAATATAATAAAGGACAAAAAATATGTTTGTCTCAAGAGACACAAAAATGACAAATTTCAACACTTTTAATATAAATAATAACTATGGATAAAAAAGAACTTCCTAAAGCTTATAAAGACTATCTGCAAAATATCCACAGCAAACATCACACTTAATTGTGAAAATCAGGGTGTTCACTTTAAGATCGTGAACAAAATATGGATGTCAGCTCTCATGATACATTAAAAATTCCACTACTAGTTCTACCTGAGGGAACTGAGTCTTAATGTAAATTAAATCCACTCCATTTTAAAGAGAAGAAAGTTATTTTATTTTATTCAAATGGAAGAATTAATACTTGTTTTGTCAACTTGTATGGATGAAATCATTTTGCATGTAGAAAAAAAGCTAATGAACTGACAATTAGAGCTAAAAAGGAGGCTTAAAAGGCTGAAGGAGTGTTTTAGTCAGTTCTTTTGCTGTTGTGACTTAAAGACCTGACCAGAAGGGCTAGGTTTGTGGCTTAGTGGTAGAGTGTTTGCCTAGCACGTGTGGGCACTGTTTTTTTTGATTTTCAGCACTGCATATAAATAAACAAAATAAAGATTTGTCAACAACTAATAAGAAAAATTAAAAAGACCTGAACCTGAACAATTGTAGAAGAAGAAGAGTTTGTTTGGGGGCTCATGATTTCAGAGGTCTCAATCCATAAACAGCAAAGTTACTCTATTCCTCAGGGCTCAAGTTGATGCTCAACATAAGGCTGGAAGACTGTGGCAAAGGGAAGCAGCTCACGTGATGATCAGAAAGTAGAGAGAACTCCACTTGCCAGAAATAAGTACACACCCCAAAGCCATGCCCCCAATGTCCTATATCCTACAGCCACATCTCATCTGCCTTCGGTTACCACTAAATTAATCCCCTCAGGTGATTGATTCACTGATTGTGTTAAGGTTCTGATAAACCAATCATTTCTTCCCTGAACCTCTTGCATTGTCTCACACATGACCTTTTGGGGGACACCTCACATCTAAACCATAACAAGGAGATAAGTATCCAAAAATCAGTTTTATCTCTACATTAACAATGAAAAATCCAAAATTGATACTAATGAAATAACATTTTATGAAGACATCAAAATATACTTAGACTATAAATCAATGAAATAGACTTGAGAATCCAAGAAACCCTTACATTTGTGTTCCATTTTTATTTCATAAGGATGCCAAGATATTCTTTTGGTAAAGTATAGTCTTCACAATGGAATGTTCTGTGGCAAATATATTTGAGATCTTTGTCTCATACCATGAACACAAATTAATACAAAATAGATCAAAAGTCTAAATGTGGTAATTAAAATTATTAGAAGAAAATGTAGGAATAGATGTTTGTTGCATCAAATTTGGCTGCAGCTTTTTGTTTGTTTGCTTGTTTTTTAGATATGACAGGTAATGCCAAAGAAACAGAAGATAATAATAAATTGAACTTCGTCAAAATTACAAGCATCTGTACAATTCATAAAACCATCACACCATGAACAAAGTAAAAAGATAATTCACAGAATGAGGTAAAATATTTTCAAATCTTTTATCTGACAACATACTTGTATCCAGAATATGTCAAGAATTCTTAACAACCCAAAATAAAAACACAAAAAGTGGTCTAACAATGAGCAAATGTTCTGATTAGACATTATCTAAGAATATTTACTATATTGACATGATATACATAAGATCCTCATAATCACTAAACATTAAGGGAATTCAAATAAGAAGAATATTTATGCATTGCAAACTAGTATGACCATTGTGAAAATCCATATGGAGGTTCTTCAAACGAATATGAATGGAACCATCATATGATCCAGCCATACCACTCAACACTACTTATTCAAATGAACTAAAAAGTCAGCATATTGTACCAATATCTGAATACCTATGTTTATATAAGCACACTTTATGACAGTCAAGTTATTGAACCAGTATAAGTGCCTGTCAATAGATGAATGGAAAAATAAAATTTGGTTTATGTATATAATGAAATATTGCTCAGCCAAAAAGAAGAATGAAATTATGTCATTGGTTGGTAACTGGATGGAACTAGAGGACATCATGCTAAGTGAAATAAGCAAGGCTCAGAAAGAGGCATATGTTTTCTTTCATTAGTGGAAGCTATAGAGAAAAAAAAAGGAGAGGAAAGAGTTTTCATAAAAACAGATGAAACACCAGCAAAGTAGAGGAGAATGGGTGTGCATGAAGCAGGGGAGGGAAAAGGAAAGATAAAGTGGAGGCATTGGGGATGTAAATTGACATAATTGTTATTGGCATGTACAAATTTTGTTACAATGAATTCAAATATTATGCATAATTATAATGCAACAGTAAAAATAATTTAAAAACAACTTTCTAATATTAATTAATATCCACTAAGATGGCTGAAATAAAAGTGATGAAAACAAGTCTTACAGAAATTTGAACAGTAATATATTTCCTGGTCAAAGGTGAAATGGTTCAGCCCCTTTGGGAAACATTCTCACAGCAACTGAAAAATCTGTTTATCTAGATTTACCAAATGACCTAGCAATTCTACTCTAAAAATATCCAAGAGAAGATAAAATATATGTTCACACAAATACTTGCATAAAGTATTCATACTAGCATTAATCATAGTAGCCAAAGGATCAACTGATGAATGAATAACGAAATGTGTTGTATCCCCTAATTAAATATTATTCATCCCCCACAAATTAAAGTATTTATATATTCCATAACTTGGAAAAATCTAGAAACATTATGCTAAGTTGAAAAAAACAGATAAGTCTATATATGATGCAATTTTATGAAATGTTCAGTATAATCAAACCCATAAAGAAAAAAAAATAGATGATTTGTTGCCAATGCTAGGAGAACAAATGGAATGGGAAGTAAGTGTCATGGATATGGGTTTCTCTTTGAGGTGATGAAAACATTGCATAATTTGTGTTTCAGTCAGCTTTTTTCACTGCTGTGACCAAAAGAACTGACAAGAACAATTTTAGAGTAGGAATGTTTATTTGGGGGCTCATGGTTTCAGAGTTTTCAGTCCATAGACAGCTCCATTGCTCTGAGAGTAGGAACGTTTATTTTGGGACTCATGGTTTCAGAGTTTTCAGTCCATAGACAGCTCCATTGCTCTGGACTCCAGGTGTGGCAGAACATCATTGTGGAAGAGTGTGGCTGTGGCGAGCCGCTTCTGCGGACTGTGGTCGCCATTACAAGATGGCGCTGGCCTTGTGGTGGTCTGTGATAAACAACTCCTTCTTTGGGAGAGTTGGCACATGGTTCTTTGACACCCTACGAGAAAGCTCCACGTGGCAGCTTCGCATTGGGTGTTTGGATACTTTATTAAGGCTGGGAGGGGCTTCTGGGAGATTAGAAGAACTCTCGAGAGCTTGAATAAACAGCTGTAAGAAGATTCCCGGTGTTGCGTCTTCCTTGCGGGCAAGGGGGTCGCGACAAGTGGTGCCGAAACCCGGGAAAATCAAAACTTGCAAGTCGTCAGAGGTGGTGCACTGAACAGTCCCGGTAAGTGGGACCCCATAGTCCCCGTGGGTGGGACCCGACAGTCCCGGTGAGTGGGACACGATAGTCCCGGTGGGCGGGACCTGATAGTCCCGGTTAGTGGGACCCGCAATCAAAGCGGAGTCAGCTCCTCTACAAAGTCAGAGAGAGCCTCATATTTTATTGCAGCTGCACTGTGTACTTTTCTTTTGTTTCTGTGTACTTTCGTTTTGTTCTCTGTATCTGTTCTGTTGCTGTGTCATGGGTGTCACATCTTCAAGCCCGCTTCTTCTGGCACTAGACGGCCTGTTACGTTCCAAAGGCCTGAAAGTGAAACATAGTATCTTACAGAGATTTTTGCAGAAAGTAGATGTTGCTGCACCGTGGTTTGCATATTCGGGCAGCCTTACTATGCCTTGTTGGGATAAATTGGGCAAGGATCTTGACTTTGCTTGTGAGCAGGGCATATTGGAGGGTGGGGTGATTCCCCTTTGGAAGATAGTCCGTAGTTGCCTCACAGATGGCAGATGTCATGACGCACTTGCTAAAGGACAGGAGGTTTTAAAAAAGTTACATGAGGAGAAATCGGAGACAGCAGGCAGTGCGATATCTCAGGAGAATGGGAGTGTGCGGAGCGTGAAACAGGGGAGGAGACGATTATCTCTGACAAAAGGTGAGGTATCTCGGGAGGATGGGAGCGTGCGGAGCGAGAAGCAGGGGAGGAAACGCTTGTATCCAGATCTCAGTGCGCTGCGCACACCCCCATGTGGAAGCGGGTCAGAAGAAGAGGAGGATGAGGAGGAGGAGCTTGGGAGGCTGTCTCGCCAGCTAGGAAGTTTAGCTGCTGGAGAAGGGAACGAAGATAGACCGGGGCTCAAGAAATGTGATCCTCCGGACCCACCGCCGTATGGTGGGGGTGTTTCGGAGAGAGCTTTCCATGCTCAAACATGGAAGGCTGTTAACGCTGAGATGGGTCTTGCTTATCCAGTTTTTCAGGATGAGAATAGGGGAAGATTTTCGGAGCCTTTAGATTTCAAAATTGTGAAGACCCTGGCAGAGTCTGTACGCACTTATGGGGTGGATGCCGCCTTCACATTAACTCAGGTGGAGAGTCTGTCTAGATTCTGTATGACTCCCTCTGATTGGGCTAGCCTTGTTCGGGCTTGTGTTTCTCCGGGCAAGTATTTGGACTGGAGAGCATTTATGCTAGAGGGCGCAATAGAGCAGGCCGCCCAAAACCATGCAGCAAGACATCCTCATTGGGATAAGGACATGCTTTTGGGGCAAGGTAGATTTGCTAATCAACAGACAGGATTCCCTCCTGAGGTATATGATCAAATTAATAACATTTACATTCGGACATGGAAGTCACTTCCAAATAGAGGAGAAGTGTCTGGTAATTTGACCAAGATTTTACAAGGCCCTACAGAACCCTTTTCAGATTTCGTAGCAAGGATGGTGGATGCTACTGGAAAGATTTTTGGGGATCCTGATAGAGCCATGCCCCTTGTTAAACAATTGGTCTTTGAGCAATGCACCAAGAAATGTAAAGCAGCAATCACTCCTTATAAGAACAAAGGCATAGAAGTATGGATGAAAGTGTGTAGAGAGATTGGAGGGCCTTTAACTAATGCAGGTCTTGCAGCTGCTGTCCTTCGGATTACAAAAGGGGGCAATCCTGCCGCCAGAACATGCTTCCATTGTGGTCAACCCGGTCATATCAGACGTGAGTGTCCCAAAAATGTCAATTTTACTGGACCTCCTCACGGTGGCCCTTCCACTGGCCTTCGATCACCGAGATTGTGTCCAAGGTACAAAAGGGGGAAGCATTGGACAAAAGAGTGTACATCAGTGAGGGACATCCATGGACAGCTTATTTCAGCTGGGCCAAAAAACGGCCGACGGGGCCCCCGACCCCAGGGCCCGCAAATATATGGGGCAGTGGAGAATGTCACACCCAAACCCGAGACATGGCCATCTCTACGCCATCCCATAAAACGCGGAGAGCCACTACAGGTGCCGCGGGATTGGACCTCTGTTCCACCTCCAGACTCGTGTTAACACCTAAGATGGGAGTCCAATTGGTGAAAACTGAGTTCAAAGGGCCTCTACCACCTGACACTGTAGGTTTGCTAATTGGACGTGCATCTTCCATTTTACAAGGTCTTCATGTTTTCCCTGGAGTCATAAGTCCTGATACTGTAGAGATAGTAAAGGTTATGGTGGAAGCTCCAAAAGACATTGTGTCCATCTCCCCAGGAGATCGGATTACTCAATTACTGGTTTTGCCTAGTTTACATGATCATTTCCCTGCAGACTCAAAGTCACAAACAGGAAATGAGATTAGTACCACCGGAGGGAATTGTGCTTATTTGTCACTAGATATGAGTAATCGCCCTACTTTGGAATTAAACATAAAAGGTAAATCAATTGTGGGCTTACTTGATACAGGTGCAGATCGTAGCATCATTGCACTTAAGGACTAGTCTAAGGGATGGCCAGTGCAGACTTCTAATCAATCTCTGAGAGGACTTGGATATGCCCAGGCTCCTCAGGTTAGCTGTAGACATCTTTCCTGAAAGGACCCGGAAGGACATCATGGTACTTTTCAGCCTTATGTACTTAATTTACCTATCTCTTTATGGGGCCGTGACCTGATGAAAGACATGGGGTTCACTCTTAGTAATGACTATTCCCCAGTGTCCCAACAAATTATACACAATATGGGGTATAGGCCAGGTTTAGGACTAGAAAAACATTTACAGGGACGTAAGCATCCTGTACAAGGTCATCAAAAGCTTGACAGATTTGGTCTGGGTTTTTCCTAGGGGCCGCTGAGGCTCAAATACCCATAACATGGCTCACCGAGGAGCCTGTTTGGGTGCCTCAGTGGCCTCTTCCCTCGGTTAAACTGACAGCAGCCCATGCTCTAGTTAAAAAACAACTTGACTTGGGTCACATCCAACCCTCTACTTCTCCATGAAATACTCCCATATTTGTCATTAAAAAAAAATCAAAAAAGTGGCGCCTACTGCATGATCTACGAATGGTTAATGCTCAAATACAACCTATAGGGCCCATTCAGAGAGGGCTGCCTCTGCTCTCTTCTGTTCCTCAAGGCTGGCACATTATTGTTATTGACATTAAAGACTGTTTCTTTTCTATTCCTTTACATCCTAAAGACTCGCAGCGTTTTGCCTTTACCCTTCCCTCGTGTAACCACGAGGAACCAGATCAAAGGTTTGAGTGGATAGTGTTGCCACAAGAAATGGCTAATAGTCCCACAATGTGTCAAATGTATGTAAAAAAGACACTTGTGCCCCTCAGACAAAAGTACTCCTCCATCAAGATCATTCATTATATGGATGATGTATTATTGACTGCTAAATCAGAACAAACAGTTCATGAGGCCTATGACGACCTCGTGAAGTTGTTAACACAATGTGGGCTACATATAACACCTAAAAAAGTTCAAACAGGAAATTCTATTAAATATTTGAGAACAACAATTGGATATGACAAATTACAACCACAAAAAATCACCATACAAACTCAGGATCTTCAAACTCTAAATGATTTTCAAAAACTGCTGGGAGATATTAATTGGATACGAGGATATTTACATATTTCTAATGTTGTACTACAGCCTTTGTATGCTACTCTTAAAGGTGATCCAGATCTTACTTCCCCTCGTAGCCTCACCAAAGAGGCTAGAGCGGCCCTTATGACAGTAAAAAAAGCTATACAACATGCCACTTTATACAGGCTCCAGAGTGATAACCCTTTTCAATTATGTGTGCTTGCCACTATGCGACAGCCTACTGGAGTACTATGACAAGATGGACCTTTACTATGGATACACCCACATGTATCCCCAGGAAAATCCTTAAAATATTATCCTAATGCTGTTACAACATTAACACTTAAAGGGATTCAACAAAACATTCAATTTTTCGGACAATCACCTTCTTCTCTTATTATACCCTATACTAAAGCTCAACTTAATGTTTTGTGTGCTACTCTAGATAACTGGGCTATTCTATGTTGTTCGTTTCAAGGGGATATTGATAATCATTACCCTTCTCATCCATTACTCCATTTTGTTAAGAAACATCCTATTATTTTCCCTAAAGTAACTTCATCCAGTCCAATTCCGGGGGCTGTTAATATTTTTACTGATGGTTCCAAGTCTAAAATGGGAGCTTATGTCATTAATAATTCTCCCCCTGTCCAACATCAATTTGCTCCTAAAAATCCACAATGGGTAAAACTACAAATTGTTATTGAGGTGTTTAAACAGTGTTCTTTTCCTTTTAATCTCATTTCGGACTCCATCTATGTGGTACAAGCACTAAAAATCCTAGAGGCTGTGGGAACTATTAGTGATGCCCGTAATATATCTACTTACTTTAATCAGCTTCGACGGCTTATCTATAGCCACACTGCTCCCTTTTATCCAATACACATCCGGACTCACACCTCTCTCCCTGGTCCATTATCACAGGGTAATGCCTGTGCGGACTCAGCCACTCAAAGTCAGTTGATCTGTTTAACTTCCTCCTTAGAGGAGGCTAAATTGTTTCACCAAAATTTCCATGTTAATGCTTTAACACTGCACAGGCGTTTTTCCATTTCTAGAACAGATGCTCGACAGATAGTATTGCCCTGTCCCCATTGTGTCACATTTCTTCATCCCCCTACTTAAAAAGTGAACCCACGGGGGTTAAAGCCACTGGTTGTCTGACAAATGGATGTGACACATATACCTGACTTTGGTAACCTCAAGTATGTCCATGTTTCTGTTGATACGTACTCTAGAGTTATTCATACTTCTACGTTATCAAGAAAAAAGACACGTAATGTCATCACTCATTGCCTGAAAGCCTGGGCGGCGTGGGGTGCGCCCACGTCCCTTAAGACTGACAATAGACCTGCTTATACTGACAGACAATTCACGTCCTTTTGTTCTACTATGGGAGTACAACTTACTCATGGTCTGCCTTACAATCCTCAAGGACAAGACATTGTTGAGCGTGCTCATCGCACCTTAAAGAAAACTTTACAAAAACAAAAAGGGGGAATAGGAGCTGGACATACTCCTAAAGAATGCTTGTCCTTAGCTCTCTTTACTATTAATTTTTTGAATTTGGATATTCATGGTCGCTCTGCGGCCGATAGACATGTGTTCCCTCAGCCCTCTGTGATTGGCTATGTTAAGTGGAAAGATGTTCTTACGGGCCAATGGAACGGCCCCGACCCCGTGCTGACATGGGCACGAGGATCCGTATGTGTTTTTCCCCAGGATCACACGGAACCATTGTGGGTCCCTGAACGCCTGACAAGAAGAGTCCTGACGCCAGCTACTCAGCAACAAGAATTACCACAGCAATCCCGTGATAAGGATCTTCATTCTGCTGAGTGCTCTGGCTCTGGTGCTGATGCCGATGACACAGACGACACCAATGCAATGGTGGGCGGTGGCACGGGCTTGGCCAATGCCGATGCCGGTTCACGGTAATTCCAGTGTCCTTCCCACTCTTTTCTCTACCTCGTGTGAGATGTCTGCGCCCTGTGCCTCTCCTAGAGGGGACGTGGAACACATTTACAATCAATCTCAAGTTAATCTCACAGGAGTGTTTTGTTTTAGCCTTGGGAACGCTCATTGTATCCGTCTTAAGACCAAGAATTCGACTAACTGGGACAATCCATTACAGTCCAGTCAAGTCTCAGGGAACATTCTCAGTACTGTATTGGGCCAAGTAGTCTCAGGGGAACAATCAGGCTCAGGAACCTCCGTAAATAGCTCTGCTTTAACCATAACTACCTTGGCTAGTATCTCCGAGGTACTAATTCCAATGCCCCCATATTCTAGTGGACTTCCTTATGCCACTCATTTTAAGGCTTCTCCTTACTGTACCCCTAATCTTGGTTTCCCCCCAACATTCACGCCTTGTCAGGATTATTCTTGGGAGAAACGTCAAGTTGCTAAAGGTTTCTCCCTTTCCCCCTCTCTTAAGAGGTATGTTTATGACTTTAGCAACAGTACCAACTCCTCTACAGGAGTGGGTTGGTCCTGGTTTCAATGGCTGATTTCCAACACAAAGGGGGCTTCAGCTGATATTTCTGCACTGGCTCAATTGCTGGGAGCCAAAAGTTGGTTGGCTAATGTTTCTGGCACTGTTTACGAGAGTGAGCGAGGTAGTAGACTCACATCTGTTTCGTTCAACTCTCTGTTGGATAATGCCACATTGCCCCCTACAGCGGTTTGTGTTCAATCTCCGTTCTTACTCCTTTTGGCTAATGACACCTCGTCAGAAATGCTAGATTGTTTTAATGTTAATTGTTTCTTATCTGAATGTTGGGATGGTTCTTCGGCTGTAACAGTGGTTATAAAAATTCCAACCTTTGTTCCAATCCCAGTTATTGCGGACCCTGATAAATTCCCCATTGTTGAGCTACTTAGAGTCCACAGGGATTTTGGAATCACAGCTGCTATAGTGACAGCCGTGGCGGTATCTGCTGCTACAGCGGTCGCGGCCGGAGTGGCCATGGCCAATCAAGTGCAGACTGCTGCCTCCGTTAATCAAGTTGTTCAACAAACTTCTATGATACTTGAGTCCCAAAATACGATTAATCAACATATTTTGTCAGGGATCTTAGCTGCCAACCAAAGAATAGATTTACTCCAAGCTCAGGTAGAAGAATTGGCTGATTTGGTGCTTTTGGGCTGTGTTGATCAACGTGCACATTTATACATAACCTCTGTCAGATTTAATGATTCCAGAAATGCCTCCCGTATCATCGGAAAATACTTGGCCGGAAATTGGTCCATGGCAGCGGAAGACATGATCCAGTCTCAACTAACCCAGATAGCTGTCTTGAATAGTACCCACGTTGATCCCATAACGTTGGGTCAATTCACTGATTGGATATCTTCTGCCTTTTCCTTTTTTAAAGAGTGGGTGGGGGTAGACATTTTTGGCGCAATGTGTTGCTTCGGTATGGTTCTCTGTTTGTGGTTTCTCTGCCGCCTTAAGGCCCGCAATGCTCGCGATAAAGCTATGATTATACAAGCACTTACAGCTTTGGAAACTGGCAACTCACCTCAAGTTTGGCTTACACAAATTAAACAGTAAACCTTTGACATGGTCGTTGCACCCCAAGTTTTACGGACATTGCACTGAGAACGACATGTCCTTCCTTGTTATTCTCCTAGTGTTGGAAAGCCCTTGCACTCTACCGGCTTTACTGCCATTGCACACAGATGGGTTTCCACGCTAGTACTTTTCTATCGCTCTATGACCCGTGCCTTTCTTTTAGGGTGTTGCCAACTTGTTTGTCGTTGTATTTCTATACAGCCACAGTTCAGCCTCAAAGACCTAATCATGACTGGCTGAGTAGATACCATTAAACGCCTTGGCAACAACGAGCTGATCTTGTAATACCCAGAGACGGGCAACTTTCACGCTTACACTACAACCTAAGACAGGGGAATAGGGCCTCCCCAAAGACGGGTAAGCAATGTAAGGGCAGTGAACGACCTAAGACAGGGGCTACTTAAGTCCCTTTGACGTGCTATAAACAAAAAAAAAAAACTGCTGACAGTGGATTCCCCCCGGCCCCCAGGGCTTGGATCCAGCCCTGATTTGTATGCACGTCAAGGAGGCCAGCTCACAGGGCCTTAACAGCTTTGTAGTGTCTGTTTTCATATTCAGCCAATAACGGTCATGTGGGAACGTCCTGACCTGCTTGGGTCTGATGAGGTTCCTGGTTAAAGGCTTCGTATGAGTAATGGCGATTCACCTCTACTCTTGCCTGTTTTGTTTTTAGTAAACAAAAAGAAGAACTGTGGCGAGCCGCTTCTACGGACTGTGGTCGCCATTACAAGATGGCGCTGGCCTTGTGGTGGTCTGTGATAAACAACTCCTTCTTTGGGAGAGTTGGCACATGGTTCTTTGACACCCTACGAGAAAGCTCCACGTGGCAACTTCACATTGGGTGTTTGGATACTTTATTAAGGCTGGGAGGGGCTTCTGGGAGATTAAAAGAACTCTCGAGAGCTTGAATAAACAGCTGTAAAAAGATTCCCGGTGTTGCGTCTTCCTTGCGGGCAAGGGGGTCGCGACATGTGGCAGAGTACAGCAACTCAGGAAACAGATACCAGGAACCAGAGACATACTAAGTTCAGCTCACAAAATATATAACCCAGAGGAATGTCCCCAATGACTTACCTCTTCCAGCTACATGCTACCTATAGTTACAGTTAATCCTTATCAGGGGATTAATACACTGATTAGATTAATGATCTTATAACAATTATTTCACCTCTAAACCTTCTTGCATTGTCTCACATATGAGCTTTTGTGGGAAAACTGACATGTAAACCATAACAATCAGGTAGTAATGACAATTGTGTAACTTTGGTTGTACTAAGGTGCACTGAATTGTACAAATTGAAAAGGTGAATTTTACAGTTTATGAAAAGTTTCTCAACAAAATATTCATCTATATGTTTTCTAATAATTTAACTCTTCCTTTTCAAAAACAAAAAAAAAATATTTTATGTATATTGTTGATTTATTGGCTTTTGTTTTGATACATGGTATGAGAGAATATTAAAGTTTTTAATTTTTTCCTTATACAAAAGCCAATTTCCACAATTGCATGTATAGAAAAAACCCTTGTGCACAAGGTTTTTAAATATCTACTTGTGGACCTGGGGTTGTGGCTTAGAGGTAGAGCAATTGCCTCATACATGTGAGGCACTGGGTTCGATCCTCAGCACCACATAAAAATAAATAAACATATTTAAAAATATTAAATTTTTTCATGCACCATATTTCAGTTCTGTATTACATTTAATTGATAATAATTCATTCAATGCTATATATTGTTTATTGTAGGTCAATATTTAGTGGGGAAATAGAATTTATATTTTTATGTATTATTTTTCCAGTTTTTATTTTTATTTTTAAATATATATATATATATATATATATATATATATATATATATATATATATATATTTAAGTTGTACTCAGACACAGAACCTTTATTTTACTTATTTATTTTTATGTGGTGCTGAGGATCAAAACTAGTGCCTAGCACATGATAGGCGAGAGCTCTACTGCTGAGCCACAACCCCAGACCTTGTTCCAGATTTTAGACTTTGTCAATGTCAAAAAATCAATCTCATTAGAGTTTTGACTGCAATTGCATTTACATTATCTTTTATTAGGGGAGCAATTACATATTTTTGATATTGAGTTGTCTTATGCCTGAACATGATACCTAAGGCCTATTGAAAGAATTATGGGTATAGAATAGAAAGTATGCCTATTAATTCCCATACTGTAAATGTGATGTAATGAAAACAAACAAACCAGGAGATGGGTAAGGAATGTAAACCATGCTAATTGCATCATCCTTCATGTTAAAAGTAAGTACACTGGTAAAATTGAAATGAAATGCATGATTTAAACTGACTGCCGCTCCCACTTTTTTGTTGCTACTGGGAATTGAACCCAGGAGTGCTTGACCATGAGCCACATCCCTACCCCTCCTCCCCCCCCTTTTTTGAGCAGTGTCTCTCTAAGTTGTTTAGAACCTCACTAAATTACTGAGGTTTGTCTTGAATTTGTGATCCTCCAGCCTCAGCCTCTGAGGTCTCTGGGATTATAGGTGTGCAGCATTGTGAATAGCTGGAAATTGTTTTAATAAAACAAAACTGTGTCATATATGGCACTACTAAAAATGTTAAAAAACAAATAATAGGCTAAGAAAAAGTACTAGCAATATGCATGACTGAATGAGTGTTGATATAAGAAAATTTACAGACCAATAAGAAAAAGATGATGAAATGAATACAACAATGGAAAGAAAATAAAACTTTATATAATCCATATGAGAAAACATCAAAAACTCTGGTTGTTGGTGAAATTGTAAGTTAAAGTTAAAATTATTTGGTTTAATTTTTGGGGGGATGGGTACCAGGGATTGAACTCAGGGGCACTCGACCACTGGCCATATCCCCAACCTTATTTCATAATTTTAATTAAAGACAGGGTCTCACTGAGTTGCTTAGTACTTTGCTTTTGCTGAGGCTGGCTTTTCACTAGAGAACCTTCTAGCTTAGCCTCCCTTGCTGCTGGGATTACAGGTGTGAGGCACTATGTCCAACATTTTGGTTTAATTGTGACTCAGATAGTTAAATTTTAAAAGGAGCAATGATATCTAAAGCTGATGAGCATTGAAAAAAATAAGTTTCATACATCAGTGCTTGTGAATTTCTGTGACTGTTTTGCAATGTGACAATAACTGTTAAAATTTTAAATACACATAAGTAGTTTTGTAACCCAGTTACAACTTCTAAGACAAACAAGATGATGATTTATAAGGTATTGGTAATGCACAGAATATATGGCAAGATTTGCAAATTCGTTGTGAACACAGGAAACTATATTATTCCTATACTGGTAGAAACATTATACAAAAAATTTGACCTATACCAGTTACAGATCTGAGCACCACTATTGAAAATATTTAAAAACAAAATTCTTCTGTGCTTGTATCAGTTACTAAGGATTTATGATTTCAGATGTGCATGTTCCCTTTGCTGATCTTAAGTTCATCTCCTTCCCTTGTCTATGCAAGAGCACTGAGAAGAAGAAAAGGACTAACATCGTTGTTCAGTTACTAAATACCACAAACTATTTTAAGGTCCTTTGATTTTTCTAAACAAAGTCATGAAGATTTTTCTCTAGTTTTTCAATGATACTAAATATTATTTCTATAATCTCAAAGCTAATAAGGAGTAAGCAAGATTTGGATGTGCTGTATTCCTGAGGCCTGATGTTCTTTTGCATTTTTATTTGTGATAGAAAATTGTTCATTACTTTGTGGAAAATTCTTGCTGCAAAGTATCATCTCACAGAATTTCAGGAAAAAAAAGTGCACTCACCCTTACTCCTAATTCTAAGAAAATAATAAAAATAAATTTAAAAGCTAGAGTCCAGATAATTTTTGGTATTCCATTTTTGGAAATCCAGTTTCAATTTACAATGTCCTACTATTGACTGGGAATATGTGGATCTGAGCTATTACAAGATTATACTACAAATATGACTTTTGAATTAATTTTGAGTCAATCAAAAGTGAAATATTGGGCTGTGGCTTGGGTTCAGCGGTAGAGCGCTCGCCTAGCACATGCAAGGCCTGGGTTTGATCCTCAGCACCACATACAAATAAATAAGTTAAATAAAAGTATCATGTCCAACTAAACTAAAAATAAATTAAAAAATAAGTGAAATATTCTGGGTAGGTCTGTCCCAAATATGAATCGAGTCACAGACAGAGGAAGTCAAAGTTTCAAGCATGAGAAAAATCAACAATCTGGCTGTAAAGATGATAGAAACCACATAATAAATTGTATGTATGTATATGTATATATATATGAAAATCATCTAGAAGAGAGAAGCTCCATGATTACGCACACAAAAAATTAAAACAACAGTAAAACAGGAATCAATCCTACAACCTAACAAAAACAAAAGTATAAATGAACTTGAATATGTGAACACTTATGGTCAAGCCTCCAGACAAGAAGATAGGCAGCAATGACTTTTACAACAGTTCTGAATGATCTTGTACAGATAACAATGCAACAATTGAGATAAATTTCTTACAGAGCTGTGAGCTCAAAAATGAGTGTTGTTCTACACTACTAACTTTGTGAAAAATATTATGCAACTGTTGGAATCTAGCATGTTTCATTACAGAAATAAAAAGTACCATTAATGTGTCCATATGTTCAACTATATTTATTGTATTCAAAAACCTCAAAATAGCCTGAATATGCCTCAATAAGGAAATTTTTGAGAATATTCTGATAAATCAGATGCTTTATAAAAGTTTGTTAGTATTAACATAACTAGGTTAATATATGCTGATATGGAAATTTGTCTATTGTATGTTTAGTAATAAAATAAATTATGAACTGTATGTATAATATGTATGATCCTATTTTCCTTTTAAAAACACATGTCTGCAAATATTTATATTATTACATAGAGCAAACCTTAAAATTTATTATCAATTGATCACATTGGTTGTCTTGGAAACATAGGACCAGAGTATTATTATCATGAGGAAACAGGAGTAATTTATTAAAGTTTTATAGATCACTGAATTGTTTTACATGTGTCTTAGTTTATATGGGCTGTTATAACGAAATACTGTACCATATATTGACCGGTTTATAAACAACACCTGTTTATTGTCCTCAGTTCTGCAAGCTGAAAAGTTCAAGATCAAGGCGACAACAGTTTAAGAGCATTCTACATATTCTAACCTCACATGACAGAAGTAGTGAGAGAGTTCTCTCAGACTTTATTTATAAGCATATTAATCCCATGCATAATTACTCTGCCATCCCATATGAAATAATCACATCCTAAACACCCTCCTAATACCCTCTCCTTTGGGATAAGGAATTTTGGAAGCACATAAACATTGATAACATGGGAACATGTTACAATGTATATTATCATTAGCAGCATTTATATAAAATAGAATATTATTCAGTCATAAAGAATAATGAAATGTTGTCATTTGTAGCAAAAGGGATGGAATTGGAGCGTATTATTGAAATGAGATCAGCCAGATGCAGAAAGAAAAGTACTGCATATTCCATATCATATGAGAAAGATTAAAAACAAAGTAGAGGGGCTGGGGTTGTGGCTCTGTGGTATTGTGCTTGCCTAGCATGTGTGAGGCACTGGGTTTGATTCTCAGCACCACATACAAACAAATGCATGAATAAAAGTCCATCAATAACTAACAAAATATTTTTAAAAAGTAGATCTGAATGTAGAAAAATGATTAATAAAGGTTGGGAAAGGGGAAACGGGTGGATAAAAGGGGAAGCTGGATTTGACCAGTGCACATTTCAGAAAGGTATTGAAATATAAAATTAAATTATATTGTCATGTATAATTAATATGTATTGACAAAAAATAAGACAAATAAAAAATAAAAATCTTATTATTTTGAAAGAATGAATTATGCATGTAACTCAACAGGCTAGAACTTATCAAAAATAATATTAATACAAGATGATATCTAAATCCATACGATTCACAGAATGGTTTTTTGATTTTCAATATTTTATAATTTTCAGCTCACAGACCCTGTATGTGTTTTGCTAATTTTATAATAATAATTTTATCTATTTTTCATGATAAAATACATTGTTTTACCCCATATTATACAGTTCATAATCCGATTCTAGAATTCATTGATTCATTTTAACCCTCCACATGGACTTATTTATCTTATTAATTCTAGTCATAAATAATAGTAGAATTCATTTTGACAAATTCATAGATGTGTATAACATAAAGTGTTCCATTTCAATTCTCAGTACTTCCCCTTTTCCTTCCCTTCTCCCTTCTTCTGATCCCCTCTATCTGTTCTACTGGTCTTCTTTCTACTTATTTTTTTATTAATTGATGTATTATAGTTATACATAAAAGTGTAATTCATTGTGGATATATTCATACATGCACATAGCCTGAACATAGCAAAATTTGATCATTCTTCCCCTCTCTCATTCTTCTTCCTCCCTCCCCCTCAATTCCCTTCCTATGCTACATTGTTCTCTTCTATTTTAATATAATTACCTCCCTCCCCTCCCCTCATTTCTCTGTTCTTTCTGAATATAGGAGAAAACATTCAGCCCTTGACTTTTTAAGTCTGGTTTATTTCACTTGTAGCATGATATTCTCCAGCTCTGTCCATTTACCAGCAAATGACATGATTTTGTTTTTCTTTATGGCTGAATAAAACTCAATTATGTATATGCACCACATTTTCTTTATACATTCATCTGTTAGTGGACAGCTGGGCTGGTTTTATAGCTTGGCTATTGTGAATTTTACTGCTATAAATAATGGTATGCATGTATTCCTATAGTATGCTGATTTTAGTTATTTTGGATAAATATCAAAGAATGGGATAGCTGGTCATTCCATTTCTGGTCTTTTCCACATAGCTATAGTCATCTGATCCAATGATAAGGTGCCAAAAATTACTTTGGGGAGAAGAAACTTTTTATATAAATGGTGATTAGAATATGACATCTATATGTAGGAAAATGAAGTTAGATTCTTATCTCCTATCCTGCACAAATATAAATTTAAAATAGATCAAAAACTAAGAATTAAAACAGAAACACTACAATGGCTAGAAGTCAATGTGGGGTCAACAGTCCAATATATTGATAGGGCACCAACTTCCTTAATGAGACTCCTAAAATTCAACAAATAAAACTAAGAATCAATATGTAGTATGACATCAAATTAAAAAGCTATTGTACAGCAAAGGAAACAATTAAGAACATGAAGAAAGAGCTACATATTGGTAGAAAAATCTTTGCCAACTACACTTCTGACCAGGGATTAATATCCAGAATATATAAAGAACTCGAAAAACTTAACACAAAAACAACAACAACAATAATAATAATAATAAAAATAACAACAACAACAGCAACAACAACAACAACAGCCCAATTGGTGAAATAAGAAATGTTTAAAGAGACATTTCTTAAAAAAAGAGATACAAATGGCAAATAAATATATGAAAAAATATTCAAAATCCTTAACAATCAGGGAAATATACAAATTAAGTCTACACTAAAATTTCATGTCACTCCAGTTAGATAGCAATTATCAAGAATGCAAATAACAATAATTGCTGCCCAAGACATGGAGGTAAATCTGCACTTGTGGGTTGTTGGTGGTATACAAATTAGCAAAACTTATTTTTCCTATCATTATAATGATCATAAATTTTAGTTTCCACAATTTAATTGATATATAAAAATAGTATCAATTTTAATTTTCTGTGTGTATATCTTATATCTTACAATCTTGCTGAATGTATTAATCTGAGAAATTTTATGTACATTCCTTTGTTTTTAATGTAGAAAATCATATTATTCACATTAAGAACAGTTGTAGTTCTTCCTTTAAAATCTATATGTCTAACAAAAATTTCATTTAATGTCTTATTTCAGTGGCTAGGCATTCACTTTTCTATTGAGCAAGAGTAGGAAGAATGCATTTGTTGCCAAACTTAGGGAATACATATGGTATTCTACTATTAATTGTGTTAGCAATAGGTGTACTTTGTTTTTACTTTTCTTTGCTTATAAATAATTTTTATCAACTTGAGAAAGCTTTATTAAAATTTTGCTGAGAGACTTCCTCATAGGTACGTATATTAAACATTATTTCACATTTTATTTTTCAAATTTTATTTTATATTCATCAAATGTCATTTTGCATTTCCATATTTGCCATCTCCATTTCATATTTGGCAAAATATTTGCCTTAATTGACAGGATATTGTGGTCTTTATTCTTTGAGATATATATTGTAGCTGGCCAAATACCTGTTATTATGTGGTGCTGAGGATCAAACCCAGTGCCTTATTGTAATTTTAAACGTGAAGCAGATTTGCATAACTTGAATAAATCCAACTTTCTCATAATGTAAAATTCTAACATGCCATAATTTTGATGAGTATTTTTACATTTATATTATTAAGGGATATTAACATACTTTTTTCTTTTTAGCAGTGCTGTTTTTTTTAGTTTGGGTATCAATGTAAATATGAATTCATAAGATGTAATATGCATTGTGATTTTTTAAAAGTTTTCTGGAAAAGATTGTATAAAATATGAATAATTTCTTAAAATTTCTGTAGAATTCTCCAGGTACATATCTATGCAAAGCAACTTCTTGTTAGGAAACTTATATTCAATTATTAATTCAATTTCTCTTATAGTTATAAAACTATCCAGATTTTTTTCCCATTTTTCTTGAGGTCTGGTATTTTGTAGTTTCCAAGCAACTGACATGTTTTTGATAAGTGTGTTGAATTTATGTGGGCAAATTTGTTTGTAGGGTTCCTTAATATACCTTTTTAATGGCTACAGAGTTTTGTATTATTTTTATGGTTTTATTAGTGAATTATATTTATAGATGATATTGAGGTTCATTGTGACATAATCAGTGCATGGGATATAATTTGTTCTACTTCAGTAATCGTTACTTCCTCTTTCCTTTTCTTCCTCCTCTCTTTGTTTCCTTTCATCTAGTCTACTGGTCTTCCTATTTATATATAGTTTTCATAAAAAATAAGTGTCCTTCATATACATATATATATATATATATATATATATATATATATGTATATGAAGGACACTTACAAATATTTCATTATATATATAAATATATAATGAAATATTTGTAGTATATTCATATTGTATGTATTATTTGGTCAATTTCATTTCACCATTCCTCCCTTCCCTCTTCCCTCCCTTTCTATCCACTTCCTCTACTCCCCTGATCTCTCTTCTATTTTTATAGGATGCCCCCCTTTCTTCCCTTAATTTGGCCTTACTTCCATATATAAGAGAAAACTTTCAGCCCTTGATGCTCTGATTCTGACTTACTTCACTTATCATGATATTCTCCAGTCCCATCCATTTATCAGCAAATGCCATAATTTAATTCTTCTTTATGACTGAGTAAAATTTCATTGTGTACATATACCAAATTGTCTTTAACGATTCACCTATTGAGGGGCACCTGGGCTGGTTGTATAATTTGGCTATTGAGAATTGGGCTGCTATCAACATTGATGTGTCTATATCACTATAGTTCAACAGGGAATTATTACACAGAATACATAAAGAACTAAAAAAAAAAACCAACAACACCAAAACAATAATTCAATTAATAAATGGGTAAAAGAATTACACCCTTCTTAAAGAAGATATACAAATGACCAACAAATGTATGAAAAAGAAAATGTTCAACACTCCTAGCAATCAGAGAAATGCAAATCAAAACTACATTGAGATTTTATCACAATCTAATTAGAAAAACAATGATCAAGAAGAGAAAAATAAATGTTGTTGAGGTGTTGGGGGGAAGGTACTCATATTGTTAGTGGAACAGCAAATTAGTTCAACATCTTTTAGAAATCAGAATGGAGGTTGCTCAAAAGACTAGGAATGAAAACACCCTATGAACCTGGTATAAAACTCCTTGATATGTATCCTAAAGAAATAAAATCAGTATACTATAGTGAAATGCCAATGTCTCGGCTTGGCACAGAATCACGAGCCACCACAGCTTTGTAGATTCAAACAGCAATCTTTATTCCCGAACTCACACCGGCCTCCACACACGCTCTGGGGCAATCCCAGTTCTCCTGCCGCCCAATTCACCTACTCCACGAGGCTTTTTTCCAGTCTCCCTTGAATCTCACGAGAACTCAACGGGAGCTCAGGCAGCAGGAACGCCCTATTCCCAGCAGCAATAATCTTCAACCTCGAACTTCCCTAAAACCCATATTGTCTTAAACTGGGAATGCCTTAAACCCAAGGAGCGGGATACTTCCTCAAACTGCAGGATACACCCTAATCCTGGATCCACCCTCGTCCTTGAGCAGGGTCACCTTTCTCAAACACACATGCAATGTCACAGTGAAATTCTAAGGCAAGTCCATTTAACATGGGGTACGCTGGCAAGGAAATATCGATGCGTCATTCCTACTTGGCAATGGCCCTCAGCAGTGAAATAGGCTACAAAGACTTCAATGATTTTCCCTGCTATATTATTTTTATTTTTCAACTATTAAGTTTTTCAAACATGATATTTCACCATACTTATACATAAATAAATGATAATATTTTCAAGCAAATTAACATCCTTATCAAACTCACATATTAACCTTTGGGTAAATGTGTGGTAAGAATACCTAAAATATATTCTCTTAGCAAAAATTCACTATGTAATATTATTAAATATAGTCCTTATAATTGCATTAGGTCTCAATAGGTATTCATTATGTATAATTGCATTCTTGATATTGATGAATTATGACTTGGTCACTCTTGCTGGTTTTATCAAATTTACTGTTTGTTGAAGAACAAGTTATTTACTTTATTTTCTGCATTAATTTTAGTAATTTATGCGTTTTATTATTTCCTTCTTTTTCTTACTTTGCATTTATTTATCTCTTCTCCAGTTACTACTTTAAAATTTTTGACAGATACACAAAAACATAAAAGTTGTATATATTTAGGAACATCATGTAATGTTAAATACATATATACATAATGTAATGTTTAAATCAGAGTAAACTTAGTAATCACTTCAAGCATTTATCATTCATTTGTTTCAAAATATTTTCTTCTAGCACTTTAAAATATATAATATATTATTTTATGTATAATAAACATACTCTGTAATTTTACTCCAGAGCTTCTTGCTCCTAACTGTAACTTAGTATCCATTGATCAACCTTTCCCCATTTTTAAAAAATCAACTTTTTTGCTGCTGTGACTAAAATACCTGATAAAAATTATTTTAAAAGAGCAAGAGTTTATTTTGGTGATCACAGTTTCAGAGGTCTCATACCATAGATGGCTGTCTCCATTCCTTGTGGCCTACAGTGAGACAGAACATTATAGCAGAAGTGTGCAGCAAGAGAAAGCAGTTGGGAGTATGGCACAAGGAAGGAAAGAGAGAGAGAGAGAGAGAGAGAGAGAGAGAGAGAGAGAGAGAGAGAGAGAAACTCAGCTAAAAGCAGAGTGCAGAGAGTGCTCACGGGACAAATTATAAACCCCAAAGACATGCCCCTAGTGACCTGCCTCCTCTAGCTACACCCTATCTGCCCACTGTTACCATCCAGTTTAATCCCTGTGATTGGCTTAACTCATTGATTATGTTAAGGCACTCATAACCCAATATTTTCATCTCTAAACCCTTTTGCATTGACTTACACATGAGCTTTTGGGGGATGCCTCATATCTAAACCATAATACCCATCCTCCCCTTCAACTCCTTTCCCAACCACTGGTAACCGACATTATATTTCAACATAAGAGATCAATGATTTTAGATTCCTTACATGCATGAGATCATGTAGAAGTCATTGTTCTACTCCTGAATTAATTAAATATGAATAATGATCTCCAGTCCCACACCTGTTGCTGCAAATGAAGGATTTGATAAATTACTGCTGAATATTATTCCATTGTATAGATTGAACACAATTTTTTATGCATTAATCAGATCACAAACACTTAACATTGTTTCCTTTGCACAGCTATTGTGAATAGTGCTTCATTGAACCTGAAGTGAAGATGGATCTTCAACATACTGATTTCATATGCATTGGATATCCAGTAGTGGGACTACTGGATCATATTGTTGTTCAATTTTTAATTTTTTGAGAATCTTCATAATGTTTTCCATAATGGCTGTACTAAATTACATTACCACCAACAGTAGAAAGTCTACCTTTCTTCCACATTTTATTCAGCCTTATTATCTTAATTTTTTATATTATTCATTATGATTGGTGTGAGGTGATATCTCCTTGTGATTTTGATTTGCATTTCCCTGATGATTAGTGATGGGGCACTTTACCTTTACCCCTTTACCACTGAGGTACATTCCCACCCCTTTTCTTTTTATTTTTTCTTTCTTCTTTTTCTTTCTTTCTTTCTTTCTTTCTTCTTTCTTTCTTCTTTCTTTCTTCTTTCTTTCTTTCTTTCTTTCTTTCTTTCTTTCTTTCTTTCTTTCTTTTCTTTCTTTCTTTCTTTTTTTTAAGACAGGGCCTCACTAAATTGCCTAGGGCTTCACTAAATTGCTGAGGCTAACTTTGAACCAATACTCCAGCCACCTGAGTTTCTGGGATTACAGGCATGCACCACTACACTCAGCCCCACTGACTTTCTTTATTGCTTCTTAGTCATACATGACAGTAGAGTATATTTTGATATCATTATACAAGCATGGAATATATCTTATTCTGATTAAGACTCCAGTCTTTTGGATATACATGATGGTGAGAATCACTGTGATGTTTTCATATATGTATACAGGAAAGTTATGTTAGATTTATTCCACTATTGAATTTTTGAACATATTCATTTTAGAAAGACCTATTTATTTATTTAGGTATATTGCCCATTTTTTAAAATTAGGTTATTTCTATAATTATTATTATTATTTGCTGTTAAATTTTTGAACTTCCTTCCATATGCCATGTATCAACCCCTTGTTAGATGTTTACTATAAAGATATTTTCTCCCATTAAGTAGAATAGGATGCCTCAATATTTTCTAGAGTGTTTTCTTTATGGTGTAGTAGTTTTTAGTTTGATGTAATCTATTCTTCCATTTTTGTTTTTGTTTTCCTCAACTGTAGGGCATGATGTAACATGTGGGGCATGTTGCATCAGAAAGGAGGAAACCTAACTTTATGTAAGGCATGCAACATGTAAGGCATGTTGCATCAGAAAAGAGGATACCTAACTTGCTGGCTCCTACCTGCTTCCCAGTCCTGGGGCCACATAAGACTAGGATGGTGCCTGGCCATCCTTCATCCAGTAGGCATTACCTTGGGTTGTGACAAAAAAATCGGACCACCTCTAGGATAGGCTCAGAAACCTTCTACCCTCGTGGATAGCTCATGTCTCCCATTACTGCCTGTAGGATGGGTGTACAAGTGAACTCTCCCCACCCTGCTGACCTTTATCCTGATTGGCTCCCACACATTATATTAGCTGTGTGTGTTTTCTCAATAAACAAGATCCTGCTTTGACTGGTCTCCCTGATGTGTCTGATTGTCTTCTGGCAAAGGAGCGATGGGTGTGGGCAGTCAGTTGGCATTTTCCTTTCTTTGCTCATCTTGGTCAGGGCGTGCTCTCCCCATCTCTCCCACAGGTCCGGAGGGAACAGGGAGCTAAAAACCCTGACACTCAACAAAAATTTATTGTCCATTCTAATATCCTGAAGGATTTCTCAAATGTTTTCTTCTAGTGGATTAATAATTTTGGATCTTTCAATTAAGTTTTTATATCATTTTGAAGTGTTCATTTTAACCAGTGAGAGAGAGAGAGAGAGAGGGAGAGAGGGAGAGGTATTTATCTTTTGGCACATGGTTATCCAACTTTTCCAACAGTATTTGTTAAAAAGACTGTCCCTTCTCCAAAGAGTATGCTTAGCACCTTTCTGGAAAAGTAGTTGGCTGTAGATATGTGGGTTTATTTCTAGACTCTCTATTCCATTGTGTTTAATGGCAATACCATTCTTTTCTAATTGTAACAGACTTATAGTATGTTCTGAAATCAGATAACATAGTGTTTCTTAGTTGGTTCCTATTGCTCAAGGTGGCTGTTGTTACTTGGGGATTTTTGTGCTTCCACAAAAATTTTAGATTTTTTATAGTGGGGTAAAAAATGCCATTGCTATTTTGAGGTATTTTTTTAGACTGTAAATTGCTTTGAGTGTTTTGGTCATTTTGCAAATATTAATTCTCCCAACACATGAAGATGGAATGCTTTTCCTATTTTGTAACCTCTTCAAATTATTTTATCAATATTTTATATTTTTATTGCAGAGATATTTCAATTTTGGTTAAAATTTACTCTTAGATATGTGAATATCTATATAAATGGAATTACTTTCTTATTTCTATTTCAGGTAATTCACAATTAGCATATAGCAATGCTAATGATTTTGGTATGTTGATTTTGTGTATCCTGTAATTTTGCTGAATTTATTTATTAATTATAATAGTTGTTAATGAAGATTTGGTGTTTTCTATATTTAATATCTTGTCATCTGCAAATAGTGATAATTTAACTTCTTTTCTAAATAGATACCCTTTCTTTTTTTATCTTGGATAATTGCTATGATTAGGACTTATAGTACTATGTTGAATAGAAGTGGTGAGGGTGGGCATCCTTGTCTTATTTAATATATTAGAAATATTTTAGCTTTACCCAATTCAATATAATATTAATGCTGAGCTTATTATAAATCACCCTTGTTTTGTGGAGATATGTTCCTTGTATGCCTAATTTGTTGAGCATTTTATCATGAAGGGATGTTACATTTTATCAAATACCTTATCTCTGTCAATTGAATTGACCATATTTTTTTTCTTCATCCTACAGGTATGGTTATCCCTATTATTGATTTTTATATTTTGAATCATTCTTGTAGTCCTTGATTTATAAATTTTAGTGCTTCAATATTAGATGCATAGAATTGCTATTTATTCTTGCTTAGGTAAGACTTTCATCACTGTATAATGACCTACTTATTTTATTTTATTGCTTTTTAACAAAATTCTATTTTATCTGATATTAGAATGGATGCTGCCATTTTCTTTTGGCTTCTATATGCATTTATTATCTTATTCCATCTTAATTTCAGCTTATATATGCCCTTAGAGGTGATTTGGAGAGTTAATAGGCAACATACATGTTTTTAAGCTATTCATTCTTTGTGCTTATTTACTATCAAGTAATTATTCCTGCAGCCAATGTGTAATTTGTTTTCTAGTGTTTCTAGTTTCTCTCTCTCTTGCCATCCCCCTCCCTCCCTCTCCTTTAGAGTCTTACTTGGTAGTTAATCAAATCACTCTTTTATTCTGGTTTTATTTCTAGTTCATATTGCTGTTATGTGTATCAAATGTTTTTTGTTTGTTTTGTTTTGTGATTACTATAAGGTTTAGAAAACATCACTTGCTTATAAAAAGCTGTTGTGAATTTGTAGAATCTTAACATTATTATAAGAACAGAAAGAAACTAATGAACACAATAACAAGAGTGAGTATATTCATATAACTCTAAAGTTGCTTTTCTTTGCTCTTCAAATTTTGCAATTTGGACATGTATTTTTGCATAATTTTATATTTTAAAATTCTTAATATATTAATGTAGTTATTATTAACTGTAATTGTTATTGTGTGTCTATCTTCTTATTAAATATATAAATTGTTTATGTACCACATTCACCATATTAGAGCATATTTCTTCATATAATTGTTCTCACCAGTAAATTTTATATCTTTCTATGTTATCTTCTTACTCATTAATGTCTTTTAGTTGGAAGAATGTCATGTAGTATTTCTGTGGGAAAGTTCTGGTGGAAATATGTTCTCTAAGTTTTTGTTTATAAGGTAACATTTTTATTCCTCTCTCACTTCTAATGGGTGGCTTTGCTGTGTAAAGAATTTTCAATACTTTAAAAATCTCATGACACTCTCTCTTACAAATTTTCTTTTAAGAAGTGAATCAGGGCACAACTAAGTGTTTTTTGTTTCTTTTCTCTTGCAGACTTAGAATTTGTATAATTCACTTGTGATAGCTTGATGATAAGATGTCTTAGAGTAGACATGATTGAGTTAAATTTGTCTAGTGACCTTTGAATTTTCTCTCTCTGAATATTTATATTCCTCCCTAGCTTTAGAATGTTTTTATTATTATTTATTTAAATAAGTTTTCCACAGGGCTTGGGATGTGGCTCAAGTGTTAGCGTGCTTGCCTGGCATGTGTGGGGCCCTGGGTTCGATCCTCAGCACCACATACAAATAAAATAAAGATGTTGTGTCCACCAAAATCTAAGAAATAAATATTTACAAAGTCTCTCTCTCTAAAAAACTAAATAAGTTTTCCACCATTTTGCCATTCTTAAATAATTCTTTAAACTCAATATATTGAATATTTTTTCTTTGAATATTTCCCCAAAGTTTCCATATTTTTTCTTTTTCATTTTCTTTCATTTGCATTTTAAAATAGACTATTTTTAACTTTGAAGAATAGAAGTAACAACAAATATTGACAAATATGTGGGGAAAAGCGAATGCTCATACATTGTTAATGGGACTGTAAATTTGTTCAATCCCTCTTGGAAGCAGTATGGAGACTCTTCAAAAAAGTAGGAATGAAACCACCATTTGACCCACTTATCCCATTTCTCATCATATATCCAAATAATTTTAAGTCAGCATACTTCAGTGACATGGTTGCATCCAGGTTTATAGCAGCAGAATTCACATAGTTAAGTTATGGAACCCAACTAGATGCCCATCAATAGATGAATGGATAGAGAAATTGTGATACACACCTGAGCAGACATGAAGACTAATGGCAGAATAAAATACACAGAGAGGTACTCACCTATACACAGTTATCTCATACTAGACCAAACATACCTTGCAGAAAGTATAGCTTCTTCAACAAATGGTGCTGGAAAAACTGTAAATCCATATGTAGAAGATTTAAATTTAACCTCAATCTCTCATCCAGCACAAAATTCAACTCAAAGTTGATAAAAGACCTAAGCATTAGACCAGACATCCTGTGCCTTCTAAAACTAAAATGAGGCTAAACTCTTCATCATGTTGGCTTAGAAACTGACTTCCTTAACAAAAGCCCTAAAGTGCAATAAGTAAAATAAAAATCAATAAATTGGATGGTATCAAATTAAAAAGCCTCTTCACAGCAAACGAAACAATCTAGAGTACGAAGAGAGAACCTACAGAATGGGAGAAAATCTTTGCCACCTGCACCTCATATACAGCATTAATATCCAGGATATATAAAGAACTCAAAAAACTTAACACCAACAAAAACAAATAACCCAATCATTAAGTGGGCAAAGGAACTGAATAGACACTTCACAGAAGAAGAAATATAAATGGTCAAAAAAATCTAAAAAAATGTTCAACATCTCTAACAATTAGAGAAATTTAAATCAAAATGGCCCTGAGATTCCATCTCACTATAGTCAGAATGGCAATTATCAAGAATATAAGTAACAAATGTTGGCGAGGATGTAGGGATATGTCTTTATACATTCTTGGTGGCACTGCAAACTGGTACAACCCCTCTGGAAAGAAGAATGGAGATTACATAGAAAACTTGGAATGGGACCACCATTTGACCCAGTTATCCCACTTCTTGTTATATATTTAAAGGACTTAAAGTCAGTTTACTACAGTGATACAGCCACTCCAATGTTTATAGCTGCTCAATTCACAATAGCTAAACTATCCAACCAAACTGGGTGCCCTTCAACAGAGGAATAGATAAAGAAAATGTGGTATATATACACAATTGAATATTGTTCAGCCAAGAAGAAGGATAAAATTATGGCATTTTCTGATAAATGGAGGGAACTAAAGAGCATCATGCTAAGTGAAATAAGCTAATCCTCAAATCCCAAAAACTAAATTGTCTCTGATATGTGGGTGCTAATACTCAGTAAGAAGGGAGAGGCATAGAAGTTTGTTGCATTAAAAAAAGGGGAATGAAGGGAAGGGAAGAGGGAGGGTACAGGAAAGACAGTAGCATGAATCTTACAAAAATTTCCTATATTCTCATATGAATACATGACCAGTGAAACTCCACATTATGTGCAACTGTAAGAATAGTATCCTAATTTTAATGTTATACTTCATGTATGTATAATATGTCAAGCTATGCTTTATTGTCATATATATATATATATATATATATATATATATATATATATATATACATAAAAAGGACAAATAAAAAATTAAAACAGCTTTAGAAAACTAAAATATATGCAAATAACTGATCTCTTAATACTGTGTTGAAGAAGATGTGGATCAACAATTTGTTAAATACATTACTGGTTGGATGACATAATGGTTTAGTAACTTTGTAAAATTGTTGATATTATCTTCTAAATGTACCAGCCATATACCATATAAACTAGTTTTCAGTTCTCGTAATAGAGATAAGAGAAATGCTTACATATGTTCACTAGATAACATGAACAATATTGTTCATAGTACAATATTTTTATAATTTTAAAGTTTTAGTAATAATGTAAATACCCTTTTGTAAGAATATCGATAATTAAATTATGGTTTATTCAAACAATGGGATATTATAAATTACTCAAGAGAAAGAAATAGGACTATATACATCAGTTTTGAAGAATCTAAGCAGTATAAGTAAGAAAAACAAAAATAAGTTGAAAAAGTTTGTGCAAATTTACAATAGCTAAAAGTATTTAAAGTAAAAAATGACAACTAACACTAATTTAAATATAATAATAACTAAATTTATATATATATATATATATATATATATATATATATATATATAATGTTGTGTGAGTGAATGTATGTGTTCACATTGAAGGGGTATTATCAGTACTAAGTTTACATAACTAAAATGTTTAGACTAGAATTGGGTAATATATAAAATATTTTCTTAGTAGTGTTCATTACATATTTACAAATAGTTGCAAATATACATAGCCAATTTTTGATTCTGATTATAATCATAGTAGAGATGTTAAAAGAAAAAAATGAAGTATAACCATTGCATATTATTTGAAATGGTGTTAAAAGTATCTGCATAGAAATAATTATTTGAATACTTTGAATATGGCTTTTACTCAATATTTTATATATGTTCATCAGAGAATGGAGAGGAAGAATCAGCAGTTCTACAGTCAGACAGCAGAAGGAGCAAGTGATTGTGAGCTTCTAAAAAAGAAAGCAGTATTAGTATCTCTGTAATTGAGATATGGTGTATGGCATGTGTAGTGCCAGAGAAATTATACTTCTCACACACAAAAAAAAAATTCAAAGGACCAAAAAATTTTAACATATATTTATGAAGATCTTCCCCTCTACAAATACACTTCACAGTGACTGGGTTAGATGAAATATTTTTTCAAATATGTGAATTCTAACATGAATTCATGACACACAAAAAGAATCAGGGAGACATGGCCCAAACAATCAAAAAAAAAAAAAAAAGCAAATCTAGAGAAGCTGACAGTAAAGAAGTAGAAGTGCATAAATTAACCAGAATGAAGTCAAAATGGCTCATAAAGATGCTGATCCAGCTTAAGAAAATGATACATGTCTTGGACATCACCAAAATGGTGAAGTAGGAGATATAAACCTCTCTCTCCCTCCACCTACAACCACATCTCTCTTTCATACACACACGCAAGCACACACACATACACATACAATATAAACTGTTATCTAGAAATCAAAAGATCCCTGAATGGCTCAATGTACCTCTAAATAATCTGTAACAACACAGTAACACAAAGAATATAAAGAAATACAATAAACAAAAGATCATTGGAGAGATACTTGAGATGCCAAGAGATGTGTAGGAACAGAAAAAAGTCAGAGGCTACTGATATCAGTCATCCAACAGAAACAAGAATGTTCCACTGTGGTTTTCTCTACATAGGACACTGCCATCTTTTGTCATTGGGTAAACAATAGCTGTACTCTCTGTAGAACACCCAACATAGAAATACAAATTCATCCTTCACACCACTCAAGAAGCAACCACTTGAATTGCTGAAGCTTCTTATAAGTCCCCACACTACATACTCCATCTTTGAGGCCACACTGTGTCTCTTCATATCACAAACACCAGAGCTATTGTCATAGAAAATTGTTTATGCTCTGGACACAGAACAGTTCTCTTTGAGCATTTCCATACACCAAGAAGCAACTTTCCAGCCATAGTAAATAAGGTCATATCCTAAGCAATTGTAAATCTGCTCATGTTCTTACTGCCAGGCTGCTTCATAAGCACCACTTAAGATGAAAATATTCAATGAATATTTTTTAAATGCAATAGAGTGCATCAACAGCTGAGTTGATTAAGTAGATGAATAAGTCTAAACTAGAACACACCTTATTGGAAAACATGTAATCAGAGGAGAAAGAAAGATTTGGAGAACACTCACAGAAACTTATGGGGCAGCACAAAAGAGTAAATTTTGAATTTCAGGAGTTAAAGAAGTGAAACAAAGAAATAGAAAGCTTATTTGAAGAAATAATGGAAAGCTTGATTTATTGTGGGTATAGAATAAACGTCCAGATACAGAGACAAATAAGATTCTGAACATAGTGATTAGAAGCATATCATATACAAGGGAATTTCAGTAAGGCTAGCAATACACTTCTTAGCAGAAATCTGACAAGGCAGGAGAGAATGGGATGATATATTCAAATTAACAAAGGGAATAAAAAAGAACCTGCAAACCAAGAATATGTTACCCAGCAAAGCTGACCTTCAGAAATAAAAGCGAGATAAAGACTTTCCTAGACAAACAGAAGCTTAGAGAATCCATCATCACTGGACTTGTTTTACAGGAAATACTAAGGAGATTTCTTCAAGTTTAAAGAAAAAAAATGCTAATTTCAACATGAAAACACTGGCAATGTAGGTACAGTTTCATTCAGTACTGTATAGTACTATAATGATAGTGTGAAAATCACATACACCTCTAGTATGAAGATAAACAGACAAAAATATTAAAATAATAATAGCAAAATTAATGTATTAATGTAAAGAGTATTAATATAAAAAGTCACAAATTGGGGCTGGGGCTGGGGCTCAGTGACAGAGTGCTTGCTTCACATATGTGAGGCACTGGGTTTGATTCTCAGCACCACATAAAAATAAATGAACAAAATAAAAATATTGAATCCATGAAAAAATTCATAAATTTTGACATCAAAAATATAAAATATTGGGGAGGTTCAGTAAAAATGTAGAATTACTTAAGTAATCAAACTTAAGTTGTTATCAGCTTAAAATAGTTGTTTATATAAGTCCCATGGTGACCAAAATGCAAAAACCTATAGCAGGTCCAAGAAAAATAAATAGTAAGATACCATAGCATATCACTAAAGAAAAACACAAAGTCAATGCAAGAGTGAATAAATGAAAAGGAAGAGCTACAGAATATTATTAACAAGCTTGCAGTAGTTCAGTTTTTACTAATAATAGTTACCTTTTACATAAGTATAAAATAGACTTATAATACTGAAAAAAGATACAAAAATACATTATATAATGAATATTATACAACGATAAAATGTTTAATTTATCAGGAAGATTTAATAACTATGAATATATGCACCCAAATATGTAGCTCAAATATATGGAGAGAGATGGACTGTAAGACCATAATAATAGACAAATCACTCAGACATGAAAACAGTAAAGTACCATTGGACTCAAACTAGTCTTTGGACCAAATAAAACTAATAGATTCACATAGAACATTATCTCCAACAGCAGTACAAGGAACATACTTCTCAAGAAAACAGAACATTCTCCAAGATAGGCCACAGAGCAAGACATAACATATTTATAAATATTAAAGTCATAACAATTATCTTGTCTGACCACAATGATACAAAACTAGAAATCAATAATAGGAGGGATTTCAGAAAAGTTAAAATTATGTAGAAGTTAAATATCATGCTCTGAAACAGTCAATGGGTCAAAGACAATGTAAAGTAAATCTAAAAAATTCTTGATGCAAATGAAATTGAAAACAAACATATCAAAACTTATGTGATGTAGCAAAAGCAGTTCTGAAAGGAGCGTTTATATAAGAAAATATCTGCATCAAAAAAGAAAAAAAATTAAAATATAAAAAAACTGTTAAACTTCGGAGAACCAAAAATCATGAATAAAGTAAGCCAAAAGTTAACCGAAGGAATGACTTAATTAAGATTAGAACAGAAATAAATGAAGTAAAGAATAGAAAAATAACACAATAATCAAGAAAAATAAACTTGTTTTTTTTTTGAAAACTTCCAGCTTATATAAGAAAAAATTCAGAAGACTGAATTAAAATCAGAAGTAGAGGAGATATTAAAACCAATGCCAGAAAGAAACAACAGTTCATAAGCAACTACTATGAACAATTATATGCCGTCAAATTGGATAACCTAGAAGAAATGGATGTTTCTAGCAATATTTGGCTTATAAAGACTGAATCATGAACAAATAGAAAATCTGAACAGACAATAATTAGTAAGGAGATTAAATGAATAACCAAAATTCCCCAACAAATAAATGCCCAGGATCAGATGGCTTCCCTGGAGAATTCTATCATATATTTAATAATTGAGATCAATTCTCACACTCTTCCCAAAAACTGACAAGGAAGGAGTACGGAACTCATTTTATGAGGCCAGCATACCCTGATCCCAGAGTCAGAAAAAATACTCACTGCAGGAAAAACAGAATCTGATTTAATATCCCCTGTGAATACATATGTGAAAATCTTTAACACAATACTTGTGAACTGAATTTGACAAAACAGTAAAATGTCATGCACTATAAACAAATGAGATATGGTCTCAGTTGTTCAGACTGGTTTTGAACTTATTATACTCTGCCTTAAGCTCCTAAATTGCTAGGATTATAGGCATGAATGACTACACCCAGAATATTGTTAAAATCTACTACCTAAAACAATCTACAGACCATTGTGATTTCTGCTGAAATCCCAATGGTATTATTAACAAAAACTGATAAAACTCTCCTAAATTCATACAGATTCACAAAGGATCCTGAATAACTAATGTAATCTTGAGAAAGAAAAGCAAAGCTTGATAATTTATACTTCCCAAATTCAAAGCATATTATAATACTATAGTAACGAACAGTATGGTACTGGCATAAAGACAGAAACATAGACTAATGGAACATGATAGAACACCCAGAAATAAACCATACTATATACAGTCAAATGATCTTCAACAAGGATGCTAAGACTACGTAATGAAGAAAGGATGTCTTCAACAAATGATGTCAGGAAACTAAGAATAAAATTGGGTGCTTATCTTATACAAAGATACCAAAACCAAAGGACAATCCAAAATGAATTAAAGATCTAATTGTAAAAGATAGCAATATAAAACTCTAGAAGAAAAGACATTGGTGTAGGCAATAATTTTTTAGACAAGACAAAAACACAGGAAAAAGCAATTTTAAACAAGTGGGATTATCTAAAACTAAAAACTTTCTGCACAGCAAAGGAAAAAAATCAAAAAAAATAAAATGCAATCTATAGAATAGGATAAAATATTTGCAAACCATGTAATAAGGGTTTAATATCAAAATATATAAAAATGCTTATAACTCAATAGCAGAAAAACAGCCCAATAGATAAAAGGGGAAAATAGATGAATAGACATTTCTTCAAAGAGGGAATACAAATGGCAAATTCATATAGGAAATCATATTCAACATCAGTAATTATCAGAAATAAACAAATTAAAAATAGCTAAGCATCCCTCTTAAGAATAAGCACTGTGAAAAAGTGAAACAAACAGAAAATCCAAGTTTTCATGAGGCTGTGTAGAAATTAGAAAACTTGTGGGCTGTTAGTTGGAATGTCAAACAGTCACTACTTGAAATAGTATGTAATTTCCTAAAAATATATTAAAAATATTAATACCACATGATCTAGCAAACCCACTTTGAGTATTTATCTGCAAACATAAAATCAGTATCTCAAAGATAATGTGCACTTCTGTGTATACTGCAGCACTATTCACAAAAGACAAGATATGGAAACTACCCAAATGTCATACACCAGATAAATGGGTAAACAAAATTTATTATTAACATACAATGGATTCATAAATGAAAAATAAAATAAAATGTGTATTTTGCTAGAACATGGGTGAACCTTAAGAACGTGTTTAAAGTGTTATAAGCCAGTTACAGAAGAAACAATATTGCATGATTCCATTTATGTAAGATATCTAAATAGTCGAACTCAGAATCAGAAAGTAGAATGGTAGTTGCCAAGATTTGGAGGAGGAGTAAAAAGAGTGTGGATATTATATGGCATAGAATTTTAGTCACTCAAGAAGAAAAAAATTCTATAGATATCTAGTAAAACATTATTCCTATAGTTAGCAGTATTATAGATCTTACACTATGTGTTCTTTTTTTACTACAATAAAATTGGTGATGTTTTTGCCTCCCCACACCCTTTTGTTAGTCTTCTGTCCATAGTACTTTTCAGATTTCAAAATGTGTTGTGAATGGACGCTATAAGACAAATAGTAGGAATGGGAGAAACTTAACAGATATATTGTTTTCTTTCCTCTGGAAAGGTATTAACAACTCAAAGTATATTGAACATGGGACTCAGGAGGTGTCCCAGCTTGAAATCATTTAACTTAATTTTTCATATTGGCACTATTATTACAATAAAGGAGCATACAGAAAACAGGACAAGAAAAGGATAAATTCTGCTCTGTTAAACCCATAAAAGAGAGACAATGATAGTATATTACTCGTTAACTACAACAAAGATATAAACAGGTATTTATGATACATATTGTTTTGATGCCTAGGGGTCTGAATAAGATTCCCAAGCCTTTCTCTTCATCTATAGAATTTAATGTACCATATCATCAGATTCCTGCTATGCATAAATGACAGGTACAGATAAAAATATAGTCCTGGAAGTACTGTAGTAAATGAAATCTCCTCACATGTATTATAACAAGTAGTATTAATTCATGTATTATTTTGAAGATATTTCCTCCCTTACATGACTCTTCTATTTCTGTTTTCTTTTAGGTTTGATGATTTTTTAAAAACATGTTCTGTCTGTGTTTCATTAAATGTATAGTTTAAAGGAAATAATAATTGGGTCTAAGAAGGCTCATAAGCTCCTATGTGCTTCATGGTCCTCAGACTGGATATTTGTTTATCTCTGGAGCAGTTTTCAATCTTCCTGTTCAAGAATTAGAAAAAAACTTTAAAAAAATAAGTAAATAAACAAACAAAATTGTATTTTGGAATTTTGCTGGGAATTTCAAATATAGATGGCATGCTTTTTTTATGAAATATTATCCCACTGGAAATTAGAAGCCACATCTCTAACTTAACTTTGTTAATAGTTGAACCTACATGAGACTTTGACAGAAAATTGCTTACAGTTAAATTACAGTGGATTCCCTTTTAGTGAAATGTCTACCTATAGTCCAGGATTTATAAATACTTTTTATTTTAGCTTCAAAGCTTTTTATATTTTGACATATTAAGAATATGAATATATATATATATATATATATATATATATATATATATATATATATATATATATACTGTGTTTTTGAAAACAGTTGCTTTTGGAAAACTACGCAGGTTATCATTGCAATATTTCCATGATGTTTTAAAAAACATGCTCCATACCACCTGCAAACTGATAATTGAATCAATGCAGGTGGATTTTGGAGGATACACCGTCCAAGCCCAAATCATCATTGTTACGAGTTTGTAGTATTCATGTAAAAATACATGATGGATCTCCTCTATACTTTGTTCCCAACCCAAACCTCCTACCTCTGCCTCAGCATTGTCCTATAGCCATTGACAACAGAGAAATGAATTACATCTGAAGATAAATGATTTCCTTTCATAGTAGGGCATTATCAGCACAGCTGCACAACTTTGATGCTCTGTGTTCATACACAGATGGTCAGGCTGGAGGAAAGAGAGCATGCAGATTTCTAGTTTTGTACTCTCCTGGCTTCTCTGTTAGGTTGGCTAGGATGTTTTAACAGCTGTATCTCTGCCAGCATTTAGCTGGAATTCACTAATGTTTCCAAAGACAAGAGAGTTGAAACACTGGGGGCCATCCACATACTGGGGAAGTTCCAGAATCCAGGTAGGAGTCAAACCAAAACTCTTGACATCTCCCCCAGGTTGAATTTACTGATCTTTTAATTGTACCCTTTTTTATATTTTTTAACCTTTGTTCAAATCAGCCTAATAAATCTGATTTAGTGATGATTCAAATAAGAGAATTTAAAACTCAATTTGACTTTCCAATTGTATCCTACATCTGCAATTCAACACCCTTAGTTTGAATGTTTTGAGTCAGAAAACAAGACCTCATACTGTCAGCCAGCTTTGCAAGAGTAGGATCAGAGACTCATAGAACAGTTCAGACAAATCACACAGAACCTGTGGAGCTTTTTGTCTGTTTCAAGAAATGAATCTTGTGGGAGATACAGGCATGTATAGCTTGCCATTCAGGAATAGATAACTATGAACAGGAAAGCTTTATTTTATCTTTCTTTTCCCAACAATGCATAGGTTATAACATGCACAAACCTCAAAGCCCTTGTCAGTCCTGACTGAGAACAGAATCAATTTTACATTTGTTGTTTTGTTTCAAAAGACTGAGATAAGAACTTTTCCATGGAGTTTGTGAGTGCTGTGCAAAATTTGGATTATCTTTGCTTTTTATCTCATCCACTTTCTGGTCAGTCTTGAGTGCCAAATTTCCACCTTGGCTTAGTTCCTGCTATTTAACAGAAAACATCAGCTTCTTTCATATTCAGTGACTGAGGTCAGGCCAAATCCACAAGCTTGTATGTAAATTAAAGAGATCAACCCACTGCTGTTGAGACTTCATAGAGATGCTTTCTTACAGCATCATGAAGAACAATGTATAGTTGATATTGTGGGGCTTGTAGAATGAAATTTGACCTATGGTTTATTCAAGCATATATCTTTATTAAATAGCTTCATTACTTAGAGTAATGTAATAGATATTAGGACAGTTGGGAAAACAGTAAGAGTCTCAGTCCTCACCTTCAGAAGTCCACAAATCAAACGGAGAGATAATAAAAATATGCTTGGATAATTTTATCATGAAAATATTTTTAAGGCTTATAATCATGAATAGAAAAAGTTCCAAAATAAAGCCTTAGTTGAAAAGCCACTAATGGGTACATGTTAAAAATCTTGAAACTTAGCTTTTGGACTTATATAGAAGTTGTACATTAATCTTAAGAAATAATATATGACAAAGTGGTAAGCTGCATTTGTCCTAGTCACTTCTGAAAGCTTATTGTACAAATACATGAGCATCATGACCATCATCAAATCATTTGCAAAATGCAGCAAGGGGTTACCAAAAGCAATAGCAGATTTTGGAGTATTGACATGTCTGCTGAGGAAAGCAAACAGACAAGATAACAGAACATGTATCCCTGTAAAAAATATCTTGAGTTTAAGCTTCACTCAGCTTTTTATGCCTTTGTTTGGTTTTACAACTGAAGGGGGGGGGAAATAAAGTTTTAAGGAGGGATAGGTAAGTACATGGCAAATTATTACAATAATCAACGAGGAAAAATACTATGTGAACTGTGTCATATATACAAATGGCTCCATTGGTGGGACCAATTCCCTTCCTTTAAAACCACTTTACTTTCCTTAAAGGGATTTGGATTTTTTTAAGTGTTTATTAATTGAAGTTTTATTTGTATCTACTACTACACAAAATTTTTATCTTGAGCTGTACACTTCAGCTTTATCTAGTCAACACTTCCTTCACATCCATTGCTATACCTAGAAGTTCCATTTCATTAGAAATAGTGCACTTGAAAATATTTAAGTCATTTTTAATGAAATGTATGATCCAAATTTGCAATATATGCATTTGCAAGAGACATTGATGTGGTTTAACTCTATTGTTGTAAATATACTGAGATTTTTTTTTGTAATGTAGTTACACATTCTTACACACCATCTTTAGCAGGTTTATAAATATATTATTAGCTATTTATATCTCCTTTAGAGACACCCTTTAAAACAAGCATTCCTGCAGTCAATGTATTATATTTTGTTAAATTTAGATCTAGCTAAAAAAGCAAAGTACAAAATGAAAAAAATATATATTTTTTATTTATTTTAGAAAATATGAGACTGTAAAAACATTTTGTGAAAATATTTTTCTGGAAAGATATTATTGGGGAATACTACTCCAGACCTTTTCAGAAAGGACTGATTGGCCATTATAATTTACTAGCTCCAGAAAAAAAATGCCAATCTATACACATATTCTCATAATGGGAAATGTAAATTGATGCCTTTTCCTACATGTAACACTCAAATTTGTGTTAGCTCATCTCATATGGTCATCTGAGGCCATCCTTTCTCATTTTATTTGGAGATGTTCCATTTGAGAGGTATGTTTCTATGGACAAAGTTGAATGTATGTATTAGAAGTAAATTGAAAACTGAATATGGCTCTGTGTTTTTTTTTTTCTCATTCACTCTTTCAACTTTTTAGTCTCTACTCAGACACCAGGTAAAACCTAGATTATTAACTATCTTAAAGGTAATTAATAGAAGGACTTTTGTGGAAAATCTGGTATGTAATAGGATTCCCTTTATAAGATCATTTTGAGGCTTAAATGAGATCCTATAGAAAATGTCACTATTGGAATGAGCAGAAATAAAAAGGTAAGCTAATAGCTTTATTATACTTCTGTTTCCTTTGTATTTGCTCTAGCACCTGAAGAGTTAAGTTAATAATAAGACTTTAATTCAAAGGTCTGGCTAGAACAAATGTAGGCAGTGAGAAAATTTGTTTACTTTTGTAAAGTGTCCAAAAGTGCTTCCCAGGAACAACTAATGTTTGGATAGATGACAGAGTTTTGTTCCAGGTAGAGTTATGAGAGCTTGTACATTTTGCAGCCAATGAGCTTATTTTTGAAATCCCTCCACTTTGTGTTACATTCAGTTTTATGGCATTTTTTTTTTTTACTGATTAAACACTTGCATTCTACACAGCTTAGCCAATTCATAAATGTTTCCCTTCAAAATAAATGGATTCTGAGGACTCAAATCAAAATGGCTTTTTTGATCTTCTTTCAATGGGTCCATTCTTAGCAGCAACATCACACTTGACCTGGCCTCATCTTTGTTCAATGACAATGGGTAAACAGAAAGTCCCCAGCATTGCTGCAAAGCTTTTCACTTGGCCATTGCATGGAGAAAAGCTGCTTGGTCTGTTGCTGTTGCTACTGCTGCTGCTGCTTCTGCCACTGCAGGAGAATGTTACAAAGTGGCATACTCTCCTTCTGCAGTTAATGAGTGATCCCTGTGGGTTTAGAATGGTTGCAAGAGTACAACTGCTGCTTGTAATCTCATTTTAAAGTTTGCAACCATGTTCCAAGTAGTATAAGAGTACTCATCTCAAATAAGTGTCTCTGGAGCAACCTAATAAGAAAGTCCTGAAGCTTCACTCTGTTTACTCTTTTTTAAATTAAATCATTTATTTATTCTAATTTGTTATACATGATGACAGAATGAAATTCATTTTATATTACACATATAAAGCACAATTTTTTCAATTCACTGGTTGTACTCAAAGTATTTTCAAACCATCGGTGTCTTCATACATGTACTTAAGGTAATGATGTCTAACTCATTCCACCATCATTCCTACCTCCTTGTCCCCTCCTTTCACCTCCCTCCCCTTTGCACTATTTAAACTTCCTCCATTCCTCCCATGCTCCCTCCATCATTGACATTATTGGTTACTTCGCGTTTTTAAATAAAAAAATGAAATTATATTGATATATAATTATATTGAGATACACTTGACATATTTATACATGAACACACCATAATTTGGTTAATTTCAATCCTCATTACTCCCCATTTCCCTGCCCTTCTCCCTATTCCTGATCCCATTTTTCTACCCAACTGTCCTCTCTTCTATTTTTGTGAAATCTCTTTTCCTCTATTTTCTTTCTAGCTCCCATTTATGAAAGAAAACATATGAACATTTACTTTCTAAATCTGGCTTATTTCACTTAATGTGTTGCTTTCCAGTTCTCTCCATCATCCTGCAAATGACAAAAGTTAGTTCTTCTGCATGACTGAATAAAATTCCATTGTGGGGGAGCTGGGGTTGTGGCTCAGCATTAGAGTGCTCATATAGCATGTGTGAGGCACTGGATTTGATCCTCAGCAACACATATAAATAAATAAAATACAGGTATTGTGTCTATCCATAACTAAAAATATTTTTTTAAACTTCATTTTGTATATATACTATTTTTTTTAAAAAAATCTATTTACTGTTGATGCACAACTAGGCTGTTTCTAGAACTTGGATTTTGTGAATTGCAGTGCTATAAACTTGAGTGTGCATGTATCTCTAAGAGTATGCTAACTTTAATTCATTTAAATGAACACTGAAGAGTGTTATAGATAGATCATGTAGTAGTCCCACCACTCCTCATCTTTGGAGCAACCTCCATATTGATTTCATAAAATTGGCATATGGCCAGATTTATCTGAAATTACAAAAAAAAAGAAATTTCTGATAGTGTGATGAGTGCAAATTGGAGGTTTAGAAGTAATTCCATGAATTCTTACTTATTTTTTGGAGCTCAGTCCTCATTTTTGTATGGATTCGAGTATTTAGATGAATCTTTCTCAAGTTGCTACAAATACTTAGACTTCATCGTTATTTTTCACATATGCCTCGCTTCCCATCAATTCCCATACCCAGTTTTTTTCTTCTGCTATCAATGTTCCTCTAAGAAATGAGGAATATATCTTTTTCCTATGTGCCTGTCAAGTAGTGCCTTCCCTGTTATAATCAAAGGGAGGTCTCTGGGTAGGCATAACGTACTTACTAATGAACAGCCAAATTGTATTGCAAATGGAAAATGACTTCTTTTTAAAACCCATTTGTGACCCAAAACAGGAGTATAAAGCACAATCTCCAATTTATCAGCCTATTTCCATGTGTAAGTGTATATGGAATTTTTAGAAAGGAAAATTTAACAGCTTAAAAGTACAACGTTCATAAAATTATGTTATTTTAAGAAGGAATAAATGAAATAAATCCTATATTTTCCCCAAAATTTATGCAAATATTAGAATAAATACTTGTACTTTTATTATTCCTTCTGTGAGACTGTATTTTACTTGCTAATAATATTCAGTAGGTTGTATAGTGGGTCCTTGGTTACATAATATGACCAGGCAAAGAAATGGTTACAGCCTCTCATAGCAAGATATTTTCCTGGCTGAGACATCAACAGAGGGAATGCTTCTTAAAATTCATGAATGTTTGTCATATGTCCTAAGGGCAAACCAAGGGTGAATGTCAACAGGCCCCAGCAATATAGTATTCCAAGCAAAAATTCAGTTGATGTTTACATGCCATAAACAGCAGAATCTCCTTGTCATTTATGCACACTTAAAGGCCTTTGTAATTGATTTGATGGGGAAGAGGGGGTGGTGAGGACAGGAGGGAAAATAGGAGGGGAAAGACAAGATAAAGGGTCAGGTGAATCTCTCCACAAAGAAATACAGAAGAACATTTAAAACAGGTGAGCTTTTGAGTGAGGCGATCTAGCAATATGAAGAGGAAAAAAAAGTGACCACCAAACAACTTTGGCTTATGTAATTATTCTTCCAGCTGAAGATCTGAACATATTTTGGCAACTCCTTCCTAATAAGGAAATATTTTTCATCAGATATAAGTGTGGACAATTGGAGAAGAGGTTCCTCATAAAGTGTATTGTCTCTTTGAATATTAATTTTTAAGGTTGAAGAGAGAATAAAATGGATTTTTAAGTGCTTGTTTCACATTTTTTTCTTTAAAGAAAAGAGAGATTGAAAAACATACAATAGGAAGGAAACAGATCAGTTTAAAGTAGCTAGAATATCAACTCACTTGAACCTTTGCCCTTATACTCAATTTAACTCAGCAATCTGCACTAGAGAATTTCTGTGGTACAGAGAAGTTCAGTTTATTTTGTTGCTGTTGTTCTTTTTTTTTTTTTTTGATATATCATCTTTCATGCATTTGACTCAAATTGTGTTTTGAACTCCCATTTTCACCCCAAATACAGATTGCAGAATCACATCTGTTACATGTTCACATTTTTACATAATGCCATATTAGTGACTGTTGTATTCTGCTACCTTTCCTATCCCCTACTATCCCCCCTCCCTTCCCCTCCCATCTTCCCTCTCTACCTCCCCTGCTGTTGTTCAATTCTTTCCCTTTTTTCCCTCCCCCTTGCCCCTCATGACCTCTTATAATTTTATGTATCATTGAAGGTCTCCTACCATTTCCATATGCTTTCCCTTCTCTCTCCCTTTCTCTCCCCCCATTCGTCTTTGTTTACTGTAGTCTTTTCCTCATGCTCTTCCTTCCTGTTCTGTTCTTAGTTGCTCTCTTTATATCAAAGCAGACATTTCGCATTTATTTTTTAGGGCTTGGCTAGCTTCGCTTAGCATAATCTGCTCTAATGCCATCCATTTCCCTGCAAATTCTATGATTTTGTCATTTCTTAGTGCTGCACAATACTCCATTGTGTATAGATGGCACCTTTTTTTATCCATTCATCTATTGAGGGGCATCTAGGTTGGTTCCACAGTCTAGCTATTGTGAATTGTGCCACTATAATCATTGATGCAGCCGTATCCCTATAGTGCACTCTTTTAAGGTCCTCAGGGAATAGTCTGAGAAGTGCGATAGCTGGGTCAAATGGTGGATCCATTCCCAGCTTTCCCAGGAATCTCCATACTGCTTTCCAAATTGGCCTCACCATTTTGCAGCCCCACCAGCAGTGTACAAGTGTACCCTTTTCCCCACATCCCCGCCAACACTTATTGTTGTTTGACTTCATAATGGCTGCCAATCTTACTGGAGTGAGATGGTATCTTAGGGTGGTTTTGATTTGCATTTCTCTGATTGCTAGAGATGGTGAGCATTTTTTCATGTACTTGTTGATTGATTGTATGTCCTCCTCTGAGAAGTGTCTGTTCAGGTCCTTGGCCCATTTGTTGATTGGGTTATTTGTTATCTTATTGTTTAATTTTTTATGTTCTTTGTACATTCTGGATATTAGGGCTCTATCTGAGGTGTGGGGGGTAAAAATTTGTTCCCAGGATGTAGGCTCTCTATTTACCTCTTTTATTGTTTCTCTTGCTGAGAAAAAACTTTTTAGTTTAAGTAAGTCCCATTTATTTATTCTTGTTATTAACTCTTGTGCTATGGGTGTCCTATTAAGGAATTTGGAGCCCGACCCCACAATATGTAAATCGTAGCCAACTTTTTCTTCTATCAGACGCAGTGTCTCTGATTTGATATCTAGCTCCCTGATCCATTTTGAGTTAATTTTTGTGGATGGCGAGAGAAAGGGATTCAATTTCATTGTGTTGCATATGGATTTCCAATTTTCCCAGCACCATTTGTTGAAGATGCTCTCCTTCCTCCATTGCATGCTTTTAGCCCCTTTATCAAATATAAGATAGTTGTAACTTTGTGGATTAGTCTCTGTGTCCTCTATTCTGTACCATTGGTCCACCTGCCTGTTTTGGTACCAGTACCATGCTGTTTTTGTTACTATTGCTTTGTAGTACAGTTTGACCTCTGGTATCGCTATACCTCCAGATTCACACTTCCTGCTTAGAATTGCTTTTGCTATTCTGGGTCTTTTGTTTTTCCATATGAATTTCATGATTGCTTTATCTATTTCTACAAGAAATGCCATTGGGATTTCGATTGGCATCACATTAAACCTGTAGAGAACTTTGGGTAATATCGCCATTTTGATGATGTTAGTTCTGCCTATCCATGAACAGGGTACATTTTTCCATCTTCTGAGATCTTCTTCTATCTCTCTCTTTAGGGTTCTGTAGTTTTCATTGTATAAATATTTCACCTCTTTTGTTAGGTTGATTCCCAAGTATCTTATTTTCTTTGAGGATATTGTGAATGGAGTGGTTTTCCTTATTTCCATTTCAGAGGTTTTGTTGCTGATATACAGGAATGCCTTTGATTTATGCGTGTTGATTTTATATCCTGCCACTTTGCTGAATTCATTTATTAACTCTAGCAGCTTCTTTGTAGACTCTTTTGGGTCTGTTAAGTATATTATCATGTCATCCGCAAATAGCGATAATTTATTTTCTTCTTTTCCTATTTTTATGCCTTTAATTTCTTTTGTCTGTCTAATTGCTCTGGCTAGTACTTCGAGAACTAAATTGAGTAGAAGTGGTGATAGAGGGCATCCCTGTCTTTTTCCAGATCTTAGAGGGAATGCCTTCATTTTTTCTCCATTTAGGATGATGCTAGCCTGAGGTTTAGCATATATAGCTTTTACAATGTTGAGGTAAGTTCCTGTTATCCCTAGTTTTTCTAGTGTTTTAAACATAAAGGGATGCTGTACTTTGTCAAATGCTTTTTCTGCATCCATCGAGATGATCATATGGTTCTTGTCTTTAAGTCTATTGATGTGGTGAATAGCATTTATTGATTTCCGTATATTGAACCAGCCTTGCATCCCAGGAATGAATCCTACTTGATCATGGTGCACAAGTTTTCTGATATGTTTTTGTATTCGATTCGCCAGAATTTTATTGAGAATTTTTGCATCCAAGTTCATTAGAGATATTGGTCTGTAGTTTTCTTTCTTTGAAGTATCTTTGTCTGGTTTTGGGATCAAAGTGATGTTGGCCTCATAGAATGAATTTGGAAGAGCTCCTTCTTTTTCTATTTCTTGAAATAGCTTGAAAAGTATTGGTATTAATTCTTCTCTGAAGGTTTTGTAGAACTCTGCGGTATACCCATCCGGTCCAGGGCTTTTCTTGGTTGGTAGTCTTTTGATGGCTTCTTCTATTTCTTCCTTTGTTATTGGTCTGTTTAAATTGTGTGTGTCTTCCTGTCTCAATCTGGGCAAATCATATGCCTTAAGAAATTTATCGATATCTTCACTATCTTCTATTTTATTGGAATATAGGGTTTCAAAATACTTTCTAATTATCTTCTGTATTTCTGTAGTGTCTGTTGTGATATTGCCTTTTTCATCCCGTATGTTAGTAATTTGAGTTCTCTCTCTTCTTCTTTTCGTTAGCATGGCTAAGGGCTTGTCTATCTTATTTATTTTTTCAAAGAACTAACTTTTAGTTTTATCAATTTTTTCAATGGTTTCTTTTGTTTCAATTTCATTGATTTCTGCTCTAATTTTAATTATTTCTTGTCTTCTACTACATTTGCTGTTGTTTTGCTCTTCCTTTTCTAGGTTTTTGAGGTGTAGTGTGAGTTCATTTATTTGTTGGTTTTTTCTTTTTTTGAGGTAAGAACTCCAAGAAATGAGTTTCCCTCTTAAAAGTGCTTTCATTGTGTCCCATAGATTCCGGTATGTTGTGTCTGTATTATCATTTGACTCTTAAGAATTTTTTCATCTCCTCCTTTATGTTCTATAACCCATTGATCATTCAATAACATATTGTTCATTTTCCATGTGATGGAGGATTTTTCCTTCCTTCTTTTATCATTGATTTCCAATTTCATTCCATTATGATGAGATATGGTGCATGGTATTATCTCCACGCCTTTATATTTACTAAGAGTTGCCTTATGGCATAATATATGGTCTATCTTTGAGTAGGATCCATGTGCTGCTGAGAAGAACGTGTATCCACTTGATGATGGATGATATATTCTATATATGTCGGTTAAGTCTAGGTTATTGATTGTGCTGTTGAGTTCTATAGTTTCTTTATTCAGCTTTTGTCTAGAGGATCTGTCTAATGGCGAGAGCGGTGTGTTGAAGTCACCCATAATTATTGTGTTGTGGTCTATTTGACTCTTGAACTTGAGGAGAGTTTGTTTTATGAACGTTGCAGCTCCATTATTTGGTGCATACAAATTGATGATTGTTATGTCTTGTTGGTGGATGGTTCCTTTTAACAGTTTATAGTGTCCTTCTTTATCCTTCTTGATTAACTTAGGTTTGAAGTTGATTTTATTCGATATGAGTATGGCCACTCCTGCTTGCTTCCGAGAGCCATGTGAGTGGTATGATTTTTCCCAACCTTTTACCTTCAGCCTGTGTATGTCTTTTCCTATCATATGAGTCTCCTGAAGGCAGCATATTGTTGGATTTGTTTTTTTTTTTGATCCAGGTTACTAGCCTATGTCTCTTGATTGGTGAGTTTAGGCCATTAACATTTAAGGTTACAATAGAGATATGATTTGTACTTCCAGTGATGCTTCTTTATTTATTTATTTTAGTTTGGCTAGTTTTACTTTTTGGTTACTTTCCTCCCTCTTTACTGAGATACCTCCTGCTGTTAGTTTTGGGCACTATTTTTCAATTCCTCTTCTTGTAGTGTTTTGTTCAAAATGCTTTGCAGAGCTGGTTTTCTTCCTGCGAATTCTTTTAGCTTTTGTTTATCGTGAAAGATTTTAATTTCATTGTCAAATTTGAAGCTCAATTTTGCTGGATACAGTATTCTTGGTTGGAATCCATTATTTTTCTGCGTTTGAAATACATTGTTCCAGGATCTTCTCGCTTTCAAAGTCTGTGATGAGAAATCGGTCGTTAACCTGATTGGTTTACCCCTGAATGTAATCTGCCTCTTTTCTCTCGTAGCTTTTAATATTCTCTCCTTGTTCTGTATGTTGGCTATCTTCATAATTATATGTCTTGGAGTTGGTCTATTATGGTTTTGAATGTTTGGGGTCCTGTAGGCTTCCAGGATTTGGCAATCCATTCCATCTTTCATCTCTGGGAAGTTTTCTAGAATTATTTCATTTAATATGCTGTCCATTCCTTTGGTTTGAATCTCTGTGCCTTCTTCTATCCCTATGACTCTCAAATTTGTTTTTTTTTATGACATCCCATATCTCTTGAATAGATTGCTCGTGGGATTTAAGCATCTTTTCTGTGTTGACTATATTCTTTTCAAGTTGATAAACCTTGTCTTCATTATCTGATGTTCTGACTTCTACTTGATCAAGTCTATATGTAATATTCTCGTTTGAGTTTTTAATTTGGTTTATAGTTTCCTTCAATTCTAGGATTATTGTTTGATTTTTTTAAGATCTCTATCTCCTGGTAGAGCTCATTCTTTGCCATTTAAATTTGTTTGTTTAATTCATTTTCAAAATATACTTTTATTTCTTGGACTTGCTGTCTCATGTCTTCTCTAATATTCCTTTCCATTCGAGTTAGGTATGCCTTGAGTTCTTTCCCTATCCCTGTTTCTGATGTTTCTATGTCCTCCTGTAGAATTGAGTTGTCTTGCATTGTTTGTAATCCTTTTTTCCCTTGTTTTCTCATGTTGTCCACGTTACTTTCCAGCTCTATTTGATTGTCGTGTTTCTGCTCTCTTCTATAGATTTGTTTTGTTTCTGTATTACTCTGATGTCTCTCCTTTGTGTTGTTAAACTATGCCTGCTAACGTGGATTCCGCTGGGAAGGAATTCCGACGTCCGAGCTCCAGTGACGACACTACTCTGCTATGACGGGCCCCAGTCTCCTTGCCGGGGTGTCCTAATGGGGGTGTGTGACTGGACTGTCTCTGTTTGGTTTCAGCTCCCGGTCGCGTCAGGCGGGCGGTCTCCAGCTGCCCAGTATCACAGGCCGCGGGCAGGTAATCAGTCGCCAGCGGGCGGGCGTTCTCCTACCGCCCAGTTACGCGGGCAGTGGGTGAACTGTCGCCGGCGGGCCTGCAGTTTACCGCCGCCCAGTCTCGAGGGCCTTGCCTCTAGTCCCCTGGTTTCTCCTGCTAGTCTTGGTTTCTCCTGCTAGACCAGATTTCCCCTGAGTGATGGCTCTCGGCAGTTCAAACTGTACTCTGGGCCTGCCGTTTGTTGGGTGTGGAGGGTGGCTATTGGGAACCCCGGCACTTTATTGTTTTGTTTCCCTTGTGGGGGATAGAACTGTACTGCTTCCTTCCCCGTCTGAAATCCCGAACTCAGCCCGGGGGTCAGTGCGGGCTTGGCTGGCGGGATTCCACCGTGTCATCGCAGCCACTTATCTCCCTGCTTACTAGTTAATCCCTTCTCTGCGGCGCCACGCCTTCTGTAGCTGCGGGGCAGGCCGCGCGAATCAGACAGCCTGGATCTCCGGGGTCACACAGTTGGCTTTTGGGATCCCCGGCACTCTATGGTTTTGATTTTTTCTGCTTGCCCCTCCCCCAGTGCTGGCTAGACAGGTTTTGTATTGGCTGCTGATGGGAGGGGGTGTTGAAGGTCAGGTGCCTCTAGTTTTCCCTTAGTCTTTATGCAGGCTCACTCTGATACTCCCTTCCCCGGAAAGCCTAGGAGAGATTTTATGCGAAATCCCCCGATGTATGGGGGCTGAGCTGAGTGACACACACCTGTTTTGTTGTTGCAATCTGTCAGAGAGTGGCGGTGGATACTTCAGCTCTCCAAGATGGTGGCCGCTGATTGCCTTAGTGGAGTGTCCCTTGTGGGGGATGGGACTGTACCGCTTCCTTCCCTGTCTGAAATCCCGAAATCCTGCTGTTGTTCTTATTGGAGGTGTTATTTTAAATTAAGAAAGCAAATATAGATTACAAGAGAAAAAATAGCTTGAGAATGAGTAACCTTACATTCTCTTCCCTCTAAGGATAGGACAAAGGGAATAGGTTTTAAAAAGAAAGAGAAATTTAATTTATACATTAGAATGTCATGTTATTTGTGCCTTACCCCAAATCAATTTAACTTCAATTCAATTTTAAAAAACAATTTAGTTGTAGTTGGACACAATACCTCCATTCCATTTATTTATTTTTATTTGGTGCTGAGGATTGAACCCACCACCTTGCACATGCTAGCCGAGCACTCTACCACTGAGACACAACCCCAGCCCCTAATTCAATTTTTAAAATATTTTTTAGTTATCGATAGACCTTTATTTTTTATATTTATGTATTTATATGTGGTGCTGCTAATTGAACCCAGTGCCTCACACATGCCAGGCAAGTGCACTACTGCTAAGCCACAGCCACAGCCCCCCCATTTCAATTTTTAATTTCTACAATATCTCTGAGACTCAGATTTCTTGTCTACTAATTGGGGCTTTTACTGTCTAATTTACAGGGTGGTTGTGAGGAACAGGCATGATTATAAAAAAATTGATACATAGCTAACATTAATTAATAAAATGCTATGTATTATTATTGTACACAAGTTTTTACCCGAGGAATGCATGAAATATTAATGTGTCTAGTCTCTGGCTATGAGGTCTGAAAATCTCAAGACCTGATCTATGTTCAACCGAGAAACAATACAACTGGACTCTATTGCATTACTAATATCAGAGAAAATTTTTTTTAAAATTTGGGACTGATGGCTGCTGCATACGACTTTCAAAATCGTGGTAGATAAAAAAAAATGATGGCAGTTCATTCTATTACAAATAATTTATTTTTTAATATAAAGTTGGTAATGATGAGATGTTTTGTATGGCAGCTACATGTGATTTGCAATTTGGAATAATATGAGACTACTATATTTTCTGTAGCTTCCATTACACAAAATATAATAACCTTAAAATAAAGTTTGGTGTCAGAATCTGTGGAAAGTTCAAGGATCTTATCAGGAGCTACAAATCTTTTTAAGGTCATTTTCAGACCCAAATGACTTTGATTCTATGATTGCTCTCAAAAGTGGATGAGGATCTTTTGCCTCACAGTATCTTCATTTCCTAGAAAATAAAAATAGTAATAACTCTGATTCTTACTTCATGAAAATATATTATTTTTTAAAATATTACTTTTTGCAATGAAAATTAAGGATGAAAATGAAATGATATGAAAGCAAACCTTCAGTTTTTCCATACCATAAAATATATACCTAAAAATCATATTGGATGTAGGAATGAGTCAAAAGATTGTGATAGGCTTTCAAGCAATTTAACATTTCTAGTTTCTACTTTCTACATGTTACTTCTCATAACTGTATATCTATAAAAACTAATGAGCTTTTTGTTGTAGTTTTGTCTCCTTTTTGCCTAGTGACAATGGTAAGATAAATGAGGAAGATTGATGAATATTATTCAGGCATAAAGAAGAATGAAATCCTGTCATTTGTAGGAAAACCAATGGAAATGGAGCACATCCTATTAAGAAAAATAAGCCATACACAGAAAGACAAGTACTGGATGTTTTCTCCCATATATGTAAATAATAATTAATTATTTAAATAATAAAACCTGAAAGTAAAAGAGGGACTATTAGGGACAGGGAAGGGAGATAGGGGAATCAGGAAGAGAGTGGGGGAAGAACAAAGAAGGGCAGATGGACATGGTCAGCACACAATGCACACATATACAGAAATAACATGATGAACACTGTTCATTTGTAGAATTAATATGTATTAGTAATTATAATACCAATGAGGAAGATGTGAAAGGAATGGAAAATCAAGACATATATTTTGGGTTTATACAAAGTAAACTAGAGCATATTAACAGGCCTAATGATGTTTTAAGTCTATTTGTATAAAATGTCGTACAATTTAGGGTAATAGCATGTTTTAGTGGTAGTAGCATGGGCCCTGGTGTCAAATAGTCCTGAATTTGATGCCAAGCAAAGTCATTTAAATCTCCATTTGTCACACAGTAAGAATAGTATTTTTTAAAGTTTGTTTCTCAACTTTATCATTTATGGCTACCTCAATATTCAAGCTCAAACTAAGTCAAAGGTGTTCTCATAATTGACCTAAATGCTGGTCAGCTATTGGATAAGACTTCCAGATAGAAGCAATATTCAAATACGACATAAAACAGGGGGAGCAGGTGTCAAACAACTCTAAAAGTGTGAAAATATATAGCAGTTGTCCCCAGGTAGTAGCAGAGAGTGAGGCAGGCAGTGGCCAGCAACTAAAAGCCCATAAGCAGCATGTGCACCTCCTTGTTTGCCCAGGCTGGCTTTGATCTTCCAGGTCTTTATGCATGGACAGGTTTCCTGCTGTTATTAGAAGTACTGGAGTGCCTTCCATTAGTCTCTTAAGATATTTTCCCTTCTTAACAACCTTTAATGGAAATTACAACAAAATCTCTAAAGAAAGCTAGTTCCCATAAGGTATGTAGCTCCTGGAGGTTTGAAGAGTTGAGAAAAGGTTTATATAAAAGTCCAGATTTTTGAGCTTTGCCCTTCATTAGGATTCCCTTGGTTCATCAAAGCCTGGTGAGACTAGTACTCAAGTTTAACGAGCTGTAAGTATAGTAGTCTCTTTGACTTTGCTAAATCTTGAAATATCACTGGTGTAGATCAGCACTATTTGTTATCAATTGCTTTTTTGAATTGGTCCTTTGTTACCCCAAATCAGTTATGCTGACCAGAGTCTCCAGATACTACCCTGCAGTTTGTGCACTTTATAGTTTCAGAGGATGCCATTCACATAGATTTTAATGTGAATATTGACCATCTAGAGTTGTGCAAAATGCCTGGCACCAATGCTGATGTTTACAGTCTACATTTGGGACCAAGAATAAAATGCAAATTTAAATTTGACCTCAAACTTCTTTTTAGTATTTTTAAAAATGATAACTCTATTTATAATTAGATCTATGTACTAATTATTAGTTTTGAAGGGACAGGTGAAACAAGACTGATGAGCAGTATGTAACTTTACCTCCGTAGACATTAATTGGAGAATTTTAAATGTACACATTCACTTGACAGTTGAAATATGAGCATAGTAGGGAAAATTTTGACATCCAGTTGATTTGGCATCTGGGCTATCCTATTGGAATATTTTCAGTATATTTAGTGTGGCTTGTTCTCAGAAATAGTTTGATAAGGCTATGATTTATATCGGATTAATTTGGAAACAACCCTTTTTTCAAGAATGTCTCTCTATGGACATATCTCTTGAAACTCTCCTTTCCATGGATCCATGTGGCTGCATTACAGAAGTCCTTGTAGAATGGCATACTTGTTAATACTGACATATGGGCATTAAGGAGGAGATATTGTCAAACAATGATCAACACACAAAGAAGAAAGAACCAAGAACCGAGAAACAGGACTAGACTGCACAATTATGAATGTGACTATTGCAATTTCATTGATCTAGTTCATTCATTTATTCTCTCAGCAAAGCACATGATATGCACAAGATACTACAGAAGAGAGATAAATGATGAATGAGTTTCAATCATAGAGTCAGTCAGTGTCACATAGCTGATAAACACAGAAACTTTTGTCAGCTCACTGATTTTTTTTTTTTTTTTGGTAGCAGGAATTGAACCAAAGGGCATTCAACCACTGAGCCATATCCGCAGACACCCCCCCTTTTTTTTAAAATTTAGAGACAGGGTCTTTCTAAATTGCTTAGGGCCTTGCTAAGTTGCTGAAGCTGGCTTTAATCTTGCAATTCTCCTGCCTCAGCCTCTAGCACCATTGGGATTGTAGGCATGCACCACCACTCCTGGCTAGATCATTGAATTTTGAATCCATATTTTCCTACATGCATAATCTTGCAAAATTTACTTAAGCTTTCTGAGCTTCAGTTTTCTTGACTAAGAATTTATGGAAATCATGAAAGTGATTGCCTTGAAGGTATGTTGCAAGGGTTAAGTGATGTAATTCATATGAAGCACTAGGTTTAGTGCCCACTACATAGCTTTCAACAATGATAGCTCTATTTATTGCTATTATAGCATTGATATAATTCAGAATCACCAGAACAAAGCAGTTAAAAGCATAAATTCTGGATTCAGAGTGTCTTTTAATCCTTGGTCTACTACTTACTACTATGTGACCTTGGAAAAATAAAATATGTCCTGGTGCTTCAGTTTCCATCTCATCCAGTCATCATGAGAATGATGGTTGAATACATTAAAAGGGCTTTAAGGAGTGCCTTGCCAATCATATGTACTCACTAAATGGGAGTAACTTTTATAAGAGATCATATACATGTTTCCTCACATAGTGGCTTCAACTGTGTTCCCCCAAAAGATAAGTCCACTACCTAACCAATGGCTCTCCTATACATGTTCATGTGATCTTATATGGAAACAGGAACTTTGCAGGTGTGATTAACTTAAGAATCTCAAGGGCAAGTTCATTTTGGATCTAATGGCTAATGCCCTTATAAGTGAAAGGATAGGAAGATTTGAGATTAAAAAGCACTGGGTATATGAACACATGAAGAAGGAGGCAGAGATTAAAGTTATGCTACTGCAAATTAAGGAATGCCAGGAGTCAGTAGAATCTGGAATAGGCAAAGAAGTTTTCTCACTTAGACCCTTTGGAGAGAGCATAGCCCTATTGACACCCTGATTTCTGACTTTTGGTCTCTGCACTGTGAGAGAATAAATTTCTGTTGTTTCAAGCCACCAGGTTTGTGGCATATTAGTTACAGCAGCCTCAAGAAAGTAATAGACCTCCAATACTTCCATTTTCTACTATTACAATAAAAAAGAAAGAACAAAAGAAAGGAAAGAAAAGGGAAAAATAACTAAATAGCAACACCATATAATTTGGGAAAACTACCTTTAAATAATAGAAAAATGACAAACTTTTCAGCACCATTTCGCATTTTTGAAGTTTGAATTTTTATATGTATTTCCATTTACTACCTAATAGGACCATTTGACAGGCTGCTTTGTTCTATACAAATGTGCTTAAGAATTTTTATTAACTATTTGTAAATGTTTAAAACATTTAATTAAAATTTGTTGTGTTCCCATTGTGTGTTAGATAATGTGCAGGAAGCAATGATGTAGTCTTTATTATAAAGGAGCTCACAATCCAGCAGTTTGTGAGAATTAGATTTTAGCAGTCTATCAGATAAAGATGATGAGAACATGGGAACCATTTATGTTAGAATCTCACCAGGATTGTATGGCATCCTATGTATCATTTGGAAAACACACATTGCTTTGCCACCTTTTGTATATTTTGAGGCATCAGTAATTTTTTTAAAGCCTGGCACTGAGGTTTTAGAATTGCTGGTTTATTACAACTCCACCCTATTGAAGAAAGGCATCTATAGTATTTCTTTCAAGTGCTTTGTTGCTTCTGAAAATTTTTAGTGACAGACGAGCTCCCTTTTTGAGTCAACTAGGTCCATTGTTAACACAAAGCATTTCAAAATCTTTCCATATATTGATCTGTAATATAGCTCTCCTTAGCTTCTATTTGCTGGTCACAGTTCTACATTACAGAAAAAACAATGAATAATCAGTCTTCAAATGCAAGTTCCTTAAGACAACTATTCATTTTCTGATCCAGGCTATACATGCCTAGATCTGACAACTGGTACTTACTCTGGGTTTATTTCAGACCATGCATATGCTTAGTCACTTTCCATTGATCAAGGTCTAGTTCATCCATTTTCCTTTTTAAAATCTGACCTCCACAATTGACTGCAATCCTTTGACAACAGAAAAGTTCAATATAGCTGTACAAGAAATCCAGACCTAAATTAATATAGCCTATTTGTAGCAGCTTATTTTTTCTTCTTTAGTGACATCCACATCATCTTGTAAATTCCCATTGAGCTTAACATCAAATAAAATCTCCAAGTCTTTTTTCAAAGCTTTCTTTTACTTATTGATTTATTCTTTCTCAATTCATAAAGAAAGGGAGTTCAAACTGATTCTTATTATGTATTGGTTTATAAGTTTTGGGTCATCATTCCAATATGTGGTAGTGAAACTTTAGAATTCTAATCTAGCCCTTCAGGATATTTGCTTTTTTAAAAAAAAGTTGGCTCTGATCTACATATTGTGAGGTCTGGCTCCAAATTCCTTAATAGGACACCCATAGCACAAGAGTTAATAGCAAGAATCAACAAATGGGACTTACTTAAGCTAAAAAGTTTTTTCTCAGCAAGAGAAACAATAAGAGAGGTAAACAGGGAGCCTAGATTCTGGGAACAAATCTTTACTCCTCACACTTCAGATAGAGCCCTAATATCCAGAGTATACAAATAACTCAAAAAATTAGACAATAAGATAACAAATAACCCAATCAACAAATGGGCCAAGGACCTGAACAGACACTTCTCAGAGGAGGACATACAATCAATCAACAAGTACATGAAAGAATGCTCACCATCTCTAGCAGTCAGAGAAATGCAAATCAAAACCACCCTAAGATACCATCTCACTCCAGTAAGATTGGCAGCCATTATGAAGTCAAACAACAACAAGTGCTGGAGAGGATGTGGAGAAAAGGGTACTCTTCTACATTGCTGGTGGGACTGCAAATTGGTTTGGCCAATTTGGAAAGCAGTATGGAGATTCCTGGGAAAGCTGGGAATGGAACCACCATTTGACCCAGCTATTGCCCTTCTCGGACTATTCCCTGAAGACCTTAAAAGAGTGTACTACAGGGATACTGCCACATCAATGTTCACAGCAGCACAATTCACAATAGCTAGACTGTGGAACCAACCCAGATGCCCTTCAATGGATGAATGGATTAAAAAAATGTGGCATCTATGCACCATGGAGTATTACGCAGCACTAAAAAATGATAAATCATGGAATTTGCAGGGAAATGGATGGCACTAGAGCAGATTATGCTAAGTGAAGCTAGCCAATCCCTAAAAAACAAATACCAAATGTCTTCTTTGATATAATGAGAGCAACTAAGAATAGAGAAGGGAGGAAGAGTAGGAAGAAAAGATTAATATTAAGCAGAGACATGAGGTGGGAGGGGAAGGGAGAGAAAAGGGTCATTGCATGGAAATGGAGAGAGACCCTTACTGTTATACAAAATTACATATAAGAGGTTGTGAGGTGTGAGGGGAATTGTAAAATTAACAAGGAGAGAAATGAATTACAGTAGATGGGATAGAAAGAGAAGATGGGAGGGGAGGGGGGGATAGTAGAGGATAGGAAAGGTAGCAGAATACAACAGTTACTAATATCGCATTATGTAAAAATGTGGATGTGTAACCGATGTGATTTTGCAATCTGTATTTGGGGTAATAATGGGAGTTCATAACTCACTTGTAGTTAATGCATGAAATATGATGTGTCTAGAGCTTTGTAAGGTTTTGAACAACCAATAAAAAATATAAAAAAAAAATTTAAATCTGAAAATTTAAACTGGGCATGGTGGTAAACCTATAATCCCAGTGGCTCAGCTCAGGAGGCTGAGGCAGGAGGATCACTAGTTCAAAGCCAGCCTCAGCAAAGGCAAGGCTGCTAAGCAGCTCAGTGAGACCCTGACGCTAAATAAAATACAAAATTCTGCTGGAGATGTAGTTCAGAGGTTGGGTGCCCCTGAGTTCAGTCCCTGGTAATCCCCAAAATCTAAAAACTTGATAATGATTTCCTTATTGAGTTAGATAAGGAGAAGTATATGATGTAATTGAGCTAGTGAACTCGGGAGTTAGATCAAGTTAAATCCTTTCTAGGTTCTAGCATTAATAATTCTTATGCCCCTTGCCTTTGAGATCTTATTTAACTGCCTGTACTCAGCTTCTCTATGTGCAATGGCATAATTACTTCATGGTGTTTTTATGTGGGTTACACATAAAAATGTTCCTAAAGAATTCAACATGAAAAGTAGAATAGTCACTCTTTATCTCATTCTTTCTTGTTCTAAGTCTGTACAGATGTTGTGTGTATGCCATTGAACAAGGCAGATCAAGATCCTTCATAGAACTTACATTCTTTTTTTTAAATTTTTTTTTAAATTTTTTTTCGTTGTAGATAGACACAATACTTTTTATTTTCTTTATTTATTTTAGGTGATGCTGAAGGTCTTGCACATGTTAGGAGAGTGAGCAGACCAATATAAACAAATAAAGGAATAAAATAATTTCAGAAAGTGGGAAACTCTATGAAAATAAAATGTTCCAAAGAGCCAAAGGTAAAGTGAATGCCGTAGAAGGTCTTTAAAGAAGCATTGTTTATGCTAATATCTGCATGAGAGAATGGAACCAGAAATATAAATAACTGGAGGAATAGTGTTCCAGGCAGAAATAAAAAGAAATTAAAGCCACTAAGGAAAAAACAAAACAAGATTGCAATAATGAAGGACTCAATAAGATTGCTGGAGGATTTTGAACAAAAAAAAAAAATAGAGGCAGGCAGGGGCTAGATCATTCAGAGCATTTTATGCTATAGCAAGTTTTCAATTGTATTGTAAATGCAATAGAAAGGCATTAAAAGTTTTACATTATTATTTAAAAGTAATACTGATCATTGTGTAGAGAATGGATTGCAAAAGTAGAAGCAGAAAGGACAGCGAGGACCAAAGTTCAGCAGACAGTTGCTTAGATCAGGGTGGTAAATTGAGAGAATGTGTGCCTTCAGAATTATATCTTGGAATTTCACAAAATTTGCTAATGGATTGAATGTCAGAGATAAAGAAAACAGAGGAAAAAAGGATGATAACAGAGGAAAAAAGGATGGTTCCTATGAGTGTTCAACTAATGTTAAGTAGTAGTATTATCTATGTCTTCATCCCAAATAACAGATAAAAATATTGGAGATATAATTCTGCATATATTTTTGTATGTCAATAATTTTAATCAATACTTTTTAGTCTGAAATATTTTCTTCTCCTTTTGAGGTCTTAAAATATTGCAAACTAACCCAGTTCCTTAGTAGAACTCTCTGGTATCACAGGCCACTCACTGTAGGTCTTCAAGTTCAGTGTTTCTACATGCAGGTCTGGGCATCAGTGATAGTGGAAGGAAAGGTTTTCACAAGTCTATGGTAGTAATAATTTCTAAAAGTTAATAAGATAATTATACATATATATATATGTATATATATACATATATATACATAGATACATACACACATTTTATATATTTATATATATGTGTGCGTATATATATGTGTATATATATATATATATATAGAGAGAGAGAGAGAGAGAGAGAGAGAGAGAGAGAGACAGAGAGAGAGAGAGAGAGACAGAGAGAGGATTCTTATATCTTGAATGCAGAGTGCCAGATTCTAAAAACTTTAAATAATTTAAATATTAATTCCTTTATCCTCCTTATACCTTAAAACACATATTATTATCTCCTTTTTCCTTTGGAAATGAAGAACCTTGAAAGATTAGGTAACTTATGCAATATATGTAAAATAATTACTTGTGGCTCTATGTTTGCTATGTGCCCTTTCTTATAGCAGTCCATTTATTTGATGTCTGGGCTTTTTCTACTTCTAAGATTTTTAAAAGCATTTTATTTTTTGAAATTATTATAGTAATAGATGATAAATACATGCTAACATTCTTAGGTTGTGTGAAATCCAAAAATCTAGGTGCAGCTGCTTTAGAAATGTATTCAAGTGTAGAGCCTCCCTGAGATTTGAAGCTCAGGCCTTAAGTGCTACTTAGCAATAAGAAGCTTTTTGAACACAAAGCTGCTTCTGTGAGGCTTCTGGTTGTTCACTGACAGAATGAGAGACAGGTCAATGCGCCTTTTTGGATGATGAACATTTTCATATAGGCTTCCAATTAAATTTGCACTTTAATTGCAAGTGAACTGCCACTTAAATATGGGTTTAGTTTTGTCATTTGTAACTTTATCCAGTGGCAGCAGAGGTCATGCCAGATAACTGGGAAAGGCAGTTACCATGGCAAGAGCCTTTACCCATTTAGCACACACTAACATAGTACTAACGGTTGGTACTGTTACAACACTAACAGTATTAACTGGGAAAAGCATTTTTATGCTAATTTTCTGCCTTGGGTCCAGGCTCAAATTGAAGTGCCCAATGACTCTCCACCTTGGAAACATAGTGGGCCTTCAAAGACATCTTGTTTTCTGCTAAGTGAAATCTTCCTGTAGGTATGGTTCCTAAACTTCAACACATTTTAAGGCCATTGGCTCGCTTCAGTGCATGGTGCCATAGGGGCATGGCTGGTGCGGCAGTCTGCACCTGACTTCCTATCATGGTTATATATTTTTGTCCTTACATTCCTTCTGTTTTAATGGAGTGGCTACTGCTATATGTACCACAGGATAATGGCTATCATTTATATAGCAATTTCCGTCTTTCGTGTGCATTACAAATACTAACACATTAATCCTCAGGAGAGAAATATTATATAATGCCTCAAGCAAACATCCACCCCTTGTATTTCCAAATGTATTGCGTAGGTCCATGAAGTAAAATCAATGGATCATCAGTGTAAGTTGGAACTGTATTACACAAAATGATCCACTCACACGGGAGTTAATGAGTGATGGTTACAGGTTCATCTTGCATTACATTATTCGAGCCCCTGTAGGGGAGGCATTTGCAAACCAATCTTCTGCTTCTTGGTCTCAAAGGACTTTCCTTAATAATGACTGACATTGCTTCACAGTCTCTAAATGGGTCCAGCTGGCACTGTGCAAGGTTCTCAGGTATGGTAGATTGTTTTACTTTACTCCATCTGTCAATGCTTCTTGAGAGAGCATATTTTACCGTGAAAATATTTTGATAAAACCAGCAGTGAAGTAATGCCATTACCCTCCTATCTTGTCCAGGTCTTATTCCCTGTGTCACTCTCTACGTTCACTTACATTACACCAGTTCAGTTCAAACACACACACACACACACACACACACACACACACACACACACACAGCATTTCAAGATTTGAAAGAAACAAAGTGCCAAGTACAATAGCTTTTCATCTTATTCTAAATATTTCTGGGGCACTTTTAAGTGGCCTACTCTTATATTTTCTAATTGCATTGTCTCTTTTATTTTATTGCTGTGAGGTAGGAAGTAGCTATTGTTCCAGAGTTTAAGAGAATGTGGGAAAGGTTCAAAGTGAGAGAAAATCTGAAACAACCAATTACATACAATCTGAATTCACTACACTGTTTTGTTGATGTTGATGATAAGCCAAAAACATGTTTTAGACCATTGTACTTGAAATACCTCTGCTGACTTAGTTTTCTGATTAGCAAATATTTAATCTCCCTGCAATATGTCATCCTACATGGGGGAAGAATCCTGAAAAGGGTTTTCTTTTTAAGCTTAAACATCTCTCTCTATATATACAAACAATTTTATACCGTCAATGACTTACTTAAGAATATGCACTGGACATTCTATATAGCCAAATAGTTTACTTACTGTTAAATTACACTGTAAAATGTGCTTTAGTTTTTCATTATTGTTTCTCATGTAAATACTTCCTGAGTTCTTTAAAGCTATTAAAAAACATTTTAGTAATCACAACATATGAGACCAAATATCTTTTATATCATAAAATTAAACAAAATAGAAATACAAGTTTCAGGGGCTGGGGATGTGGCTCAAGCGGTAGCGTGCTCGCCTGGCATGCGTGCAGCCTGGGTTCGATCCTCAGCACCACATACCAACAAAGATGTTGTGTCCGCCGAGAACTAAAAAATAAATATTAAAAATTCTCTCTCTCTCTCTCCTCTCTCACTCTCTCTTTAAAAAAAAATAAATACAAGTTTCAGAATTATAACATTATAACCATTATTTTGCATGGAAACAATATAAAGGATTATTTAAAACACAAGCATTTTAAGACTTTCATTTAATGAGCTAAAATGCTTTTTATATGTAATATTGGATAGAGGCATAAGACAACAGAGTATTAATTTGAAAAGATCTGGAAGAAAGGAGACAAATATATTCAATCCCCCTAACATAATTTGATTGGTGTTTTCAAGATTTATTGTCTGAGACAGTCTCTCATTGAGCAATAGGTTCAAAACTAGTTGTTTCAGATTTGGTATTCAGATGTGAATCATCTATTTTAGTTGGTGGGCTTGACTTCCAATCCCCATTTTTGGATTAAAGCACATTATCTGATATGTGAGTCCTTTTGTGAGAGAGCAATGTTTATATAATGAAGATAAAAACAGTTGGATAAGCTGCAGACCCAGAAAGAAATGTTGGAACCCTGATGAAGGGAAGTTTGTCTGAAATTCTCTTTCATTTCTTTTTATCACAAATATAAACCAACTGATACTATGTCTTGTGGTGTTTCCAAATATGATTTATAAGCCAAATATTTGATCAGTGTTCTTTACATCTACCAAGAGATCTCCTAGAGAAAGCAAGCCTGGGGACAACAATAGAATTGTTCTAGTGCCTAGCAAACCAGAATTTTTATGTCCAAATTCAAAGAGATTGAGCTCCGCAGGTTTCAGAAAGACTTCAAGAGAATAGGCTCTACTGTGTGAGAGCTCATTACAAAAGTTTACAATTGGACTGAATGAAGAGTTCTAGGAAAAACAAAAGACATGTTTTATCTTGTCTGTGAAATAATTTTGTTCCAATTCAGTTGTTTTGCAGCTATGAGAAAATAGTGCAGGAATGCCTCTGTAAATATTATCACATTATAATACTAAATTTGCTTACACATACATCAGAATAATACTGTAGTTTGAGGGGAGTGGTAATTTTAGGAGAGGGGTTTTCAAGAAAATTTGAGTACCTGTATGAGGTAATATGTCAGTTAATATTTTAATTTGAACCTAAATTATTACTCAAACTTCAGTAATACAGAGTCCTCTCTCATTCAGTGTGTCCAATTCTAGCAGGTAATATATTTGGTTGATTCAATTATATAAATTGTTCAGAGCCAGTTGAATGATATATATTTATCTACAAAGGTGATGTCCAAGGTGAAAACTCTTTATATATATTACAACAGGGTCTCTACTGGACTGCTTCTTGTGTTTACTTCACTTTGTATATTGAAATGCATTAAAATTGTATACTTTTCAATAAATTCTGTGTGGTGACATTTTTAACCAATTTAAGTAATCACCAAGTGTTTATTGAATATGTTTCATGAATCCAGAACTATTAGATTCTACCAAGAGGCACAGAAGCACTGTTTTCATGTATATTACACATATTAAGGAATCAGAAGGCCGGGTGTGGCTTGGTGTTAACATTAACCAAATATCAAGATTATACAAACATATTACAAGAAAAATATTACAGACTCATATTCCTTGGAAAATGGTACCACTTTTTACATCTTCTGAGTTGATAATGTTACAAGTTCTGAGCAAAAGAATTTGTAAGAGTTCCGTTATATTTTCCTCAAATGTTTGGCAAATTCAACAGAAAAAAAAAATGTTCCTGATCTGTTTTTTTTCTTTTTAGGACATTTTAACTAGAAGTTCATATTCTTTGTTGCAGGATTATATAGGTTAACTATTATTTATCTGTTTTGGTGTTTTGTGTCATTCAAAAAGTAGCCCTATTTTATCTATAATGATAAATTTATAGACATAGAATTATTCAAACAATTTCTATAATTTAGTGATCTTCCCTCTTTCATTTCTGCTATTCATAGTTTATGTCTTCTCTCCTGTCTTAGGTACTCTGGCTAGAAAAAGTATTAAACATTACTAATCTTCTTTAACCAGTTGTGAAGTTCATTAACTTCTTTTATGAATATTTTCTATTTTCAATTTCTTTGTTTCTGTTTTTATAATTATTATTCTTGCTTTGGAAATCATTTGTTCCTCTCTTTCTAGTTCCTTATGATAGTATCTTGCAATGTGGATTTGAGACCTTTCTTTACTCTAATTTTTTGGGGGTTTACCGGGGATTGAACTCAGGTGCACTCGACCACTGAGCCACATCCCCAGCCCTATTTTGTATTTTATTAGAAGACAGGGTCTCACTGAGTTGCTTAGTGCCTTGCTTTTCCTGAGGCTGGCTTTGAACCTCAGATCCTCCTGCTTCAGAATCACAAGCCACTCGAATTTTAAGCATATGCCACTGTGTCCAGCTAATATGTTTTTAATATTATTCATTTACTACAAAGTATGTCTTGATGCAATATATTTGTATTTAACCTGGTTAAACATACTTTCTGATTTCCTTTTGGATTTCCTGTTTCACCCACGTTATTCAATCTCAAAATATTTGTGGATTTTCCAGATATTGTATAGTCGTTTATTCTTGTTTTGTTTTATTAATTTACAGAATCTACTGGATATGATTCAACTCACATCTCTTATAGATAATACAACATAATTGTATAATTCTAGATAACTTTTTCTAGAATTATCTTCATTCAATATGTAGTTTAACAATATATATACTGTTTAATATGCTTTAAAACATTAAATAGTTGGTGTTCAAGTGTTTTGTTTGTCATTTTGATAAATTTTAATTATAATTTTCAAATATGCTTGGAGAGTAGAGTTTATTTTTTTCTTTGCTTTTATTTTAAATTTCTTTTTATTTATATATACAGAACAGAATTATTTCTTTTTGTTTTCCAATATCAGATAAATCCAGTAATTGTAGGTTTGACTCTGAAGTTTATTTTATTTTTCCCACTAGTTTAAATTCATGCTATGATTTATAATTTTGGACAGTGTAATAATTCTTTATCTGTTGAACATTTTTTGAGATTTCTGTTGAAATTACACTCCCCTAAGTGAACTCATCTTTGTTATTGTCACTCACCTTTGTGTACTGTTAAGATAACACCCTTATAAATTAAATAGTTTGCTTGAGGATTTTGGATAATATAAATAGCTGAAATAGGACTTCAATTTCCACCACATTTTCTTTGTGCATTTAAATTATCTTAAGTGAGAATTATGTGCCATTTACCCAATGTCAAATTTGAGGGAGAAAATATCCTTTCTTTACCATTCTGTATGAAATGGGGTTTTATTGAAAGTAAAACTTAAGAGTTTTATTTCACAATTTTATTGAAAGTAAAACTTAAGAATATATATATATATATATATATATATATATATATATATATATATGCTGGGGATTGAACCCAGGGCCCTGTGTATGGGAGGCAAGCACTCTACCAACTGAGCTATATCCCCAGCCCCAGCCATACAATCTTGGACATGCCATAGACTTGAGGTTTTGCCTTCAATTTATACATCTAGAATTGTCAAACCTCAGATCTTCCTTAGTATCAACAAACCAGATAACAATTGAACACCCAAACAAAATCTAGCCTTGGTTATCTTTTCTGCATGAGCTTTCTGCTTTTATTTTGTATTTGTCTTTTGTGATTTTCTTTGTCTTATGACAGTTCAGCAATATTTGCAAAGTTCTTTTCAAAATCACTTTTTTCCAACATGTTGGATGTTTCAATCAGAGTTGTTCAGAGTATCTTATATGTAAGAATGTAGTGAAAAAATATAGTTTGCAGTATGGAAATAGGAACATATAGATAGTATTTGAGGAATATTAGATAACAGTGGCCTATGGAAAATGTTGAAGAAAGCCCTTTCTCTGGTTCTTTCAATTTAACTGTTTTTTCCTCTATGAAACCACTAAAAACATATTATTTGATGTGTTCCAAATAATTGCAACATAAAATATTATGAACTACTTTCCACCAAATTATATTCTCATTAATGGATTTTAAGTTAAATTGCTAGACAATGAAAACCGTAAAAGACCTCATGAAATATTCATTAATATTTCACTGTTTTAGTTTCTGATAAATCAATGCAATTTTATCAATCCAAATTTCATTATCTGCTTTCATGTAATTTAAATAAATAAAGTCAAGGCAAATATTAAGCTCTCTCTGATTGGTAAACTAAAACATAGTGCCAGAAAGTATATATATTAAGAATTGTATAGGTGTAATATATGGGTAAAAACTACCATCTTTACATTGTTATGTTTTTAATTTGTTTGTATCTTACTTCCTCTGTAGTCCTAGTGAAATAGTAGTCTATATTTGTTCATGTAATTTTCCCATTTATGTACCAACAAAATTTTACGATAGTATCTTATTAATTTCTCCAAGGAAACATTCAATCTAGGATTAAATTTATCTTTCAAAAAATTCTTTGAAATTTTTCCCATTTAACTATGCATTTTCTGCCATATCCATTCCACTTCAATATTCTCTTCATTTATTATTTAACCATTCATGTCCTAGACACAATTTGAAATAGGTTATTCCCATTAATCAATCAGTAAAGCTGAAGAATCTCCCTGAATCCCTCAAAACAGTCAAGGGAATATATTTAAAATTGGAAACGGGGAGTGCTGATATATAGCAATAGTAGTGCCACTTCTGATTTTGACCTTAGTCAATACGTATCTTATTAATTGCTAGAATTAGGAACTTGATGATATTTTCCCTAGGGAAAAGAGGAGTTGAAAGTTTAAGGAGTGAAAGATATAGAATCAAGAGATATCAACATGTTGGGAAAATGCTATACATATATTGTAGAACTAAATATAATGTCGTATAGATCAAAGTCTTTATATCAATAAACTAAGAAAAAAAAGAACAGACATAGTTTAATGTACCCCAGGTGATTACAAAAACATTTTTTTTAAATAGAAAGAATTAATCTCAGGCTGCATTCAAGTGAGGTTACAGGACTATTCCTATATTACTCTGCACTGGAAAAGTGTGTTTGTTTTTAAATACCATATTTTAAAACAGACACTAACATATAGAATTGAAAGCCAAGAGAAAACATACTCAAAAAATGTGTACATAAAGAACAATTTAAGAAAGTGTGAATTCTTGAAGCCCAGTTGGGAACTAGGGTTTGAGCATGAGAATCACTCGCCAATGTCAGAGGGATTTTTAGGTAGAAGACTAACCTATCTGGGCTTAATATATTGAAGTGCATTGTCGTGGGAAATGTTCCATAACAGAAGTGAAAGGAACTAAGTTTTATTTTCCATGCATATCACATTCATATGAGTGGTCAATTTTATAAAAGTAAAATGAGAACATTTATCTTGATGGTTAAGATGCCTTTTAGCTTTGAGTTTTTATGACTTATAAGAAATCACTTTTAATATAAGAAAGAGTTTTCCACCATGATTCTTTATAAAAATAAAGTGGACCATATTTAGTAATGATGAGCTTACAGTCACTGGGAGTAGAGGTTGAAGAAGATTCATGGAACTTGAATGCTACCAAAAGCCTCAGTCCTTATCCTGGGTGCCAATCCAATATTGAGGGCATTTTTTTTGAGAAAAAGAAAAAAAATAGTATTTTAATGCTTTGCTAGCAAAGGAGAAACAAGGGGACTCCTGTCCCAGAGGATGTCATTCTGCCCAACTTGGGGAATAGGGTTTTTGAACAGGTGATTCAAAGGCTACATTCAAAATGTTCTCTGTTGGAATTTGTGATTTATGTGTTAATTTGGGAGGTAGTCCTTTCTTAGATCTTCTGGTGTCATCCCCAAATCTAAATTACTTCCCATCCTGTTCCAGTGGTGAGTGTGTGCTCAAAGACAGGTAATTCTATCTAAAATGGGGAAGAAAGGTAATCTTGTCTGCCACCCATTGGGTGGGAGGATTAGTTAAAGGGGAAGAGATTAGGAATGGGGAGAAAGAAAGAAATAGAAAGAAAATATCAATTTTAAAATTAAATCACAGTGGCAGAATAGAAAGGGCTGTATATTCATAGCATAAAGTGGGCCACTGACACTAGAAGATAGAATGGATTACCTTTAAAGACTTTATTTTAAGAAATCTTGATGTAGAAGCAAGGGTGAAAAGAGATTTGGAAGCAGTTTTGAATTGAAGAACATTGCCACCATAGTTGTTTGTAAGTTTCTGTATTATCATATCCCTTACATTCCTTAACCCAGTATCATTTACTTTCTTTAAAGAAGAATATTGTGATAATTAACCTTATATGTCAATTTGACAGGGTTACAGGTGCTTAGATATTTCACAAACATTATTCTGGATGTTTCTGTTAAGGTGGTTTGGTGAGATTACCATTTGAATTGATAGATTTACATTGATAAAGCAGATTACCTTCCCAGTGTGGATGGGGCTCACTCAATCCATAAACACAAATATACAAAAATATAAATAGACAAAATGTGGAGTAAGGAAGAATTTGATCTTCTACCAGTCTGTCTTTGAGCTGTGGCATCAGTCTTCTTCTGTCTTTAGGCTCAGATTCATGCTTCTTCCATTTCTCAAAGCTTTGGACTAAGACTGAAACATACAGTCAGCTGTCTTGGTTTTCCAATTTGCTAATTAAATATTTTAGAATTTTTTAACCTCCATAATTATTTATGACAATGCCTTCTCTCTCTCTCTCTCTCTCTCTCTCTCTCTCTATATATATATATATATATATATATATATATATATACACACACACACACACACACACAGACACACAATGTATATATGTGTGTGTATATATATATACATATATATTATATGTGTATATATATATAAGCATATCTATGTCTATATCTAGATAGATACAGATAGGTATAGATAGATTGTTCCATTCTCCAGGGAACCTTAAATAATTATATAAATATCTTAGGTCTAAAAAGTTGTTATAAGGCACTATGTGAAATCCTATAAACTGGTGTAGTAATGTATATACCATTCAGTGTCACTATAGAAAGAGCAGAAAACCTAGGTTAAATCCTGACTTTATTACTTACCTTCTTCATTACCCCTCTCATATCATCTTTTGTATAAAAATGACATGAAGTACTTAGCAAGTTTATTATGCATTATGTTGCCTACCATACTGCCAAGGAGATTAAAAGTTCCAAACTTAGTAGCTGAAAATATACACAAAAATTCTGGATATCATTAACGGTGAGATAAATGCAAATCAAAATCACAAAGAGATATCTTATCCTAGTCGGAATGGCTATTATCAAAACGTAAAAATCTAAATGATGATGAAGATGCAGAGAAAAAGGAACTCTTTTACACTCTTTGTGGATATGTGAATTAGTACAGCCAGTACAGAAAGCACTATGGAGTTTTCTTATAAAAGTAAAAATAGATCCGTTATATGACAAAGCTATATAACATCTGGGTATGTATCCAAAGGAAATTATATCAGCATACCAAGAGATACCTGTATACCTATCTGTTGTAGCACTATTCACAACTGCTAAGATAGGGAATCAACTTTAGTGTACATCAGTGGATGAATACATAGGTAAAGAAATATAGTGTGTATACACAGTGGAATATTACTCAGCCATACAGAAGAATGAAGCTCTGTAATTTACAACAAAATGGATGGAATTTGAGGACATTATATTAAGAAAAATAAGCCAGACACAGAATGACAAATTATCTTTCATATACGCAAGCTAAACAAGGCAATCTGAATGTGGAATAGTGGTTATTAGAGGCTGGAAATGGCATGGAAGCAATAAAAATAGTTTGATAATATGAATCAAAACACAGATAGCAGGAATAAGTTCTGGTGTTCAACAGCACAGTGGGATGATCACAGTTCACATTAATCTATTACATATTTTATGAAGGGCTGGAAAATAGAATCTAGAAGGCTCCAAACACAATGAAATGTTAAGGAGAGAGAAACACTAATTACCTTGATTTGATCAGTGCACATTGCATGCATGTGTTGAAATATCACACTTGCACCCAATTAACATGCACAATCACATAACATTAATAAAAATTTTAATTCAATTTGAAAAATTTAATGTTTAAACATTTCCAATATCCTTATTTAGCCACAATCCATAGTCTTTGTGAGCTCTGACATCAAATAGAAAGAGGCATAATTCACAGGCTGTTACTTATTATCTGTCTTCTCTTTTTATGGGTTCTTTTTAGTTATTCATAACATTAGGATTCATTTATACATAACTATAAAATCATGGAATACACTTTGCTCTAATTCAATACCCAGTGTTTCCCTTTCTTTCCCCTCCTCTTTATTCCTGTTCCCTTCCCTCTACTCCACTGATATTTCTGCTGTTTACTTTTAAACACTCCTAGCCTCAGATTCCTAATCCATAAAATGGGAACTAAAGATAGCCACTTACCTCACCAAGTAGCTATGAGGAATAAACTATATAACTAATGTTCTTAGTAACATAAGTGTTATAGAATATTTTGTTATTATTATTAATGGACATAATGTTTGTATAACCTAATAGTATTTAATTAGAAATTGATTTTTAGCTCAATGCTTCAAGTATTTTTTATATAGTCACCACTTGATCCTTATTATCTGGGGAAAATCTAGAAATAATAGAAAATTATGAGTGATCTCCAAACATATATACTTGCTTAGAATACAGTTAGACATATACTTTCCATCTTTTCTTCTGTGTATGCTTTTTTTTTCCCTGATGCTAGCTTTGTAGCAGCCTGGGGAGGGCAAGAGCATTGAAAAGTGATTGTGTGCAGCCAGGGGAATTAGGACCTGAGGAAGAGAAGTGAGAAGAGTAAAAAGGACACAGATAGAATGTGAGGAGCTCTGAGACCTCCTGACTTCATCAGTATATGTCATTTAAAACATACAGATAATTTCATAGCAATCCTGTCAGAATTTTAGAGCAAATCATTTCTATTCTCACCACTGTGTATTTCCCAGGATGCAGACCAAGGATGTGTAAAGGATGCATAAAAAAGAATGCAAAATGTAAAGAAGCTCATGTGTTAACTATTTATATATCCTAACTTGTCAAAAGTGCCTTCACATGCAATTTACTGAAAAGCTTATGCAATGGAGGTAGGTCAGGGGTGGCAATGCAAGCAGTGACGAGAAATCTGCCAGCATTCGTGAAATGAAGCACAAGTAAGAGAGTTCTGCCAATCAATGCTTCTGAAATTTCTTTTTCCATTTAACAACCACCAGCATCTCACAAAATGCTCCTGAGTTTGGTTGAGTAGATGAGCTGTAAATCCTATCTCTTACACACTTGAGGGCAGAAAGAACTCTAGTCAAAGAACTGTGACTGCAGCTTGAAGGAAAGCATAGCCAGAGATAAGGTTGTTTAAGAAGAAAAATCATTTCCAGAAAACAAGAAAGCAAAAGAGAACAGAAAGAAAGAAATGGGCAAATCCATTAAAGAGAATATAATGAAAACTTAGCAGCCTCTCATAGTTTTCTTTGTAAAAGAGTGTGTGAGGCCAGGGACTCATTATCCTGCTCCTAGACAGTAATTCATAGAGAAGAGAAACTGGGAATGGGGTGGTACTGCCTAGAGAATTGCAAGTCAGAGACATGCCCATTAGTTAGCACCACTTATGTTTACATAACAGAGAGACATTTGAAAGAGTCCCAGTATGCTTTAGAAGCCATTCCACAGCCCACACACTAAATGCAAAATTGACCTCAGTGGATTTTCTACCATTTTTATGCATTTTGCATTTCAGACACTCAAACCAGCAATGTTGAAAGACAGAATTTACTCTAGAGAAAAAGGTGCATCATCTTCAGGTAAAAAAAGGGGGGTGGGTGGAGTAGAAATGGAAAGCAGATGTAACTTTTTAAGCATTCCAAATACTTAAATACAACTGAGACCAATCTGGGTTTTTTGAGTGAATAAAAATATCACTTTGAACTCTTTTTTCTAAGATTAAATTGATTTTTCAAAATCATTTCAATGACATACTTTTTTTATTTTCTAAATTTAGAAAAAAACCTACACTAACAATGGGATGTTAATTCATCTCAATGGTAGAGCTCTCATCTAGTATATGCAAGGTTCTTGGTTCAATCTCTACTAATCAGAAAGAAAAAGCTACACCAATAATAATAAACACATGTAAAATTTATTGCATTTAGTGACCACATAGAATATGCCAGTTATTGAGAAGGATGCAGTCATGGGTCTGTCTTTATCCTCACAATAGGTAGGTATCATTATTTACTTATAATTAGAAAATATTTATATTGGCTCATGGTTTTGAGGTTCTGTCACATTGGGTAGACCTCATACTTTGAGACTTCCATAGAGGTGTCACATGGCAATGTCAGAGAATGCATAGCAGAGCAAACATCATGAACCAGGCAGCAAATAGAAAGAGGAAAAGACTATAATCCCTTTGCAAGGCAGATCCCTAATGACCTAAGGACCATCCACAAGGCCTCACCTCTCAAAGGTTCTACTATCGTCAAATACCATCACTCTAGGGACCAAGATTTTAATAAATTGTCATTTTGGGGAAATTCAACATCCTAACTACAACACCCATTTTTATAGATGAGTGAATCAAGCTGAGGGTAAGATAATTAACATCCCCATAATAAAAAAGTAAGGAATAGGAGATTTTAAATTAGAACCTGGATCTGCCTGACTATAAAACCTATGTGCCTATTTAGCATGGCTGCAGACATCAGTGTTTTCACACTGGAAAATGATGACAAAGGCTTGTCAGCGTGTATGTGGTTAAAAGTTTTCATATGGGGCTGGGGCTGGGGCTGGGGCTCAGCGGTAGAGTACTCGCCTGGCATGTGTGAGGCCCTGGGTTTGTTCCTCAACACCACATAGAAACAAACAAACAAACAAACAAACAAACAAATAAAGGTATTTTGTCCAACTATAATTTTAAAAAGATTTTATACTTTCATGATATGTTCACCAATGGGAATGTTTCCTTTTCCCTTCTCTCCTTTCTGCTAGCTCATCTGTGTGGCTCGCATCATCTTTTTAGTGATCCAGTATAATATCAGCCCAGTGAGGAACTTTCTACTGGGAAAAAATAAGGATTTCATGAACACTCACCAGTGTTTTTCTTAGATCAGCTGCTACAAATTCAGCTCTCTTAATTTACTCTCATGGAAGCACAAGGACAAAGATGATGACACTATCTATACAGGTATATCCATTAAATAGACATCAAGTACCCTGAAAGTATGAATTTGTCTTCCAAGTGACATATTCTTTTCCAACATTAGAGCTTTGATTTTACCCCATCTTGTTCCCTGTAGATAATTTTTCTATATTTGTCATTCTCATCTTACCTATAAGAACTGTGAGCATTTTGAGAGGAGGGAATGTGCTTATGCTTGTTTTCAATCCCCTTTCTCCTAATTAATGGTATAGTGTTATATGTGTAAATGAATATTCAGTAAGGAGTTAATTTGGTTATTTAAAAAGGAGAATGATAGAAACTGCATACGTTTACTTTTATTAGATAAAGTCATTTGAAAATTTAGTAGCTTAATTCAACCATCAATTTAGTTTATATTTCTAGATGTTGAAAATTTAGACTGGCCTTTACTGAGCAGTTATTTACACTGAATTCAATCATGTCTATGCAAACAAATCTCAGACAAATAAGCAGGTCTGTTTTGGGGAGTTGGGTGACTGTCAGCTTAGGTGATGAGGATACCATAGACATGTATTAGTCCACTTTATGCTGCTATAACAAAATGCTCTATACTGGGTAATTTATAATGAACAGAACGTTGTTTGACTCATGATTCCAAAGGCTTGAGAGTATAATATCAGCGTGATGAAATGTGTTAGGGCCTTTTTGTTTCATCATGCCACCAGAGAAGGTCAAAGGACAAGAGAGCATGTGAGTGAGATAACAAGAGTTGGTCATTCACTTTTATAATAACCCATTCTCAAGGGTAATAAACCTATTCATGCAGTAATGAAATATATCCATTAATGAGGGCACAGCCTTATGACCTACTCACTTCTTAATAGACCCCACTTCTCAGCTATGATTTTTATTATGTAGAAGAGAGGCCCAGTAGAATAACAAGAATGAAAGTGAAAGCATTCAAGAATTTTTAATACCTATTATCAGAATTGATAATATTGGTTTAATGTTGTTCCTGCTATGCAATAATAAGCAAAGTCCAAAGAACCCTCTAGTACCAGAGACGTTTGATATCTATATATTTATGGAAAAAGCTAAAAAAAATTGAAATCTATAACAAATGGTTCAAAATCATTGTACACCTATTTTGTCCAATATACTTTTAAAGTCTAATTACATTAACTCTTCTTGGACATGTCAAATAATTTGCCCAAAGTAACAGAAGTCAGTGGCTTGGATCTCTCTGAACCTAAATACAGTGCTTTTCCTACTAGTCAATTAAGACTGAGAGTAAAAATGATATCTACTCTATCTTAGTCAAGTTGCTCAATATATAATTTTAAATATACTTCTTTTGATATCATGATATAAAATATAAATGATTTCCCATATGTTTTGATGTATTTTAGATTTTTTTTTTATAACTTGGATATTGGAGTCAGATAAATCTAGTTTAAATCCTGGCCCCATACTTACTATCTATTTCTGGGCAAGTAATATCTTTGAGTCTCAATGCCTTCATCTGTAAAATATAGAAAACTGTCATATGAATCTATAATAATAATTAAATTAACTCATATACAGTGTTAGTATAGAATGTGGCACAGAGCACTGTATAAGTAAACATATATCTATATACTCTCTATATATACTATATATTCATATGCCATATTCATATATATTATATATTTATATATGTTATATATGTAAATATTACTTATTAATGTATACTATATAATTATATATAATATGTATTTATATGTAAATATATAACACATTTATATAACATGTAAACATATACATATATGGAATTTATATATATAACATATATACATATACATATATATGGAATTTATATATATAACATATATACATATACATATATATGGAATTTATATATATATATATATATATATATATATGTATGTGCATAGGAGTCTGTGTGCCTGTTGTCAAGAAATATGAGCCAAGTTGTATATATTAATGGGATTTTTTTCTTTAATACATCAGAGAACTAGGGTATAAACAGAATAACAAAAAAGCACTAAAGATGCAGAAAATGCAAAAAACAATGCTATTGGCTTTGCCTTCTTGTTACTGTAGACAAGTTATTGGGAACTCCTTGTGTTAGAGATGGACTGTGAAGAATAATGCCAAAGGAAATGAAGGTTTTATTTGAATAGCTATATTTTCTATGGAATGTCCACAGAAAAGCCTTAGTGCTGAAACTTTGACATTTGGACAAAGCTGCCTTGTTGACTTAATGTATATGTCATCACCTTGAAATAAACGCTGTATCTTTGGAGTGTCCTCTAAATTTAGAATAGTTTCTATTGGAAGGTCAGATACATTAAGAAATTCTCTTGGCTAATGCCTCACTTATGAGGTAAATTACTTCTGAACTATTAAATTCTTACAGCTTTGTAAATAATTGTTGTGTCTAAACTTAAAAGTAAAGTGAATATTTAACTAAATATTTGGAAAAAATTGAAAGACTAAGAGATCTAAAAAATAGTTATCAAAAACATCATATCCCATTTTAGAGAAGACATTTCTTAGTGTGTTTATGGTTAGTCTTATTTTCATATAACATCTCAGCAAGAAATATCCCAGGCTGCCAGTGTTAATGTTGTCTCTTGAAGCTTTGATTTGTAAGTAAATTTTTCTACCTTTTTAAGGTGATAATCATTACTTCAAAATTTTGACAATACTATATTAAGAGTTTTAGCTGTAATACTTGCTCTAATTGTCCTCAATAGCTAGGTACCCATTTGAATTCCCTCAGGTTATAATTAATAAGAAGTCTTCTGGTAGCCTTCAAAATTTCTGTCACCAAGAGCCTAGTATGGCATGAGAAATGCATAACCAAATTTTAAATGTTAAGGTAAATTATTCTAGACATCTTTTAAAATATTTTTAGTTGTAATTGGAAAAAATACCTTCATTTATTTATTTATTTTAGGTGGTACTGATGAAGTAACCCATTACCTTGCATGTGCTAGGCAAGCACTCTACCACTAAGCCAAAACCCTAGCCCTAGACATATTTTAATTATAAATAACATTCTACTATACTTCTTAAAGAACAGCAACCAAATAAAATAGGAGAAAATTATTTTTGGGGATTTTTACATTCCTTCCGAAGGCCTCTCATATCCATTACTTTATCTGATCCACCTTTGTGTGTTTTGTAAGACAAATATTGATAAAATTTTATTATCTATGTTTATACATATTAAGCAGTTGATTAATATGAAATTTTTGGATCAAAGCAGATTATTCTTACTTACACTAACAATGACATTGGTTCTACTTTGCAATAAATATTTCTTCCCATTGCATTATGATGAGAGACATATGTTTCCCTCTGTAGAACAGAGAAGAACCATGAAAATCTGGGTGTGGTGGTGTGTGCCTTTAATTTCAATTAAAGTGACTTGGGAGGCTGAAGCAAGCAGTAGGATCCCAAGTTCAAAGCCATCTTTAGCAACTTAGTGAGGCTCTAAGAAAATTAGTTGACTCCTGTTTCAAAAAAAAAAAAAAATTGGTCTGGGGAAGTGGCTCAGTGGTTGAGTGCCCTTGGTTAAATATCCAGTACAAAAAAAAAAATGAATCTGGGTGCTTATATCCACACTTCACCTGTCCATTTTGAGAGAGTGCAAGAAAAATAGAGATTGAGTAATTAACCTTCCTAATGTACACATTCCCCTTGAGAAGAGAGGTGAGGACTCAGGGTTTTCAATCTTATGTAAATCAAGGTCAGGATGGAAGAGAAGACATTTTTCTCAGTGTTGACAACCCTGGAATGATTCTGTGTTGATATCACTTTTGGTTTGCTCATTTTTCTTCTCTAATCTGTCAACTAAAGGCAACCACTACATTTTTTTTTAATTTCAGATACTGCACTTTCTTAAGGCCTCGCTAAGTTGTTGAGGCTGGCTTTGAACTTAGAGATCTTCCTGCCTCACTGTTCATAGTTGCTGAGATTACAGGTGTGTGCCACCACATCTGGCTAAGAACCTTATTTTAAAATAAAGATTTTGGGGCTCAACCATAAACAAATGAGTATTTGTGTGATTATATGAAGCTTTATATGGCAACATTTAGCAAAACAATGAATGATATTGATAAACCAATTCTGAGATTAACAATTTTATGAGTAAAGTGTATGACCCCTAATGTAATTTTCACATCAGATATTTAATGGTGTTATTTTAATTTTTATTGAGATGAAAATGAATGAATTTTAGGAGTTCTGCTATATGCATATTTTATTTTGGATCAGTGAAAAACTTCACCATGTTTGTCTAAACCTTTCCAAAATAAAAAAAAAAAAATTGTTTTTTTTGTTGTTGTTGTACTTGATTTTAAAGTCAAACAAAAATCTATAAAGCATTTGGTTTTATAAGCATTTCTGCTAACATCACAACCCACAGGAGTTCTTAGTTTTGCAGTTATTTCCATTTTATTTACACATAAGTAAAATAGTGCAATTTTCACACAATGGTTAGAAAGCATGAACTCTTCAGCAGATTAGCAATAATTTCAGGTTTGGTGACAGTACTTCCTCAGTAAGTTTTCAGTAATACATATGGGTCTCAATTTTATCTCTGTATATACATTTTTCCATAAATGAAAACTTAGGTGATTAAGGTTCAATAAGGAAAGAACAATCATCTCCCAGGAGGAAGACACTGTGTCCATGTGCTTATCATAATATAGTGGTTGGCAAAACATCATAAACTGGTATTAAATGAAGTCCTTCGAATATTTAATGTTCATAGCACATGAATCATTTCACAATATAACGCCCCTTTGCTGGTTACTTAAGCATCAGATACTTCTTGTAATTCAAAGAAATGGGATATGTTTGGGTGATTTACTCCAAAGCAATTATTTTCATGCTCCCAAATTAAAATAGAAATTACCACTAAATAATAAAGAACATAAAACCAAAAATTTAGGTGTTATTATAAAAACTTCATGTGTATGTGTATGTGTAGGTATGAAAGAGACACACTGAGACAGAAAATTTTATGATTATTTTTATCTACCTATGTGTTAATCAAAGTTCTCCAGAGACATGGAGCTAAGGGATTTATATGTCTATATCTAAAGCTTCCCCATCTCTGTTTTAAATGTTTATTATGGGAGTTAGCTCACATAATAATGGCAGCTGAGAAGTTCCATGATCTGCAAGTTGGAGAACCAGAAATGCCAATGGTGTAACTTTGCCCAAGTCTGAAGTTCTGTGACAGAAAAGTTGTTGGTATACGTCTTCGTCTGAATCTGATTGCTTGAGGACCGGGGTACTAAGGTCTCAGGGCCAGAGAAGATGAATTTTCCAACTCAAACAGAGAGAAAAAATTTACCATTCCTCTGTTTGTTTTTTGTTTTTGTTTTTGTTATATTGCAGCCCTCAACAGATTGGATGATGCCCATCCACACTGGTGAGGAAGATGATCTTTACTCAGTGCACCAATTCAAACACCCATAGACACACCCAGAATTAATGTTTACCATCTATCTGGACATCCTTTATCCAAGTCAAAACCTAAAATTTACCATTACAAGTTAACCCTTCATCAATTTGATATCCACAAAACTGTCCTAAACCAAACTCAAAATCTAAAGACAATGACAAGATTATAATTACACTAATCCTGATAAAACGTTTTTGCATACAACTAAATTTTCACTAATTTTTATACAGAGAAAATGTAAAATCTTTGAGTGATGTTTTCTCTTGATGTCCTATAACTTATTAAATATTGTAATGAAATATTAATAATAAAGAAAAATCTTGTCACAACACCTTATGTTATATAAGGCAATAGAGAAAATTATAAATTTCTTGTGATTATATATATATATATATATATATATATATATATGCACACACAAATATATTCATTTAAATGAGGAAATACTATGGCAATTACTATCTATATTAGTCAGCTTTTCATCACTGTGACCAAAATACCTGACAAGAACAACTTAGAGAAAGATGTTTATTTTGACTCATGGTTTCAGAGGTTTATTCCATGGTCAGACAAGTCCATTGATTTGGGCCCATTGTTCATAGCTGAAGGGCATGGCATAGGAATGTTGCTTATCTCATGGCAGCTTGGAAGCAGAGAGAGGGGAGAGGGGAAACAGTGAAGATAAATCCTTTCAGGGCTTGTCCCTAGTGAATCACCTCCTCCAGCCACACCTCACCTGCCTACAGTTATCATTCAGTCCATTCAAGCTAGGATGAGCTGATTAGGTTACATCTCTGTAATCTAATCATAATTGCTCTGAATATTCCTGCATTAACACAGGAACTTTGGGGGGACATCTCATGTGTAAACTATAGCATCATACTTTTTTTCTATAACTGGTCCTATTGCCTTTGCTGGTATTAAAACTATACTACCCATTCTATATTTTCTTTGCCTTCAGCAAGCATTTCAGCTGGTCATAGTTTTTTACCTGGCAAGATAACTAAAATCTTCATTCCTAAATTTCTGCCTGAGTTAGATTGCCACAGTTTTTTCATTGACCTTAATCACAGAGCATAGAAATATAACACACACCCTAATCGATCTTCTGTACTGCATGCATCCTCTTTCTTACTTCCTTTGTGGAGTAGTAGTCCAACTTTCCCTTGATTTTCTGGATCAATCTCCCAGCAAACACCTTTACTCCCTTCTTGGCCTATTGACTTAGAGGAACAAGGATCTCAAAGTTGCCTGGTTAAAGCCTTAACTTTTATTTCAATAAAATCAGTGATTTTTATCCTGATAGAAACATTCCTCTTTCTGGAATTAAAACATAAAAGTCAGTGGAACATAGTCACAGAAACAGGAAGCAAAATTTTACTAGTGGGTCACTACGGGCAATAGTGAGTAGTACCACTTCTGTTTCCTCTCCTTGATTCCTGAACATGTGAATCAAATAAACAGCATCAAATATTGGATACTCATTCAGAGCACAAATAGCTCCTACAAGCTATTGTCACATAAATGACATTGTAACTGAGTCTTCAAAAGAGCATTTTATTGTTTTTTAGCAAGATTTTAGGATGGTGGACAACAAGGTAAGACCAGATATTTCCATGAGCATGGATTCATGCTGCACTCCTTTTTATGAAAGGTTCATTCCTTAAGCAGAGCAAACAATAGTGGATAAAACATCTGGAAATCTGCAGATGACAATTTTGCCAGAAGCATTGCAAGCAAAGAAGGAAAATCCATGTCCATAGTAAGTATCTATTCTAGCAAGTATGAAATGCTCTTCCCTCAATGATGGAAGCAATCCAATGTAATCAACCTTCCACCATGTATCTGGCTGATCACCCTGGGAAATGGTCCCATATTGCTAACCTCAGTATTGGTCTCCAGAATTGGCAGATTGGACACACAGCAGTGGCTGTATTCATGTCAACCTTGGTGACTATAAGTCCATGTTGTTGAGTCAAGTCACAATCTCTATCCCTGCCACTGTAGCCACTTTGTGAGCCCATTTGGCAATAACTGGGTTAGCTGGAGAAAGAGGCTGACTGTTATACATAGAACCTGTTATCTTATCAATTTTATTATTAAAAATTCTCCTCTGCTGAGGTCATCCTTTGGTGAGCATTTACATAGGACATATCTTTATATTATTGCCTAAGTCCGGATGTCTTTCCAAATACTTCATCCTCAAATTCTGTCACCAATTTTCTAGTCATTTTCCTTCTAAGTACCTGATCATTTAGCAAAACAATTACCACAGTGCATGTATCAGTGTATAACCATGGATGTAGTCTACCATTCCATGCAAGGTACACAAGCAGGTTGTGAACACTAAACAATTTGCCTTTGTTCTTGCCCTTCAGTGATGTACCAGAAAGGACCTGTATTACTGCAACTGTGCACTTTCATATGATGCCTGCCCTGCTTAATATGCAGAACCATCTGTAAATCAGGGCCAGATCTTCTCTTCCTCTTTTAGCTAATCATAGGAACTCTTCATGGGACTACATGGGAAGGCAGGGAGGAAAAGAGCAGAGTGACAGGAGTAGAGATCTTGGGATTTGGGCCAGTTATTTATGTAACCTATTTGTAACTTCAGTGCCTAATCATTCCCGTTAATGTGTATATCATTTCCATTTAATAACTGAATGTTGCTTGGTGAATCCCATTGCATGCAGTTCATTAGGGGATGCTCAGGTTGCAATGTAACATGGTGGTTCATAGTCAAGGGTTCAGTCCCGTCTAAATCCCAGAAGTAAACCAAGAGTTGTATCACAATGGGAGTATACTTTTCTGGAGGATGAAGGCAGAGCCCTGCTCTGCTGTGTTTCACCTATAAGGACCTGATGAAGGCTAGTAAAAACATCCACTCACACATCAAGTACTATTAGATCCATTGGATCATATGGTCCCAGTGGGAGAGCAGCTTACACAGCATCATGGAACTAGTTCACAACCACTTTTATTTTGGACTCTGCTCAAATCTAGCAGCTTCATAGGTTATTTTGCTATTGGCTGGAATATTATACCAAAGTGAGGATATATTGCTTCGAAAAACCAAGTAGGACCACTAGGCATTGTGTCTTTTTCTTGGTTGTAAGAGGTGTCACATTCAGATTCAACAACTTATCTTTCATCTTAGAAGGGATATTTGGTCCTGATTCACACTACTGGAACCCTAGAAATTTCAATGAAGTAGAAACACTTGAATTATAGTCAAGTTTATTTCTCACCTCTAGCACACAAGTGTTTTAGAATAATTGGTACTTCTCACTAAGTCTAATCAGCATAGTGTCATCAACATAATCGACCAGTGTGATTCCTTGTGGAAGGGAAACATTTGCAAGAAACTTGAAATCTAAATTATGACATTGAGCTAGAGAATTGACATGCCCCTGAGGTAAGAAAGTGAATGTGCATTGTTTGCCATGCCAGCTGAAAGTGAACTGTTTCTGGTGGGACTTATAGACAGGAGGGGAGGAGCAGACATTTGCCAGATAAATAGCTGTATACCAGGTGCCAGGGGATGTGTTAATTTGCTCAAGCAACAAAAACACATCTGGTCCAACAGCTGCAATTGGAGTCACAACTTGGTTAAACTTATGATAATCTACTGTCTTTCTCCAAGATTCATCTGTCATTTGCACAGGCCAAATAGGAGAGTTGAATGGGGATGTGGTGGGGATCACTATCACAGCATATTTTAGGTCCTTGATTATGGCACTAATCTCTACAATACCTCCTGGGATATGGTATTGCTTTTAATTTACTATTTTCTTAAATTGAGGCAGTTCTAATGGCATTTTCCATCATAATATACCTCACACCATTGATCAGGGAGTGAAAGTGGGGTTTCTGCCAGCTGCTATGTATGCCTATTCTAGTTATACATTCTAAAACTGGGGAAATAAACACAGAATGGGTTCAAGGACCCATTAACTCACTATTATATGGATTATCCAACCTCCATAAGTCTCTACTCTGATGTGTTGGGTCTCCTAATGTCATGTCAGTTAGAGTCAGTGTCAATTAATCTCCAAAATTTCTGATTATTTCCTTTTTCCTAATGCACAGTTACCCTGGTAGAAGGCCACATGTCCCTTTGGAAAAGACTGAGAGAAAGATTCAAAGTATACATTTTCACTATTATACCAGAGTTATTCCTCCAGTGGAACTGACCTATCCTTTCAAGTTGTTCTGGGTCCATAAACTGGCTCAAGTCTGAGAGTTGTTTGAGGGACCAGAACTTGCTCTTTTAAGTTAGATACGTGCTTACTTGACCTAAACGTCTTCTGCTTATATAGATCAAGTAGGAATTTAGTGAGTTTCCTATCTCTTTCAATTCCAAGAAGATCATGCTTAAATAGCCAATGCTATGAGTCTGCCCAGGTCAGATTATTTACCTTCATTTTTGGCCTCTTCTGTCCATTATCATACCTACATCACTTTGTCTTTGGTGATTGAGAACTGTCACTTGACCTCTGACACCCTGGAATTCAGCTACTCACATGCATTCAAGCTTCCCAATTCAGTGGCTTTACTTCTTTCTGTAAGGTCTGGCCAACAAAGAAGGGAAGTCATGGGACTCTGCAAATATTTGGGTCCCTACCCCTCCACAAATTTTTCTCTCTCAAAGTATAGTGAAAAGAATATCTTCTAGACCTTTTCCCTTTAGGTGAGTAAGACATGATAAATTCAATCTAAAATACCAGGCTCCCTAAGTCTTTTAATCCCTTTTTCTACATTACATTAGGCTAAGGGAGGACAGGCATTCCTTACTTGCTAATGGTTGGACAAATTTTAGTCTATGTTTCAGCCAATGAACCAAACTGTTAGAACCCTTAGTGTGAGCTGCATTTAAATGTTGTATCTCTACTTAGTGGCCCATTTCAATAGATCATCATGATCTAACTACATTTTCCACCATTTATCTCACTCCTCTATTGTCTGTTCCACAAACGTTCCCTAAATTTCTGCTTATTTTAACTAGTAAACAAATGTCATTCTTTTGAAGTGTAGCATACTTTCTCATGGGTCATACTTTGTACCTCCCATTTAGAGGCCCAATGGAACTTGAGTTCAGTTATAATTCTAGAAGCAAAGAGAAGTGAGGGTGCATGTTGAGGAGAATCATCACTCTTTTGCATGAGAACTGTCACAAGCAATTCTATTACAGTTTATTCAGGCAATACTTGTTTATCCCCTTGAGATGGAGGTAAATAGAACACTATGGGTGGGAATGCTGTTATCATGTAGTGTGGGGAAGCGACATCTGTTGGAGTTGAAGCAGCCACCACTTCTTACAGAGTTAATGAAGCCTTTTATATTGGCAGTGAGAAGGAAACACACTCTGGGACTGGGAAGATCTTTTTTTTTTTTTTCCAGGAAAGAAGACTCACAAAATTTATGGACTCAATATCTCAATGTTCAACAACAGTCTTCCCACAAATTGCCATCCCAAGTTATTGGATCCCATTTATTCCCATTTATAGTGCTCTCAATAGTAGATACCCTATGAAACCATGAGTTCAACTTATCTTGTAATTCAGTCATTCCTTATAAGATTAATCTCTTTATTTGATGTTTAGCAATTTCAAATTCAGCTCTGCACCTTCAAAAAATAAGGTTCCCCTCCAGGTAAGCTCTTAGGATATGGCATTGATCAATCTGTAGATTCAAATGCCTGAGCTAATCCTATTTTTGTATCATTTCATTCAGTGATATTAGCAGCAACCAGTCAATGTGTTTATGTTTCTTAGTTTCCAAAAAAATGTTTAAAACTATTACAAATTGATTTGCTTAGCTTCTTGCTTCTCATAAGCTGTTGATTAGTAGTCAATAATAATCAATTGTTTATGTGAAGTAAACTTTTGCAAACTGTCAATGGTATGCAGTTATTTTACATATCTCAATTAATACTGTGGACTGTCATTTCTCTCTTTATTACTGAAAATAGAGGTATTAGCATGTTTGAATCTAGTCATATTAGACAACCAATTACACAAAACCTGTAACCAATTTGGAAAAGTCATAATTAAAATTCTTTTCCTATAGAAGTATAGCATCCAAATATGTAATAAGCAGCATTCTATAATTGTACAGAAATATGTGTGTGTGTGTGTTTTCATTTTTCATCTGCCAGCTGGAGAAACAGAAAATCTAGTGTTTTAATTTATTCCAAGACTGAAGGTTTGAGAATGAGAGGGACCAAAAGAGCATGTCCTGGTCTCTTGGATATAGAATATAATTGGACAGTCATTTGAAATCCATTATATCTATTTTAATCTTTTCATCTAAGTATTTGATCTATTTGTATTTAATGTAATTATTTTAAAGATGCTTGACACTTTCTGTTTATTTTCTGTATATCTTCTACATTGTTTCTAAATTATGCCTTTTATTGTTATGTGATATTTTCAACTGTATCATTTTAAATTCTTTATTGTGCATTTTACTAATTTTCTACTTTTTATAGTTGGACTTTCATTTTGTTGATTGTTTTTCTGATGTGCAAAACTTTGTTAGTTTGATTCAGTTTCACTTTCCTTTTTTTTTTTTTTTTTTTTTTGCCTGTGGTTTGGGGTTTATATATATTAAAAAAACATTGCAAACATTAATGTCAAAACATTTTCTTCAGAAAGTTTTCCAGTTGCAGGTCTTGTACTTAAGTTTTTAATAAACATTTTTATTTGATTTTGGATATTACATAAGATTACTTTGACTGTTCATACTCTTTGCTGGTTCCATATGAATCTTCAAGATTTTCCTTAGTTTTGTAATGAAAGGTCCTGAAAATGCTTTGAGTAACATAAACATTTTAATAATAAACTTTTCAATTCATAGACATGAAATGACTTTTCATGTATTTGTATCTTCTTTAAGTTCTTTCATTAATGTTTTATAGTTTTCTTGGTACAAGACTTTCATCTTCTTAAGTTTATTCCTAATTATTTTATTACATTTTATGTAATTATAAATAGAATTGTTTTTATTTATTTTCCTCTTCAGAGTGTTGTGCATGCATGGAAATATTGCTGATTATTGTGTATAAACTTTGTATCCTGCAACCTCACTGATTCTGTTTATTCTGATTTTATTTAATCTTTAGATTTTTTTTCTATACATCAAAATATATCTTCTGAAAATAGAGAAAACTTTATTTCTTCTTTTCTTATTTGACCTGACGTTGTTTACCTTGTCTACTTTATCTAAGTAGCACATTCAGTACTACATTGAACGGAGTGAAACAATTAGGCATCATTTGCCTTGTTCCTCATCCTTGAATAAATGCTTTTATGTTTTCACAGTTATGAGTTTTAATGTGAGCTTTTCATATATGGCGTTCATTATGTTGAGGAAATATTATTCTTTTTAATAGTATGTCACTATTTTTATATTAAAAGGTCTTGACTTTTTATCATGTTTTTCTTCATCATCAATTGTCATAATATAATATTATCCTTCATTTTTAATGTAGTGCACCATATTGATTGATTGTCATTATGTTGAACAATCTTTGGATCCTAGAGAAAATCCCACTTGAAAATTCTTATATCTTTTTTTTTAATATCCTTGTGACTTATTATTTTAAATTATTGGTTCACTTTAGTTGTACATGGCAGTAGAATACATTTTGATATAATTATACAGCATGAAATATATTTTATTCCAATTAGAACCCCATTATTGTGGATGTATACAATGTGTTAACGCATCCAATATATGTATTTATATATCCAAATATATTCTGAATTTCCTTATTGCTATCATCATTAAATTATTTTATTTACTTTAGGAAGCTGCAGATTGGCAATATTGTTGAGGGCCACAGCTGAGTCGGGATGACGCATGGCATTTTTGCCAGAAGTAGTGGTTGAGAGGTGACGCCAGCGAGTTCTCATTGAGTTCCAGTTGAGCTCTCGTGGGGATTCCCAGAGAGTTCCCATTGGTTGGGGAAGTGCTGGAGGAGGGATATTTGCGGCTGCTGGTTCCTGGAGGGGCCACAGCATTTGACAGAATTCCCGGGGAGCCTGTGTGGAGTGTGCTGGTGGAGTTCAGAAATAAAGTTTGTTCCTGCTTCAGTGGCTCATGATTTGTGCCCAGCCAGACATGCTTAGTGTTTAATTAAACAGAAGGGGGAGACGCTGAGAGCCATAGCCAAGTAGGAATGACACATGGCATTTTTGGTTGAAAGGTGACACCAGCAAGCCATTGAGATGATAATGGTTATGTTAAGATGTGCATTCAATTGGAGATTAGACCCCTGCTGTCCACCTTGGCCTGCTACTTTGGAGCTCTCCCGGGACTCCCAGAGAGTTCCCATTGGTTGGGGAAGTGCGGTAGGAGGGAATTCCGGAGGAGGTATTTCCGGTTGGGGTAGTGTGTCCCAGGAGAAGGCCACGTGCATGGCATTCGAGGGAGTTTTGGAAACAAAGTTTGTTCCTGCTTGAGTGGCTCATGATTTTGTGCCCAGCCAGACTGCGGCACAATATTCTACTAGAAAACTCTTCATGAGAATTTTCAGATTTCAATTATCCATTATTTCATATATCTGTACCCTGTCAACTTGTTCTCACCCCTACTGTCAAAGAATACATATCTAAATATATATTTTGTACAATTTCAACTAGATAATATTTCATTAATCTAAGAGTTCCTGCATTAATAATCTCCTATCTATAGTGAAGTTGTATCTTTTACACACTTAACTTGGGCAAATATAATTCTGTAGTTCCTTATTTCCAAGCCGGGCTTTGGGAATAGAAACTTTAAATAGAATGAACAATTAATTCTACTTGGCATTCTGCACAATAAATATATGCCTTGGAGTAATCATGTGATGTTACACATGACTCTGTTGTCCTCTTACTCTAAGTTTCGACACACTTTTTATAATGCATATATCTTGCCATACTTGGTGTGTTTCTTGTTTTTAAAAATATGTATTTTTATGCAATATGACCCCTAAATGCAATCCAACCATTACACCATTTCATGGAAAGCCTTGAGTATATCTAGTAAAACTGAGCTAGAAAGACATTTCATACATCCTCAGGAAAAAGCATCATATTGATGAAAAATGACAGCTTCAATTTTCACAGGACAAAATTCCTGCTAAGTACTTTCTTACCAATACTATGGATAAACTGAATTTTAAAAAGTTAATGCTATGGACACTGTTCAATTCACGTTTTCCCTGGATTGACCCAGTTTTGTTATATGATATATTTATTATATATTATATAGATAGATATAGATATAGATATATGGTTTGAGAATATGGAAATGGATGATAAAATTGACTTAGAAGACTTAAATAGAACATAGCAATAATTATTCTAAGAAAGTGTAGTATTTAAAAGCTACATAGTGGCTTGGGAGGCTGAAACAGGAGAATCACGATTTCAGAGCTAGCCTCTGCAATGGCGAGTTGCTAAACAACTCAGTGAGACCCTGTCTCAAAACAAATTACAAAGTAGGGCTGGGGATGTGGCTCAGTGGTTGAGTACCCCTGAGTTCAATCCCTGGTACCAAAAAAAAAAAAAGCTATATACTATCTCTCAGTGAGTTCACTACAGCTAATTTGCCTCTCATATTGAAACAGATTGCTGTGTCTTCCACTGAGATTTCCAGTAATCTACCATAAGTATACAAACTAATCATTCAGCGCACTCATAAAAGTTGCTTGTAGACTGAGTGAAAGTTGAATAAAAACTTTTATTTCTATATTATAGCATTATTTGATCCCAGAGGCAGAGTTGAACCTGTGAAATGACCTTGATGCTAGAAGTTCAGTGATAATTATGTTGCCCAATATGGCTCTATATTTGTATATCAGCTGAAGTTAACCAAGTTTATACTTTTTTAAAGATGAAACTACCAGAGATGAAATTTATGAAAATAACTTCTGGAAATGAAATATGTTTGTTGTTTGAAATAGTTTTCTTTCGTATTTCTGCTTTGCTGATTGAGAGAGTCATTATCTTAAAAACAAACAAAAAGTAACAGGAAAGTTGAAAAGATTTTTAAAGTTTTTTATTCTCTATAAGGCTGTATTTCCAGAGTATAGTATTCAGAGTGCCTAGCTAAGAGTTATCCAGCATACTTTTCAAAAATATTAATGCACTGCTGTTAAAGTTTGGTTATGTGATGTCCTCCAAAAGCTCATATGTGAAACAATGCAAGAAAGTTTAGAGATTAAATGATTGGGACATTACTTTCGGGTATAGATTTTGTCCTTATTGAACAGAGAGTTTCTCTCTCTTTCTCTCTCTCTCTCTCTCTCTCTCTCTCTCTCTCTCTCTCTCTCTCTCTCTCTCTCCTTGTGCCATGCTCTCAGCTGCTTTCCTCCACCACAACTTTCTGCCATGATGTTCTGCCTCGAGGAATGGAATAGACTATTTATGAACTATGATTGTGAAACCATGAGCCCCCAAATAAACTTTTCCTCCTCTAAAATTATTCTTTTCAGGTCTTTTGGTCATGGCAGTAAAAAGGCTAACCTAAATTTAATGGTTTTAGTATCTTTGCCCTATTTTCCAAGATATCTCCAGAATATTCTGTTATAAACTACTGTGTGAATAATTATTCCTAGATAATTCTAATAGAAAGCAGTTTGAAAATCATTGCTCTAGGTAATGTGCGTATCATGGAAGGTAAAACTGATTTGTTGCATAAAGCTACAAGGAAGGCACTTTTGTCTTCATCCTGCTATACTTTGTTAACAATGGAAGTTTATTTTTCTACTTTAACAAAAAATTCATGTTTGCCATTTTAAGTTTAGTTCACTTTCAGCCTTCTTATTAATGTCCCAAGTACTATTTCATTACATTTCTGTGAGTCTCACCGAACATGCTCAGTTGGAAATGCTCCACTTTTGCATGAGCATCCTCACACCTAGTCTCCAAGTTGTGGTTTGAAAATAGTTGTACTTGAACTTGATTCAGGGGAGGATTGTGTGCTGGCTGCATGTTCACTTATGATTTCAAAAATATGTGGCTTGTTTTCCAAAAGAGGTTGGCTAACACTGTGTTTGTGAGCCACTTTATTTTTACCTGAAGAAGAACTATAGAGGGAATTGTTTTAAAAGATTTTGTTCAACTAGCTCCATTATTTCCATTAGCAATTCAGATAATCAGTGTAACCCTATCACCATCTTCAAGAAATGTTCATTCCAATAGAGGATTCTCCAAGGGTGAGAACTTAAATTCTCAGAGAGTTAGTGATGGTTCACTGATGCTTTAGGTGAAACACATTTATGACTTTTAGGTATGTTTTCCCAATCCTATACACTCCTATTCCATTTCTAAATGTCTCTTTGAAATGCAAAATGGATAGCTGAGGTGAGTTTTCTGTTACAAATTTAATTCATCTGTTGTTCTAGGGCTTGGAGAAATGAAATACATCACAGAATTTTAGCACTTGAAGGTATATTGGCAAATCAGTTTACCAGCTAACTTAGGTGCCCCTGAAATAGCATTTAGTGTTAATTGTCCACATGCATTTTTCTTCTCCCTTCCCTCTCTCTTTGCCTTCAATCAACTCTCATTTATTTTCTTTCTGCCTTTCCTGAAATCCATCATTGTCCAATACATTACAACAATGTTATTTATAATTTAAGCTAGTTCATTTTTCTGTATACAGAACTATACTAAAGTTTTTATGAAAATACTAAGGCATAGCAAGAACTATTCTGGCTGTTAAGGCAAACCTAGTTTCAAATTCTAACTACACAAGTAACGTCGTGACCTTAAAACTATCAAAGCCTTGTTTATCTATGTGCAAAATGGGACTCACAATTCCTACAATAGAGTATATATTAAAGTCTACTACCACTAATAGTAGGGACCCAGTAAAAACTGCCCCTTAAATTAATTAATTATGGAAAGAATTAATTGCTTAGTTCTATACATGAGATCATTTTTATTATCAAACCAGAAGAAGATAGGAACTGCAAAAATGTCCTCTGTAGTTGGTAGTGACTGAAAACAATACCCAAGCAAAGTGGTATGTGATGTTTATTATGAGTTCATTGGATGGATTTTATGTAAATTACAAAAAAATTGTTACTGGTAATAAAATCATTCATTCTCTATTTCTCAAGATAGAATATTTAAAATGAAAATATAGGTCATAAAAATCACATATATTACAAATTATTTGGATACTAACCTTATTTCCTGAAAATAGATCATATACCTTTAATTTGATCTCTAAGTCCCCTTTAGATAAAGAAATGTGGTTACATGAGTTTCTTGAAATCAAGTAAAATAATTGAGTGATTTACCTAGGTCTCTTTCCAGTCACAGCAGTATCCAAGTGTCAGACACAGAAAAAATAGTTTAAATATAGTGAGATGAAAGTTAGTCTCAAGGAAGAGGTCAAATACTAATTCATTTTTTGTGCACCTCCAGAGCCTCATTCTGATATCTGACATTCACATGTTTCTAAATGAGCCTTCTTCACTGACATTTAGCAATGGAGTATCTGGGAACACAAAAACATTTTTGATTAATGAGTATATTGTGTTAAGTATAATTAAATGCTCTGCAGTTTACAAGAAACTTCTTAAGCTGTGCATTTGATAGTCAGATTGCTGATTAAAAGACAATTAAAGGGATTTGGAGCTGTACCAAATATGTTACCACTTACTCTCCTTTGTTTCTTCTCTTTAATTCTTTACGTCTTTGACTACCTTAATAGAATGGACAAGGCAAATATATCAGTTTGGCTCTGTGAAGCTCCAATGAGAAACAGTTAATCTATATGGGAACATATGCCAAGGAAAAGGTCTGTAGAACTATGTGAGCGACAGAGAGGCTCCATGTAATAGGAACTCTGGGACAAAGCAAATACAAACAATTGGTTTGGGACTTTTGTTTTATTTAATAAAAAGGTAAACATTACCCATAAAAAGTAAATCTCTGTTAATCTAGTAGAAATGTTTTTTCTGTTTTTTTTTTTCCTTTTGTTTTGTAGAGCCAATGTTTACATATAAAACATTACCTGGTTAGGCAAAAATGAAAACATATATCATTTGAATACTTATAAATTCAAATAAAATAACCTAACTGAATCACAATAATTTTATGTTGTTATGATTCTAGAATTTTATGTAGCTGATTCTAGATACTCATATGAATAAAGAGCAAAATTAAAAGGATAAAACCTGAATTAATTTTAAAATAAATATATTCTTATGAAAATAGTAATGTGGATAAAGTTGTTTAACTCAATACTTATTTTAAATACCCAATACATGATTTTTTTCTTAAATTAAAAAAAATTAAGAGGGCAAAGAAGCAAATATTACATTGTTTTCTATCCAATAGTTTGCAGGAGGAAAGATGCCCCTGTTTTTATTTGACATTATATTGATTTAGTTCTTCACATAGAAGTTCAAAACCTCTCCTCCCTCCTTTTATTTCCCCACAGAAGAATTTTTTTGCAATCTTGTTTTATCAGCAAAGGTTTCTTTCAAAAAAAAAAATCCCTGATGATCACAAAGATGATAGAGGATGGTTTGTCCTTTATGTGTGGGGCAAAAAAATAATCTATTTGCAAAATAATTGGGAAGATCAACTTAAAGGTGAGTTTCTCCTGGATAGGAAATAAATTAGAAAGGCTTACCACAGGAAAAAATTATTTGATATCAAAGAAGAAGAATCCTAGGAATCTCAAGGGGCCTAATTTTTTTCTCGTGCATTTTTTGACTTATGGCAAGACTATATCAGCCACATATCTATCCAGATGTGTGCACAAAATCCGTATATCTAGACCCATCCACACCTTGTGAAAAATACCTTTATTTTGTTATCAGATATATTTATACCTGGATGGACCTTTAAAATATAGTTATTTTGTACTTGACAACAAGTAGTCTTCGACTGAGGGGGATGAGAATAAGATTTGCACTTCAACTGAAATGCATATGCTATCTATTTTGCATCTCCAAAAAAGGAAAAACACAGAAACATTGAACTAATCTTTGAAAGAAATAGTGATTAAAATTCATCAGGCTGACAAATTGCTGATAACTGATAATAACAGTACTATATATAAGAAGATTATGTACTCATTTAACCCAGATGATTATTGTAGGTGTTCCAGCTGTTTGTTTATCTCTACATAATTCCTTTTGATTGCTGCCCCTGTTAATTTCTAGAGATGTAATAGAAGGGTACCGAATGGGTCTCATTAGCATTCATCATTTAAAAAATCATTAATTATCTGATATTAACCAAGCATACTAGATATAAAGGGATATAGGGTGGGAGAAAGGGAAGAGGAAGAAAAAAGAGAAAGATTTACAAAGGCAAGACTCCTAACCTCATGGAGCTTGCAGCAGGTTAGTGAGGATGATAAATAAATTAATTAATTAATTAATTAATTAATTAATTAATAGCTAGCATGAAAATTAGCAAAAAAAAAAGAAAAGAAAAAGGCACTAAAATTAGGAGGTATAACATATTATGACAACATGTTAGAATTTAGCTTAATCAGGAAACTCTTCCCTGATGTAATAACTGAATAAAGATAGGAAGCATCAAGAGTAAAGGGTAGAGTTTTTCTGGCATTTATGTATATTCTATGTACATACCAATCTGCATTCCTATTTTTACAAACTGATATGGACCAGGCAAGAAACTTAATGATCATCTTTTGCCATCTATTCTGAAATCTCCTCCAAACCAAAGCCAGCTCTAGACTGCCTTTACCATATCCTTCCTTCCCTGCTTTTTCCCCAGAAAAGGAGAAGCCTTTTGGCTTTCCTGGAAAGCCAAAGATTCCTTCCCACAAGGAGTTTATACCTAGTCCAAAATACACCCATCCTCACACAAAGATTTGAAAGTGGAAGAGAAAAAGAAAAAAAAAAAAACAGAATCACTCTATCCCTCCCATCAAATGTTGATAATCCTTGATACATAAAATAGGGCTTTCTTCCAGGTATTTAGAATTTAGTTTCCCTCTCTCTCCCCAACATTACTAAAATCAATAGTTATTTCTCTGTATAGTCTAGGCCTACCATATCACCATCACATATTTTGTTCATAGAGGCACACATATTAAAAACACTAAATCAATAATGTATTTTTAACTCATCTCATTTAACTTACCTCATTTACTGAGGCATAAAACTCTGGTTTTCCTGATATATTTAAAAATTTTCCCTGATGTGTCTCAAGATATTTGCCTTTTCTTATGTATGCAAAATAATGTAAGTCTATAATTTTAATCAATATATAATATTATGCCTAAAATAGATGTATTATTTTAAAATTTCATTTTATACTACTATTAATTTTATAAAATTATTTTCAGGTACAAGACTGAAGGTCATTAAAGTAATATATAATCTGTACAGAAGACAATCTTCTATTGTTATTTTGACTCTTGAAGATGTATGTTTGCAAACAAGCTTAAGAGTGAGACTATAACAGTTTCTTAAGTAGCTAATTATATTCAAAGTTATAATCAATGATTACCTACATTTTTCAGTTCATCTAATTTAAGTGATTTTTTTTTTCCTATCAAGATCAAGCTTTCTTAGTTTAGCATTCTGTCATTCATTTTCCCACTAGGCTTGTCAAGGACACAATTCTTTATTTCCCTCATTCAGTATGCATTGATTACTCTTGATTGTGTTCCATTTATAATGCTGGCTTTGACTATTCATATTCACATAATTTAGGTGATTCTTATACTTTTGCTAATGATTTTTTCTAATTTTTGTAAATTTCTGATTTGTATTTTATTTCCTTATGTAGATTTTAACCATATAAAGGTTAGCCTTATCTGCCCCTTTTCCCTGGTACTATTCCCTTTTAATATATAAAATCTTCAGCTATCCTTTCTAAATATAGATTTTGTGTGTGTGTGTGTGTGTGTGTGTGTGTGTGTGTGTGTATGGTTCTGGTGATGAAATATATGGCCTCATACACGCTATGCAAGCCTTTTACCACTGAACTACATCTCCAGTCAATTTTATTATTTATGTTGAAACAGGTTCTAAGTTGCCAAAGCTGGCCTCAAAATTGTAATCTCCCTGCCTCATTCTCCCCACTAGCTGGGGTTATAATCATGTTCCAAGGCACCCAGATAAATATAGATATTTATTAGTGAAAACTTTGGAATATAGATTTTAAATAACAAATTTGTTTGTTTACCATGGAACGTAATGGAAGATAGCTTTTAAGCGGACATGCAGTAATTCCAGATTCCTAATATTGATGTCATTTTGTAGTTCCTTCCCTTTTGAATGCATGCTAGATCAAATGACTTTCATTTAATAACTAAAATAAAGTAAAAGTTATTGGATGTTACTTTCAAGATTAGCCTAAAAAAGAAACAAAAAACAAGAATAACAACAAAACTAGGACTTCATTCTTATGCTCTCTCTAGCTCTCTTTTGCTTGTTCAGTTTGATGAAGCTTGTCTCTCATGTGAGCTGCCTCATAGAGAGATCTACACTGGAAAAGAAGTAAAGATAACTTTCTATTTACAACCAGTGAGGTAACAAAGCTATCAGTTGAATATGCTATAAGGAACTAACCTTGACAGCAATCATATAAGTGAGCTTGGAAGCAGATGCTTTCCCAATCAAGATTTTGAATGAGACCCCAGGCCATGAAGATGCGTTGACTTCACCTCCATAAGAGACCAAAATGGTGGACTCAGAAAACCTTCCTGTGGACTCCTTAATCACAGAATGTCCAAGATATCACTGTTAAGAACAATGTCAGAGAGTTTTCCTCCGTGCTTTCTTCTAGTAGTTTTTATCATATATGTAACTATTTAATATATTTTGAATTGATTTTTGTATATGATGTAAAATGCGGTTCTAATTTAATTCTTCTGCATGTAGACATAAAGTTTTCTGTAAAGAGATGAGACTTTCCTTACCCCCTTGTATGTTCTTGGCATCTTTGTTGAAAATTAATTGACCATAACAGTATAGACACATTTCTTAGATGTGTGTTCTGTTCTATTAGTCTATATGTTGTTTTTATGCCTGCATTGTGCTGTTTTGTATTATTAAAGTTATATAATAGATTCTGAAGTCAGAGATGCTTCTGTTCTTTCTGATCAACACTGCTTTGGCTATTTGATATATTTTATAGTTTCAACCAAATTTATAATTTTCTCTTTTTCTGAAAAATTTCATTGCTATTTGACATGAATTGCAATGAATCTTTAGTGTGGGTACTGGGGGAAGTTTAACAATATTAATCCTTCCATACATGAACAAAAATATTTCCCATTTGTTTGTTACTTCTTCAATTTTTCATAAACATTGTATGGTTCTTAGTGTACAGAAGAAATGGTTATTGCGCCCATCTACAACTAAAATATTTAAACAGAAAGAATAAGAAAATCATGATGTATATGTGTGGTCTTTGGAAAATAAACTATCTTTCTTCTTACCCTTGCATACTGGGTAGAAAATGTTTAGTTATATACTAAGTAGTAACAAGACTTAAACAGAAATACCCCCCACATTTTTCTTTTGGATATATCTCTGAGAGCAAAGACAATGATAAATTTCAAAAGAAGATAAAATCTGGTTGACAATGATCTGATAAATATATCAACATCACTAATCATCAGAGAGCTCAAATCCAAACCATAGCGAGATGTCACCTCATATCTATTAGAGTGGCTATTGTTGAAAATGACCAAAGATAACAAAGGTTGCAAGGTTGTGGAGAAAAGAAATCCTTACCTATAGTTGATGTGAATGTAAATCAATAATGCATTATAGAAAATGATATGAAAGTACCATGAAATGCTAAAACTACCATATAACCCACCAATCCCACAACTGGGTATATAACAAAATAAATAAATAGAATCAAATATTAAAGATATATCTGCACTTTCATGTTTTTGAAGCATTATTTACAGTAGTTAAAGTATGGAATCAACTTATATCCATCAAAGGATGAATGGATGAAGAAAATATGGAATATAAAAATAATGGAAATTATTAATTCATTAAAAAATGAAAATTTGTCATTCACAACAATGAACAAATGAACTGGTAAACATTTTCTTAAATGAAATAAGCCAAGCACAGAAAGACAAATTCCACAGGGTATCACTCATATGTGAAATATAAAAATGCTCATATTATAGAAGTTAAGAGTAGTATTGTAGTTACCAGAGGATTATGTTGTTAAGTTAGAGGGCTGAAAGACAAAATATTTGTCAAACAACATATTATTCCAGTTATAAAGGGGGGAAAATTTCAAATGTTGAAAACAGGAAAACAGACAAATTAGATGTTTGTCTATATATCTAGTAGTTTAGGGGAATTGAATAAAATGTGGGGTGGGGGAGAATAGTGAGTGAATCTATGTTTGGTTCATAAATGTGCTCAAAAATTGATTGTGGTGATGGTTTCAGAGCACTCTGAACAAACTAAAAGCCACGGGACTGTACACTTACACTTTAAATGGGTAAATTTTAGAAAATATGAATTATATCTCAGTGAAGCTATTAAAAGAAAATGGAAGATTAAGAAAAATAAAAAGCATGTTACAGAAGAAAAATAAAGAGTAGTAAATTTTATGTAAAAATTTCAATGCTATACATTAAATGTGTACAATATTAAATATTGTTTAGCAAGATAAATATATAGCAAATATTACAGGAAAAATATTAATAATATACAGTCCCTCAGTATTAATAGGAGAATTGTTTTCCTGTTAACCATGTGATTTCTTCCTCTCTCCATGATACCATCCATCTGAGGCCCTAATCAGAGGCCAAATGATAGTGATGCCTAATTTGACTTATTGACTCTGAAACTGTTAGCTAAATAAGCCTTCTTGCTTTATATATTTTCCAGCTTCAGGTATTTTGTTAAAGCAATGGAAAATGGACTAATATACCTTGGATCTCAAGTTTCTGTGGAACAGAGACAGTAACTGTCATTTTATTCTAAGCTATGGTTCAAGGATGTTTATCAAACAACTAGTAAAGATATTGATAATATCTCTTTCTAGAACGAAGGATAAGTTTTCTTCACTGTCCAAAAATAGTATAAATAATGTCTCCTTTCAATATAAACTCTAAGCAGATTTGTTTACAGCCATTTTAAAAGATTATACTTCCTTGAACATGGACTTCTTTGGGTTTATCACAAATCCCTGTGTACAACACTCACTTGTGCCACTCTCTGTTATCCCTGTGGGACATGGGTCAAGGTTATCAGAAAAACATGAAGCTCATTCTGCTTGTTTTGCTATCAATAACATCCTCTGTCTGATCCACAGCTCTTGTGTTTGCAACCATCACACATGAAACTACAGTAGGCTAACTTTTTAGTTGGTTGGTAGAATGAAATCTCTGATCCCTTCAAATTTTGACAGTCTATGATAATGGGGATAGGATGCTGACAGAGACATGTCTTTCTAGAAGAGAAAAGATAAGAGCCTTGCAAGCCATTTAGGTATATGGAATGAACTGTAAAAGTGATGGGGCAGGGCAAGAAGTAAAGGGCCACTGTCATACCTGTTATATTTATAGGCTGAGCAATAGGATTGAAACAAACTGCTTAAATTGTGTTTGATTGATTCTACTCTTCTCTAGGAAGGACAAGGAAATAATATGACAATAGAACAGTAAGCCCTAGGATCCAGCTGAAAGGCAATGTGACTGGAGCAACTAAGGGAAGTTGTCCCCAAAGATGAAATTAATGGTGATATAAACAGTATAATATAACCAGACAATATAAAAATTGTGATTTATCTAAAACAAAAAGTTCATTAATTATACTATGAGCAGCTGCCAGTCTTATCAAATCTGACAATGTCTTATAGGAATGGATCCATTCTCTGTTCCATGTTTCTTTGTCCTCCCATTTTTTACTAAAACCTCAGTACTTTAAGTACACAGATGACTAGGTATGAAACTTGTTCTCAAGGTGGACCAACAGTTATATGCAACAAAATTAGAATCCTAGAAAACATTAAAAAGAAGCTTTGAAACTTTGATTATTTTGTTAGATACAAGTACAAAAATCACCACCCTACCCGATCCCATTGGAATCATATCAAACAGATGGAATTTGTACTGTTTTTTTTTTTTTTAGGGAAATGAAAATAACATGACTTCGTAAACATTGTTTTTGTCTCATAAAATATTGCTATTACTTCTTTGTGTGAATGCATAATGGAAATTAATGTTATATGCTTATTCATGCTTCCTAATCTATTTACATCAATGGGGCTCATCCCACTGGAAAGAAGCCTCATATACAGAAGTGTTAGCTTGTTTAGGACCCAAAATCTTACTGACACCTTTGAGATACAAGTCTCTGACTATTTTTTTTTATTAGACTGTCTGGAAAAGGGAGGCAACCCCTACCTGAAGGCACCCTTAAGGACTTTGGGTTTATCATTCCTGTAAATTAGGTGCCATTGTGTGATGTGGAAATGGACACCTGACTCAGACTCCCTGTAACTCTTAGCCTGATATTTCTATTACAAGGTGGTTCAATCAGACTCAAGATTAATAATGAGGGAAAGATTTAACAAGCCTTACGTTTTACATGAAAATAACCTATTTAATAATGCAGCCATCCTGACCCCAGTATTATTTTGGTTTCATATAAAAAATTGGCAGCAATACATTTAGTGTAAAATTTATTGACTATTCTGCTACCTGAAACAAAGATACTCATTTAATGGGGCCCTCAAGTGACAGATATTTCCCTAAATGACTGTTCCTGGTTCACTGATAGGCTAATCTGAAACCAACGGTGTACGCTGGTCTGTGGAAGCTTTTCAACCACACCTACAGCTATAAAAAACTAAAAATGGACATGGTCATATTTCTTAAAGTACAGAACTCAAACTCATTCTTAGACTTCTGTCCTATACTTTTCTTGATGAGCTTTTTTGTATTATTGCTCTGAACATTGACCTAGATCTTTGGTTGCTATGGTTTGGATATCATGTGTCCCTCAAAAGCTCCTGTGTTAATGCAGTAGGTTAAGTGATTAAATTATAAGAGCTGTAACCTAATTAGCTCATCCAAGTTTGAATGGATTGACTGGGTAAATATAGGCAGGTGGGGCCTGGGTAGAGGAAATGACTTGCTGGGGGCATGCCATAGAAGGGTTAATCTTCAATGAGGCCCTTCCTATTTCTCTGTCTTCTTCCTGGCCACCATGTCTTGAGTTGCTTCCCTACCACACAGCCTTTTGCCATAATGTTCTGCTTCATTTTGGGCTCAGAGCAGTGGAGTCAACAGACCATGGACTGAACCTGTAAAACTGTGAGTCAAAAATAACCTTTTTTTCCTCTAAGTAATAATGTTTGATTTTTGGTCACAGTAACATATAGCTAAATATCACAGTTGTTACTTTGAAAACTGATACTAGCTAATTTAAGATTTCCCTCTTTGAGTCTGCAAGCTATGGAAACCAGTGGAAACCAGTTGTGGCTACTGAACATGTAGAAGCCACATGAGGGTCTTTTCTCTGATGATACTGATTGAAACAAAGCTGCTGTTCAGTATGTGATGATCAGATTGCCATCAATACTATCTGGATCTGTCACTGTGCCACTTCCCCTATAATAAACTGAGCATAAAGTAAAAGCCTCTACCTTCCTGATGCAGAGGAAAGTAACTGCCGAACGTGTAATCTATGACAAAAAGACTATCTGATTATCTCATGGTAGGAGAATCCACGTAGCATAGGTCCCATTTCCATGACAGAATGACTATATTTGACCTTTCAACGCTTTGAAAGTTTAAGGATGTTTCCTCACTGAAGTTTATGCTTTTGGATTACAGAATTTTTTATTTCAATCTGGTTAAGTGATTCAGATCACACATATATCTTTTATCACAGAAGTATTTCAACAGTATGTTAGCAGTCATGATATTTTATGAACATCTTATACTTCATCCATGAGTATCTGTTATTGTTTATGTTCTTAAAATTATCTCAAAAAGATGTTTCACACTATTTTTCTTATCTTCTGATCTACACACCTTAGAAAGGTAATTTCATCAGTGAATTTCTCTTTATCCAGAAAAGAATCATTTTCTCTCAGTAGCTTTCTGAATAATGATGAGTACAAAGGGAGTGGGAGTGGATATAATGTTCTTTTTTGAAAATTTAGATTCTTCCCTGACCATGGCCCTTCTCTGTGCTCTAAGCATTATGTATCGTTCTTTCCCCCACCAGTAATGCTAATTTGACCTGGGTGATATTCTCTGAAGGTGATATCCTGTCTTAAAGGAAAACTGAAGAATTTAAACCTAATTCTCATTAAATTAAAAAAAATAAACACCATTGTCCCTATTGTACCTGACTTTTTCCTATGAGAGATCTAGGTGTAAATACAAGATTATTTGAAAAAAAATGTGAAATTTGACTATTGGAAGGGAATACATCAATTTTGTAAAAGTTGAGAAGAAATACTTTATATCCTTAGAGATTCAGGAAAATTGGGGACATCAATAAATCTTTGTCTTTCAGAACCACGCTAAAAACTTTCTTATGAATATAAATGCCCTAGTATGGCTCTCCTATACTACTTCAGTACTTTAAACTCAACTGACTACTAGGTTTCTTCCCATACTAGTTAGATAGATCAATGAAACGTTATTTCCCCCTTAACATTACTGAGAAGTCCATCAGAAATAAGAGGAGATGGCTCTAACTCCTGAACCTCCCATGCATAATCTTCAGGTGTTTTCTCATTCTCACCTCCCATCTCAGTTGTTCCATGGGCTTGATGAATGCTACTTTGTTAATGATGAATGAACAACACAGATCTAGCTGACTGCCTTCAATCAATCTCTCTGAAAATAAGAAATATATTTAATTATGCAACTGAATCCAGAATGTTAAGATTTACCATATTATTTGAGGCCATATTTTGGACATAAATCTCCACCCTTTGACTGATGGTAAATGCTGCTGGTTGGGCCGCAACTGTTAAAAAGCACTTTCTTTAAAGCTGGGGTTATGGCTCAGTGGTAGAGTGCTTGCCTAGTATGTGTGAGACACTGGGTTAGATTCTCAGAACCATATAAAAATAGATAAATAAAATAAAGGTCCATTAACAGCTAAAAAAGATTTAAAAGCATTTTTTTTTTTCATAAACATCATGTGTACCCAAGAACCGGACTTCTTGTGTGGAACGCAGGAAATAACTTATCCTCTGATTAAAACATGGCAATTTGTAATTTGTTTTGGGATTAATATATGAGGCCTTCAAATATTTAAGAGAACCACGCCTTTACACTGGAAAGCATTCTGATAAGTCTCAATATCCAACTCATGGTTCCTATAGAAGATTGATTTCTTATTTACACCAAAATAGATTCTGTACAATCACTAAAGCATCCTTTTGTACTTGAATTAATACTGTGGTCCAAGTGGAAAAGTCAATTAGAAAATAACACCAATAATAAGAATTAAAAAAAAAAAACCCTGCAGATTAAGGATATAACAATGCTAAGACAGTAGTTTCAAATGTTCTCAATACAAAATTAACAACTTTGCGAGATAATTATGTATGTTAAATAGCTAGATTTAGCCATTCAACAGTGTATATTCTTATGGTTTGGGTTTGGGTTTTTTCCTTAATTGTTCATGTATTGGAAGCTTGATCTACATTGTAGTGATACTGAGAGATTGTTGGAACTTTAAGAGGTCGATACTCATAGGAGGTCATTACTAGCTCCTCTCCATGTGATCTCTTCTTCTTCCATATGATCTGATTATGATGCTATTCACCAGGATAAGATGCAGTCAGGTGGCCCTCACCAGAGCTAGCACTATGTACTTTGGACGTTTACCCTCAGGAATTGTGAGCTAAATAACATATTCCCTTTACAAATCCCCACCCTTAGGAATATTATTATAGTAATAAAATATAGATTAATATAGAAAATTTGTAGTGAGAAATTGGATCATTACTATAACTACCTGAAAATGTGGAAACAGCTTTGGAAATGGCTGACAACAACTTAAGATAGAAAAATGCTAACAGAGTAGATTTAAAATATTTACTACAAAAAAAATGATAACTTTGTGCGGTAATGTATATGTCAATTAGCTAGCTATTCCATAATGTATGTTCTATGGTTTGGATGAGGCCAGAAGAATTTGGAGTTATAGGCTAATAAAAAAAAAAAGCATAGAGTGTTTTAAGTGGAGAATTGCAGGTACTGATGATGAGGGCTCAGATGATAACAAGACTAGAAAACCAGTATCAGATGGTAATGATGATCCTATTGAAAATTGGAATAAAAACAATCCTATTACTGGTACAAATAACTTGACTGAATTATGTCTATGCCCTGGAACTTCATCAAAGGCCACATTTAGGAATGAAAGACTACTTTGTTTGTGGAAAAAAATTCTTAGCAACAAAGAATTCAGGCTGCTGGATGGATTTTCTTTGGGGGGGGATTGCATTTAGTCAAAATTACAACAAGACTCAGGACCAAAAAAAGAAGTAGGGCAGAAAGGTTTGGAAAATCTGTAGTCTGGAACAAATGTGTGTTGGCAAGAAAAGGGTAACAACCACTATAGAAAGGTATAGCTCTGTAACCACTTGCTAAAAGGATCAGCACAGAGGTTAATACTCAGGATAGTTAGAAAAATTCCTCAAGGACATCCCAGAAACTTTCCAGGCTTCTTCTTCCATCACAATCCCAGAGGCTTTCTGTGGCAGAACTGTTTCATGGACCATGCTTTGGGCACTCTCCAGGGGCTTAATGACCAGGGCCACCTCAGGATTCTTGTTTTCTGGTGAAATGCTTTGACAGGTGCTATAGCCATGTTTCAAACAGGCTCAAGTGCAGCTGGTACTGACAGCAGACCTCCCTGTCCACATTGTCCTCATTTTGCAGAATGTGAATTATAGGGTCATGGAAGCTTCCATCAAGATTTCAAAGAAGAGCCTAGGAAGCTAGGCAGAATTTTAAAATAGGATCAGAGTCCTTGCAGAGATTGTCCATTGGGGAATGACTAGAGGACCTATAGTAATTGAGCTATAGAACTGACTACAGAAAGGTGGAGCAATCTGCAACATGACTTGGCAATTCACAGCATGCCAGAAGTCTTTCCCAAGTACCAATTTCAGAGCAACCATGTGGCCTATAACCAGAAAAGCCATGGAGATAGGGCTGCCAGAGGCCTAGGGGGATGTATGTTCAGTATGCCAGATTTGGAACCTTAAGATTTAAGGTCTTGCTTTTGACAGATTACTACTTTTCTCTTTCCTATTTATCCCTTTTGTGACAGGAATGTTTACTGTATCCTTGCCCTGGCACTATATCTCAGAAATGTAGAAATTTTTGTTTCATTTTTCAGGGGTTCACAGCTGAAAGACTTTGCCTGTATCTCAGATGAGATATTGAACTTGAACTTTTGAGTAATGTCAGTACAAGTTAACACTTCAGGACTGTTGGAGATGGAATGAAAACACTTTGCATGGTGAGTAGAACATGAACCTTGAAATCCAGGGTAAGAGGTCTATAGCTGGATGTTTGTTTCCCAAAGGTTGATGTATTGGAAGCTTTGTCTCCAGAGTGGAAATGCTACAAGGTAGTGAGATCTAAGAATTGAGGCCTAGGTAAAGGCCTTTCCCTGCACCCTGTCTTCCTATCTCACTATGTGATATCTTTCTCTCACATATGGTCTGGCCATGATGTCATCTACCGCAATGCGATATAGTCATTTAAGTACTGAAAAGCTGTAATCATTTACTAAGGAGAATGCCCCTTGCCAATAGTTGAAAAATAGTATCATATTTTAGTTTTTGTTTTCTGATTACTGGTGATACTGATTACCTTGTGACATTTATTGACTATATTTTTTCTGTAAATTTTTATTTCATGCACATTATGTATTTTTTTTCAGGCAGTTTACTTTTATTGGTTCTTAAAACATATTATATATAGAATGATTGTAGCTCCATTTATTATATATTAGGAAAATATAGTTTCCATTTATATTTTACTTCTCTGATCTATTTTAGTGGCATTTAAACCACACAGGAATTTTTAATTTTATAGTAAAATTAGTCAACTTTTTCCTTTCTGACTTTCCTTTCTTTCTCGCTTACGAATGCTCTTGCTATTATAGATTTATTCTCCCATATACTCTCTTAATTTCTTCTAATAATTCTCAAATTATCTTTGATTCTCAAATTATCTTGATTTTTAAAAAAATATGTATTTTTTAGTTGTAGTTGGATACAATACCTTTATTTCACTTATTTGTTTTTATGTAGTGCTGAGGATCAAACTCAGGGCCTCTCACATGCTAGGTGAGTGCTCTACTGCTGAGCCACAAATGCCGCCCCAAATTATCTTGCTGTTAAAACCCATTACTTTTTGCAGCAGCTTGCAGCCACATTACTTTTGTGAATATATTCCATGTGAATATTCAACTGCAATTATTATCCACTAAAAATCATATCATTTTTATTCTGTTATGTTCTATCTGCTACCTATCTGATTTCAGTAAATAATCCATGTTTATTCAAAAGCAAATGTATAATATTCTTTATGAATTTATATAACACATTTTGTTCAGTCTCATGAAAATAATATTTTATCTCTCATGGAAAAATTCAAAAATTGATCTGATATTTGCTTTTCATTATTTTTTCAAATGAACATATCATAACCTATTGAGGTGATGATTCTTGCCAAAGGTCATAAAAAGAATTGTGCATGAGGCTAAAACTCATGGTCCCAGTTACTCGTATGTGTATGTGTGTGTTTCCTCACTGAAATACATTATTTTAGGCTTAAAAGGGAAAATGTTTACAGAGAAATATGTAGGAAAGTTACAGAAGAAAGATTCTAATCAAAGTTATGTATTTAATCTTCCACTTCCGTTCCCCAGCTGGAATCTGAATTCTTCCTCATTCTACTGTTTTAGATGAGAACAGCTGCTTGTGATGACATAGGCAGACTTCTCTAGCCTTCTGCTTCAGGCAGCAGTTTACGCCTTTCTCTTTGAAATTAACTGGAACCATTTTAAGCATTTTCTGTTTCCTCTAGGCACATGAAATACCAGGATAAGGCTTAAAGCATCTGTCCTTCTCAAAATTATATGAAGTTTTTACAATGTTTCTTGATTATTTGAGGGCCAGAAAATTAAGAAGGTAAGAAGTTCATAGCTACATTAGGTCAAGAAAAAAAATATGGAAAATGTTCAGTGTTTAGAGTATAGAAGAAGTTGGCACTTGGAGAGAGGAAGGTGCAGAGATGGTCCCATGCAAATACAATTTACCTTAAATTTAGAAACCATGAACAAAGTAATAGACATCATTCCTTTGCTGTGCTGGTGAAATAATCCAGTATGCTCTGGATTTTCCTACAGCATTAATTCCTCTATGGACATTTTCTGCCCACTCAGCCCAAAAGACTCCATTCTAACACAGTCTTCCCTTCTGCTTCCTAATCAGCCTGCCCTCCTTCCCACTCGGTCCCACTCAGAAGATCCTATTATTACTCTCTTTTGGTGATGTTCCTGTAATACTTGCAAAGGCAGAATCTTCCTTGTTAATGGCCTTCCCAGGTGACACAGATTCAAAATATAATTTGTGAACTACAGACATATTGTATTCTCTGTCTCTATATAATAAGGAATTAAAGGAGTCAACACCCAGGGACAGAAGTTCCCCAAATGGGGAAAGAAATTCTTTGGGAAAGTAAGTTGTGACAGCTTTCATCATCTCACCAATCCAATCTTGTAAAAATTATTTCATGCTTATGATCACAGTATGGTGTTAGGCACAAGAAGTATACTTTATAATTTGAAATTAATATTCTCTTACCCTATAGAGTATATAAAATAACTACATTCTAATATATACATGAAAGAATTTTAATGTCATGATTTCCTAGTAGCCACATTAAATGACAAATCTAATGATTCAATTGTTTTCAGAAAAGGTGGATTAAAGTGTGTGCAAAAGTCATATCTGGTAGGAATTTCTCAATTTTTTACTGGCATAAAGCATAAACAGTATAATAAGGACTAACATAGGACTACTACTCCTTCTGAAAATCTCTTGTTGTGTCTCAGTATGAGATCAAGTCTGTTACACAGATGGGTTACCAAAAGCTGTATAAGTATTTGTCCTTTTTAAATACATACCCCTATAAAAATGTTTAGCATTTATTTAACATTAGAGCATTTTTCTCCTCTGATAATATGGATAAATATGCTCTTGCTTCTTCCTGAAAACATATTTCACCAACATGAATTTTGGCAGCCATCCAGTAATATACAGAGTTTATACTTGAGACTAAAAATGGAGTAAGAAATACATGGAAGAGCATTCTTTCTCCATCTAGTTGATTTCACAATTCAAAAAAAAAATCACCTGTTCAAAGACACATGTGAAATTTGAAACTGGAATCAGATGAGTTCATTTGAAACAAGAAGATAAATTAAGAATATTCATTTAAATGACCAGACAGCACATTCCTGAGACTTTTCAATCTGTTTGATTTTTTGCTAACAGGCCAATGTGATACTCATCCTTTTTCTTCATTCATGCATATTAAATATACAGGGTGAGGAGGAGGAGTTTCTTTGTGGAACATTCATCTAAGCACATAACATAATGTGACTAGTTTGACTCCAAATATCTACTTTAATTTCCCCTCCTCCTTTCTGCTTATCACCTTCCTATACTCCAATGATCTTCCTTTTACCTTAATGGTATACTTTTCCCCACCCTCCCTAATTTCCACATATGACGGAAGAAGGAATATATGGTAATATATTCCTTCCAAACATAACGACACTTTTCTTTCTGACTGTGGCTTATTTCACTCAGTATGATACTTTCCAGATCCATCCATTTTCTTTCAAATGGTATAATTTAATTATTTATTATGACTTAATAAAATTCCCTATGTTTACATATGCTATATTTTCTTTATCAATCTATCTGTTGATGGGCTGTTTCCATAACTTAGCTATTTTGAATTGTTCTGTGACAAACATAGGTATCATGTATCTCTAAATTATGATGATTTTAATTATTTTGGATAAATAACAAGTAGCGGTACCAAGGTGCCAAAAACATGTTGAAGAAAAGACAGTCTTCATGAAAAATGTTCCTAGGAAAATTGGAAAACCATATGTTAAAGAATGAAACTAGGCTCTATCTTTTAACTGGTACAAAAGTCAACTCAAAATGGAACAAATATCAGAAATTTTGCAAACACTAGGAAAAAAACAAAATAAAAACATAGGGGAATCACAGTTTCATGAAGGCAAAGGGAAAAAAAATTCCTAGTTAATATACCTATAGTTCAGGAAATAATACCAAGAATCAATTATTGGGATAACATTAAAATAAAATCATCTGTACAGCAAAGGAAACAATTATCAGAGAGAAGAGATAGCATACACAGTGGGAGAAAGTCTTTGTCTGGTACTATCCTGACAGAGGATTAATATACAGAAATTATGAAGAACTCACAAACTCAATACCCCCAAAAGCAAATAACCCACTCTATAAATGGGTGAATTAACTGAACAGATAATTTTCTTTTTTTCCACATTTTTATTGGTGCATTATAGTTGTCCATACTGATGGATTTGTTGTTACATATTTTTACATGCATACAGTATAACGTTATAATTTGGCCAATATCACTCTCTAGCATTTCTCCCCTCCCTCTGTGCTTCCCACCCCTGGGTCCCTTATCTCTACTGATCTCCCTTTAATTTTTAGGAGATCCACCCCCACCTTTTTTTTTCCTATCTACCTTCCACACATGAGGGGAAACATATGATCCTTAACCTTCTGAGTTTGACTTACTTTGTTTAACATGACGGTCTCTAGTTCCATCCATTTTCCTGAAAATGCAAAAATTTCATTCTTTATGGCTTAATAAAACTCCATTTTTATATATACCACATTTTTCTTTATCTATTCATCCATTGATAGTCATCCATTAATAGGCTGGTTCCATAATTAGGCTATTGTGAATTGTCTGCTATAAACATGGGTATGTATGTATCACCATAGTAAGATGACTAATTCTTCAGTGTAAATACTGAGAAGTGGTATAGCTGGGTCAAATGTTTGTTCCATGCCTAGTATTTTGAGGCATCTCCATTTTAATTTCCATAGTGGTTGTATTGACATAAACTCCCACCAACAGTGTAAAAGTATTCCTTTTTCTATATATCCTCTCCAACATTGTTTGTATCCTTGGTGAGTAGTATTCTATTTTCTGAAATGAAATCTGAGTGTAGTTTCATTTGCATTTCCCTAATTACTAACAATGTTGAGCATTTTTTTATATTTTTTGCCATTTATATCTCTTCTTGGGGGGAGGAGGAAGCATCTATTAAGTTTATTGCCCAATTATTAATTGGGTTATTAGAGTTCTCAAGTAGTTTTTAAATTTTTTTGGTTATTTTTATTTTAGATGACAGTACAAATCACTTTAACTTAATTATAAAAGCAAGGAATATATCTTAGTGTATAAAGTTTCTTGAGCAATTCATATACTGGATATATCAATCCTCTGTCAGAAAAGTAGCTCACAAATATTTTCTCCCATTCTGTGGGTACTCTCTTCACATTCCTGTTTACTTTGCTGTGCAAAATTTTGCAATTTTATGCTGTCCCATCTATTAACTCTTGACATTAATTCCTGAGCTTTAGGGTTCTTATTGATAAAGTTATTGCGTATCCTAAAAGCTGGTGTGTTGACCCTATATTTTCTTCTAAGAGTAACTAAACAAACAAACAAAAAATTCCAAAAGAAGAAACATGAATGGCCAACAATAGGAAAAAATATTCAATAACTTTGGTCATCAGGGAAATACAAATCAAACTACACTGAGATTGTATTTCACTCAATTACGATTGGATATCATCAAGAATCCAAGTTACAATAAATGGTATAGAGAATGCAGGAGAAAATGAACTCTTATGCAAATATCTTTGTGGCAATGTAAATTAGTGCTGCTACTATAATCATATCAGTATGGAAGTTCCTCAAAAAACTAAAATTTGATACTTGCCTTTTAATGATAAATAAAAATTGGATTGCTTTTGTCATAGATCAGATATATAAGACAGTGTAAAACTGATTTATTTGCTACTCTAAAGATGTAGTAAGATAGGGAATGATTCTGTTATAATATCACTTGTGGCTCACCCAAGTTCTTCCTCATTAGAAAACTCTATATTTGGAGATAACTAAGAAAGTTTTTTCTGTCCTAACCCTGCCAAAGCTCTCCTTTCTCCTTTGTCCATTTTGTGTGATCTATTGTCCATATTTTGCTTTGAATACTGATTCATATCTTATACCTGCAATCCATGTTAGAAAATCAACCTTTCTATAAATTATGTAAAGATGCAAAGGCATTATTGTCTTTGCAGAATTCTAGTCAATTATAGTGTTGTACAAATCTGTACAAGTTTTAAAACTCAAATTAATTTTCTTAAGACGCTATCTTTAAAACTTCCTGTTCTAGATGTTTGCTAGTAATACACAAAAATGTTATTATGGCAAGGATATGATAGACCTTGGATAAAGTTAAACAGAAAACACAGGCAAATTAATTATCATAGAGCCTATCAAATAGTGAGTTCTCTAAAACAATTAGCTGCTATAATTATCCCAGTAGAAAATTATAACTCCACTTGCTGTGTGATTTAGGGCAACATTCTTAATCTCTTTGAGCACAGAACTCCCATACTGATATCTGTTGATTATGGTATATCAATGGGGTGTGTTGGTATACAGCTTGAATCAAATTACTTATATGATATAGTACAGTATTTGAAAATTGTTGATATACTTCATATTTGATCCATTCCTTGTGTTGTATGATTAATCATCATTTTAGCTATTCCTTAATCATACAGTCATTTAATACAAATGTAATATGTCATCTATATGATCATAGTGGGAACGATCTATATGCTTACTGGACTGTAAAATCAAAATCAAGTTTCTAAAATAATTTTGTTGTTAGGCAGAGAAGTTGCCAGTTTATAAGGTGAACTATAGGTAAAAGTCTTTTTGATGTAGTTAGTGATGTTTGCTTGACCTCTACCAAGGAATGTTGCCAAGATCCTAAATGTTGATTTGGTTTAGTGTTTTCTCTCCCATATGCTCCAGAATTTTCTTGAAGGAGCAAGATGTAATTGCAATTTAAATTATGTTGACCTTCAGATGATTCTCATGAAAACGTCAAAGGATAGAGGAGGGTAGACTGCTGCAGGCTACTCCCTGCCTGGTATTATATGGGCAATAAGTTTGTGCATTTCCCTTTAATAATTATTGCATATTTTAGTGTCCACTTTGTACTAAATTTTGCACTACATAAGACTGGGAAATAAAAATATTTAACCTCAAATAACTTATAGTTGACTGATGACTGGATCTGAAGCATTGACACCACTGTGAACAGTATAAAGCAACATATAATTGAGCATTATATTTGGTATTACAGCATATAAGTAAAGGTTCTGTAACCAAAAGCTTGGTCCTTGTTCCCAATGCCAATTAATGCCAATTAAAATAATGAGAACACAATTTTGAGGGGAACAAAAAGAAGATTTATTGCTTTGCTAGCAAAGGAGAAACACAGGGGACTCCTGTTCTAAAGGCCATGACTCTCTCCATCAGGAGGGACATTTAAAGGAAATCTTCAAGGGTTACATTCCAGGTGTGTGCTGGTAGGGGTCCCAGGGGCCCTGATGACATGTTGGGATTCACTTATTAATTTGGGTGATATTCATTTCCCAGATTCTCAGCAGGCATCTTCTTCCTTTAGTTGGTGTGTTTAAGGGAAATTAATTAGGGGAAGAAAAGATTATACTCTCTCTCTAATCTTGGTAGGGAGGGTGAGAGGGGAGAAGAGAATGAGGGCTCTATTCAGAAGGTGAAGGGACCACTGTTACAGTTTTGACATGCCTAAGTGTGTGGGCCAATGGAAGGATACGTGAAGATTTAGTTATGCAGAAAGTGGGACATAAGTTAATTGATATAATTCTGATAATCAGAGGGACAACAGAAATGTTCATTCATTTGATTTATATGTTTAATAAACACTCATGTAACACTTCATAGACATCAGGTACTGATGGAAGCAACTCATTTACTCTTTATACAAACTTATCATCCCCACTTTAAAGTTAAGTAAACTAAAATGAGATTTTTCTAGATGATTAGCTTAATGTGCACAGATATTCTATGTGGAAAGCACATTGTATATTTCCCATAAAATGTAAATGCAAGCATGACTAGATGCACCAAATATATGCTAGTTAGAGAAAGATTTTATAGGAATATATTATCAAGAAAATTAAAAGTCAAGTAGAGAGAATTGAATTGCCCATTTGAAATCACTGAAAGTTTTTGAACAGGGAAATAACATGATGAAGAGCAGTATTTTAGACAGATTAGTCTAACAGTGATGTGTGGGATGAAAAGTAGAAGACACTATGTAATGGGACAAGTTGTTATGGAAGGGAAAGGCTGGTCAGAGAAGGCAGCTAAAAGCTTCTTTAGTAACCCAGGAATGAGATAACAAGCTCCTGAACTCAAGTGTTAATGGAAACAGAGAGACTAATTTTAAGAAAAAGTAAAAGAAAAATAACAGAAATTGTTGAGTACAGAAGATTAGAAAGAAAAAAAAGTCAGGTAATGGTTTTGAGTATCAGTAACTAAGAGGATGTTGTACTTCTGACAAAGATAAGGATGTCAGAAAGGCACTCTATTAATTATTCTACTAAATGATCTGCTGGTAAGATGGAACCATTCTTTTCCATGTGTCTGCCTCTCACACTCTGTCTCTGAGTTAGCTTTTTGGAGCTGCGGTGTTCCCAGCTTTATTGCACTGGCATTGGGGACTTGAACCCAGACATACAAGGAACATCCTATACCTTGGATATGGGAATTCTAAACATGGCAAATGTGTTTTAAATAATATATTATGTGATTATATAATGTGCCATAAACCTGGGATGCATTGAACACATTCATAATGGGCAGTACTAGACTCAAATTAGCAAATAAAGCCATGCATTCTGCCAAATAGATTGAACTTCCACAACTTTCTGCCACATTAAACTGTTTTCTTCAGTCTGCTAATTGGCTCATGCTCCCCCCACCATTAATTTTTCCTAATAGGTGGCAAAGGCTGCTTTGCTATTTGTTCCCAAAAGGAAAAAAAAAAAAGAAAGCTTTGACAAATAGCATTACTCATACAGTTTCTTTTCTAGCCATATGATGAGGCTGTTAAAATGTGTTTCATACTAATATACCATAGAGAATGAATGACTCTGGGCAAAGGCTTTTTGAAAAGTGCCTCTCTGTTCTATACAATGCTTACTAAGAGAAATTCTTTTTGGGCCAACTTGTCCTCTACTATTCTTTTCTACTGCTGAACTTCTTTTCCACATCATCTATAATATTTGATGAACTCTATATCTATCCCATGGAACTACCATTTGCATTCTATATAAAATATATGATTTTTCTGCCAATTGCTGATTGAAAAATAACATTAAGTAAATTAATTATAAGTAAATGAATAAATAAAATAAATATTACAAGGATGAATATATTGTATTATATATAAAAGTTACTCACATAAATATAATGGCAAGCACTACTATTGTGAGGCCTCTGCTATTACTGGCTTGGAATTAGGGAATATTTGCTCAAGATTGATGATAGTTATTTCAATGATTTTTTTCAAAAGTTGCTTATAGAGACACAAGTAAGATGAAAGGCCTATATTTAAAAGTGTTCCTGCCCGTATGACTGACACAGGTGTACTTTAAATCAAAATAGCTTCTTTCTATTTTGCTTTCCTTTTAGGTTGAATAATGAAATGAGATTGGTTATTTCACTTTGATGTTTTTCTTTTTGATTTTAGGATCCACTTAGGATGATGCCATTAAGTTTTGGTTCCTCCATGGTGACCCACAGTGACTTGTCAAGGTTTAATGATAAAATATTATGAAATTTTTTTATTCACTTATATAACCAATTCTGTCTTGCCTGCAGTTCAGTGTTCCCATTTAAGCTAATGGATGTAGGTATTTATGGCAAAGAAAGAGTGAAGCACAGAAGAATTGGTAAGTCCCTCCTTTAACAATACAATTTAATTCAATAAGTTGATGTTCTATATGTTGGTGAAACTGAGAAAAGTCCTTGGCCACTATTGAGAAAAGTGAGAGGAAAATGTTGTCCTTTGGGATTTCAGCATTCCAAATATTCTGTTCTGGGTGCTCTGTAGTTGAGTCAGTTTTTTTAGGACCTATTTTCATTCTGCCTCTCTGTAAAACACAATTTATAACACTGATTTTTCTAATCTCCTTAAATTTTTCTTTTATAAAGGGGAAAAATGAAGTATTTGTTTAGAAGGATAAAGTGGGGAAAATGTGTCATTTAGATCCCCAATCAGTAAAAGTTTGAAAATTAAGCTTATTGCCAACAAATGCATTTTGGAATGCATTTCTCCTCAAGTGATATTTATCAAGTGCCCATATGTACATGGCGCCATGCTAAGTACTATAAGATACAAATTAAATAGATGTGGTTTCTGCTATCTGCCAGTTCACATCTTCCTTCCATTCAAATGTTCTAGTAGAGTGCTTAAAAGGGCAAAATCAGATCATGAAGGTTATATCTCTCTCCCTCAAGAATAGGTTATTGAGGTTGCTCTTGATGTGCTTGGCTGGGTGAGAGATGCAGGAGAAGTGGCCAGGGCACTCTTTGTGCCTTTCCTCTGCTCAATATTTGCAAAAAGGATCTAAGCATCTGATATGTTAACTGGAAATTCCAAATATTTTTCTGGTTAGTATCACTGGTGCTAAGAGAAGAGAACATCTATCTGTTTGGAGGTTGAGAGCTGATTGCTTGAAAAAGCAACTTCCCCTCTGTGCATATTACCCCAGAGTCTTTAAAGAAATAAAATTCTTCACCTCTATTACAATCTCAGTGATAAATCCACATGCTCTTTGCTAGTCACTACTGCAGACTTATAAGTCTTCTAGACAGATTATTATTAAATTACTTTAAGTGGCCATGAAATAGACATAGTATGATGCGAAGAGCTCAGACAGAAAATTAGAAGAACTGGATTTTAGATCTGGCTCAGATACTAAATAGATAGTTAACTAGGCCTAGTCATTTACATTTGGACTTTAGTATCTTTCTGAAATTTAAAAATTTGTAGTAAATGTTTTTCAATTATATGTAAGCTGTGGAAATACATGTAAGCTGACCACTACATGAAACTTGTTAAGTGATCTAAGACTAAGCAACAGGAGAGGACATCTCATTTTGTGGTTTATCCTATGTATCAATGTCTTCATAATCTATTCTGCAATATAGGAGGTGACCAGTTTTGAAGTCAAACATTGTAAAAATCAGCAAGTGATCAGATTAAGATCAAGAAAGGTAGCTTAGAATCACAATAGGAAAAAAATCATTTGTTTAAGCAAAAGCATTGTAAATGAAAGAGGCTAGATAGCAACTACTTTTACATTATGGACAAGTAAAATTATTTGAAATGCAAAAACTTGGAGTTTAGGGTATTGCCCAAAATCATTTGAAGTATAGTTTGCTTTGCTTTCAGTAGGAGGAGCACAGACATCAGATCCTAATTTCTCCTTCCTTTTGGATGACATGATAAGTGGCAAATGGGAAGAGTACAGCTATTTCCATTAATTCTTTTTTAAAAATGTTTATTTTTTAGTTGTAGTTGGACACAATATCTTTATTTCACTTATTTATTTTTATGTGGTGCTGAGGATAGAACCTAGGATCTCGCTCGTGCAAAGCGAGCTCTCTACTGCTAAGCCACAACCCCAGCCCCTCCATTAATTCTTAAAGGAAAACAACAGACTTAAGATAAGGGAATATGGAAGAGTCCCTAAAACAGCATACTTTGCCTGTCTTTTTCTTTAACAGAAAAAAATATTTATGATTCTCACATGTGAGGAAAAAATACAATTCAGGTACTAAATATTTGTTAACATCTATTTTTCTTTTACTTTAGAAACATCACCTTTTATAGAATATGTCTCAGAAATTATGTTTCTGTTCATTTTTTCATACATTGGTTAAAAATATAATCAAAGAGTATCGGAGCTCAGACTACCTTAGTGATCACAGAAATTTACCTGTTTATTTTCCATTAGAGCAAGTCATGTCTACACATGTGACTTACCTAATTTATTACAATTTTTATTTGCAAAGTCATGCTTAGAATATAACATGAATTCTGAAAACTAGTAGATGGAGATAGGATGAAAAGTAGAAAAACAAGGGAAAAGGAATAGCAAATCTGGAAAAAATAACATAAAATATACATTTTTTTTTTCTAAATCAGGGTTTAGCACACTACAATCCCTGACCAATACAACCTGTTTCTGTATAGCCCTCAAGTTAAGAATGACTTTTTTTTGTTTTAATTAGTTACACATGACAGTACAATGATCTTGACATATCATACATTTGAATCAGATGGAGTATATTTTCTCATTATTCTGAGTGTATAGGTTGCAGGTTGAAGAGTGACATTTTAATTTTTAAAGATTAATTTGAAAAATAAAAGAATATGTGACAGAAACTGTATGTGTCCCATAAAACCTAGAAGATTTACTATCTGGTCTTTTACAGAAAACTTTCATCAATCCCAGATTAAAATACTTCTCTCAGATCACAGACATGGTATGTCTAAGCAAAATGAAAATGAACTTCAGAACAATCCCACAGGGCCTGTATTTATTCAGTAAAAGTTTTCTCCATCCATATTCCATTTCAATCTATTGCATCCAATTCTTTGACCATTGAAACCAAAAGAAAATGTTTTTTTTGTTTATTTGTTTGTTTGTTTATTTGTTTTTTGTTTTTCAGAGACCACCAAAACCTTATGCTCAGGAATAAAATACAATGTTCATAATAATTCAAAGGGTCAGAAACAGAATTATGGTCCCCTTGCTCTTTTCTTCCTCTAGTTTTTGATTTCACATTTTGAAGAGTTGCCAGGTTCCACCATGTTTATTTTCCCTTTTTTTCTTTTAGAAAATTTGTATTATGTTGAACCATCTAAAATTGGTAATATTCAAATATTTTTGACTTATGAAATAGCATGGTCTCATGGTTCAATTTAATAATTAGCATTCTGGTTGCCATTTCTTCTTTTGTTTTTGCTTTTCATTGTTTTTATATATTTAATTTTTAAGCAATTCTTTTGTCTGAGCTTACCCAGCTCCGAATTTTTCCAAGTTTCTTTATACGATGTAGGCTTGGTTTCTAAATTTATAATACTTGTCTAAATTTGCAAAATAATAGTCAACTGAAGCTACTCTATCTCATACAGAATGTACTGACTTAGCCTTTACTATCTACAGGCATACACAGTGGTACTCAAAGAACTTCAGAACAATCCCACAGGCCTGTATTCATTCAGCAACAGTTTTCTCCATCTATATTCCATTCAAATTCAATTCAGTTCTCTGGAAAACAAATTGCTTCTGTTGTCACTTTTGGATCATCTAATATCACGGATATGTATAGTTTATCTAACAACACATAACCTTAACAAAATATTTTCCACACATTGTACAACCACAAGACTGGGATCTTAATTAGAATAATATATACTCTGTGTTTGTATAAATATGCCAAAATATACTCTACTGTCATATATATCTAAGAAGAACATATACAATTTTGAATAAACAAACTTTAGCCAATTATAAGACATAAAAAATAGAGGGATGGTGTAAATATTTTAGCAACCAAGTTTTATCATCTATGGCTTCATATGGCATAGACTAATTGAAGTAAACAATCAACCTTCATCATTCTGAACTTTTCTTATTTTAAGTGTAACTCAACCAAGTTTGCAGAAATGAGTTTTACTGTGAAGATATATGGTCAATTTGAATTAAAAATGATTCATTGTTTGCCTGTATATTATGCATCATGATGTAGCAGTGCAAAGACCAACAGGGCAGCATGTATAGATTTATTTTCACATTTTTATGTTTGTGAATATAGTTATTGATTATGTCAGTATACTTAAAATGAGATTTAAGGAAAGAAAATTTTAAAGCATTATAGTGTAGAGTAAAGCATTTTGGCTTATTGTAATAGCTTAAGCATTCAATTTTTAATCATGACAATCTGAATTTGTATTTTAGTTCCTTCTCTTACTAGTTATATGTACTTTGGGGCTATTATATTATGTTCATTTTTCTGTATAAAATGGAGATATCACCTACCCCATAGATTTCTGGTGAATGTAAGTATGTAGTAAATGTAAAATAAGTATTCAATAATAGTTTTGGAATTTATATATTTAGAAATAAATCAATGATAAAAGAAGGAAGGAAAAATCCTACATCACATGGAAAATGAACAATATGTTACTGAATGATCAATGGGTTACAGAAGACATAAAGGAGGAAATCAAAAAATTCTTAGAGATAAATGAAAATACAGACACAACATATCGGAATCTATGGGACACAATGAAAGCAGTTTTAAGAGGAAAATTCATCGCCTGGTGGTCATTCCTCAAAAAAAGAAAAAACCAACAAATAAATAACTCACACTTCATCTCAAAGCCCTAGAAAAGGAAGAGCAAAACAACAGCAAATGTAGCAGAAGGCAAGAAATAATTAAAATCAGAGCAGAAATCAATGAAATTGAAACAAAAGAAACTATTGAAAAAATTAACAAAACTAAAAGTTGGTTCTTCGAAAAAATAAATAAGATCGACAGACCTTTAGCCATGTTAATGAAGAGAAGAAGAGAGAGAACTCAAATTACTAACACACAGGATGAAAAAGGCAATATCACAACAGATGCTACAGAAATACAGAAGACAATTAGAAATTACTTTGAAAACCTATATTCCAATAAAATAGAAGATCGTGAAGACATCGATAAATTTCTTAAGTCATATGATTTGCCCAGACTGAGTCAGGAGGATACACACAATTTGAACAGACCAATATCAATGGATGAAATTGAAGAAGCCATCAAAAGACTACCAACCAAGAAAAGCCCAGGACCGGTATACAACGGAGTTTTACAAAATCTTTAAAGAAGAATTAATACCAATACTTTTCAAGTTATTTCAGGAAATAGAAAAATAGGGAGCTCTTCCAAATTCATTCTATGAGGCCAACATCACCCTGATTCCGAAACCAGACAAAGACACCTCAAAGAAAGAAAACTACAGACCAATATCTCTAATGAACTTAGATGCAAAAATCCTCAATAAAATTTTGGCGAATCGAATACAAAAACACATCAAAAAAATTGTGCACCATGATCAAGTAGGATTCATCCCTGGGATGCAAGGATGGTTCAATATATGGAAATCAATAAATGTTATTCACCACATCAATAGACTTAAAGATAAGAACCATATGATCATCTCGATAGACGCAGAAAAAGCATTTGACAAAATACAGCATCCCTTTATGTTCAAAACACAAGAAAAACTAGGGATAACAGGAACTTACCTTGACATTGTAAAAGCTATCTATGCTAAGCCTCAGGCTAGCATCATTCTGAATGGACAAAAGTTAAAGGCATTCCCTCTAAAATCTGGAACAAGACAGGGATGCCCTCTATCACCACTTCTATTCAATATAGTTCTCGAAACACTGGCCAGAGCAATTAGACAGACGAAAGAAATTAAAGACATAAAAATAGGAAAAGAAGAACTTAAATTATCACTATTTGCAGATGACATGATTCTATACCTAGAAGACCCAAAACGGTCTACAAAGAAACTACTAGAACTAATAAATGAATTCAGCAAAGTGGCAGGATATAAAATCAACACTCATAAATCAAAGGCATTTCTGTATATCAGCGACAAAACTTCTGAAATGGAAATGAGGAAAAACACTCCATTCACAATATCCTCAAAAAAAATAAATAAAATACTTGGGAATCAACCTAACAAAAGAGGTGAAATATTTATACAATGAAAACTACAGAACCCTAAAGAGAGAAGTAGAAGAAGATCTTAGAAGATGGAAAAATATACCCTGTTCATGGATAGGCAGAACTAACATTATCAAAATGGCGATATTACCAAAAGCTCTCTATAGGTTTAATGCAATGCCAATCAAAATCCCAATGGCATTTCTTGTAGAAATAGATAAAGCAATCATGAAAATCATATGAAAAAATAAAAGACCCAGAATAGCAAAAGCAATTCTAAGCAGGAAGTGTGAATCAGGCGGTATAGCGATACCAGATTTCAAACTATATTACAGAGCAATAGTGACAAAAACAACATGGTACTGGTACCAAAACAGGCGGGTGGACCAATGGTATAGAATAGAGGACACAGAGACTAATCCACAAAGTTACAACTATCTTATATTTGATAAAGGGGCTAAAAGCATGCAATGGAGGAAGGATAGCATCTTCAACAAATGGTGTTGGGAAAACTGGAAATCCATATGCAACAAAATGAAACTGAATCCCTTTCTCTCGCCATGCACAAAAGTTAACTCAAAATGGATCAAGGAGCTTGATATCAAGTCAGAGACTCTGCATCTGATAGAAGAAAAAGTTGGCTCAGATCTACATATTGTGGAGTCGGGCTCCAAATTCCTTAATAGGACACCCATAGCACAAGAGTTAATAACAAGAATCAACAAATGGGACTTACTTAAACTAAAAAGGTTTTTTCTCAGCAAGAGAAAAAATAAGAGAGGTAAATAGGGAGCCTACATCCTGGGAACAAATTTTTACTCCTCACACTTCAGATAGAGCCCTAATATCCAGAGTATACAAAGAACTCAAAAAACTAGACAATAAGATAACAAATAACCCAATCAACAAATGGGCCAAGGACCTGAACAGACACTTCTCAAAGGAGGATACACAATCAATCAACAAGTACATGAAAAAATGCTCACCATCTCTAGCAGTCAGAGAAATGCAAATCAAAACCACCCTAAGATACCATCTCACTCCAGTAAGATTGGCAGCCACTATGAAGTCAAACAACAACAAGTGCTGGAGAGGATGTGGAGAAAAGGGTACACTTGTACATTGCTGGTGGGACTGCAAATTGGTGCGGCCAATTTGGGAAGCAGTTTGGAGATTCCTGGGAAAGCTGGGAATGGAATCACCATTTGACCCTGCTATTGCCCTTCTTGGACTATTCCCTGAAGACCTTAAAAGAGCATGCTACAGGGATACTGCCACATCGATGTTCATAGCAGCACAATTCACAATAGCTAGACTGTGGAGTCAACCCAGATGCCCTTCAATAGATGAATGGCTAAAAAAAAATGTGGCATCTATACACAATGAAGTACTATGCAGCAATAAAAAATGACAAAATCATAGAATTTGCAGGGAAATGGATGGCACTAGAGCAGATTATGCTTAGTGAAGCTAGCCAATCCCTAAAAAACAAATACTAAATGTCTTCTTTGATATAATGAGAGCAACTATGAACAGAGCAGGGAGGAAGAGCAGGAAGAAAAGATTAACATTAAACAGAGACATGAGATGGGAGGGAAAGGGAGAGAAAAGGGAAATTGCATGGAAATGAAGGGAGACCCTCATTGCTATACAAAATTACATATAAGAGGTTGTGAGGGGAATGGGAAAATAAACAAGGAGAGAAATGAATTACAGTAGATGGGTAGAGAGAGAAGATGGGAGGGGAGGGGAGGGGGGATAGTAGGGGATAGGAAAGGTAGCAGAATACAACAATTACTAATAGGGCATTATGTAAAATTGTGGATGTGTAACTGATGTGATTCTGCAATCTGCATTTGGGGTAAAATTGGGGGTTCATAACCTACTTCAATCTAATGTATGAAATATGATATGTCAAGAGCTTTGTAATGTTGTGAACAACCAATAAAAAAAATGAAAAAAAAAACCAAACCTATATTGCTTGCCACAAAAAGAAGGCAGTTAAAATAAAAATGAAAGACATTCCACGAATCAAACCAGACAGTCTTGCCTGCATGGTCGATATAGTGAGACCCTTAATGAGTCTTTCATTCCTCTTGAGTCATGCTTTTTGGCCATATGACCTGAGTTCCTCTCACTCACTAGGCAAAGCCCACATCTCCATCTCTGGATTCTGAAGCAGCCAGCGTACCTCCTCTGCCAGGGCTGTGGCACAAGATTTGAGACTGAGAAGCATGAGAAGCTCTGGTGTGGCTGGTCACTCCTCTGCAGTGAGAACGTACCCGGGCTAGCCTGCTGGAGCCAATGTAAGAAGTCCACCGAGCAGTCTGTGACCCCAGCTAAGAGCCGGCAGAGAATCTAACTACCAGACTTGTCAGCCCTGCTAGATCAAGACCAGAGGAACCCTGGTTTTCCAGGCCAAAGGCAGACTCCAGAGTTAAAATAAATGTTTATTGTTAAAAGGCAGAGAATTTTTTTTTTTTTGCAGGGGGGTGGCTTGTTATATACATTGATGTGGCACAAAAAAATAGAAATAATAATAAAAATAAATTAGCATGTATGATAATGAATTGATGATAATCTCTAAATTCACTCAAGAACTGAACTGCTTCAGATAAAGGAATTAGATGAGGTTATTAAAATGTTAATAGGAAAGAAAAGCTCCATGAAATGAATTCAAAGAAGATACAGGTTGCCTAAAGTTTATTGGCAACATAATGGAATCCAGTGCTTAACATAAACAGGAAGGGTACTGAAATATCCATACATTTACTTTTTTCATTATTCACTCACTCTTTCCATATTCAATATTCAAGATACTATACAATAATGACAGGAAGGACATAATATAAAGAGAAAGTTTGTATTCTTAAGAGTGTGGTAGTCCAATGGTTTGTAATTTTATAAAATCTTGAATAGACTCCTGATCAAAAACAAAAAAAAAAACCAGCAAAAAAAAAAAAAAAGAATTTCTCTGGTTAAATAGGAAATGAAGGGACATGAGACCATATATCCTTAGTATCCCTCTCCTATACTTATTCAAGGATCCCCAAGGGCACCTACACTGACCTTACATTTTATGAAACAGTTTGGAAACCAGTGACATAGTCTGTTACGAAGATGATTTTCAATAAATCCCATTTTTAAGGTTTCTTACTTAGTCTATAACTCAGGTAGAAACTTTAAATTAATACATTATGTTAGATAAATAATTTGGTAGGTTATTTTCCATTCTTGTACCCATAATATCATTATCTAAGTGTTCTAGCAAGTGCCCATGAAAAATACGACAGAAGAAGAGCAAATTTAGATTGTGAAGGGAAGGGCCATCTGGTAAGTTGAAGTTTTTTTTGCAAGGTCTAGGATGACAAGCCTAGTGCTGCTACAATATGTTAAACATTAATAGCTATAAGTAAAATTCATGTGCCAGGGAGGACAGAAATTCAACAGAGGTAGGAAAACTGTTTAAAGACCATCAAAATAATTTGCTAACACATACCTTTTCTTCTGGTAAGTTCATGATGAAGGGAAATTAATTTTTTTCTATAATTCATGATAGAAAGGAAGGACTCTGAAGTAGCTTAAGTTGAAACAATGTATTTGTCTCATTTCATAAAACAATTATCTCTCCAAATAGCATGTAAAGACAGAAAAGGTATTAAATAAACTTTTTTGGATTTTATCATTACAAGAGATAAGGGGCAATGGCAATATCTCAATATCTCAACATATTGAGAGATAAAGCTTGTAGCAGGGTGTTTTAAGGTTCATAGATGCCTTCAGACTTATATGGTCCCAACTTTGAGCAGTGAGCTCTTAGATACAATTTCTATAATAGATAATACAGCACCTATCATAGGAATAATACATACATTAGACATAAATAATAAATATATACCTCTGAAGTTTCCTAGATGTAGTGTTCCTAGATGTGAAAATAAATGAATGGATATTTCAACTAACCATCAAATGGAATAGAATACAGCAAGATCTGGTGACTTATTCCTGTATTCCAAGAATACTTTCCCAACACAACTTAGCCACAATCTGATAAGAATATTACCTTGCCTCTAATTCTTCGTGTATACATGTTATGAAACACCATTTCTACTATCTTTCTTATTACTAATTCTTGCACACTATTCAAGTCTCAGGTTAAGTTTTACTTTCAAATATTGGCAACAATAACAAGAGTAATGAGAATAATAATATTTTTGGCTGTCTTCAGCCTCCTGTTGTTACAAGTCTATTCTGGCTGTATTTCTGATATGCTTCTCTGTATAATTTCAGTATCATAGCACTGACTATATATTAGCCTATTTAGTTGTTGTTATTCTTTTCTACAAGTTCTTTGGTGATAAAACTGTTATTTGTTTGGGTCATCACCATACCCCCAAAGAAAGAAACTGCTACTTAGTAAATAAAATGAATGGAATGAAGCAAAAAAGTGTGATAAAGTGAATAAACAAAGAAATAGTTCCTAACATCATTGACTGAAAGAATAACTTTGTGCATGATATAATTTGAATGGTGCTAGAACAAATCTCCCCAAAACTACCCAATTTTGTTGGAGTCTGAATTTCCACTATTTATAGTTCAAATTTTGTGGCTTAGAAAGACTGTTTGGCATTCCAATAGCTCTATTATGATTATGTAAATGCATATCATATTAACACCCTCTGTTTCTGCCTTAGTACAGAACATAAAAGTACTGAACTATGACATGGGCAAGATAAGATTCTAGGGCACCCATTGTGAAATAGGACTTTTTAAAAAAAAATTTGTACCATGTGGACAGTGGTTACTGTATCGCACAGTGCAGTTCTAAAGGGGAGAGTGCACCAAAAAGAGAAAAAGAAGAAGAAATAAAATTGAAGAAAGAAAATGGGATTTAAAAAGCTACTATAGCTGTAATGCTCACTAGTCCAGCTCTCATTAAAGAAGAATTTAAGTTGGATAGTACATGACAATTATGGAGTCCAAAAGTAACCAAAGATGGAGGCTGGGGTTGTAGCTCAGTGGTAGAGCACTTGCCTAGCATTTGTGAGGCAATGGATTATATCCCCAGCACCACATAAAACTAAATAAACAAAATAAAGCTATTGTCTTCATCTAATATATATATATATATATATATATATATCAAAGTGGGGTTGTGGCTCAGTGGCAGAGCACTTGCCTAACATATGTGAGGCCCTGTGGGGGTGGGGTTTGATCCTCAGTACCACATATAAATAAATAAATAAATAAATAAATAAATAAAGTATATCAACAACTAAAAAATATTAGAAAAAAAGTAACCAAAGATTTGGTCATTAGATAAGCCATAACACATATAGCTGGCATTGACAATGGAGAATAGTGCTATTTCAACATACTTGTTTTAAATATGTCTGCAAAATTGTCTAAATCTGAAAGTAGAATTACATTTTCTTATAGACTGGTATCCCACCCTAGTGCATATAAAACTAAATTTTCTTCATGCTATTTGATTTAAGTTAATTCAAATTAGAATCCTCAATTTATTGCAGCACTTTTTAAAAATATTTATATTTCTACTTATCCTTCTTTTTAGCATTTTTAATGTTGTTGAGTCATAGCATGATGACATTTTCCATGATTCTTAAAGGCATATGATGACTTTGCAACCAGAAACACAGACCATTTAGGAGGCACTTAATGAATGGAACCATCACCGGAATCAATAAATGCGCTGGTCCATTCCTAAGTTTAAGATAAATACTTCATGTGTGCAAATAACTTATCTAATAACTTTACTTTTTACTATTGCTGTACAGATATCAGATAAATATGCAAATTTTGGTGTTATTTGACTTTCTGTAATATGGTAACATTGCATGCGCTAAATGTCCATAATTTATGACTGTGTAAACACTCATAAAATATTTCATCTCTGCTGACTGCCAAATATATGGTTGAAAAATGTAAACTTATGAAAGTTAAACGTGGTAATGAATAATAGAATTAACTGAAACAAAGGCAATTCCTACAATGATACATTTAAGGAAGTAGTTTCAGCATTTATCTGGCTTCTTCTGAAGAGATGATCTTTTCACATAAGTATCAGCATAATTTGTCTGCTCTACCTAGATACTCATTACAGATTTGGCCACCCAGTACTGACACACCAAAAGATTTAGTGACTTCAGTCAATTAACTGGGAAATGAAAATATCATTAAACCAATAGTTTGACTATAATGGCTGAGTATTTGAGTGAATCGACCAGTTTATTGTGTCAAAGATGTTGCTCTAGAAATCCAACTTAATGTCATTCCTTGTGATAAAAAGAGCAACATTCAAATGAACCATTATTTTTATTTATGATGATACATACATATGTATTTGTTTTATTCGTTAAATTCTTTTTATTATATTAAAATATGACTTGAAATTGAGGCCACATCAATAGTTTATAAAAGTGAATGCAGTTCTGGGCTAGGATTGTGACTCAGTGGTAGAGCGCTTGCCTAGCATGCAAAAAGCACTGAGTTCAATCCCCAGCACCTCATAAAAAGAAAAATAAAAACAAATAAAATAAAGGTATTGTGTCCACCTACAACTAAAAAAAAATATTTTTTAAAAATGAATGTAGTTCTATGGAGTAAAATATCTGGCTGTTTATATGATGATACAGGGTTAGGATTTTTGAATAGATTCTTTTTTCTAACCAATCAGCATGGCCTATATTGACCATGAAAAGCCAGCTAAAAACCCAGAAATATTTGCCTTTTCTGTCATGTTAACATGTTGGGAGGGAGAGTTGGTCAGTTTATAAATATTGTGTTTCTATATCTTTTCAGTTCCCTCTTGTCTCTGAAGCCATGTAGATAGAATAAGATATCTTTTCTAGATCCATCTATGTTGTCATATATTATAGGAATTTCTTAATTTTTAAGGTGAATAGTATCCCAATGTATGCATATATCTCATTTTCTTTGTCCATTTATATATTGGTGGGTATTGTTTGATTTCATATTCTGATATTCTGAATACTGTTGCAATGAACAAAATATATAGATAGCTTCTTGACATACTAACTGAGCATATGCTTATATAACTTCTGGATCATATTTTAGTTCTATTTTTAATTTCTTTGAGAAGACTTTATATTGTTTTCCATAACAGCTGCATCATTTTATATTCCTACGGAAATGGACTAATTTCTGCAGTACTTTCAACACTTTGTTTTCTTTCTTTTTCTCTTTTTTAGTTTGTTTCCTTGTTTGTTTTGTTATTTAATAATGTCCACCCTAACAGGTATGAGGTGATATAACTTGTGGTTTTGATTTGCATTTCCCTGATAATTAATGATTTTCAGCATCTTTTCATATACTTGTTTACCATTTGTATGCCTTTTCAGGAGAAAGAACTATTTACGTACTTGTACATTTTTAATCAGGTTATTAATTTGAGGGCCTATTGAACTTTTGCCTGTTTTAGGCATCCTAAAAAAGAAATTTTCACCAAGACCAATGTCAAGAAGTTTTCTTATCTAATTGTATGGTTTCAATTTTACATTGAAATATTTAGTGTGTTTTGTGTCCAATTTCATTCTTTTGGATGTGCATATCCAGTTTTTTCAACACAATTAATTGAAGAGAATATACTTTCTCAATTGCATATTCTTTTTTGTGTTTGAAATTATGTATTCCATTTTCTTTTTTTTTGTTGTTGTTGTTGGTGGTGGTGGTACAATATCTTTATTTATTTATTTATTTTTATGTGATGCTGAGGATCGAACCCTGTACCTCACACATGCAAGACGAGTGCTGTACCACTGAGCTACAGTCCCAGCCCCCCCATTTTCTTTTTTTAATATCTACTTTTTAGTTGCAGTTAGACACACTACCTTTATTTTATTTATTTTTATGTGGTGCTGAGGATCAAACCAGGGCCTTGCATGTGCTAGGCGAGTTCTATACTGCTGAGCCACAATCCCAGCCCCTTATTTCATTTTCTAAGAAATAGCCTTTAAGCCAGGGATCCTTCATATATTGTTAATGCTTTTACACTAGTATTATGCTAACAAGAGCTGAAATATCTAAAATAATTCTTTGTAACAGGAAACCAATTCAATGTTTTTTTAACAAATAAATGGCCAAGTTAACATAGTTTTAAGGTGATGAGATTCAATGAATTTTTTGTTAGTACCAAGAAAAAACAAACCAAATGTATTTCAACAAGTCTAAAAGTAATGAGAAATTATATAAAGTACTAATGCAAGAACAAATAAAATAATGGTTAGAACTTTTGTTTTCAGCAATATTCTTATAAAATTTGCCAAGCGATAGTATGTTTTTGCTGTATTTTTATGTTTTTCTTAGTGTATTGTACATAATCATAAGAGTGGGGTTCATTTTGACATAGTCACAATGCACAATGCATGGAATATATGTGACTATATATTTTTGAGAACACTCCTCAACAGTTTTCCCCTCCCATTCTCCCTCCCCCATTCCCCTTCCTCTAATTTACTGTTATTTTTATTATTATTATTTTTGTTACTTTTAGTTGTAGGACACAATAACTTTGTTTTATTTATTTATTTTTATGTGGTGCTGAGGATTGCACCCAGTGCTTCACACACATTAGGCAAACACTGTACCACTGAGCTATAACTCCAGCCCCTATTTACTGATTTTAACTGATATTTTATATGTATACAAAAATGTGAAATTTACTTTGATTTCTTCATATATGTACATAGCATATTTTGGTCAATTTCATTCCCAGTTCCTTCTTTTTGTTGTCCCTCCTCTCTCCTTCAATCCCCTCCCTACATTTCACTGATATTCCCTTTTATGCAATCCCTCCTTTCTTTTCCTTATTTTACTCTGGCTTCTTCATATGATAAAAAAATACAGGCAGGTCAATGTTTATACAAGTTATGGAATCAGCCTAGGTACCATTAATATATGAATGGTAAACAAAGCAAAACTTTACTCAGCCATAAATGAATAAAATTATGGCATTTGCTGATAAATGGACAGAACTGGAGATTATTATGGTAAGTAGAATAATATAGACTTGGAAAGTCAAGGGTCCATTGTATATTCTTAAAAATATATGTATGGATTTATTTGTGGCATTTCTATTCTGTTCCATTGATCTATTTTTATGCTGGTACCATGCTGTCTTAATTATTTTATCTTTTTAATGTATTTTGAAATCAAGAAGTGTTATGACTACAGATTTTACCTTTTTATGTTATTGTATTTTTTACGCCTTTATTTTATATTATTTATTTTATGATGTTCTCAGGATCAAACCCACTACCTGACATGTGCTATGTAAGCATTCTACCAATGAGCTAAAACTCCAGCCCATCCAGCTTTGATCTTGATAAAAATTGTTCTGATTATTTATTGTCCACTCAATAATTATATGGCTTTGTTCAAATTAGTTAAGTTTATTTATTTAAGAAGGGGGCTATTGGGGAAATCACAAAATGAAAACCTCAGAAATGTATGAAAGAGTAAATGGAGGATATATATAGGTTAGCGCAATTTGCAGTGCATTGTAAGTCTTCTATGAATTATTTCTTTCTGTCTCCCACCCCACTGATTTTCTGAGTATGATTTTCAGGCTTGTGATATTAATATTACTAGATACAACTTGATAATTTTGGATCTATATCTCAAAATTTCTAATGAAGGATAATAGTTTATTTTATAAAATATTTATTTTATAAATTTATTATATATATGAAATTCATGACAGGCCAGGGTTCATCAAACCAGTAAAAAAACAAAATCTCCTTACCATTCATTGTTTAGAATTTTGTGAATTCTAAGTCCTGATTTCTGAAATTCTCTTTTTATATTAAGACCTCCTTATAATGCACTTTCTCATATTGACTAAACAGACACTTCACCATCATTATGGCTAAATGTCCTTTAATTCCTTCAGATTTTTTCAGATAAAACTTCACTTCTGGTTCTATTTGATTCTATAGCTATTCAAGGAGACATGGTCAAACATTTGCAAACCATTTTCTCACACCCACACAGTTTCAGAACTTTTAGCTCCCTTGGCTTTCTGCTTATGTGCTGCACCCAATCCTAAACAGTGAAAAAATTCTCAATGTCTGGTTTCCCTACTTAATTATATAGGCTGATGGGAATTTTTGTAGAAAATCAATAAATTGCATGGATTAAGCTTATCTATATTGGTCCTTGGCTACTGCTCAGCCATTCATTCATTTACCATCTCTCAATGCCATTCATAATACCTACAACAGTTATCCTAAATCATTTTCATTCTACTTAAGCCTATGAACATAATTCTACCTTCCCCTTAACTAACATAACTTTTTACTTTATTAAGGGGAAGACCACCTTGAATGTACTTCCTTGACATCCCCTTATCTCAAACTTTCAGTAGATTATATCATTATCTCTTCCTATAGTTTTGTCTGTGAGAAAAAATTTGCTCCTCTTCCTTTTCAAAGCTAATCTCTTTTTGTACAATCATCTCATCCATTTGACTCTTCTCTCTTGCATCTTTAATATCTCCCTGTGCTTACTGATATACTCTAGAAAAGGCGGAAAAGGAGAGCAATGTGCCGCAGTCTGGCTGGGCACAATTCAGGAGCCACTTGTCAAAAGAAACAAACTTTATTTTTAGAACCACACAGGCCAAACAAAACAGCTCCTCAGGAAAAACCCTCAGAGCCCAACTGCCACCACCGGCTTCCCACAAGCCTCTCACACAAACACAAGCCTCACCACCTCCCACAATCCTCTTGCTCTTGAGGCCGATTGGCTGGGTCGCATGGGTGGAGCCAAAGAAGTCCCCCAATGAGCATCAACGCAGAGGAGACAATCAGCTAGATGTTGCTGGGGCCGCTATGAGCCAATCATCAGCTGGCAGTCTGAAAGTTTGCTGGCAGCTGGAAGTTTGCTGGGGCCCCTTAGGCTGTGGCTCTCAACATCTCCCCCTCTGTTTAAACAACAAGCATGTGGCTTAGGGACCATGCCTGCCTTAGGTTGTCCAATAGTACATATGGCCCTTACCCGTTATTGGATGAGCTGACCTCAAGGCATCAGCCTCCTGTCTTAGGTTGGTACCACTGCAATTGGATCTTACCCGTCACTGACTACCAGTCCAGTATACAGCCACACCTGTGGAGAGGTCTTTGTACCAGCAAGGGGGTGAGGTTCTTTGCCTCACCTCTGTTAGCCCCCAAATTTTAGCTGAAGGATCATGACAAGCAGAAGGGAGGAAGATACACCAAGCCAATTGACAGCTCCTTTTGGAAAAATTGTACCACCGATGACATCATCAGCAAAAATACCCCAACACTACCACAAGTCGCTGCACCAACAGATAGTTCACAAGGCATACAGGTGAATTCACAATGCATACAAGTGATACATAGTCCAGGCAAGTTCTGCAAGCAGTTCAGTGATGGCTATTGCAGAAGCTGTAGATTGGTTTTATCTTTGTCTTCACCAGCACTGGGATGAAGATAGGAAATCTGGCAATAATGGCTAAAGAAAAAATTATGTAACATTCCAGAAGGCACTAAAAGAAAACAATTTTCTTAACAATTTACATTATCTTGAAGAGAATTATTAAATATAATGAAAAGGAAAGGTGAAAGTAAACAAACAGATCTGTTAACCTCATTTTGTTCACATATTAAAACAATCCTCAACAGTTGTTTACCCAATTTAAATTAAACCATTTAAATCACGTGAATAAAAAAAAATATTAGGATCCATTTTTTCATGAGCGCTCGTCATATATGATATATGGACATACGTACATTCAAACATATAACACAAAATACAAGTGTGCACACATAATATAATACATACAACACATAACATAATAGTAAAGGCCTTATAACTTTTTACAGGTGAAATCTTCATTGCAATGTTTAAAAACTCTATAGTCACAAAATAGAACTGATCAGCAAAACTAACCTAGGTCTGTATGAGCTCAAAAAACAAAATAGAACTTCATGATGTGGGAAAGGGCAATAATAAAATAGATATCGAACAAAGCATCCTGGTTCTGTCGCTAATGTAAGGATAGCCAAATTGGAGTTTTGCTTCGGGTGTGGCTCTCAACATCTCCCCCTCTGTTTAAACAACAAGCATGTGTCAACAGCAATGGAAATAATTAAAATAACAAAAGAAATTCGTATAAACTACTCTTCCCCAATGTTTCATCATATATATAGCCACTGATCATTTTTAAAACATAATTTGTAGTCACTTTTCTTATTTTTCACATCCCAGTTTGCAGCCAACTTGCAATCAAGCAGTTTCTTTCCACTACTCTATTGAAACTGTTTTTGGAAGGTCACTGAAGTCCTCCTAACTGCTAAATTTCAGTATTTCCTTACCCTTTTTTTCTGCTTGGCCTCTCTGCAACATTTAATATAATTTAATACACTGACCTTCTTTATTAAAATTGTCTGCTTTCCTGACTTGCATGATTTTTCAGCCTCCTGGATACTTCTACTATTTTGGCCATTTGTCTCTGTCTCTTCTGCTGATGTATTTTCTTTTCCTTTATCCTATATTATATGTATTACCTAAGTTTCTGTCTTCAGTTCTCTTCAATGTACTTTTCTTTTTACAATTTATTTTTTATTTATTTTTTGTTTGTAATGGGGATTGAACCCAAGGGTGCTTAGCCACATGCCCAGCCATATATATATATATATATATATATATATATATATATACACACACACACACACACACATATATATATATATATCTCCACACCCACACGTGCACACAAGTGTGCACGTGTGTGCATGCACCCACGCGCGCGCGCACACACACACACACACATATATATATATATATTTTTTTTTTTTGAGACAAAGTCACACTAAATTGCTGAAAATATTGCTATGTTGTTTAGGCTGGCCTTAAACATATGACCTTCCTGCCTCAGCAGCCCCAGTCACTGGGATTACAGGTGTATACACCACCACTCTTGGTTCTTCAAATCACTTTAATAATATCCACCATAATTATTTCAATCACATGTATGATTTAAAATATTACCTCTGTTCAAATGATTTATCTTAATTGAAAACTTCAGAAACAAATTCCCTCTTTTGCTCCCAGCCTCACAGTTCCAAATACCAAATAAACATTCAAATATTTTCACTAAGATAGATATTTAAACCTGAACCACCAACTATCCAAAACATAGCTTATTATTATCATCAAATCTTCTTTACTTATTTACATTTTCCTAATACATGTACTCATAAATCATGAATAATTTTAAAGCTCTCAAAATATTTATAAAATGGATGCCTAATTACAAATGGATCAGATATTTAAATTTAGAGATCTTTTTCTGAAGAGCATCAAAACATTTTAGGGGTACTACCTCACATCTTAAGAATATGTTTGGGAACAAAACTAGGACATTTGCCATTATGCAAATCTAAGATGCCTGTGTACTACACAGTGCTTTATCCCCTCAACTTTGCCTGCTCTCAAACTAAATTAATTCAGATTAATTTAGAAGTAAGTTTCCATTCCCCCCCCCGCCCAACTATTATATTTAATAGGCACATTTCTCTGGGTGGATTTTTACCTACAAGTCCAGATCACTTCAATTCTTCCTTTACATTCTGCCCACTGACCATTCTCACTCCTCACTGACACTTGTGTAGAAATTCACTAAGGTTGACATTCATTCTCCTGGCTGTTTTAACTTTGATGCACTAGTAATCAGTGGGCTTATTCAGTGTCTTTCCTTCTCTTTTCTGTGGTCATTCCTTGAGTGAGCTGAATTTACCTGCACTAAATTTTACATGTCATGGGTGGCCTCACATATTAGAGGGCAGAAAATGGCTGCAGCTGAAGGGAGGAGAAGGGAGGATAATGACTCTATTTTCTATAGAAAGAGATGAGATCATTTTTTAAAGATGTCATTTCCTTTTAGATGCAGAAGGTTGTTAGACTCCCCTGTATGTCCTTTAATCATTCAAGGTCATAGAATGAGTAGGAAGAAGGTGTTTCCTGGGATGATAGTGAAACCTGAGCTGTCAGGCATCATTTAGGCATAAAGATCATGAAGTACTTTGCTAACCACTAGTGTAACCAAGATGTCCATAGGGTGGATCATGATAAACATTCTACTGTGGCAGCTCAATACATCAGCTTTAGATGTAGCAGTAAAAAACGAATTTGGAGAGAGACAGCCATTATTTGACACACCCAATCTTGAGCACATCATTCCAATATATCTGTAAGTAATGATCAGATGAATCTCTGTGTCTGTGTGAGTGAATGTGCATGTATGTGTTTAAGACGTAATTACTGATAGAAAAATCCTCTGGATTATGTGATCCAGACAGTATTTCCACGTTCCCAAAAGAACCACTTGAGAAAAATATAAGAATGTTGAATGTACTTGTTATATTGTTTGCTTGATACCAAATATTTGGGAATGACCATTATGGTTTTGATCTCGATTGTTCTGAAAAGAAATTTTGAAATTGTATGAATTCTTGTGAATTTGGAGTTATTGGGACTTCACCTTTCCTTACAAAGTAGGTAACCACACCCAAGCTAATTGCACATCTAGCTCACATCTAATTTTTACTACAGTGGATGACAATTGCAAATGTAAAGTAATTATAATGTCCTCCACTTCTGCCTTTATAACTGTGCTATATAAATAATAATCAGTAATAATCTGACACATAAAATATGCTTTAGGTAATGTTGAACATTAAAATGCATGAATTACTTCAACAGTAGGATGTGAACTTGTAGAGAACTAATAGGCAAACAACTTTTTATTTTTGTCTTTTTCTTATCTTCATTTATATTTCAAAGCCCAAATTCACTGAAGATTTTCAATGAAATGTCTAATGGGTACACTCTAACTAGATGTAATTTAAGAATGACCAAAAAGATGATTAAGTAATATAATTGAAGATAAAGTGCATTATGTGAGTTCAGCCCTGGCAAAAGTAAATAAAATAAAATAAAATAAAGTAAAAAATAACTTTCAGTATTCCCCATTCAGTGAGAAAAAAATTAACTTAAATAATCAAGTTTTTAAAGTTATCAAATTTTCTCATACTGAAAAGATCAAGGAAGAGTTGCCATTTTTATTCAGTGGCATAAAAACAACCCTAAAGGATAATTGTGAATGCAATAAAATAAAAACAGAGCTGAAATTGCCATGTAAATAATAATAAAAAGTGGCTGCTTCTGCCAAAATACTGTCAACTGATACAGATTGTACAGCACCATAATTATCAGAACTGACATATGTAAAATGATTATAAATTAATGGTTTGTAGAACAAAGTCATATGTTATGGATTTTTACTAGGTAGATACATAATTATAGGAAACAAAAGACCTTTAACAATATAAAATTATGGAATTAATCTAAAATGGTATACTGCACACAAAGTGTAAATTATGAGATCATTTTTCATATGATTTAGGATGAATTTTTATACCTAGACACTTGAATGAGTGGACTTTATTATCTTCAGCTATAACTACTGCCTGTGTGACAGATTTGGTCAGCCTTACTGTAAGTATTTAACAGTAAGTCAATCCCAAGAAAGGTTACGAAGTTGGAAATCAAATTTATCACAGGTTATGTTATTGGTTTCAAGCCTTTAAAAATAAATTTAAAAGATTGTTGCTCTTATAAATTCACACATATTAAAAACAAATATTATACTAATTTGTGCAATACTTAAGGTTTTCCTTAAATTAAATTTCAATCTTTTCACATAAGTAGAAAAATAATATTGTATTCATGCCAGAACATGTTAATTCATTTTTTATGAACCCCAGACTTCTATGGATACTTCTACATTTGAAGTCATAGCCATTTAACACCAAATAGATGATATTTTCTCCTTTATAATGAATTGTTCTTTTAATAGCACATGCATGTAATCCCACCTTCTTCAAAGACTGAGACAGAAGAATGGCAAGTTCAAGACCAGCCTGTTCAAATTAGTGAGACTTTGTCTCAAAACTAAAAATGAAAAAGGGCTGAGGCTGTAGTATAGTTCAGTGGTAGAATGCCTCCTGTTTTAATCCCCAATGTTAAATAAATAAATAAATAGTTATGTCATGAATGTTGTATTGCTTCTGTTTCATTTTCTATACTTTTGGCAAGCTCAATATGTGGCAAGATATATGTGTCAAGGATGTAAACTAGCATATGTGTAATCTGCCTTATGAAAAGTTTCTAAGGAAACAAAAATTTTCTTTCCTGGTTATATATTCAGAAAGTTGTTATTTCTATGCAATAGTATGTTTTTGGTTTACTAATGTTTGGTCAATGCTGAAAACATACATAAATATGAAATTTGGCCATAAAATTAGAGTAATATAATTCATAAGTCTTTTAGAAAAGACCTTGTGTTAATGTTTACACAAAGATTACATTTTTTTGTGTGCAATAGACTGCATCTACATGATACCAAAACATCTGGATGTAAAGTGAAAAATGTAGTCAATCATTTAGATGTTTCTAAAAATCCAGATGCTTGGTGTTGGTTAGACAAAGATTCCAAATGAATGACTGAAATGTTCATCCTCACAGTTAACATGAATAAATTACTCCATCTGGTACTCATAGGCAGATAGTCTGACGATAGTCAGAAGATACAGCACAAGATCTCACAGAGGAAAGAATGGTAAGATAACACCTATGATTATTTAATTCTCAAGTTGACTTCATTCCTTTTTGTGTTATCATTAACAGAGTAACTCAGCATAAAGGTTATTATTTTCTTCTCAAAGTCCTGTGATTTTTTATTAAAATAAATGTGTTTATTATTGCAAAACTTTATAAATGATATAAAGGGAGAAATAACAATTAAATAGATAAGAATCATACTTTTTCATGAATTTTCCTTCATGTAACACTGTATTTAAAACTGGTATTTATCAAGTAGAGTAAGAAATATAAAAAAGGACAGGAAATATCAACTTCCAGAGTCCACAGTCAGTAAGCATTTATTGAAAATTTATGTCAAGTTCACCCATTCCTTCATTAAACATTGAGCCTCTATGTGTACCAGACTATGGATGAAATCAGGGATGCAAGTTGAGTCCGATACAGGCTTTTGCTTTGAAACACTCACATTAGAGTAGATGATATAGAAATATTAACAGATAATAATAAAACTAGAAGTAAATGTATGCCAAAAGAGCTGTGTACAGTGTTATCAGTACATCAGTAATGGAGCCACTGTGTGCCTGGAGTCTGGGAAGGACATTGTTAAAGCAAGTTTGATAGAAGGACTGTGCAAAATTTTGAGAGAAAGGGAGAAATAACAAGTAAAAATTCTGAAAGATATTCTTTTAAAAAAGAAAAAAAAAACTATTGAAGAAAACAGGACTTTAAAAACCAAAATTAGGGTTGGAAGTATAACTCAATGGTAGAGTGCTGGATTACTATAGACCAAATCCCCAGAACTGCAAAAATTCATCAAATCATCATCATAATAATCATAGGTAACATATTATATACATAAATACATAAATAAATATGAATATATATATATATATATATATATATATATAGAGAGAGAGAGAGAGAGAGAGAGAAAATTTTAAGAAAAAGAGAATCTTTACTGTGCACATGCTAAGCATTTTACCTTTCATTTATTCAAGCAATTTGCTCACCCACATGTGACATCAACATAGAAGTATCCACGTAGGCTCTCTATTCACTTCACAGATTGTTTCCTTTGCTGAGAAGAAAGTTTTTTTTTAGTTTGAGTTCATTCTATTTATTGATTCATGGTTTTAATTCTTACGCTATAGGAGTCTTAATAAGGAAGTTGGGGCCTAATCTCACATGATGAAGATTAGGTCCTACTTTTCCTTCTATTAGAAGGAGAGTCTCTGGTTTAATTCCTAGGTCCTTGATCCCCTTTGAATTAGTTTTGTGCATGGTGAGAAATAGGGATTTAATTTCATTTTGCTGCATATGGGGATTTCCAGTTTTCCCAGCACCATTTGTTGAAGAGGCTATCTTTTCTCCAATGCATGTTTCTGATGCCTTTGTCTAATAAAAGATAATTGTTATTTTATGGATTAGTCTTTGTGTCCTCTCTACTGTACCATTGGTCTACTAGTCTGTTTTTGTGCCAATACCATGCTGTTTTGTCACTATTGCTGTGTAGTATAGTTTAAAGTCTGGTGAAATGATGCCACCTGCTTCACTCTTCTTTCTAAGGATTGTTTCAGTTATTCTGGCTCTCTTATTTTTCCAGATGAATTTCATGATTATTTTTTCTATATCTATGAGGAATGTCATTGGGATTTTGATCAGAATTGCATTAAATCTGTATAGTGCTTTTGGTAGTATGGTCATTTTGTTGATATTAATTTGGCCTATCCAAGAGCAAGGTAGATCGTTCCACCTTCTAATGTCTTCTTTGATATCTTTCTTTAGGGTTCTGTACTTTTTATTGTATAGCTCTTTCACCACTTTCTTTAAGTTGATTTCCAAGAACTTTATTTATTTTTTGAGGCTCTTGAAAATGTGGCAGTTCTCCACATTTCCCTCTCAGAGGATTTGTCGCTAATATACAAAAATGACTTTGATTTATGGGTATAGGACATGAACAGACACTTCTCAGAAGAGGCTATTCAAACAACCAACCAACAAAAATATGAAAAACTGTTCATCATCTCTAGCAATTAGAGTAATGCAAATCAAAACTACTCTAAGTTGTCATCTCACTGCAGTCAGAATGGTAGCTATTATGAAGACTAACAATAATAAGTGTTGGTGAGGATGTGGGGAAAAATGTACACTCATACATTGCTGGTGGGACTGAAAATTGGTGCAGCCAATATGGAAAGCAGTATGGAGATTTCTTGAAAAATTGGGAATGGAACCACCATTTGACCCAGCTATCCCTCTCCTCAGTATATACCCAAAGGACTTAAAAACAGCATAATACAGGGACACAGCCACACCAATGTTTATAGCAGCACAATTCACAATAGCTAAACTGTGGAGCCAACCTAGATATCCTTCAGTAGATGAATGGATGGATTAAATAATGTGGTTTATATACACAATGGAACATTACTCAGCAATAAAAGAGATTAAAATCATGGCATTTGCAGGTAAATGGATGGCGTTGGAGAAGATAATACTAAATGAAGTTAGACAATACCCCCCAAAAATAAATACCAAATGTTTTCTCTGATACAAGGTGACTGACTCATAGTGGGGTAGGGAGAGGTAGCATGGAAGAAATAGACAAACTCTAGATAGGGCAGAGGTGTGGGAGGGGAAGGCAGGAGGCAGGGGGTTAGCAATGATGGTGGAATGTGATGGACATCATTATCCAAAGTAAATGTATGAAGACATGAATGGTGTGAACATATATACAACCAGAGATATGAAAAATTGTGTTCTAAATGTGTAATAAGAATTGTGATGCATTCTGCTGTCATGTATTTAAAAAATTACTAAACACTATAAATAAATAAATAAATAAATAAATAAATAGAAAAAAGATGTATCCATGTACCAGTGACTATTAAGATTCTGAGAGGTTGAATAGAACTTTTTCATAGTCTCATGAGGCTGAGAGAAAGAATTGTATCTCATTGCTACCCAAGCAGCCAATACATAATAGGCAAATATATCAATAAAAAAGGAAGAACAGAGAAGAAAACCTGACAATTTAATCAGGTTTTCCTCTGTAAGTATTCTCCATATTTGAAGTCACAAACATGGATTTGAAGAAGCCTAGCAGAAAGTGGTTGCTAAAAGGCTGAGGAGCTATATAGTATATGCCTGTCAGGATTTGATAAGGGAATCAGAATGTCTCTGAGTAATATGAAATAATGGATTCATTTTATGTGTCACATCTTTTGCAATTAAGGCAGTTGATGAAAGACATTATAAAAGACTGATACCTCTACACCAAGTAGTAGGGCTAAAATCACAAAAATGTCAGCAGGACCAGTATTTGAGAAGAAAATCATAGCCAGGAGCAGAAGAGCCAAGAAAGACAGTAACCCAGGAGGGCAAACCAAAATCCTAGAAGATCACATGGAGCCCATGCTTGCCTATCGCTACTTTCAACTCCATCAACGTAAGTGACATGAAAGAAGGAGCTGACTTCCTTTGTCATGGAGCTTCATATGTGTTTAGGCCAGGACTCAGAGCAAAAGAAGACCTTGTAAAAACTAAAGTTACTGCATATCTGGTTATTGCTCTAAGCTAACAAGTCAGCAGTTCAGTGACATAGTAATGAGATAAAATCTTTCCTGGTCCACAGCATAATTCTAAAATTTAGAGCATAATACTGCTCTCTTATTTCTATCTCTAAAATTTAACCCAATTTTCCCTAGTCAGAAGGTAAAAACTAAATGCTTTCTCTGTAAGATCTGAAACAAGACAAGTGCTGCAGTCTGGCTGGGCACAAATTACCGAGCTGCCACAAAGCACTTGTATGTTCAAATAGGAAACTTTATTGCCTGAACTCCACCAGCATTCCACACACACTCCCCGGGAACTCTCCCTGCTCTCCCCCGGGCTCCGTGCCTACCCCACTTGACCTGCGAGAACTCCCCTGGAACGCTGGAGGCAGCAGGAACCACCCTATTCCCAAAGCCACCCTATTCCTGGAGCCACCCTATTGCCAGAGAGCAGGGGTCCATATACAACTGAATACACAGCTGAACATAACCATCATCATCTCAATGGCTCGCTGGCATCACCTCTCAACCACTGCCTTCTGGCAGAATGCCATGCCTCATCCCAATTCATCTGTGGCCCTCAACATCTCCCCCCTTCTGTTTAATTAAACAACAAGCATGTGGCTTAGGGACCTTGCCTGTCTTAGGTTGTCCAATACTACATAGGGTCCTTACCCATCATCGGATGAGCTGACCTCAAGGCGTCAGCCTCCTGTCTTAGGTTGGTACCATTGCAACTGGATCTTACCCATCATTGACTACTGGCCCAGCATACAGCCATAGTTGTGGATAGTCCTTTGCAACAGTGTGTGTGGGGGGTGAGGTTCTTTGCCTCACCTCTGTTGGCCCCCATATTTGGCCTTTGCACCAGTGGGGGGTTGAGGTTCCTTTCCTCACCTCTGTTGGCCCCCAAATTTGGCCTTTGCACCAGTGGGGGAGTGAGGTTCTTTGCCTCACCTCTGTTGGCCCCCAAATTTTAGACCATCACAAGCAGAAGGGAGGAGGATGCAAAATGCCATGACACCAAGCCAAATGACGGCTCTTTTTGGAAAAATTGTACCACCAATGACACCATCAGCAAAGATGCCCCAGCACTACCACATTTCACTGCACCAACAGATAGTACACAATGCATACAAGTGATACATAGTCCAGGAAAGTTCGGCAAGCAGTCCAAAGCAGTGGAATCAATCAATATGTCCATTTCCTCCCAAAGTAAATCAACTCTTTGATTGAGCATCACTTGTTGACTTATTATTCATTGATGCATCAGTTTATAGAGTTTACTGTGATAGCTATCGAAGAAGCTGTAGTTTGGTTTTATCATTGTCTTCACTGGCACTGGGATGAAGATAGGAATTCTGGCAATGATGGCTAAAAAATTATGTTACATTCCAGCAGACATTAAAAAAAAAACAATTTTCTGAACAATTACATTATCCTGAACAGAATTATTAAATATAATGAAAAGGAAAGGTGAAAGTAAACAAACAGATCTGTTAACCTCCTTTAAAAACAATAATCAACAGCTGTTTACCTAATTTAAATTAAACCATTTAAATCGAGTTAATAAAAAAAAATTCGGATCCATTTTTTCATGAGTGCTCCTCATATATATGGACATATGCACATACAGACATACAACACAAAACAGAAGTGTGCACACATAACATACAACACATAAGACAATAGTAAATGCCTTGTAGCTTTACACAGGTGAAATCTCCATTGCAATGTTTAAAAACTCCACAGTCAAAAAATAGAACTGATCAGAAAAACATTAAACTGGGTCTGTATGAGCTCAAAAAATAAAATAGAACTTCATGATGTGGGAAAAGGCAATAATAAAATAGATATTGAAAAAGGCATCCTGGTTACCACCTCGGTTTGACTCTTCTTTGGATATCCCATCCTTTTTCCTGTAACTTGAATAATGGGTCTGAAGGTATTCCCACAAGCAAGCCCCAAGATTTTTAACATTTGAAATAGTCTTTAATTGTTTTTATTATTCATTAGCCTCCAGGTGTCAGAGAACCCCTGACACAGATGTAAGGATATCAGCTATTATGGATTTGAGCCAAGTCATCTTCTTTTTGGTCTGTAGAAATCGCTTTGGTTAATCTCTCTGGAATCCAAATCGATGCTGTTCTCCCTGTGGAAACACACAAACAGACCCGAAACTCCAGATAATCACTGGTTCAGGACATTTCCATTGTCCTGTTAGAATATCCTTCCAAAGTACCTTGGGCTTATGTACATTTTTTGGACACATGTGCCTTTCTGCAGCACTAAGCCCTGATGAATCTAAATTTTAAAAGTTTAGAGTAAAAAAGGTTATTTTGAGCTTATCTTTGGGGGATATATACCCCTTCCCAATTCCCTCTTTTTGCTTTAATAAGTACATTTTAATAGTTTGATGAGCTCTTTCAACTATGCCTTGTCCCTGTGGATTGTATGGGATTCCTGTTATATGAGTAATGCCAAGTGATGAGCAAAATTGTTTAAAAGAGGTAGAAGTATAACCAGGGCCATTATCTGTTTTTAAGTGTTTTGGAATGCCCACAGTGCTAAAATTTTGTAAGCAATGAGCTATAATATTTTTAGTTTTTCTCCAGCATGAAGGGAGCCCATCAAAAATCCAGAAGAAGTATCAACTGTAACATGCAAATATTTTAATTTTCCAAATTCTGGCAAGTGTGTGACATCCATCTGCCAAATATGGTTAGGTATCAGTCCTCTAGGATTGACTCCAAGATTAACTTGTGGTAAAAAGGTCACACAATTTTGACATTGTTTTATTATTTGTTATTATTTATTATTTGTTATTATTATTTATTATTTAGCTTGTTCCTTAGATATTTTAAAATGCTTTGTAAAGTATTAGGATTGACATGGAACCTTTTATGAAAATTTGTATCTTCTTCTAGTGTAGAGAAAATATGTATGTCATGTGCAGTTTTATCTGCTAAATAATTGCCCAAACTAAGTATTCCAGGCAATCCTGTATGTGCCCCGATATGTCCTATAAAGAATGGTTCTTTTCTGTCCCAGATTAGACTTTGTATAGTGGAAAACAAAGAGAAAACAGTAGAGGAAGGAGAAATCCTACCAGCATCTTCAAGGGATACTTTAGCATTAACTATATACTGATTATAAGAAAATAAATTAAATACGGAATCTTTAAACATCAAAAAAGCTTGTAATACTGCATTAAGCTCTACCTTTTGAGCTGATTGTTTGGGTACTAAAAATGTAAAAGTTTGATCAGGGGTAACTACTGCTGCTGTACCATTATTTGAACCATCAGTGAATATATTTGGAGCATTCATGATAGGTGTTTTTCTTGTCATTTTTGGAAAAACTACAGAATGCGAAAACCAAAAAGCCAACAAAGGGTTAGATGGTAAGTGGTTATCAAATGAAACATTAGATTTGCACATGATTATTGCCCAAGTATTTAGCTCATTAGCTAACTCATAAATTTTATCCATAGTATATGGAGTAATAATTGTATTGGCAGAAATTCCAAACACTCCCTTTGCTGCTTTTATTCCTTTGAGTATTAATTGTCCTACAGCCTCAGGATACCTAGTAATAATAGTGTTAGGAGAATAACATAAATGTGTCCACAATAATGGACCTTCTTGCCAAAATACTCCTGTAGGAATATTTTTTGTTAGTAGTACTATAAATAATAAAGGCAAACTTATATCAATTCTATCCAAATGCATATTTTCCATATATGTTTCAATGATTTTTAATGCCTTATTTGCTTCAGGCATTAATATGTGGGGTGAATTGGGATCTGATGGACCTTTGAGGATATCAAATAAAGGTCCCATCTCTCCTGTTGGTATGCCTAGATAAGGCCTTATCCAATTTATTTCTCCTAATAAGTTTTGAAAGTCGTTAAGTGATTTGAGTTGATCTACTCGTATTTGAATTTTTGATGGACGGAACATGGTTGAGGATAATAGAACTCCTAAATAATTAATTTAAAAATTTAATACTACTTTATCTATTGATATCTCTAGATTATAATTTTTTAATAAGGTTGTAAGTGTGGCATAACATTCTAGCAATTTGTTTTTATCTTTGTGTGCTAACAATACATCATTCATATAGTGAAATATTTGTAGTTCGGGATTTTGATTTCTAAGTGGCTGGATTGTTTTTTAACATAAATTTGACGCATATTTGGGCGGTTAGCCATCTCTTGAGAGAGTACTTTCCATTCATATCTCTGATGAGGACCTTCATGATTCAATGCAGAGATAGTAAATGCAAAACCTGGACTATCCTCAGGATAAATTGGAATTGAAAAAAAATCTTTAATATCTATAGCTAAAACATACCAGGTTTTTGGCAAAGCAGACAATTGAGGAATCCCTGATTGAGCAGGTTGCATAATAACCATCTCATTTTTAATGGCTCTTAAATCTTGCAATAATCTCCATTAACCAGATTTCTTTTTAATGACAAAAATGAGAATATTATGGGGAGATACAGAAGGTGGTATATGTCCCTCCGCTAATTGTTGTTTGACCAGGTCATGAGCTCGTTGTTTCTTTTCTTTAGTCAGGGGCCACTGAGGAAACCATACTGGTCTTTTTGATTTCCAAGTAATTTTTATTGTCTTAGTGACCCCTCCAGAAAACCCAATCCATGTCTGTCTGTTCCTTGATCTATTTGTATTGGTGCTGCTATACCTTCTTCTTGTTCTCCTAATCTTTTTCCTTTCCTAAAACCTTGTCTAGCCATAATAGTGGGCAGATTTGGATTGATGTTATTTGGTAATGTCAAACCTAATTGATCTACGACATCTCGTCCCCATAAATTTATAGGAAGATGACCCAATACATATGGCTGTATAGTTCATTCACATCCTTCATGATACTTCCAATTTAATACCATTGCAATTCTATTGGGATTATTCAACACTCCTAGGCCTTGAAGTGTTTGAGTGGCTTGTTTAATGGCCAATGTTTTCGTCATTCTTTTTTTTTTTTTTTAAAGAGAGAGTGAGAGAGGAGAGAGAGAGAGAGGATTTTTAATATTTATTTTTTTTTTTTAGTTCTCGGCGGACACAACATCTTTGTTGGTATGTGGTGCTGAGTATCGAACCCAGGCTGCACGCATGCCAGGCGAGCGCGCTACCGCTTGAGCCACATCCCCAGCCCTGTTTTCGTCATTCTTGACGAGAGATGATGCTAAGGTCTGCACCTGTGTCCAGTAGCCCATTAAATTCATGTCCTTGAATATTTAGTTTTAGCATTGGGCTAGAATCTAAATTTAAAGACAGCCTAGCCCAGTCTATACCTGTGGAGCCTAATCCCCTGGAACCTCTTTCTATAGTAGGGCTGGAAAATTTATCATGTAGGCGGCGTATTATTAATAACTGTGCTATTCTATCTCCTGGTGAAATTACTGATATGCCTCCTGGAGAGCTAGCTATAATTTTTATTTCACCTTCATAATTGGGATCAATTACCCCAGGACTTATCATAAGTCCTTTTAGAGTAGAAGAACTGCGTCCCAATAATAAGCCTATAGTTCCTTTGGGAAGAGGTCCTTTTACCCTAACCCTAAACCTAACCCTAACCCTTAGCATTATATCTCATCAAGAATGGCCAAAACATTGGCCATTACAACAAGCCACTCAAACGCTTTGAGGCCTAGGAGTGGCGACTAATCCCCATAGAAGTGCAATGGTATTAGATTGAAAGTATCCTGAAGGATGTGAAGGAATTATACAGCCCTATGTATTGGTTCATCTTCCTATAAATTTATGGGGATGAGATGTCCTAGATCAATTAGGTTTGACATTAACAAATAACATCAATCCTAATGCGCCAACTACTAGGGCTAGACAAGGCAGTAGGAAAGAAAAAAGATTAAGAGAACAAGAACAAGGTATAGCAGCACCAATTCAAATAGATCAAGGAATAAATAGACATGGATTGGATTTTCAGAAAGGGCCACTGAGACAATCAAAATTACTTGGAAATCAGAAAGACCAGTGTGGGTTCCTCAGTGGCACCTAACTAAAGAAAAGATACAAGTAGCCCATGACCTGGACAAACAACAATTAGCAGAAGTACGCATACAACCTTCTGTATCTCCCCATAATACTCCCATTTTTGTCATTAAAAAGAAATCTGGTAAATGGAGATTATTGTAAGATTTAAGAGCCATTAATAATGAGATGGTTATTATGGGACCTGCTCAATCAGGGAATCCCCAATTGTCTGCTTTACCAAAAACCTGGTATGTTTTAGCTATAGATATTAAACAATTGTTTTTCTTTTTTCAATTCCAATTCATCCTGAGGATAGTCCACGATTTGCATTTACTATCCCTGCACTAAATCATGAATGTCCTTATCAGAGATATGAGTGGAAAGTACTCCCTGAAGGGATGGCTAACAGCCCAACTATGTGTCAAATTTATGTTAAAAAAGCAATCCACCCACTTAGAAACCAAAATCCTGAACTAAAAATATTTCACTATATGGTTGATGTGTTATTGGACATAAAGATAAAAACACATTGCTAGAATGTTATGCCACACGTACAAATTTATTAAAAAATTATAATCTAGAGATAGCAATAGATAAAATACAATTATATCTTCCAATTAATTATTTAGGAGTTCTATTATCCTCAACCATGGTCCCTCCACCAAAAATTCAAATACAAGTAGATCAACTCAAATCACTTAATGACTTTCAAAAGTTATTGGAAGACATAAATTGGATAAGGCCTTATCTAGGCATACCAACAGGAGAGCTAGGACCTGTATTTGATATCTTCAAAGGTCCATCAGATCCAAATTCACCCCGCATGTTAAAGCCTGAAGCAAGAAAGGCATTAAAAATCATTGAAACCTATATGGAAAATATGCATTTGGATAGAATTAATATAAGTTTGCCTTTATTATTTATAGTACTACCAACAAAAAAAATATTCCTACAGGAGTATTTTGGCAAGAAGGTCCATTAATGTGGATACATTTATGTTATTCTCCTAACACTATTCTTACCAGGTATCCTGAGGCTGTAGGACAATTAATACTCAAAGGAATAAAAGCTGCAAAGGGAGTGTTTGTGATTTCTCCCAATAAAATAATTACTCCATATACCATGGATCAAATTGATGAGTTAGCTAATGAGTTAAATACTTGGGCAATAATCATGTGTAAATCTAATGTTTCATTTGATAATCACTTCCCATCTAATCCTTTGTTGTCTTTTTGGTCTAAGCATCCTGTAGTTTTTCCAAAACTGACAAGAAAAACACCTATCATGAATGCTCCAAATATATTCACTGATGGTTCAAATAATGGTACAGCAGCAGTAGTTACCCCTGATCAAGCTTTTACATTTTTAGTACCCAAACAATCAGCTCAAAAGGTACAGCTTAATTAAGTATTACAACCTTTTATAATGTTTAAAGATTCCGTATTTAATTTATTTTCTGATAGTCAGTACGTAGTTAATGCTATAGTATCCCTTGGAGATGCTGGTAGGATTTCCCCTTTTTCTACTGTTTTCTCTTTGTTTTCCACTATACAAAATCTAATCTGGGACAGAAAAGATCCATTCTTTATAGGACATATCAGGGCACATATAGGATTGCCTGGAGCCCTTAGTTTGGGCAATGAATTAGCAGATAAATCTACATATGACATACATATTTTCTCCACAATAGAAGAAGCTATAAATTTTCATCAAAGGTTCCATGTCAATGCTAATACTTTACAGAAGTGTTTTAAATAACTAAAGAAAAAGCCAGACATATAATAAAACAATGTCAAAATTGTGTGCGATTTTTACCACAAACTAATCTTGGAGTCAATCCTAGAAGACTGGTACCTAACCATATTTGGAAGATGGACGTCACACACTTGCCAGAATTTGGAAAATTAAAATATTTGCATGTTCCAGTTGATACTTCTTCTGGATTTTTGATGGGCTCCCTTCATGCTGTAGAAAAAACTAAAGATGTTATAGCTCATTGCTTACAAAATTTTGACCCTGTGGGTCTTTCAAAACAGTTAAAAACAGATAATCATCCTGGTTATGCTTCTTCCTCTTTTAAACAATTTTGCTCATCATTTGTTATTACTCACATAACAGGAATTCCCTACAATCCACAGGGACCAGGCATAGTTGAAAGAGCTCATCAAACTATCAAAATGTACTTATTAAAACAAAAGGAGGGAATTGGAAATGGGTATATATCCCCCAAAGATAAACTTAAAATAACCCTTTTTACTCTAAACTTTTTAAATTTGGATTCATCAGGGCTTAGTGCTGTGGAAAGACATTTGTATCCAAAAAATGTACATAAGCCCAAGGTACTTTGGAAGGGTATTCTAACAGGACAATGGAAAGGTCCTGACCCAGTGTTTGTCTGGAGTCGGGGGTCTGTTTGTGTGTTTCCACAGGGAGAACAGCAGCCGATTTGGATTCCAGAGAGATTAACCAAAACATTTTGTACAGACCAAAAAGAAGATGATTTGACTCAAATCCATAACAGCTGATATCCAGAACTCCAGCTTGGCTGTTCTTACATCTGTGGCAGTGATTAACCAAGATGCTTTTTTCAATATCTATTTTATATTTGCTTTTTTCCACATCATTAAGTTCTATTTTATTTTTGAGCTCATACAGACCTAGGTTAATGTTTTTCTTATCATTTTTATTTTTTGACTATGGAGTTTTTAAACATTGCAATGGATATTTCACCTAGGTAAAGCTACAAGGCCTTTACTATTGTCTTATGTGTTGTATGTTACGTGTGCACACTTCTGTTTTGTGTTGTATGTCTGTATGTGCATATGTCCATATATCATATATGAGGAGCGCTCATGAATAAATGGATCCAAATTTTTTTATTATTCACGTGATTTTAATGGTTTAATTTAAATTGGGTAATCAGCTGTTGAGAATTGTTTTAATATGTGTACAAATAAGCAGGTTAACAGATCTGTTTGTTTACTTTCACCTTTCCTTTTCATTATATTTAATAATTCTGTTCAGGATAATGTAAATTGTTCAAAAAATTGTTTTCTTAGTACCTGTTGGAATGTTACATAATTTTTTTAGCATCATTGTCAGAATTCCTATCTTCATCCCAGTGCCGGTGAAGACAAGATGAAACCAAACTACAGTTTCTTCGATAGTTATCACAACAAACTGTATAAACTGATGCATCAATGAATAATAACTCAACAAGTAATGCTCAATCACTGAGTCGATTTAGTTTGGGAGGAAATGGACATATTGATAGATTCCTCCACTTTGAACTGCTTACAAAACTTGCCTGGACTATGTATCACTTGTATGCATTGTGCTCTATCTGTTGATGCAGCGAATTATAGTAGTGCTGGCGTATCTTTGCTGATGTGTCACCAGTGTTCCAATTTTTCCTAAAGAGTCGTCAACTGACTTGGTGTCGTGGCATTTCTGTATCCTCTTCCCTTCTACAAGTGATGGTCTAATTTTGGGGGCCAACAGAGGTGAGGCAAAGAACCTCACCGCCCCACTGGTGCATAGGCCTATCCACAAGTATGGCTATATGCTGGACCGGTAGTCAGTGACAGGTGTGATCCAAAGACAGGAGGCTAACGCCTAGAGGTCAGTTTTCCGATGACGGGTAAGAACCATATGTTGAATTGGAAAAACCTAACAGGCATGGTCCCTAGCCACATTGCTTGTTGTTTAATTAAACAGAAGGGGGGAGATGCTAAGAGCCACAGCCAAGTAATATGATGCATGGCATTTTGGTTGAAAGGTGATGCCAGCTAGCCATTGAGATGATGATATGATTATGTTAAGATCTGCGTTCATATGGATATTGGACTCCTGCTGTCCACCTTGGCCTGCTACGGGACTCCTGGAGAGTTCCCATTGGTTGGGGAAGTGCAGTAGGAGGGAATTCCGGGGGAGGAACTTCCTCTGGGCTCTGGGAGAACGCTGCGTGTGTGGATCGGCAATCTTCCCAGGCGCATACGGGGCATTGGCGGCAGTTTCAAAAATAATGTTTGTTCCTGCTTGAGTGGCTCGTGATTTTGTGCCCAGCCAGACTGCGGCAGATTTGCTTGCTCAAGGCTAGCTGTTTAATTAATGGCATTGCTTTCTCTGTATCCCCAAAACCTCTGGTAGCCGTTTGAATAAGCCTATCTACATTCAGCGTAAGGTTCATTAACTCCTTGTATTACCTTAGATAATTGAGCTTGTAAATGTCCATGTCCTTGTAAAGTCTTCCATACCCTAATTACATCTGCAGCAATTTGTGAATATATAGCAGGATCATATTCAGTTTGTTGCCACTGACCCTCATAAGGTCCTTTTCCTAACAACATATCTAGATTTCTCTGAGGATAACCAGCTGCTGCATTTTGCCTAGCCATCTCCGTGAAAATTCCTCATTGGCAACCTTCCATAACAAATATTGCCCTCCATTTAGCACAGCTTTACACATACTAATCCAATCTGCTGGATTCAAGTCCAAGTTGGTAATGGATTCGACCATGCTTACAGTGAAGGGTGCTTGGGGACCATAGGTTGTTACAGCCTCCTTTAACTACTTCACTCTTTTGAAATCTAAAGCACGGTGAATTCACTGCCCTCCTGCCTGCTCAAGTACAGGACATGCTATTCTTTGAGGTCCTGTCTCAGGATCCCATCTATCAACTATGGGTGTTGGGGGCTCCATAGCATATGTTGTCTCTATAGGTGGAGCAGTTGGTTGGACACTTATGTCCTCTGGTGATAGAAAGGTGTTAGTAGCAGCCTCCTGTTGTAACTTTTTCCCTCCTGATGGCCCTTCTTCCTTTAAATTTTCTCCCTCTGTCTGACTAGCTCGAGAGACCTTCTCTTTTGCTTGATCTAACATGTTTTCTACTATAGTCTGAACCTCTAACAATTTATTTAACACTCTTTCAGTTTGTTTTTTACTAAATTCTGATCCCATATTTCTACTATAAAGATAACACAAAACATAACCAAAACAGAATGAAACCAAAACGGAACAAAAATGCATTGTATCAATTTTCCTATCTACTTGAAATGTATATTCGTGGTCTATTTCTATCTCTATCTCAGGGGCTAACAACTTGAAACCTTGAGCCAACCATTTTCCCCAATTTGCCTGAGAAAGTTCTAGGGACAGGCAGCTTGAAAACAAAACAAAACAAATCAAAACAAGAACATGTTGTTTTTTGAATTGGCCACCCATTGTCTCACTCTCCTTCAGGGGCGAGCAATTTTACTTACCCCCAAGCTTCAGGCATCCCCTGCATGGGCCACCAAATGCCACAGTCTGGCTGGGCACAAATCACCAAGCCGCCACAAAGCACTTGTATGTTCAAACAGGAAACTTTATTTCCCAAACTCCACCAGCACTCTAAGCACACTCCCTGGGAACTCTCCCTGCTCTCCCCTGGGCTCTGAGCCTACCCCACTTGCACCCCGCGAGAACTCCCCGCAACTCCAAAGTAGTGGGCTCCCGAGGCAGCAGGAACCACCCTATTCCCGGAGCTGCCCTATTCCTGGAGCCACCCTATTGCTGGACAGGGGTCCATATATGACTGAATACACAGCTTAATATAACCATCATCATCTCAATGGCTCGCTGGCATCACCTCTCAACCACTCCCTTCTGGAAAAATGCCATGTCATCACTCAACCACTCCCTTCTGGCAGAATGCCATGCATCATCCCAACTCAGCTGTGGCCCTCAACAGACAAGGATATTCATTGTTAGCAATTTTATTTCACACAATGTTGGAAGCCCAAGACAGAGAAATTAGGCAAAAGAAAGAAATGGAAGGAATTCAAATTAGAAAAGAAGAAATTAAATCGTCACTGTTTGCAGATGAAAGTTCCCAAAATTCCACCAAAAACCCCTATTAGAACTAATAAATAAATTTATCAAAGTTGAAGGATACAAAATCAACATACAAAAATCAGTACAGTTATTGCATACCAATAGCTAATAATCTGAAACAGAAATCAAGAAAGCAATGCCATTTATAATGGCTAAAAATGTATCTAGGCATAAACTCACCAAAAACGTTGAAAGAGCTCTACAATGAAAATTATAAAACAGTGATGAAAGAGATTAAGGTGGACACAAAAAAGGAAAGATATCCCATGTTCATTGCTTAAAATAATAAGTATTATTAAAATATCCATAGTACTCAAAGTAATTTATAGATTCCATACAATCCTTCTCAAAATGCCAGTTACACTCTTTACAGAAATATTTTAAAAATTACAAAATTTATATGAAACCTCAAAAGAGGACATCTTGAGGAAAAAAAAAAAAGCAGGCGACATTTCACTATCTGACTTCAAAATATACTTCAAAGCCATAATAATACCAACACTTGACAATAAAACAGACAGACTATTTGAAAAATAGAGATCGAAATAAAATTAAACTGACACATCTATGCCCAACTGATTTTGAAGAAAGATGCTACCATCTCATGTTGGATAAACTGCAGTCTTTTCAATTAACATTGTGAAAAATAAATATCCACATGTAGAATAATGGGGCTAGATGCCTATCTCTCATGAGTTATAAATATAATTTCAAAATGCATTAAATACATAATTTAAAAGCCTGAAATTACAAAAACCTTACATGAAAGCATAGGGAAAATGCTTCAGAATTTTGGAATGGGAAAAAGTGTTTTTTTTTTTTTTTTGAAAAGACCTCAAAGCACAGAAAATAAAAAAAAAAAGATTTTAAAAAATTGGATTATATCAACTAAAAAGCTTTAACACAGAAAGCACTCAACAAAGTGCAGAGATAATATAGAGAATGAAAGAAAATATTTTCACTGCGTATATCTGAAAAAAGGTTTATATCCAAAATATATAAGGAATTCCACAATCTCATGTTACAGTTTGGATATGAGGTTTTCTCCTAAAGCTCCTGTGTTAATTCAGAAACATTCAGAAGTTAAATGATTATATGATGACAGTTGTAACCTAATTAGTTCATCCTAGTTTGGAAGGAAGGTAGGGCATGCCTGGATGAGGTAAGGCACTGGAGGTATGTCCTTTAAGGGTTCATCTTCCCTGAGGCAACTTCCACATTCTTACTGCTTCCTTGCCAATATGAACAGAATAGTTTTCACATACCACATGGGGTGGCCATTATGCTCCACCTAACCTTGGCCAGAGCAATGGCACCAGTTAATCATAGACTAAATCACTGAAACCACAAGCCCAAAATTAACTTTTCCTCCTTCAAGTTGTTCTTGTCAGGTATTATGATTACAATAATAAAAAGCAGAAAACAAAACTCAGTAGCAAAACAATAATCATAATCAGATTAATAAATTAGCAATAGACCTACATAGATTTCTCTCAGAAAAAGACATATAAGTTGCCAACAGGTACTAATCATCAGTGAAATGTGAACCAAAGCCACATGAAGTGTCTTACTCAACAAAGAACAGCCAATATAAAAAACTAAATATATCAATTGTTGGTGTTATGGGCTGATTTGAAAATCAAGTCAGGCTGACCCTATTTTTCTCAGACATCTCACCTTGTGCAGAATTGTCACTGCTTTCTGCATGAGTCCCCTCACATAGAAGCTGACATGTATAACCTTATACACTTGCACTCTGACCACAGTGTCTTTAAACTCTGGAGCTAATGAATCTTGCTTCCTGAGTATGTACAAAAAGGTGCCAATTCTGAGAACTTGGTTACACTTTATGAAATGTGTCTTATGATTGTTCTTGCCTTTCCTGAACCCCCTCCTTTGTGGTTTTTCTGTTTTTAAGTGGCACCCTCACTCACATTCAGTATTTTGGGAGGCAGAACTGTTGCTTTCTGGTCCTTTGGCCCTGACCAGAATAAATCTTTTGTCTTTTCTTCAAAAGACTTAGAGTTTTATTTGGGATTTTGGAATAGTGCCTTAACATTGGTAATGGTGTTGGGAAAGGAGAACTCTTGCCATGTGTTAGTGAAAATGTAAATTAGTACAGCCATCTGGAAAACAATATGGAGGTTCCTTAAAATATTGAAGATAAAATGACTATATAATCCAGCAATTATACTACTGGATATATATCCAAAGGAAATTAAATTAGTATGTCCAAGAGACTTTGCATTCCCATATTTGTTACATCACTATTCACAATAGCAAGAAATGAAAACCACCTAAGCATCCATCAACTGATGATTAGATTAAAAATGTAGCAGATACACATAATGGAATAGCATTCAGACTTAAAGGGAAGGAAATTCTTTCATTTGTTACAACATTGATGGAACTGAAGATCATTTTATTAATTTAACTAAGAACATAAACAGCACAACATGATCTCACTCCTACGTAGAATCTTTAAAAAGTTGAGCTCATAAAAGTTTAGAGGAGAATGTTGGCTACCAGAGTAGAGTAAGGAGTAAATAGAAAAGGTCAATCAATTTTTTTCAAGTTGAAGTTAGATAATAACTAAAAGTTTTAGGGTACTATTGAATGATACAGTGACTACAGACAACTATTATGTATTGTACATTTCAAAAAGTCTTTTAGAAAACATTTTAAGTTTCATGAAAAATAAATGTTAAAAGTTTGATAAGATGAATATATAAATATGTTTAACTTGGTTTAAACTTTACACAATGGATACATGTATTAATAATTATACAATACTCTTTTAACATGTACAACTTTTATGTTTTGTATATCAATTTAAAATAAAATAAAATAAATAAAATAAGGAAATTATGTGGGTATGGAAGTCTTACAATTTTTGAAGAATCAGTAACAATGAATTATTGAAAGTTCCTAATATTAAATTTGGAGTTAATTAGACAATTTTAAGATATGTTGAAAAATTCTCAAAAGTAAAAATTTACTTAAAGTCAATTCTTACTTAAAACCAAAGAGATAATAAAATTATAAAAAGTCTATTTCCTTTTTGATGCAGTACAAAGCCACCAAATTTTGATCCTTCCCAATTTGATATCTGTTATAACCAACTTTTTCATTACTATGACCAAAACACTTGATAAGGACAATTTTAAGGAGGAAAGGTTTATTTGGGGGCTCATGAGTGCAAAGGTTTCAGTTCATAGATTTGGCCTGATGTGAGGTAGACATTATGGCAAAAGGGTGTGGCCAAGGAAAGCAAATAGATATTATGATCAGGAAGCAGAAAGCTCCACTCAACAAGGACAAAATATATACCCCCAAAGAATACCCCCAGGGACCTACCTCCTCTAGCTACAACCTAACTTGCTTATGACCTATCTACAGGTACCACCTAGTAAATTACTATCAGAGTATTAATTCACTGATTAAGTTTTGGCTCTCATAACTCAATCATTTCAACTTTCAACTTACACATGAGATTTTGTGGAACAGTTCATATCTAAACCATAAGAGCATCCATGTATACCTCTTGTAACTATTTTTGTCTTTCACAAGGACAATAATGGTATGAATCAACTACCTTCTCATCACTAAAAACAAATTTACCAAAAGAAGATACTTATCCAATTTTGGATAATATTCATTATTATCTTAACTGAATCATACATACTTCTTATATTAGTTGCTAGAGTTACCATGACAAAGTACCAGACAACATGGTTTAAGCAACAGAAATTTATTTTCTAACTTTTGTGGAAGTTATAAATCTAAGATAAAGGTGTTGTAAGTGTGGTCTCTTTGAGAACTCTTCTTGGATTGCAGATATTCACATTCTCACTGTCTCCTCATATAGGTTTCTCTCTGCTATCTCTTTGTACCCAAATTTCCCCTTTTAATAAAGATATAGTCAGATTATATTAGGGCAAATTTAAAGACCTAATTTGAAATTACCTTTATGAAGGCCTTATCTCCAAATACAAAAATCACATCATGAGGTGCTGGGACTTTAGACTTTGACATATCATTATGTATTAGGGAACACAATTCAACCAATACCATATTATATGACCTTGTTGAAACTTAGTGAGATCAAATGCAATGACCATATATTTTGTTATATTGTATATAAATAGAAAAGTGATTAAAATAAAATATTTGGGAACCAATCTAACAAAAAAATGTGAAAGACCTCCACAATGAAAATTATAGAACACTAAAGAAAGAAATTGAAGACCTTAAAATATGGAAAGTTCTCCCTTGTTCTTGGATAGGCAGAATTAATATTGTCAAAATGGCCATATGATCAAAAATGTTACACAGATTTAATGCAATTCCTATTAAAATTCCAATGATGTTCTTCATAGAAATAGTAAAAGCTGTTGTGAAATTTATTTGAAAAAAAATAAGAGGCCCAGAATAGCCAAAGGAATCCTCAGTAAGAAGAGTCAAGATGGAGGCATCAAAAAACCATGCCTTAAGTTAAACTACAGAGCTATCATAACAAAAATGACATGGTATTGGCACAAAAACAGACATGAAGACCAAAGGTACAGAATAAAAGACCCAGAGACTAACCCACATAAATACAATTATCTCTCTCTAGACAAAGGTGACTTAAACATTATATTGGTAAAAAAGATAGCCCTCTTCAACAAATGGTGCTGGGAAAAGTGGAAATCCATTATATGACAAAATGAAATTGAAACCTATCTTTCACCCTACACAAAACTAAAAGCGAATCAAGATCTTAGGCATTAGACCAGAGACCCTGCACCTACTGGAAAAAGCAGTGGTCCCAAATTTCCAGTATATCAGCCTAGGAAACAAATTCCACAATAAGACTCCCAAAGTGCAAGAAGTAAAATCAAGAATCAATAAATGGGATGCTATCAAACTAAAAAGCTTCTTCACAGCAAATGAAACAATCAAGAACATGAAGAGAAAGTCTAGTGAATGGGAGGAAATGTTTGCCACCTTCAACTCAGAGCATTAATTTCCAGAATGTGTAAAGAACTCAAAAAGCTTAACACCAACAAAACAAATAACCCAATTGGTAAATGGGCAAAGGAAGTGAACCGACACTTCACAAAAGAAGAATCAAAATTGGTCAAAAAACATATGAAAAAATGTTTAGCATCTCTAGCAATTATTGAAATGCAAATAAAAATTACACCAATATTTCAAATCCAGTCAGATGTAAATTATCAAGAATAAAAAAAACAATAAATTTTAGTAAGTATATGGGTAAATGTTACATAACAGGTTTATTCATACATTGTTGGTGGGACTGCACATTGGAAAAACCATTCTAGAAAGTAACAGAGTTTTTCAGAAATCTTGCAATGGAACCACATTTTGAACTAGTTATCACACTCCTTGGTATATACTGAAAGAACTTAAAATCAGCATACTATAGTAACACAGCCACATCAATGTTTATAACAGCACAATTTATAATAGCTAAGCTATGGAACCAAACTTGGTAACCTTCAATCAATAAGTGGATAAAGAAAATGTGATATATAGGCACAGTGGGATATTACTTAACCATAAAGAAGAATGAAATTATGGCAATTGCTGGTAAATGGATAGAACTGGAGATTATCATGCTAAATGAAATAAAGCCAATCCCATAGACCAAAGGCCATATGTTCTCTCTGATATACAGATGCTGACTCACAATAGGCATGGGGTGGGTGTGGGATATAGCAGGGAATGAAGATTCACTGAAATGGAGTGGGAGAAGTAGGCAGAAGGGAAACAGGATGGGAATGAGAAAAAAATAGTAAAATGAATCAGACATACCTTTCCTACATTTATATATGAATACCCGGCGACTGTAACTCCATGTCATGTAGAATCAAAAAAAATTGGAAATTATACTCCTAATATGTGTGATATAATACATTCTACTGTCATGTACAACTAAAAAGAACACACAAAATATAAAGGAAAAATTGAACATACATAGATAAATATATTCACATCAGAATTAGGAAGAAATACACATAAATATAATAGCTTTGCTTTGTCATAGGATGCATTTTTTAACCTCCTACAATTGTTTTAGTATTTATTCCCTTTGTTCTCAGCAGTCACCTGATATGTTCTTGATTGATTCAAGCCTTCATTCCTGAAGAGTTTGATACATTATCAGTCTTTCATGAATTGATTTGTTTCAGTTTGGGTTAATTTTAAAAATATATGTGTATCAGATGATACTTTGCATGTTAGACATTTTCTTCCTTATCCACTATCCTAAGAGAAGCCTAATCCTTTGAGAAGTCTAAAATCTCTCCTAGAGAGAGGATCCATCACTTCAGCTAATACCATAATCCCTCTTTTACTCTAGATTCATTGAAATGAGAAAGTCAAAGGGGACAGGAGGCAATCAAAACTTCTAGTTTAAAGAAAATATACCTTTATCCCATGTGGGGAATATTTTTTTCCTTGAGCAATAAAACATATACACTAGTTGAACCCAAAGTGGCGCAAAAAATCAAGCCTTACTTTCCTTAGTGAAAATTACTAGAGGTAATTTGTTTCCTGTACCTGTGAATATTTTCTTGAAGGAGAAACACCATGTATTGGTAATTGATAAGTAACATAATTTGCATCATGCAGAATGTTATCCTTACTCCATAGGGTATTACTACTCAGGTGGAATACTAATTAAATCCTCAATGTTTTTTTTCTTTCATTTTGTCTTCCAACTACTTTAGGGTAACAGTAAACTTGGTAACAATGGGAATCTCATGAATGTCAACCAATTTCTACACTTTATTTACAATAAAATGAAACCTCTGATCAGAAGAAATGTTCCCTGTTCCCATTATATATTGCATACAATTTTATATAATTTTTCTCTTTCATTTCTGTTTCTTCTACCTCTTGCTGAATTATAGCCTCTTTGTAGGTAAGCATTGTGTCTTATTTATTTTGGTAACTTTAAAAAATAGAGTTAATATTTGACACATGCTCAAAGCATACTGTCTTGGTCAGTTAAAGCTGCTATAAAAAAGCACCATAGATCAGCTGGCTTAAAAAAGGTTGAAATTTATTTCTTATAGTTTTTGAAGCTGGAAGCCCAAGGGTTATGGTGCCAGCATGGTTGAATTCTAGTGAGGATCCTCTTCCACTGTGCAGACTGCCAACATCTTGTGTCTTCATGTGGAAGAAAGAAAAAGAGAAAGAACTCTCAGAAGTCTCTTTTATGATGGCACTAATTTCATTCATGAGGGTTTCTCCCTTATGCCCTAATTACCAATTAATGGCTCCACCTCCTAATACTATCACCTTGGGCGTTAGTATTTCAGGATGAATTTTGGAGGAACACAAAAATTCAATCTATGCAACATACAGAATAATTATAGAAAAATTAACATTTAAAATATAAAAGAAGTTTCAAGCAACACAAGGATAAAAATAAAAAGGAGGTGGCACAGTGGCACAAACCTGTAATCCCAGCAGCTAGGGAGACTGACTCAAAAGTATCACAAATTCAAAGCCAGCCTCAGCTACTTAGCAAGACTCTGAGCAATTTAGCAAGATCCTGTTGCTAAATAAAATTAAAAAGGGTTGGTGATGTGGCTCAGTGGTTAAGCATCCCTGCATTCAGTCCCTGGAACCAAAAATAAATGACTAAATAAACAAATAGGATAACTTTTATTAGGGAAGAAAAGACCATTTAGGCCTGAAGAGCTATATCAGAAAGTAAAATATCAGGATAGAAAGCTCCTAACTGGCTCTATGAAAGTGAGTCTCTGTTATATATTGTGTTTGGGTTCCCCCAAAATTTCTGTATTGCAGCCTTATCTCCAAAGGTGATGGTATTTGGAGATGGGGTCATTGGAATGGCATTATAGCTAACTGAAGTCATGATAGAACCAGTGGCTTTTTAATTAGAAACAAATGCCCCAACACGATCCATGCTTACACACAAAGAAAAACTCATGAAAGGACATAGAAAGAAATACAGCCATGGAAAGCCAGGAAGATAACAATTGCCAAGAATCAAATCTTGATATTGAATTTTCCAGCCCCCAAAATTATAAGAAATAATTTTATGTTGTTTTTTCCCCCAGTTAATGTTGTTTTGTGATGGCAGTCCCACTGCACAGACTAATATAGCCTCAATTTCCTTATCTCTAAAATTGATATAAAACCTTTCTTAAAGGATTGATGCAGACAGTAGGTATCATATAGAGAGAGTGCCTAGCCAGTGTTCAATAATAGTAATTGTTCCTTCCATTCAGTGCTATAGCTACTGTGGATTGACATTTTTTTTGTTCTTAAATTCATTTAGGCTTCTTGCTTGTTCTTGTGTGACCCTTTGATCATTTACATTACCCTGCTATTTCATCTCCTATGGATCTCTTGTCTGCTGACTATTTACATGAACTTTTATTACTTTGGCCTATGCTACTTATAACTCTTTATTTTTATTGCCTCTTTAGCCTATGACACATCACTAACCAGAACCTGCTTTAATGGTGTTCTACCTGGTCCGTTTTTCCAATGATTACATGACATACAAATTGAATCCTTACTGCAAATCAGAGTGAATTTTCAGGTAATTAATATGCCATATTTTCATTAAAAACTCAACACAGTGTTCATAAAAACGTCATGGCATGTTGTTACTTCAGTGAGCTCCTATCATTGCATCCCATTTTATTACTGAAATTCCCATTCCTTTTAGACATCTGCATGCAATTAATGATGGTACTTATTACTTTAGATTTTCAGGAGTTTTATTGCTTGCCTTCTGGAACAGTCAAGAGCTCACATACAGTTTCAAATCTCTCTGGACTAGAAATACTTGAGAATCCTATTTATGTTTCAGGAATCCCGACCAACACCTCTCCCAAAAGTCAATGTGCAAAATAATGTGTACAAAATTTCAAAAAATTAATATGCCTTTTGAAACAGTATTTTAACTTCAGGTTTTGAACCTCAGTTTCATTATTTTCTCACACTCCAGTTTCTCTTAAAAATATTTAAATGAAACTTTCATATTTAAAAAAATAATGTATACATTATCCATACTGAAGAAATAGAAGGAATGGAGAGATTAAGAAAGATATAGGGAACTGTGTGACACAATAATTCATGAACTCTATGCGAAAGAGTTTGCTTGATCTTTAACAGTAAAGGAAAGAACATTGTTCTTCACATGTTGTCTATATTGAATAAAGATATCCCACAATAAAATGTTTTAGCCACCATTTTAATGACTAATGGAGCTTGATAGCTCTATGGATGAGTTCACAATCCCTCTCCATTGAGCCTTTTACTTTTCACTGATGCTTACTAATGCCATTAAGTACAGCCTGCCCTTGGCATTTCTGTGCTTCATGGATTGATATAAAAGCCATTATTTTACTTTATTTATAACTTGATGTAATTCTCAAATATGTACTATGATATATAGTTACATATCTTTATAATCACATCCCTCAATGTTGGTCCTCCAAATATTGCACTGTAAAGTTCTGTCATCATATTTATTTGACATCAAATTGGCATCATAATGGGTCCCTTTTGGACTTGCAACCTTTTGCATATTTTAATTCTAATCTCTCATTATAATGTCATCATAACTAGATCCCCAAAGAATTTCATTGAAGTTATTATGAGGTAGTTAACATCATGGCAACTCCAGATTAAATTGCACAGGAAATCAGTATTGTAAAAGAAACTTAAATAAAGTCCTGGTAAGTAATTACCGGTTATGCTTAGTAATTATTTTGTTTAAACAACTATCTCTCTCCCTTAATTCAAAATGTCCCCCAAAGACAGTATTCAACATTAAAAATAACTACCTGGCAACAAGGAAAATTGCACTTTTTTAAAGTGAGCCAATTTTCAGTTAAGTTTGGCAAAACATTCAAAAGCATAGCTTGTGCTTTAACAAGTGGAAAGTTATCTTTTAAATTTTATGTTGATTTTTAAAACAGCTGGCTTCCAATAGACATATGAGAAAAGGAAGCTGCAAATAGACTTTTACCTGAAACTACCAAGTTATAAAAATATGAAACTTCTTTTCTCTGATATAGAAACTATAAGGAAGAATCTGTGACATAATGACCTTCCACATCTTCTATCTGTAGAGTGGGGGAAGGTATATATTTAGAAGGAAACAAAGAACAAATTCTACATTTGAAAGAGTCATTGCCTTACAAATGAGTCAGCAAAAGTTATTGTCATACCTTTTGTGCAAAATATTATGCTCAGTTCGGTGAATAAAAAAAGACATGACATGATCTCTTCTCTCTAAGAATGTACACAATACTTGTGGTAGAAAAAAAAGAACATATGCTTTAAAAGTTGAACACAAGTACAAGACTGTTCCACTACTGTTCTGTGGAATATACATTAAGTTAATCAGTGTCATAGCAGAGGTTCACAAGAATCAAGTGCATTTGGTTTCTATTACTACTATAAATACAGTCCAATAAATTTAGTGGTTTGTAACAACCTAAATTTATTATTTGGCAATTATGTACATTAGAAGTTTGTCTCACTAAGCTAAAATCAAGGTTTCAAGGCCCCATTCCATTCTGAATAATTCATTTCCTTGCCTTTTCCAACATTTAGAAGTGCCTCTTTTTATTGGCTCACAGATCCTACTAGCATCTTCAAAACCAGCAACATTTTAATTCCCTGCCTTTCATCCGTAGTGACATCTTCCTCTGGCATCCACTTTTAAATTCACTGGGTCTACCTAAATAATCCTGTGTATTATTTCTGTTTTAAGGTCAGCTGATTCATAATCTTAATTAGATAGCAATTACAATATCCCTAAACATTTAACCTAATATACTCAAGGCTCCAAGGGATTAAAAGGAAGGGGTGGGATCATTCATTATTCAACCTACTACATCAATTTAACATTAGTATATTAGAGAAGTCTGCAGAAGGCCTCTGGGGGAAGACAACCTTGAATGGAGCTGTGAAAGGAGATTAGGATGTGAGAATTAGCTTCAAATTGTAATTTGATATAAGATACTTTTTTCAATACATAAAGTTAATATAGCAGAGGATATATATATACATACATACATATATAGATAGATTGAGATATATTTGGGCTGGGGATTAAAACCAAAGGTGCTTAACCACTGAGCAACATCCCCAGTCCTATTTTGCTTGTTTATTTATTTATTTATTTGTAGACAGGATCTTCCTAAGTTGCTTGTGGCCTCACTAAGTTGCTGAGGCTGGTCTTGAACTTGCAATCTTCCTGTCTTGGCCTCGTGAGTCACTGGGATTACAGGCAATCACAGTTTCAAAACCAATTTCAATAAATTTTTAAAATGCATACTTGGAGCTAGGCAGGCTTAGTTTCAAGTCCCATCTTTTGTAGCTATAGCTGCATGACCTTGGGAAAGTAACATAAATCTCCTGGGCCTTAGTTCTTCACCCAAAAAAAGATGATAAAATTAACATTTAATTTATAGTATCATCATAAAAGTTAAAAGAAACAATTCAGGTTTCTCATTCAAAATGTGTAGATCATGGAAGTCATCATTCTATCACAATAAGTAAAAAGCTCGACAAACTGAAAAACAAACAATTCTTATTAAATCCATCAGAGAAATGAGGTCCAAGGGCAAAGCAGTGCCCCAAAGTTGAGACAGAGAAGCACAACAAATAAAAAGAAGTACCAGTTATCTGAGAAAAAGTCTATGAGCAAAAACTTCAGGGACCCAGTACTGAGGTATAGAACCCTGTATTGCAATTAATAAATGAATAGAGATTTGATATAAACAAGTCTGAGGAAAAAAATCTGCACCAATAATCACTTGATCAGCTATCTAAACATACAAATTAAAAATAGAGACCGTCGCAGAGGATCAAAAAACAAGATCAAGTACACATTGTCTACAAAAATTCAAATAAATGACACAAATTTATTCAAAGTAGGAGATGAAGAAAACACCATATACCATGCTAACAATAATCAAAAGAAATCAAGTAGCATATTCATTTTAGAGGCATATTTCAGAATGAGAAAATATTTTAGGGATAAAAGACATTACATAATGATAATGAGATTAATCATTTACAAGATATAACAATACTTAGTGAATATTTACTCCATAATAGAACATCAACTACATGAAGCAAAAATTGATAATAATGCAAGATACATAAATGAGTAGAGATTTGATATAGACAAGTATGATAAATAAAAGCAGTACCAATAATCACTTGATCATCAATCTAAACATACAAATTAAATATAGAGACTATCAAAGAGGATCAAAAAACAAGATCAAGTACCCACTATGTACAAAAATTCAAATATAAAAACAAAAATTTATTAAACATATCAATACCTCTGTTTCAAAAAACGACAGATCCAGCAGGCAGATGATCAATAAATGCATAGTAAACATAAATTAATAATATTAGCAAGTGAAGAGAAGGAATCAGTATGGATACTTTGGATATTTAAAATTAAATAAAATAATATTATGAGCAATTCTAGCCCACAAATTCAATAATCTAGATAAAATGGATTAGTTCTTTGCAAGATACAACTTGCCATAACACACACACAAAAAAAATAGACAATGTGAATAGTTCTCTACCTATTAATGGAACTAAATAAATGATTAATAACCTTCCAAAAGAGAAAACATCAGACCCAGGTGGGTTTTCTTGTAAATCCATTTTCTTGTAGATCGTACACAATATTTAAGGAAGAAATTATACCAGTTCTCTATATTCTCTTTAATAGAGAGTAGAAGAATACTTTTACAACTTATTGAATAATGATAATTTTATACAAACACCCAGAACAGATGACATTAGAAGAAAATTATAGACCAGTCTCTCTAATACATATAGAAATGCTCAACAACATATTGGAAAATCAAAGCAAATATTTTTTTTCCTCTTTTTTTGACATAATATTATTAATGCATTATAGATATATGCAAAAATGAAATTCACTGTGGTATATTCATATATATACTACAATTGTTTGGATAATTTCATTCCAATTATTCTTCTATTTCAATCCTTATTCCCTTTCCCTCAATCCCCTTCCTCTACTCCAATGATTTCTCTTCTTTTTTCATGGGATTTCCCCTACTGTTCTCCTTATTTTGGTCTCTCTTCTGAATGTGAGACAAAATATTGACTACCTGAGTCTGACTAATTTCACTAAGCATGATTTCCTCCAGTTCCACCCTTTCAACATCAAATGCCATAATTTCATTCTTTTTATGGATAAGTAAAACTCCACTTTGTATATATACCACATTCTTTTAATCTATTCATCTGTTGATGGGCATTTGGCTTTGTTCCATAACTTGGCTTTTGTGAATTGCACTGCTATAAATAGCGATGTGGCTGTATCCCTATATTATGCTGATTTTAGATTTTGGATTTATGCAAATGTGTGGGATATCTGGGACTTAAGGTGGGTCCATTCTTATCTTTTTGAGGAACCTCCATACTGCTTTCCAGAGTGGTTATGTTAATTTGCAGGCCCACCAACAATGTACAAAGCAAATAATTTATAATAATTACAAACAATGAGAAAGCGGTGATTATCCTGGTGTGAAAGGCTTTTCAAAATTTGATAATTAATTAATGTAACCCATCAAATAAACAGTCTAAAGAAAAAAAATCACATGGTCTTTTCAATATATGCAGAAAATCACTTGATCAAATCCAATACCCATTTAAAAAAAAAAATAAAACTCCCAGTAAACCAGGAATAGATGGTAACTTTCTCAATTAATAAAGAACATTTACAAAGTACCTACAGCTACAATCATACTTGATGGCAATAAACTAGAAACACTAATGTCAAAACAAGGCAAGGTTTTGCATACTCACCACTCCCTTTCCACATCTTATTGGAAGTTCTATCTAATGCAATAAGACAAAACAGGTAATAAGAATAACATAGATTGAGAAGGAAGAAATAAAAATGTGATGTGATTGTAGAAAATCCAAAAGATTGGAGCAAGAAAGGAAAAAAATAGGAAAAATGGACTAAATTAAAAAGCAATTATAATGAGTTTTCAGGATACCAGTTTAATATTAAAAAGTCAATTGCTTTCCTATATACCAGATGCAAGTAGAATTTGATATTGAAAACATAGTACCATTTACAGTAGTATGCCAAAGAATAAAATTATACAAATCCAAAAAATATGTATGGAGGAGATCTATTAAAGGGAAACTACAAAACTCTAGTGAGAGAAGTCAAAGAAGAACTAAATAAATGGTAGAAATATTTCATGGTCATAAATAAAGCAACTGTTAATGTTTATTTGCACAATAATAGTGTCAAAATACATTATGTATACCCTGATAAAACTGAAAGATAAAATTGCTATTATTGTTGGAAGATCCAATACCGATAATATTTAAGTTCTTTCCTACTTGAACTATAAGCATAGTTCAATCCCAATCATAATCCTAGCAAATTGTTTTATGAATATGGATATATAAACTTTATAAGGAGAGGAAAATAACCCAGAGGAGTTAATCCCATCCTAAACTTTCACTCTTATATACAACTTATTTCAAAGTAGACAAAGGTACCAAAAACATACATCGGAGAAAAGATAGACTCTTCAACAAATGGTGGTGGTAAAATTGGAAATTCATATGCAGCAAAATGAAATTAAACCCCCATCTCTCACCATGCACAAAACTGAAATCAAAGTGGATCAAGCACCTAGAAATTAAACTAGAGACACTGCACCTATTAGAAGAAAAAGTAAGCCAAAGTTTTCATCATGTTGGATTAGACCATGACTGCCTTAAAAAGATTCCTATAGTGCAAGAAATAAAATCAAAATAAACAAATGGGATGATTCAAACTGAAAATCTTCTTCTCTAATCAATCAGTGAGGTGAAGAGAGACCCTACAGAATAAGAGAAAATGTTTACACACACACATACACACACACACACACACATCATATTGAACACTAATCTCTTAGGATATATAAATAACTCAAAAAACTTAACACCAAAAAAACAAATAACTCAATCAATAATTGGGCCAAGAAACTGAATAGACACTTCTCAAAAGATGATATACAATAAATCAACAAATATATGAAAACATGTTCAACATCTCTTTCAATTAGAGAAATGCAAATCAAAACTACTCTAAGATTTCACCTCAATCCAGTTAGAATGGTAGCTATTAAGAATACAAACAACAATAAGTGTTGGCGAGGATGTAGGGAAAAAGGCATGCTCATACATTGCTGGTGGGACTGCAAATTGTTGTAAACAATATGGAAAGCAGTTTGTAGATTCCTCGGAAAACTTGGAATGGAACCTTTTGATCCAGGTATCCCATTCTTCAGATTATACTCAAAGGACTTAAAAACAGCATACTACAGGGACACAGCTATATCAATGTTTATAGCAGCACAATTCACAATAGCTAAATTGTGGAACCAACCTAATGCCCTTAGATAGATGAATAGATAATAAAACTGTGGTATATATACACAATGAAATTTTACTTAGCATTAAAACCGAATAAAATCATGGAATTTGCAGGTAAATTGATGGAGTTGGAAAATATCATGCTAAGTGAAGTAAGTCAATCCCCCAAAAAATGAAAGGCTGAATTTTTTATCTGATAAGTGGATGTTGATCCATGATGCAGGGAGGGTTGGGAAGAATGGAGGACCTTTAGATAGGACAAAGGGGAGGGAGGGGAAAGGAGGGGCATGGGAGTAGGAAAGACAGTGGAATGAAATGGACATCATTACCTTAAGTACATGTAATGAAGACACACACACCACACAAAAACTGTGGTTTGGGCACAAGTATACACAAATAGATCAGTGGAACAGAGAATCCAAAACATACACTCATAAATATGGTCAACTGATCTTTAACAAAGGAGTAAAAGAAATACAATGAAGAAGAGATGACCTTTTAAATGGATGATGCTGAAACAATTGAAAATCCACACCTAAAATGGAATGAATCTAGACATAGACATTACACCCTTCAAAAAGATTTATTTCATAATGAATCATAAGCCTAACTATAAAATGAAAAACATATAATCCTTAGAGATAACATAGGAGAAAATCTAGGTGATCTCTGATATAATAATGAATTTTTATAAACAAAGTCAAAGAAAAGATCTGTGAAATAAATTATTAATTTAATTAAAATTAATTTAATGAATTTTTATTAAAATTAAACTCTCTGCCTGCAAAAATGTACAAATGCATGAGAGTATAAGACACAGAGTTTTAAGAAAATATTTGCAAAAGATAAAACTTATAAAGGACTAAAGATGCACAAAGAAAACTTAAAACTCAACAATAAGAAAAAGAAAAATTCAATTTTAAAAATGGACAAAAAGCCTCAACAGACAACTTATAAAACATATTTATTTGCTACCTATAAATAGGTAGCAAATAAGTATATGTGAAGATATTTAATATAGAAGGTCATTAGAGAATTGCAAGTTAAGACACTTATGAGATAATATTACACCCCTATTTGAATGGTCACAACCCAACACACTTATAATCACTCCAAATGCTGGAAAGCACATGTAGCAACAAGCATTTCCATTCAGTCATTACTGGTGGAAATACAAACTGGTACAGTTGCTTTGGGAGCCGGTTTGGCAGCTTCATACAAAGCTCAACATACTCATACCATATGGTCCAACAGTTTTGCTCCTTGGTATTCACCCACATGTATAGAAAAACCTATGTCCACACAAAAAATTACTCATAGAATTTATTAGAAATTTTGTTCATAATTACCAACATTTGAAAGCAACCAAGATATCTTTCAGTAGATAAATGGATCAATAAAATGTGGTACATCCAAACAATTGAACATTATTAAGTGCTAAAGAGAAATGATCTGTTAAGCCATGAAAAAACATGAAGGAAGCTTAAATTCATGTTACTAAGGGATAGAAGCCAATCTGTAAATGCTATGTACAATATGGGTCTAATTATATGACATTCTTGGAAAAGTAAAAGCATGGAAAAGATAATAAGATAGATTACTGCCTGCCAGGCAATGAGGGGAGGAAAAGATGAATAAGATGAATAAGTTTAGTACAAAACCCCGTATGATACACATATGTTGGACACATAACATTATATGTTTGTCCAAGCCCATAGAATGTACAACCATAGTAAATGTTAATATAAACTATTATCTTTGAGTAATAATGATGTGTCAGTGTAGGTTCATTGATAATAACAACATGTCATGTTGGTTCAGAATTTTGGTGGTGATGAGGCTGTGTGTAAGTGGGACTAGGGAACACATGGGAAATCTTTCATATTGTTTTGAACCTAAAACTGACCAAAATTAGTCTATTGTATTAGTTACATTTCTATTGTTATAACTAAGTACCCAAAATAATTACCTTATAAATAGAAAAGGTTTATTTGGCTCATGGTTTTGGAAGTTCCAGTCCATGTGTAAGTGGCCCAACACCTTTGGGCCTTTACAAGGCAACACATTATCCTGGGAGTGTTTGGTCAAGTCAAACTGTTCACCTAGTAGCTAAGAAGCAAAAGAGAATGAGGAGCGTAACAGGGTCTACAATCCACTTCAAAGGAATACTTCAAGTATCTAAGTGCCTCCCATTTAGACTATTACCTCCTAAAAGTTCTACCACTTCCCCAAAGTGCCACCCTGGAGAAAAACCATTTAACACATGGATCTTTGGGGGAGATCTGACATCCAGTCCATATCATCTACTTTAAAAAGTGAGATATGTGTCATTTGGCTGGCACATGGTTAGTAAATTAAAGCTAAATGTTTTATCTTTATTTTAGCCCAAGTGGTCTGTAAATAAATCGTTTTTCAGAGTTTCTTTTTTTTTTTCTTTCATTGTCCCTCTTATTGATCTATTTTGACACAACTTAAATCCATGATACAATTGACTTGATTTTGTTAGTCTGAAATAGAAAACCTGAATGGTGGAAGAAAGCTGGTCTGATTTTTTTTTCCCAGAATACTACTATGACTGGCCAGTATAGCATTATGCTGCTCCTTTTTCCAAGATTTGATATCTACTGCATGTTCTAATAAATATTTATTCATTCAGCTAGATATATGAAGAAATGCATTCCTTATTCTTCAGGAATTTACTCTCTAGCTGTAAGAATCTGACATTTACTAAAATGCCGTGTTTAAAAATAAGCCCAGGGGCTGGGGATGTGGCTCAAGCAGTAGCACGCTCGCCAGTCATGCGTGGGGCCCGGGTTCCATCCTCAGCACCACATATAAACAAAGATGTTGAGTCCACTGAAAACTAAAAAAAAAAATATATATATATTAAAATTCTCTCTCTCTCTCTCTCTTTCTCTCTCTCCCTCTCTCAATCTCTCTTTAAAAACAAATAAGCCCAAATATATTTAAAGTTCCCTGCTAACTTTGTGGTACTGATAGGTCTGAAAATAATCCTTGCCTAAGGGTTTGCAATCTTGTAAGGAGTACACTAAAAAGGCCCATAGCTGTAATACAAGATCAGGTAGACTAACTTTGAGAAGCAGCACAATGTACAGATTAAAATCATTAGTTCTATAGATAGGCTTGTGTTTATAATCTCAGTTTTGGCATTTATTAACTGTGCAGTGGTAGATAAATTATGTCCTTTAGAGGTTAGGCCTCAGTTTCTCCAACTATAAAATGGGAATCAAAGTAGCACTTACTCTGTGTTACTATTGAGAGATTAAATTAGATAAAACTTGTGAATGACTCAGAATTTACACAGAGTTGTTGCCAATCTATATGGACAGAATTTTATAAGAATTTAAAGTACAGAGAGCTCATATCTGGTTATGAGGTGGAAGGAAATAATTTAAAGAAAATAAAATTTACTACAGATTTTTCTAGATTCCCCAGCATTTCTCTTCCTCCATTCCCTGAAACTTGTCTTACTGATAGGCTATATTTTCAGATATAACCCTCGCCCAGGTTTTGAGTCAATACCAACAAGGACTGGAAAAAGTCAGTAATTTCATCAGCACCATCTCAGCATCTTGAAATATTTTTTCTTAACCTTTAGTATTCCAATTTTAACTAACCCCTTCTTGAACATTTTTGTTTCTTATGTGTGTATAATTAGAGTCTGAGTGTGTGCAAGCATGTTAGAAAAAAAAAACAGATCATAGAAATTCTTCCATTTTTTCTATAGAACTGATATATTGATGGTGCCACATACCTTAATGAAAAAGGCTTAAATAGGAGCAAAGCAGTTAGAAAGCATGTGTTTGCTTATATTGTTGAAGCAAATTTGATTTGTCTTTCATTGTGAGTGAGAAGATGAAGGGCACAGAGTAAGTTGGACTTTTATAATTTATTTTAATATGTAAATGTAAATGATAATTATCATCCATTTTCTCATAGTACAGATGACAGAATTGACATAAGGGAAATTTTGAATACTGAGAGGGAAAAACCTCAATAACATATTCCTAAAGGCTAACAATTTTAGAGAAGGACTATGAGGGAAAGTAAGCTCTGCAAAAACAGATCACAGATCTATGTTACAATCATACTGATATTGCAGAAGTTGTGAGATGGAATTGTGTTTTACCATCCTGACCCTCCTTGCTCTTTCATTTAAAAAAAATAGAGAAAGAAATCGGAACTAGATATACTTTCATCCCTCTCTAACACCTGGCCCTTTTCCTGAGATAAGTTTTGACTTCATGTATGAGGCAAGATGGGAATGTATTTTTGGACTCCCTAAAAACCCCCTTCTGCTTGCTGTCTCCCATTTTCAGCAGCTCTTCTCTGCCTGTATTTAGCATGTCTTTACATGCCTTGGACTTAAGAGGAAATATATCTGCCACCTCCTTAGATTTATCAAAAAATCTGTGAAAACAGACAGCGTAAATTACATGCTTCTGCATTTTGCATGGTGCCTATTTCATCCTGTGTTTTCAACAAATATTTTTCAATTGTTTAATTTCTATTAACGACAGTTTACATCTATTGCAATATGCTGAAGGCTTAGTATATACAAAACACTATTATAAACAGTTGTATTGATTCATTAGTATATCAGCAATCTCATGAAATAAGCAAATTTATAATTTTCATTTTTATTGGGCTTAGAGACCAAACAGCTAGTTAGTTTTACAGACAGGATTTAAAATTGTCTGTTCACTATGAACTCCCATCTCTTAACCACTAAACTCTATTCCCAGTGCTCATTTAACAATCTATCATTACTGACATCATGTTGTGAATTAGTTAGCATATTATATTCCCCAAAGTATTTGCATTTTATAAGACAATGTTACAGAGCATGTAAGCTGAGGAATTCGGTCACTAATAATATGGTCTTTCAAATACAACTAACAGGAGGAATTGGGGTGATATTTTTACAGTGATTTTCCATCTGTTCCTCAAGTTGTAGCACTCAAGTGTTTTCCCACAAATGACTAGTAACATAAAAAGAAGTGAAGGGCCTCTAAAGGTAGAGAAAAGAGCCATTTGATAATGGCAGAAGTACCTTTGTAAATAGGTCTTTTTAATGTAGAAGACATGCATTTCCTGCCTCTCTCCCTGGATTGATTTTTCAGTCTCACTATTTATTTTGCCCCCTTCTAGAAATATTGTATGTCTAGGAAAATGAGAATGACAAGATATCATCAAGCTCTTACAGTTGATGAATTATATTAATATTTCATAATATTCAACAATGATGAATTCCTAGGAAGAATCCCAATTCAACTTGGTGTATTATTTTTGGCATGTAGATTCTAATTGGAGATATTTACTCAGGATGCCTGCATAAATGAGATCAAAGTTTAGTTTCATTTGGGGTAGATATGTTTTTAAGGTTTGGAGTCAGTGTTATGTAGACTTTGTAACAAGAGTGTAGAAGCTTTCTCTTCTATGCCCAGGGACAGTTTAAATACACTGAGAATGAATTATTTATTGAAAGCTTAAGAGTAATGACCTAACAATTCTTTGTTGCTTATTTGGGGGAAATGGCAAAATGAATAAAGTTTTTCAATCACAATAGTTTTATTTAATATTTAAAAAATCTCATCTAGAATAAATTTAAAGCAATCTATACTTCCATATAAAATCATCCATATTTTAAAGTTGATCAGCACAAGGCGGAAAAATTTCATCTTATATAATTAATTATTTTGCATTTCAGTTGTGGTAATTTTCCCATTTTCCATTTTCAATTCTTTGTCCTTTTTTCCCTTTGTTTTTAATTACAATAGTTGGTGGTTTATTTATTTCATCATTGTCTTTGGAGAAAAAACTTTTGATTCATTAGCTCCACTGTTTTTTCTATTTTCTAATTAATTAATGTTAGCTTTTTTCTTTACTAATTTCTTATTTCCACTTTGTTGGTATCAGTAATTATATAGGTATATAATATACAATTACTTAATTTCATATAAAAATATTATATATAATTATATATAATATATGTCAGATGCTTTCAAAATTAGTAAGCCTACATATATATGTATGTGTATGTGCATTCATACATATAATTTTGTAATAGATTAGGAGCTAGATATTACTTTTTCCCCATTTGAAAGATTAAAACACTGAGACAATAAGAAGTTAAGTGACTTTGCCAGCAGAATGCCATCAATACAGTGGTAGAACAAGCTTATAATGTCAGCTTTGTATTCTTCACTCATGTTATACTATTTTCTTCAGTTTATAGTATCGCTTTCCACTCAAATTTCTTGAGTTAAATGTTTATTTTCAATATTATTCATTTATGAATAGTAGGGTTTAATGTTATATTTCTTCAGAGTACAGCTTTATTAAGATGTTATATATATATTAGGGCTGGGACTGTGGCTCAGTGGTAGAGTGCTCGCCTAGCACAGGTGGGACCCGGGTTTGATCCTCCGCACCATATAAAAATAAAAGCACTGTGTTGTGTCCATCTACACCTAAAAATAAATATTTTTTTTAAAACGATGTTATATGTGTTTTATTATTGTTATTCTCTGGATAGTCTGCAATTTCAGGTTTTCTTTTCTTATTTTATTTTATTTTTTTGATTTTGATGGACCTTTATTTTATTTATATGTAGTACTGAGAATCAAACCCAGTGCCTCGCACATGACAGGCAAGCACTCTAACATTGAGTCACAGACCCAACCCCTTATTTTCTTTTAACTCAAGAAAACTAAGCAGAGATAATTTTTGCTGCTATTTGGGATTTTTGGGGGTTTGTTTGTGTTTAGTTATTTGGATAGTGTTTTTTCTATTATTTTTGTAGATATGATTTTTCAAAATATGTATGTGTCATTTTATTTGGCTTGATCAAGACTATATTTTTAACTATTTTCATCAATGGCATATATTAAAACAATATGATTTTTCTTTTCTAATCTGTTAACATAGTGAATCACATTATTCAATTTGTTCATATCAAAACATCCTAATAATTCTATGAAATAGTCATTTTGTATTATTCTTTAAACTTACCTTTATGCTAGAATTGCTAACCTTTATTTAGGCACTTTGCATCCATGATTACAAATGAATTTTTCCTGGAAGTTTATTGCAGCATCCCTCATACTATCCTTAAATGTGATCTGATTGTCTTCTTATTATTTTATTTGCTATTTAATGGTTTTATCAGTCAGGTTTCTTAGTGCGTAAAAGCAAAAATTAACTCTAGTTCTCCTTAAGTTAAAAAAAAAAATAAGTTTTGTGAGGATGTCATGGAATTTATACAATGCAAAGGCTACAGAGCAATGGTTAGAAATCAAACAAGAACATTGGGAAACTAAAAGGCTGAAAACCTTGGGAACTTGCAGTGATGTTCCTTGGCCTGCCACAAGGTGAACATTCAACACCACAACTTCTGGGTTCTCAACTCCAATAAATTTGCTTTAAATAATCTGCAACTCTTCCAGAATCTTTTATTCACTTTTTTCCATATTGTCAGTATTTGGAGTAGAAGCATGTAATTGGCTTTACCTAATGTGTATATTAGCTACTAATGTTTAGGGAAAAGAAATGCCTATGCTCCTTCAACTTCATAATGTTAAGAAATTTTAGCATATGGTCAATTTTTATGAATGCTTTGTTTTATTTGAAAAGAGGATTAATTTTTCAATTAAATTAATTCTTCGGTTATTTAATTCACATCCTATAAATTTAAGTTTTCTTCATCTACTTGATAGTTTCTCTATGAAAGGAGTTTGATATTTCCACCTGTAACTTTCTATTTATCTACTTATTTTATTGCTTCTATTTCATATATGGTATTATGTATTAGCAGTTCAGAACATAAAATAAGCAAATTAAGCCATATATTCCTTGCCTAAGTTTAGCAACTAAGAGATACAAGTTATTATATAAAAGTCAAAACAACTCAATGATGTTATGGATAAAACTGATAGGAGAATGTGGCTTTATATATTTAGCCAAATGATTAATAATTCATCTGCTTTACACAGATGTAGTCATGATGTCACAGGGACAGCTTGAAAACTGCATGTCACACCTGCAAGGGCAAGTATCTTCTAAGTGAGCTGGTTAGAACACTCATGTGTGTGCATGTGTATATGAAGGATGACTCACACAGAGACAGAAGTAGACAAAAGGAATAAGCATGACAATTATCAATCTAAACTCTCTTTGTTCCACTTTGTACAGAGAGAAGTAAGTAAGTAATGCCAGGAGTGTGGAGCTAACAAAGTCCCTCACATAGAAACATGAAGAATAAAGAATACACGTTTTCTTCTTTAGTGCATTAAGTTAAACAGTGTGAAATTACCACTAATTTCAGGTCAATAATTGCCATTTTGATCTGAAAACAGTAGCAATTACATATTTCGAAGTTATCTTATAAGTTCCACTAACATTCATGTGTTTTGCACTTTTTCCTAGAATTATGTCATTCATGCATTTAACTTATCCACCTTTATCACTTTTAAATTTTTTAACTTGTTTTAGGAAATAAGTTCAAGCATACAGATATCTTGAAAGAAAAAGAGCAATGCATAAAACTCCAACATGTTCTTTGTGTGAATTAATTTATCACTAATGTTGCTAATATTTTACCACTAGTTTTCAATTTCTGTACAGGTATGTACACACAACACATGCATATGTTTGTGTCTGTGTGTACTTCTTTTCTAAAACCTTCTAAGGTAACTTACATACAGTATGTCCTGACTCTTTAAATAGCCAGAATAAAACTATGAACTCAGTATATTTAGCATTGATTTACTCCTTTAATCTAATATTTGTATCTAATTTTCTTAACTGATTCAATAATGAACTAGTCTGGGGTCAAGTGTTTATTTGTCCAGTCTCTTTTCTCTTGAATTTTCTTTAATCTGGAACATCTTTTATTTTTCTTTTTAACAACAACAACAAAAAAAAATTAGGAATTCAATACCTGTCCCACCTCTATTGTTTTTTAATAATTTGTTTTAATAGAATGATCCCCATTTTGGGTTTGTTTGATGTAATTTTATTCAGATTATGTATTCTTAACCAGAATACTAAATAGGTGAAGTTGTATCACTGTTGGCAATCACATTTGTATGCACAAAGTCTTCATTTGCTCCTCATTAATAATGCAATTTTGCTGTTAATTTTGATCACACAAAGTTCTGTCCAATTCCTTCATTGTATGATTACTTAATTTTTAATGCAAGTAATAAGAATTCTATGGATAGATATAAACTTTTCATCAACATTTTTCTCCAAATTTATCATGCTTTGGTGAGTCTTGCCTGCTTCAATATTTACTCTGATGCAAAATGCTTACTTTCTTTTACTTCCATCACATTTACCAATACTATATATAGCACATTTACAATAAATTTTCCTCCCCAAATATGCTTCTTCATTTTTTTAGTTAGCTAACTACTTATTATTGGTATGGATTCATGAATGCTTATAAATGTTTTCTCATTAATTATTGTACTTAGCAATTTCTCATAAGTATTTTACTATGGATTATAGTTTGTTTCATATTAATAGTAGTATACTTGATTTCCTTTTTTTAGCATTTGCCTGGCATGAAATTTTTGGGTTATAAATTTTCAACCATCCCATTTATGTATGTTACTTATAAACAGCATGTTCTGATTATTGTTTTATACCAACCAGAATATGCCTTTTAATAAATTAAATTAACTTGTTCATATTATCATAATTAGTAATATTACTGATGCCATCTTTTGCCATCTTTTTCTTATTATTTTTATATGCTTTTGTTTTATATAGTTTCTTTCCCATTTTTGTTCTGTTTGTGCAGATTATATATTAAAATACTTTGTTTCCTTGTACTTATCTGCCCATTATGTTGGCAATCCTGAGGACTAATTAATAATACAAGTACTGACCATAAATACAATCTAAACTACCTGTAGATACGTCACTGAAGATCATTGATTTTAGTATTGTTTGTGATCATAATTTTGAACATGTCTGTGCCTAATACAAAAAATTTAATGGAAGATTTCTACTTGAAATCTGACCGAATTTAAATGATTATAATTTTTATGGTCACTTTCCATTTATGGGTCTCTTAATTACATATCCTGCTACATTAAATGTAGAAATACATTGGTCTAATATCAAGAAATCCTAGTACAAAACAGGAATATATATTTCTACTATGTCTACTATCCATTCACTTTTGATTATATCCTCCTAAATGAAGATTCAGTATCCATTCTGTTCCTCTTAGCACCTAATATACAAAGAATATTAGCCTTAATATGCCCTCCCATAGCTTCTATATTATAGGTTAGAACAGTATTGTCCCTAATCATAGCAGATGAAACTATTTTTATGGAATCAATTTCAATTTTAAGACTAACTTGAGGACGGCTAACAGTTTTGTAAGTTTTTTTTGGTATTAAACCAATTGCATTTCCTAAAGCTGAGATTTTTCAGGCTCAAACTATCAATTGCATGTCAATTTGATTAAGTGTAAAGGTAATGGTTGAAAGAATTGCCTCAGGTAAAACTTGTGAGTGATATATTATAGCACTATTTCTGTGTACTTCCTATCACATCATGCAAGGGGATCTCAGTGTGCATGATTATGTTTGGGTGTGTGGGAGTTTAAGGTTTTGTGTGTTTGTCCTCACATTAATATTAGGCCAATCCAGGATCTTAGCATGCATAGGGACTATAAAAGGGGAAAGAAACTAACATTTTTCAACAACATACCAAGTACCAGAGCTTTATAAGCACATCAAATTTCATTCTAATGATGATTTTATGAAGTTAGTTAAATCATTTACCTTTTTAGATGAACAAAGTACAGTCCCAGTATGTTAAACAAGTTCCCCAAAATCCCACCACATAGGCACATTTATTTCCCTAAGCATCCAGTTCTTTCCTATAGTATTAAATTTTCTGTTTGCATTGAATAATGTTTCTGCCTCTGGTTTTAGCCTCCAGGATTTAGAGTATCTCAAGTGTAGCTAATCAGAGCATTTCATCCCTCTGACCACAATGATTCATTGTAATATGGGCATATTGTCTAATCTAGACCAGTTAAATTGTATGTTGAGAGTTTCATTCTCCTTTTTCTCTGAATATAGAAAGCTGTTATGTAGCTAGGCCTGGTGGTGCACTACCTGTAATCCAAGTGGCTCAGAAAGCTGAGGTAGGTGGATCCCAAGTTCAAAGCCAACCTCAGCCAAACTATCCAAACTCAGTGAGACCCTGTCTCTAATAAAATACAAAATAAAGCTGGGAATGTGGCTCAGTGGCCAAAGTGCCCCTGAGTTTAATTCCCAATACCAAAAATAAATAAATTAATTAAAAGAAAGTTGTTATGTAAATCTAAAACTGCCAAAAACCACTTGCCTGAAAATGAAGCTAATGTTAAAAAAAATAGAGGCAATAGATTGAGATGATCTAAAGTATTGCTTGATCCCTTGAATTCAAGCAAGGGCTGAAATTAGCTGATGATCATACACCTTATAGCAATAAAGGAAAATAAGTCATTTTTTGTTCTTAAACTTTTGTTGGATTTTATCGTTTTCTTAAAAAACAATAATCCTGACAAACTGATGATTAGAGATAATGCTCTTTCTCTAATCTCTACCTACATTTTAACGCCAACTTGAAGTGAAATCTCTGCTGTACTTCTCCCTCTTTCACATGTAGTATCTCCTTAATCTCAGTATTTATTTTATAGAAATTGTTATAGTCTTTCTGGTATTATTCTTTTAACCACCTATGTGCATTTTATCTCTTCTTACTAATTTATAAACTTTTGTAGAAAGAGATTTTCTTTCATTTCTTGTGGCCTATAAGTCAAAGTAATGTAAGATTCATATGCCTTTTAGTAGATATTTGACAAATGTTTGCTAAATTATCTTTTTTAAATGATTATGTACTTAAATTTGGAAGCTTTAGGATATTCTGGTTCCTAAGAAAAAATTTGGAAAACTTCTGCAAAAAGAGGGTTTAACTTGGGATAGACATGTTCATACACTTACAATATGAGGCTATATCTATAAAAATAGAAGGTATCTTGCTATACCCACCTTTAAAATAATCCATGCAACTAAAACAATGACATCATTTAGAACCCATATTCATAGTATATGAATTTCATTTGTTTATATACATTTTTTAAAAATTTTTACTTCTAATTTTGTTATATATGACAGCAAAATACATTACACTTCATGTTACACATATAGAGCACAATTTTTCATATCTCTGGTTTTACACAAAGTAGAGTCAAATCCTTTGTGTCTTCATACATGTACTTAAGGTAATGATGAGCATCACATTCCATGGTCTTTCCTACCCCATCCCCCTCCCTTGCTCTCCCTCCCCTTTTCCCCTTTGCCCTATCTAGAGTTTATTTAATCCTCCCATCTCCCCCCGCAGCATATTATGGATCAGCATCCTTAAATCAGATATATAATTCAGCATTTGTTTTTGGTATTTTTTGGGGGGATTGGCTAACTTCACTTAGCATTATCTTCTCCAATGACATCCATTTACTTGCAAATTCCATGATTTTATTCTTTTATTGCTGAGTAAAATTCCATTGTGTATATATGTCACATTTTCTTTATCCACTCATCTACTGAAGGACACCTAGTTTGGCTTCACAGTTTAGCTATTGTGAATTGTGCTGCTATAAACATTGATGTGGCTGTGTCTCTGTAGTATGCTGTTTTTAAGTTCTTTGGGTATAGACTGAGGAGAGGAGTAGCTGGGTCAAATTGTGGTTCCATTCCCAGTTTTCCAAGGAATCTCCATACTGCTTTCCATATTGGCTGCACCAATTTTCAGTCCCACCATCAATGTATGAGTGTGTCTTTCCCTAACATTCTCACCAACACTTATTTGTTTGTCTTCATAATAGCTGCCATTCTGACTGGAGTGACATGCTATCTTAAGAGTAGTTTTGATTTGCATTTTTCTAATTGCTAGAGATCACATGAATTTTTTAAAACTTCTGGGTATCTTAGACCAAAGAATGAAAACCATCAAATATTTCATAAAGACACATTCTGAAAAACCAAGTAGTTTGAAAGTCCTTCCAGTTTAAAGCAGAAATTATAGGCCTGATGAATTGTGGAAAACTTACATCATCTCAAAGGGAACATATTTTTGTCAAAACTGCTTAAATATCATAGTCCTAAAAAGCTGTGAGTTGTGTAGGTAAATAAAACATGCATTCATATATACATTAAAAAGAATAGGAAGGAACAATTAGGTAAGGTGGTGCATGTGTGTAATCCCAGTGACTCCAGAGAATGAGACCTCCTGATACCAAGTTCAAAGCCAGGCTCAACATGTTATGGAGTTCCAAAACAGAATTAAAAAAAGCGACCCTGTCTCAAAATAAAAATGGACTGGTGATGTGGCTCAGTGATTAAGTGCTCCTGGGTTCAATCCTCAGGACCAAAAAATAAAAAAGGGAGAGAGAGAGAGAGAGAGAGAGAGAGAGCGAGCGAGCGTGCGCAAAAGCAAATAAGTCCTCAAATACTTCAGAGGATTGCCACTTATATTCTTCCCACAAATCAGAAATTTTCTTCTTTAGTATCTCATGGTCAGTTGTTGAAATATATACTTAAAAATACCAATCAACAAATGGGCCATGGACCTGAACAGACTTCTCAGAAGAGGATATACAATCAATCAACAAAAATATATGAAAAAATGCTCATAATCTCAGAGAAATGCAAATCAAAACTACTCTAAGATTCATCTCACTCCAGTCAGAATGTCAGCTATTATGAAGACAAACAACAACAAGTTTTGGAGAGGATGTGGGGAAAAAGGTACACTCATTCATTGCTGGTGGGACTGCAAATTGGTGCAGCCAATTTGGAGGGCAGTATGGAGATTCCTTGGAAAGCTGGGAATGAAACCAACATTTGCTCCAGCTATACCCCTTCTCGGATTATACCCAAAAGACCTTAAAAAAGCATACTACAGGGACACAGCTACATCAATATTCATAGTAAGACAATTCACAACAGTTAAACACTGGAACCAACTTAGATGCCCTTCAATAGATGAATGGATAAAAAAAAATGTGGCATTTATACACAATGGAGTATTACTCAGCACTAAAAAATAACAAGATCATGGCATTTGCAGGGAAATGGATGGAATTAGAGCAGATTATGCTAAGTGAAGTTAGCCAATCCCTAAAAAACAAATGCCGAATGTCTTCTCTGATATAAGGGGGGTGACTCAAAGCAAAGTAGGGAGGGAGAGCATCAGAAGAAGATTACCACTAAACAGGGAAGAGAGGTGGGAGGGAATGAGAGGGAGAAGGAGAATTTCACGGAAGATGGAAGGAGACCCTCATCATTACCCAAAATATATATACCATGGTGTGAGGGGGAAGGGAAAAAAAGAGATAGAGAAAAGTGTCACAGTAGATTGGGTAGAGAGAGGTGACGGGAGGGGAGGGGAGGGGAGGGGGCATAGGGAGGGCAGCAGAATACAACAGACACTAGTATTGCTGTATGTATAAATGTGGCTGTATAACCAATGTGATCCTGCAATCTGTACACATGGAAAAATGAGAATTCATACCCTACTTGAATCAAATGTATGATATGTCAAGATCATTGTATTGTCTTGAGCAACTAATAAAAAAATAAAAAAATAAAAGCAGATTACAAGAAAAAATATATATCACCACTGTATATTGAACATGACTTTTGACCTTGAATGTAATTTTCAATTTTAGAAGAAACATGATATTTCATATTGCAAGAAACCAGTAGAAAACTCCACTATGCATACTGTAGAAAAAAAATTAATGTCTGACAAACCCCCAAAGAATTTGCTAATTGTTACTGTTGAACTAATGCAAAATATACTGTTTGAATATATGTAAATCACATAAAAATACTGAACATCCCAGGATGTAGGCTCCCTATTTACCTCTCTTATTGTTTCTCTTGCTGAGAAAAAACTTTTAAATTTAATTAAGTTCCATTTGTTGATTCTTGTTGTTAACTCTTGTGCTATGGGTGTCCTATTAAGGAATTTGGAGCCCGACCCCACAATCTGTAGATCAGAGCCAACTTTTTCTTCTATCAGACGCAGAGTCTCTGGTTTGATATCAAGTTCGTTGATCCATTTTGAGTTAACTTTTGTGCATGGCGAGAGAAAGGGATTCAGTTTCATTTTGTTGCATATGGATTTCCAGTTTTCCCAACACCATTTGTTGAAGATGCTATCCTTCCTCCATTGCATGCTTTTAGCCCCTTTATCAAATATAAGATAGTTGTAACTTTGTGGATTAGTCTCTATGTCCTCTATTCTAAACCATTGGTTCGCCCGCCTGTTTTGGTACCAGTACCATGCTGTTTTTGTCACTATTGCTTTGTAATATAGTTTGAAATCTGGTATCGCTATACCACCTGATTCATACTTCCTGTTTAGAATTGCTTGTGCTATTCTGGGTCTTTTATTTTTCCATATGAATTTCATGATTGCTTTGTCAATTTCTACAAGATATGCCGTTGGGATTTTGATTGGCATTGCATTAAACCTATAGAGAACTTTTGGTAATATCGCCAGAGCCCTAAGATCCAGAGTATACAAAGAACTCAAAAAATTAAACAATAAGATAACAAATAACCCAATCAACAAATGGGCCAAGGACCTGAACAGACACTTCTCAGAGGAGGATATGCAATCAATCAACAAGTACATGAAAAAATGCTCACCATCTCTAGCAGTCAGAGAAATGCAAATCAAAACCACCCTAAGATACCATCTCACTCCAGTAAGATTGGCAGCCATTATGAAGTCAAACAACAAGAAGTGCTGGCGAGGATGTGGGGAAAAGGGTACACTTGTACATTGCTGGTGGGACTGCAAATTGGTGCGGCCAATTTGGAAAGCAGTTTGGAGATTCCTGGGAAAGATGGGAATGGAACCACCATTTGACCCTGCTATTGCCCTTCTTGGACTATTCCCTGAAGACCTTAAAAGAGCATGCTACAGGGATACTGCCACATCGATGTTCATAGCAGCACAATTCACAATTGCTAGACTGTGGAACCAACCCAGATGCCCCTCCGTAGATGAATGGATAAAAAAATGTGGCATCTATACACAATGGAGTACTATGCAGCAATAAAAAATGACAAAATCATAGAATTTGCAGGGAAATGGACGGCACTAGAGCAGATTATGCTCACTGAAGCTAGCCAATCCCTAAAAAACAAATGCCAAATGTCTTCTTTGATATAATGAGAGCAAATATGAACAGAGCAGGGAGGAAGAGTAGGAAGAAAACAGTAACATTAATCAGTGACATGAGATGGGAGGGAAAGGGAGAGATGAGGAAAATTGCATGGAAATGAAGGGAGACCCTCATTGCTATACAAAATTACATATAAGAGGTTGGGAGGGGAATGGGAAAATAAACAAGGAGAGAAATGAATTACAGTAGATGGGGTAGAGAGAGAAGAAGGGAGGGGAGGGGAGGGGGGATAGTAGGGGATAGGAAAGGTAGCAGAATACAACAATTACTAATAGGGCATTATGTAAAATTGTGGATGTGTAACCGACATGATTCTGCAATCTGCATTTGGGGTAAAATTGGGGGTTCATAACCCACTTCAATCTAATGTATGAAGTATGATATGTCAAGAGCTTTGTAAAGTTGTGAACAACCAATAAAAAAAAAGAAATATGCAAAAAAAACCTACAAAATACCTGACAAGAACAACGTAAAAAAAAAAAACAAACAAACATAATTATGAGACAGAAAGAGCCTATTAGTTTTACCATGTAATTTTAAACTTCAAACTATTAAAATAAATAAATAAATAAAATACTGAACATCTCTGACTTAAAATCGTTTGACTTAATATTTTTCAACTCTGTATGTATTCAGTGAAAGTGTACTTTGAATTTTGATCTTTTTGCAGTGCTGGTGATATGTGATACTATACTCTCTTACAATTCTAGGCAGCAACAGCAACAGCAGCTTTCAGTCATCCATGCAATCACAGGATAATCAAATGATACTCTATGTTGGATTATGTTCTCTTACCTTTTCTGTTAACTATTTTTATTTTTATACAGATATGTGCCAATTAGTCATAAATTGCTAAAAATCAATAAGAACATGTGCTAGACTCTGGAACCAACCTAGGTGTCCCTCTATAGATGAATGGATAAAGAAAATGTGGTATATATACTCAATGGAATATTACTCAGTTTTAAAGAAGAGTGAAATTATGGCATTCTCCAGTAAATGGTTGGAGTTGGAAAATATCATGCTAAACGAAATAAGCCAATCCCACAAAACCAGAAGCTGTATTTTTTTCTCTAATATGCAGATGATAATTCAAAATAAGCTGGGGGGCACTAGGGAAGAATACCATTACCCCATTACCTTAGATTAAGTAGAGGTAAGTTTTGGGGGGAGAGGAGAGGATATGGGGATAGGAAAGAGAGTAGAATGAAACAGATATCATTACTGTATGTATAGATGTGAATACATGACCAATATGATTCTGCAACATGTACATTCAGAAAAATCAGAAATTATATCCCATCTATGTATGACACATCAAAGTGCATAAATGCATTCTACTGTCATGTATAACTAATTAAAACAAATTTAAAAATTCAAAAAAAGAACATGTTCTCAATACAGTCTATTTTATTTTGCACATTTTTTCTTTGTTCTTTTCTTATTAGTAGGAAAATAAGTTTGGTGTCCCCTCCCTTTCTTCAGCTTGAGTGAAATTAACACTGTAAATTGCCATTCTACACTAAATATTATGGTTCTAAACTTCATTCTTTCTGTGGTGCTTAGAATCCTGAAGGCACCTGATTGACTACCTAAATTGCATATTGTATATAATCTTGATTAATGGAAATACTTACTTCTCTATTTTATAATCAAAAAACCAAAACTTTTTTTTATTAGTTTTTCATTTATTAGTCAGGAGATAAAATTGCACATGGCATAAGATAGTTAGGTAGTCAGTTTGGAAGGAAAAGCACATTAGTTTGAAAAAATTTTCCTGTTCTTTATTAACATCTGTTTACTACTATCAGGCAGAATGTTGACTAATGTCCCATTAATTTCAATTTCAATTCTAGTTCAATTACGCAAAGTAGATCTTCTCAAATGCTCTTCTGCATAACATTTGTGACACTAGGAATTGTGTATTTAGGGAAGAAGGATTATTTAATGGTTTTAAGGTGATTTTAGTCAGTGATAGAGCATTTCCCTACAATTTGCAAGGCACTAGATTCAATCTCTAGCACTTGAATAAAAGACAAAAAAAAAAAAGAGCATTCATTAATACCAATGGTAAACCTATAGATGAAATAAAGAAATAACTAAGAGTTAGTATTTGTAGAAAGAACACTACTATGAAATTATTACTATTTTCTCTGGAATTATAAGTATATGTCTTGGAAAGAACTTTGGCTTCCGGATAATAGGCAAATTGTAAAAAAAAAAAAAAAAAAGTAAATAAAGTTTCTGTTATGTACTGACTTTTTAAAATACCACAGTAACTTCCATAGGATTTGATTTTTTTTTTTGGTACCAAAAATTGAACTTGACCACTGAGCCACACATCCTCAGCCCTATTTTATATTTTATTTAGAGACAGTGTCTGTGTTGATTAGCTCTGTGCCTCCCTGATGCAGAGACTGGCTTTGAACTCGCAATTCTCCTCTCTCAGCCTCCTGAACTGCTAGGATTACAGGCATGCACCACCATGCACTAGGATTTGATTTAATGTTGACTTATCATTACCCCTTTCCTCAGCCCCAGTTTTCATCTATACATTCACATATGTTAGATTAAGGAGCAGTTCTTAGAATTCCAGTTTGCTAGATATATCTTCTTTCTGGCTTAAAATTATTTTATCTGCATATGAATATACAACATAAAAACAGTTGCTGTAACTTGAGATTTTGAGTGTACATGCCTGTGAACCAAACCAGCTAAAAGTAAGATATAATCTTTTAGCGTGTAGTCATACTATAAGTTTGAATAACACCCATTTGTATTTATACCTTATAGAGTCACAAAATCAAGTGTTATGTGATTGAAATGGGTGTTGATAATGGGTTCTAACTTTAAATTTAAATTAAGTGATTTAACTTACATTAAATGATTTAAATTAGCATTGCTAGTAGTATACATAAGTAAAATAAAATAAATGTTTTATCCTTGGCAATATTTCATTATTTAGTTGAATTAATTATGTCAGGAAGATTAAAAGAATGATCTTAACTTGCTTTTCAGTAAAGGTTTGTTTTTTGTTTTTTTTTTCCCCCCAGGTGTTGGCATTTCAGTGTGTTTCAGAAAACAAATTAAACTTTTTATTCTGTTTTAAAATACTTTCCAAGAGGGAAGATATTTTTGTTCAGTTATTTTTTTTTCTTTTTCTTGTGCATTTTATTGTTTTTTCAGATTTATAGATTTCAGTATTTTTATATATTTAGGATAATTGATGTTTCACATCTGAAAACAGTGAAAATATTTCAATGTTTATTTTTTGAAGAAAAACTTCTAGAATTATCTTAGTAAATATAAAGTAAATTTTATCTTTTATTTATTAAATTGGATACACTCACACTTATGATTCAATAAGGGAAATGGGAATTATAAGATCCCAATACTTGAACATTTTGTGCATTTGAGCCACGATATAATGTATGAAGACTTTATTATGACTTTTTTTTTTGTGGTTCAATTTTTTATTAATTTATCTGGTGCTTTGTTTTCACTATAAATTTGCAGTGTTTTCTTAATTTTTATGTTAAATTGTATTGATCCACTTATAAAATTAAATATCCTGTGCACCAAAAAATGAAATCAATAAATGATGAGGGATTTCATTGGTGATATTGGAAAGTCACAGATTGGATTACTGTAATGTTAATTTGTATCCAGAGAATGGAAAGAAGATAGTATAAGTCATAGTATTTTAATGAGCTACCTGGAGAATCACAATATTTATTTTGGCACATTATAACATGAAATGAAATTGATGTTTTACCTTCAAGTCTGCAAGCCAATTCTTAGCTCTAAGTCTTGTATTATATATAGAATTTGTAACTGAATGTTCTACAGTGAGCCTACATTTTTTTGGATTATGAGACATAACTAATGTAAACAATTTAATATGTGAAGTTTAAAGTCAAATAGAATAAACACATGTGGCATATCAATACAATAGGACACTACTGAGCAATAAAAATGAATACACTACACTAAAACATAGCACCATAAATGAATCTTAAAAGCATTATATTAGAATGATGTCAGTATCATGGTATGATAGGAATCCCTGAGTCTCCCTTCCCCTCATGAGAACATAAATTCAACAGCAATATACAATTCAATTCTCAGGGTGAGAAATCTAGAAATGAGTTAAGATGTTTCTGCACCCCAAGTGAGTGCTAAATCAACTGCATCAAATATAGTAGAAAAGTTCACTGGATCCCTCATCATTATCCTTCCTTTCTGGCTCAGTGCAGTGTAATTTGGAGAAAACTCAGGGGGAAGAAATATTAAAACATGTGCAGTGGCACACACTTGTAATCCCAGTGGCTCTAGAGACTGAGGCAGGAGTATTATAAGTTCAAAGCCATTCTAAAAAATTTAGTGAGCTCCTAAGCAACTCAGCCAGCAAGACTCTGCCTCTAAGAAAATATGAAAAAAAGGCTGTGGATGTGGCTCAGTGGTTAAGCACCACAGGTTCAATCTTCAGTACCAAAATGATAATAATAACAATAAAAACAAAAACATACATCCTGCTGTCAAACTTTTGGGAGAGCTGAGAGAATCATTTTTGTCTTGTCCTACCCTAAACCGACTCAAAAAGACACCAGACCGGAAGTCATTAAGAACAATGTCATATGGTTTAGGCAAGCAAGTGTTCCTTTGCTGTAGTTAAATAACCTGATTCAGTATGGAATTAGTGGGGAAAAACATTCAATTGCTCTCTACTGAGAACAAAAATTAAGCACGAGTCCAATATTTCAGCTGTTAGAAAGACTGTGTGAGGCAAAAATCTTGTTTTGCCTGTTTTGTAGTACCAACAAAATATGTAATGTTCTAAATCCCTAGGGCAGCAGGAAACAAAAGAAATGTTAAGACATAAAATGGGGGATGGGGAAAAATGCAGTCATTGTGTTACATTAAATGTAAGTGTTTACCATCTTGAAACACATTATTATAAATATATCTCATGTAAACCCCATGGTAACCACAAAAATATTCATGGATCTATGGTACACAAAGAATATGAAAAATGTATTGTGTCCAACTACAACTAAAACAAAACATTTTAAAAAAAAACTATCTCAAGAGTCAAAGAAGAGCATCATAAAATGAGAAAAAGAATGATTGACCAAGAAGATAAAATAATTATCAATATACATTCACCCAATATGAAAGCACCAAAATATATTAAGTAAATAAGAACAGAACAGAAAAAAGAAATAAAGGGAACACAAGGCTAGGAGGAGATTTAAATATATAGATGGACACAATCCTTTTATTTATTTATATGTGGTGTTGAGGATGGAACCCAGTGCTTCACAAGTGTTATGCAAGTGCTCTATCACTGAGTCACAGCCACAGCACCCCCCCATTTTCAATAATAAATAGAATATCTAGATAGAAAATGCCGCAGTCTTGGCTGGGCACAGAATCACGAGCCACTCAAGCAGGAACAAAACTTTATTTTGAAAAAGCCGCCAACACTCTCAGGGCCAGCAAGCCAAAACCGGTCCTCCCACGCGGGCGTCCCCCGGAACTGGGGGTCCCCCGGACCTCCCCCGGAATTCCCTCCTACTATCCTTCCCCAACCAATGGGAACTCTCCATGAGTCCCCGTAACATGAGTCCGGTAGTAGGCCAAGGTGAACAGCAGGAGCCCAATTTGCATATGAATGTAAATCTTAGCATAATAATACCTCAGTGGCTAGCTGGCGTCACTTTACAACCAAAGGTGCCATACATCGTATATTTTGCTTGTGGCTCCTAGCAGATAAGGAAATAGAGGCTGTGAAAAACAATATAAAATAAATGGACATAACAGACACACACAGAGCATTCTACCCAATAGTAACAGAATACAAATTCTTCTCAAGTACATGCAGATCATTCTCCAAGATAGACTTCATATAGATCACAAGAAAATCTTAATAAATTTAAGAATGCTGAAATCACACCAACTCTAGTTTTCAACCATAGTGGAATGAAAATAGAAATTAATGGCAGAAGAAAAAAATGAAAAGTTCACATCTATGGGGAAATTAAACAGCACAGTCCTGAACAATCAACAGGTAAAAGATAAAATCAACAGGGAAATACAAGAATATCTTGAAAAAACAAAAATGAATGCACAACACACCAAAACTTGTGGTATGCAGCATAATCAGTAATAAGAGGGATGTTCATAGCTGTAAATGCCCTTGTTTCTAATGAAAGATCTCAAATAAATTATCTAAATTTACTCTTAAAAAACTACAAATAAAAAACAAACTAAAACCAAAGTTAGCAAAAGGAAGGAAACACTAAAAGATTAGAACAGAAATAAATGAATTAGAGAAGTCAAAAAAATAAGACTTTGAAAATAGAAAAAAAATTGTTAATCTTTAAATAAACAAAATCAGAAAGGAGAGACTATACAAGTGAGGCCATAGAAATAAAAATGATTATTATACTTTTATAATATAGGCATTTATAACTACAAATTTCTCTCTTAGTATGGTTTTTGCTCCAAACTAAAAGTTTTGTTATGTCATGATTTCATTTCATGCCAGTAGACTATTATAAAAGAGGAAGAGAATCAGAGGTAGGGGAGAGTATGATAATGGTGTGGAAGATATGATCAGGGCATAATATATTCATATAAAATATGCTATAATGAAACCCATTACTCTGTAAAAGTAAAATGCACTAATAAAACATAAAAGAGACTGCTATAAAAAAGTTATACACCAACAAATTATATAGCCTAGAAGAAGTGGATAAATTCCTAGAAATGTATCAAGATTGATTCAGGAAAACCATTTTAAAAATCTGAACAGAATTATAAATAGTAAAGAAATTGAAAAAGTAATCAAAAACTTCTCAACCAAGGAATAAATTGCTTTGGTGTATAAATACACCAAACAATTGAAGAAAACACAATGGCAAGCCTCCTCAAACTCTTAACAAAAACAAAAACAAAACAGAAAAAGCATGAAGAAGGGGGAACACTTACCAGTAAATTCTTTGAGGCCAGAATATCCTTATATGAAAATGAATAAAAGACAATATAAGAAAACTATGAATGAATATTCCTAGTAAATACAAATGCAAAAATCTTCAATCTGAATTCAACAAACCATTTAAAGAACCATACTCCATTATCAAATGGGATTAAGAACTACATTATTTCTATTCACATATCATGATCTTATATTTTGAAACCGTAAAGATTTCATTAGACTATTAGAACTAATAGTCTCAGAAAATTGCTGGATACAAATCCAATGTACAAAATCAGTTTTATACGCTAAAAATGAACAATCTGAAAAGAAAATTAATAAAATAATTTTGTTTATAATAATATCAAAAATAGGGCTGGGGTTATAGCTCAGTGGTAAAGCACTCACCTAGCATGTACGAGGCCCTGAGTTTGATCCTCAGCACCACATAAAAATAAATAAATAAAATAAAAGTATTATGTCCACCCTACAACTAAAACATAAATATTTAAATAATAATAATAATATCAAAAATGATAGAATACATAGGAATAAACTTAAGAAACTCTTAGAATGAACATAATTTTAAAAATTAAAAAAAATAAGTAGTGATGGTGAAGACATGGAGAAATAATAAATCTTGTGTAATGCTGTTACAAATATCAATGATTCAGCTGTTAAGGAAAACAGTACATGTTTCTTCCAAAAGCAAAAATAGAACTACCATATGATCCAGTAATTTCACTACTGGATATGTATACAAAATTATTGAAAAGGGAATTTGAAGGATATTTGCACTTTCATGTTTAGTACAGTATTATTTTTTTATATTCCAGAGGTAAAAACAATCTACATGTCCATCTCCAGGTGAATGCATAATGAAAATATGGCATACAGTATATACAGATTGTAATATTATTGTCTTAATAAAAGAAGAAAATTTTGCCATATTTGACAACATTGATGAACCTGAAAGACATACAAAGTGAAATTAGTCACTCATAGAAGGACAAGTGCTATACCATTCCATCTATATGGGATATCTAAAGGCATCTAAAGCTCTTAGAGGCAGAAAACAGGATGGTGTTTGCCAAAGACTGATTGGTGGTATGTGGGGGATCTTTGTGTTGCTTTTCCATAAGTGCATGCAAGGTGATCTGTTTATGACAAATGTGAATACAGTTAACAACTCCGTAGTTTAAGGCTTTTTAAAGGGTAGATATCATGTGATTTTACACAATAAAAAAATCAATCATCAAAGAAATCAAATTCAAGAATCATATTGTGTGGTCATTCTTATATAAAGTCACACACTGGCAAAACTATAGTGATGGAGGTCAAAAAGTGATTGTCTTTTGTGGGGATTGAGTAATAACTGGAAGGCGACTTATGAAAACTTTCTTGCCCTGTGTAGTAATATTGTGGGCATATAAAACAGAAGTAATTAACTGAAACACATACAATCTTGTGTGTGTATGTGTAAATTCTTCTTTAGAAAAAAATAGAAACAAAAAATGCTAAAAACTATTCATTAGAAGTAAAATATGTTCTATATTTTTGTTCTAGGTTGGGGAAAATGAGCTTCTTAGCAAGAGGATACAAAGTTTCAGCTTTGCAAGATGAATATATTCTGGATAGCAAATGTATTTCATGGTGACTATAGATGACAATATGGTTACTGTATATCTGAAATTTGATGATAAGGTAGACCATAAGTGCTTTACTGCACACACACACACACACACACACACACAAATATATATATATATATATATATATATATATATATATATAAATGTGCTAATTAGCTTGATTGTGGTGTTTATTTTGTGATGTTTTAAAAAAAGAAGAAATAATAACAGAGAAAAATGCTTAAGACCCATCTACTAAGATAAAAGAAATATATGTAAAGTTGCAGGAAAACTTAGTGTAAGTTTAAAAAGACTGTATCGGGCTGGGGATGTGGCTCAGCGGTAGCGCGCTCGCCTGGCATGCGTGCGGCCCGGGTTCGATCCTCAGCACCACATACAAACAAAGATGTTGTGTCCGCCGAGAACTAAAAAATAAATATTAAAAATTCTCTCTCTCTCTCTCTCTCTCCCTCTCTCCCTTTCTCTCTCTCCCCTCTCTCACTCTCTCTTTAAAAAAAAGAAAAAAAAAGACTATCATATTACACTAAGCACATGAATAAAAATGTGAGTGAGAAATGGGATTAAAATATGTATGGTTATCCAAAAAGTTTATGATAAATATTCACATAAGTAAACACATATGGTTTATTTAGAAAATAAGGAAATAGAATGAATCTTCAGCTAATATTTATAAGACTAAATCCAGTAGATTTTACCTAAATGGCAAAACCTGGTATTAAAACTGAGAACGTAAAAACTAAGGCATAAAATGTTGAAAAGTCTAAATACCCTGCCCATGAAATTGCTAAGAGTTTTTAAAAATATCACACAGAAAACTATTGTTTATTTCCTTTTTCCTTCATTTTATAAAATATTTTTAGTTGTACATGACACTAGAATGTATTTTGACATATTATACATACATGAAGCATAACTTCTCTTTCTTGTGGTTGTACATTATGTGGAGTTACACTGGTCATGTACTCATATATGAACATAGGAATGTTATGTACAATTCATTCTACTGTCGTATCTTTATCCCCCTTCCCTTCCTTACATTACCCTTTGTCTAATCCAGTGAACTTCTTTCCTTTCCTCCCTGCCTTATTGTGTATTAGCATCCACTTATCAGAGAGATCATTCAGCCTTTGTTTTTTATCTTTCTTTTTTATTTGTTCTAATTAGTTATTCATGACAGCAGAATGCACTTTGACGCATAATACATAAATGGAGTATTATTTCTCATTCTTCTGGTTGAACATGATGTAGAATCACACTAGTCATGTAGTCATATGTACATAGGGTACTAATGTTTGATTCATTCTACTAATTTCTTACTCCCATACCTCCTTGCTTCCCTTCACTTCCCTCTAACTAATCTAAAGTAACTTATTCTTCCCTAGCTGCCACCCCCTTTATTGTAATAAGCATCTGATATCAGAGAAAAAAATTCAGCCTTTTGTTTTGGGGGTTTGGCATATTTTGCTTTTTTTTAGGATTGTCTTACATCACTTAACATGATAGTCCTCAGGTCCATCCATTTACTGGCAAATGTCATAATTTCATTCTTCTTTATGACTGAGTAATATTCCATGTGTATACAACATTCTTTTTATTCATCCATCTGTTGAAGGGCACCAAAGTTGGTCCCACAACTTACCTATTGTGAATTGATTTGTTATAAATATTGATGTGGCCATGTCACTATAGTATGTTAATTTTTTTAAGTCATTTAGGTGTATGCAACGAGTGGGATAACTGGGTCTAATGTTGGTTCCACTCCAAGTTTTCTAATGAATCTCTGCACTGCTTTCCAGAATGGTTGTTCCAATTTGCAGTCCTACCAGCAATGTATGAGTGTACCTTTCCTCAACATCCTCAACAATATTTATCGTTACTTGTATTCTTGATAATTGCCATCTGACATGGGTAAAATGAAATTTTGATGTAGTTTTAATTTGCATTTCTCTAAATTGCTGGAGATCTTGAACACTTTTTCATATGTTTTTTTAACCATTTATATTTACTCTTCTGTGAAATATCTGTTCAGTTCTTTTACCCATGTATTAATTGGGTTATTAGTTTTGCTACGGGTGTTAAGTTTCTTGAGTTCTTAAATATCCTGGAAATTAATGCTCTATCTGAGGTAAAGGTGACAAAGATTTTCTCCCATTCGTTAGGCTCTCTCTTCACATTCTTTATTGTTTCCTTTGCTGTGAAGAAGCTTTTTAATTTGATGCTATCCCATTAGTTGATTCTGCTTTTACTTTTTGTGCTTTAGGAACCCCAGTGAGGAATTTATTTCCTAACCTGATGAGATGGAGATTTGGGCCTACTTTTTCTTCTATTAGTCACTGGGGATTCTCAGCTGAGTTCTATAAAACCTTCAAAGAAGAAACTATACCAATCCTCCTCAAAGTTTTCCATGAAACAGAAAAGGAAGGAACCCTTCCAAACTCATTCTATGAAGATAGAATCATCCTGATACCAAAACCAGACAAAGACTCATCAAGGAAAGAACACTTCAGACCAATATCCCTGATGAACATAGATGCAAAAATTCTCAATAAATTCTGGCAAATCATATACAAAACATATTAAAAAGATAGTGCACCATGATCCAGTGGAGTTCATCCTAGGGATGCAATATTGGTTCAAAATATAGAAATCAGTAAACATAGTTCATCACATCAATAGACTTGAAGACAATAATCACATAATTATCACAATAGATGCAGAAAAGGCATTTGACAAAATATAGCATACACTCTTGTTCAAAAGGCTAGAAAAACTAAGGATAGTAGGAACATTCCTCATTATTGTAAAAGCTATGCTTGTTAAACCCAAGACCAACATCATTCTAAATGGAGAAAAATTGAAAGCATTCCCTCTAAAAACTGGCACAAGACGAGGATGCCCTCTTTCACCACTTTTATTCAACATAATCCTTTAAATTCTAGCTAGAGCAATTAGTAGATAGAAATTAAAAGGATATGAATTTGAAAATAAGAATTCAAATTATTCCTATTTGTTGAGGACATGATTCTCTGCTTAGAAGACCCAAAAAAACTCCACCATAAAACTTCTAGAATTCAAAAATAAATTTCAAAATATAGCAAGATATAAAATTAACACCCATAAATCAATTGTGCTCCTATATATCAGTGATGAATCAACTAAAAGAGAAATTAGGAAAACTATGTGATTCACATTAGCCTTGGAAACAAATAAAATATCTGGGAATCAATCTAAAAAAGAAGTGAAAGACCTCTACAATGAAAGCTACAGGACACTAAAGAAATTGAAGAAGATCTTAGTAGATGGAAAGATCGCCTACATACTTGGATAGGCATAATTAATATTGTTAAAATGGCCATACTACCAAAAGTTCTATACATATTTAATGCAATTTTTATTAAAATTCCAATGACATGCTTAATAGAAGTAGAAGAAGCAACAATGAAATTCATTTGGAAAAAAAATAAGGCCCAGAATAACAAAAGAAATCCTTAGCTGGAAAAGTTAAGCAGGAGGCATCACAATACCAGAACTTAAGTGAAGTCAGCCAATCGCAAAAAAACAAATTCTGAATGTTTCCTCTGATATTAGGAGGATGATTCATAGTGGGGCTGGGAGGCAGAGCAAGGTGGATTAGACCAACTCTAGATAGGCCAGAGGGCTGGGGGGAAAGGAGCGGGCAAGAGTGTAGAAAAGATGGTGGAATGAGATGAACATCATTACCCTAAGTATAGGTATGAAGACAGGAACCATGCGATGCTACTTGTGTACAACCAGAGATATGAAAAATTGTGTTCTATATATGTAATATGAACTGTAATGCATTCTGCCATCATATATAAAAATTAGAATTTTTAAAAAACTAAAAAAATGTTATACTACAGAGCTATAGTTTCTTTTTTCTTTTGGTACTGCAAATTGTACCCAGGGGTACTCTACCACTGAGCTACGTCCCTTACCCTTTTTAGTATTTTATTTTGAGACAGGGTCTTACTAAGTTGTCAAGGTTTGCCTCAAACTTTCAATCCTGCTGCCTCAGCCTCCTGTATTATTAGGATTATAAGCCCACATGTGCTACTGCATCTGGTTTGAAATTATTTTCTGTTAAAATACAGTTCTTTATGCATATACATTACCCTCTTTCTTAAGTGTAAGTAGAAGACTATTATAAAGATCCAAATACCAGACATAAACTCTCAACATTGATTATTACTAAACTCGTAAGTTTTATAATAAAAAATTCTTTCAAGCCTGCAACTAAAAACAATTAAAATATGTATTACAAACTACTTAGGAGAAAATTTAAAAAATATTGATACAGGTTTGATCATTGGGGAAGACATAACAAAGCAGAGTAGTAATATGGCCATTATGGAGAACATTATGGAGGCTATTCAAAGAACAACCATTGACCCAGCTATGTCAATACTGGGTATATATTCAAAGTAAAGGAAATAAGCATACCAAAGTTACTTGCACTTCTATGTTTATTGTGGCAATATTCACAATAGTCAAACTATGAATGAACCTACTGCTAATCAACTATGAATGAATACATAAAATTTGATATATATGTGTTGTGGTTTAAATATTAGGTGTCTTCCAAAACTCACATGTGTGACTATGCAAGAAAACTTGGGTATGTGAGTCTTAACCTATTCAGTGCATTACTTCACTTAAATGGATTAACTGGGTGGTGACTCAGGCAGGTAGGGTGTGGCTAGAAGAGGTGTGTCACTGGGGGCAATCCTTTGGGTTATATATTTTGTTACTGGAGAATGGAGTTTTCTATCTCTGCTTCTTGGTGATCATGTCCTGGGTCATTTTGCTTTGATGTCCTGCATTACCTTGGGCTGTGAGGAATGGAGTCAGCCATCTATGTACTGAGACCTCTGAAACCATGAGTCTGAAAGTGATATTTTCTTCCTCTTATTGGTCTTGTTGGGCCTTTTGGTCAAAAGTGCAAAAAAGACAAAAAAAAAAAAACAGGTGACTATAAAAACAATATACAAAATGGGCTATTGTTTAGACACAAAAAGCCACAGTAGAATGATATTCTTCCATAAAAAGAATGGATTCCTGTCATTTGCAGGAAAACAAATGGAATTTAAAGACATTACATTAAGAAAAGTAAGCTAGACACAAAGATAAAAATACCACATATTTTGTCTCATGAGGAATCTAAAAAAATGATCTTAATGAAGAATAGTGATTTCTAGAGATTCGGTGATATGATAGAGGGAATATCTGATAACTAGTACCAAAGTACAATTACTTAAAAGCAATAAGTTCTGGCATTTTACAGTGTAGTGGTGTGGCTATAACTCAGAGTAACTTATATATTATGTGGAAAACTAGAACACAGAAATTCAAAGGCTCCTGTTATGGTACAAATATAAGGTGTCCAACAAAAGCTCATGTATGAGAAAATGCAAGAATATTTGCAGGTGAAATGAATGGCAGAACGCGCTCTCTCTCTCTCTCTCTCTCTCTCTCTCTCTCTCTCTCTCTCTCTCTCTCTCTCTCTCTCCCCTTCCTGATCATCATGTCCTGAGCTGATTTCCTCCTCCACTTCTTTTCTCCATGTTGTACCGCCTCACCTGTGCTCAGAACAATGGAGTCAGCCATCTACGGACTAAGATCTCTGAAACCTGCATCCCCCAATAAACTTTTCTCCTCCAAAATTGATCTTATTAGGTCTTTGGATCACAGTGGTGAAAACACTGACTAAAAACAACTCCAAATAAAAAAATTAGTAATATGCTAATTTACCCTGATTTGATCATTACATGTTATATAGATGTGCTGAAATATTACATTGTACTTTAAAAATGTTAATCAAAAAAATAAAATCAATAAAATAAAATGATAATATTTTAAAAATCAAATCATCAAGAAAATTGTACTGGGGGGTTTATATTATGTTCTTTTATTTGCATGATTTATACCACATAACTGTGATGTTATAAAAATTTATGAGATGTCTATATCTCCAAAGTGACCAAGATGGGATCTAGCTGCACAGATTTATCATGGTTTCACCTTGCATTATATATAGTCTGTCAATATTTAATTTTTCATTTAGCTATTCAAAACAAACACAAATTATATGCCCCCACAGATATTTTTATGGATTAACTCTAATTTGAATCAAACATCAAAATTTTACAAAGAAGATTCTGAAGGAAAAAAGAAACAAATTTTACACACACACAAAAAAAACACAATTGAAAACCTCCTCTGTCTCCTTATGGTATAAATTTTAAGCACAGTAGCTTTGGTTTAAAATCTCTTTCATTAAGATAATCCAAAGGAGAAATACATGATAAATATTTCTTATAATTTCAGTATTGTGAACACATCTTGTAAATGTTTTCTCAAAAGGATTGTAAGAATAGACATATACTTTAAATAAAGTATATCAACATGGAAGCTTAAATAGCCATAAAGGAAAACACAGTTTTGAATAAAGGAAGTTGCTGAAGAATTTTATGTTCTGCAGCATGAAAAGCTATTAACATTTTACTTTTCCAATATATTGTAATATTTTATGTATTATTAGGATGTGTTTTGATGTGCATTATTTCTTTCTCTTTTATGTGCTTTATTTCTCTCCAAATATTTACCCAGAGTAGTATAAAATATGATTATCTATTCCCTCTACCATTTCCTGTAAATACAAATCCTTTTTAAAAGAAAAATAAATATATTATCAAGTATCTAGTTTTGCAGACCCCAGCAGTTTTATTGAACAGAAAATGTTCATTAGTATGCACTGATATGAAGACTATCTTACTGACAATTCCCAGAGTGTTCCCTCTTTCATAAACAGATTGTTGGTGGTTGATGCATAATCCATCTGAGCATTGCAATAAAAGGAAAATATCACAAAATGTGCATAGGGCTTCCTAGCAATGTGTGCCAAAACTTTCAATAGTCAGAAAGGCAATATTCACACTTGCACAGATACAAATATATTCATTAGTTACATTTAACGGATACCATTTACAAAAAAAATTGACTCATGTTTTCTAATGAATAGATGTGCTTTAAAATAGGTTTTTAAGATTTCATTTTTCTTGAGATTCTTTATTTAATTAAAGAAAAAATACTTTGGTTAATACTGAAATAGTACTATGGGTTTCAGAGTGTTTAGTTATTTTACCAGCGCTAAAACATCCAGACAAAATGTAAGGAAATTCTGTTAATCATGCATTTGTTTTACTATTTGATGCCAATCATCCAGATGTTCTAAGTGTGTAGATATTTTGGCATGACACAAAGTGAAAAGAAACCCTGAAATTCTTGGCATTTAATTCATTTATGTATTCATTTTAAACATTTATTTTGCACTTATTTTATGAAATGTCCTATGTTAAATGTTTTAAAGGACATATAGTTGTTCATGGATTAGCATCTGTCTTCAAAATCATTACTATTAGAAGGAATAAAATGTAACATGAAGACAGAATGGGTCTATGTATTAAGAGTTTACAATTTGTTATGAGCATAGCTGGATAAAAAAATACTTGTAAATTAAATGAACAAGGTAGTTTTTGATGGGAAATTAGTAAAAGTGAGTAATAGTTCTTATAAAAATGATCAGGAATACAATAGAAAATATGTAGGAAAAGGAATATATATACAAGAAAATACCAGTACACTCATGACTGATTTTAATCTGAGGGAATTAGTGAACACAGGGGGACTATTTAGAGGACCTTTGTGACTGTCTTTACTAAATCTCACCTAGAATGACAATATCTTAACAAGAAAGGGATAGAAATAAAAGAACTTGTATTGTTGGTCAGAAAATTTGTCATGAAATCAGTAAAATATTAATTTTATTTCTAATTAGTCACAGCCAGAGCACTTAAATATTTTATAATAGAGTTTCTAAATGCTGGGGTAAAACTCAGAATTCCTTTTCTACCATATGAGAATTCCTAGGGAGTCACCACTCTCTCTCACTCTCTTTGGAAATGCTGTGATTGTAGATGACTTAAGTACAAAGTATTATGTATTATAACTTTTTAATTTTCTCTTCATTCAGACTCAGTAATGGCTATTTCCATGAAACTAGAGTTACTCTATTATGCCCATTTAAATATGTATTAGAATATGTCTCGGAACACCAACTTCTCAATATTTATCTAAACTTATTACTAGGAAGAGAAATACACAGCAACCTAAGTGACTCAAGTGTATATTATGTTTATTTTTTACATAAAGACATGTTTCACATGCTCTCATTTCCAGTGAGAACTCCTCTGATTTTAAGAAGTTAAAAACAGAGAGAGAGAGAGAGAGAGAGAGAGAGAGAGAGAGAGAGAGAGAGAGGGGAGCAGAAAGAGGGGAAGGAAGGAAGGAAGGAAGGAAGGAAGGAAGGAAGGAAAATCCCATATTTGAAAAAAAGAAAAATAATATAATATAAAATGTACTGATTTTTCAAAATGACATGAAAGTTTGAAACTTTAGGTACTAAGTATCTCTGTGATAAAATTCACTTATCTATAAAAATTAAAATAGTGTTTTTAAAGCACTCTACCACTGAGCCACAACCCCAGCCCCAAAATAGTGATATTTTTAAAACATGTTATGTGTATCAAATGAGACGATTGTTGAACAATATATTTCAATGGCTGAGACACAGGACACATAGAAGCTATTATTAAAAACACTCATACAGTATAGTTTTTAGGTGGTCTTTATAGGTGAGTATGAGTAGGATGAGAGAAAAGAAATAGTAAGGAAGAAGTGACTGCTCAACTTATTTATAGAAACCGGAAGGATATTTGTTAATAGAATTAAAAAAAAATCAGGAAATATTTGTGAAAATTGACAATTCATCTAGTGGTTGATTTATTAATGTTTATTAATTAATGCACTGTAAGCCAAAATTTTGCTTACTTACTCTTTAGAAATAGATACTTTCTCTAGCTACCAACCATACAAAATATATATTATAATGCCCATACTGGAAATTATTAATAATATGATTTTACAATGAAAGAACATGATATCTTTATATACACAATTGGAAAAAAAATATTTCTGGTATTGAAAATTCCTAATAGAGATAAAAAATAAAACAAGATAAAATGTAGTTTTTTAAAATTGTATAAAATTGCTAGTGCTTATAGCAAATACATGTTTGAGTCCTTAGTTTAACCAGATGTTAATTCATAGTGACAAACGAATTTGAAGTACATATTAACATTTCAGAAATATATAGTTCTTTTAAATAAGAACTTTAAATATGATAAAATAAAATTTGTACTCAGGGACAGTGTGTGGCATACACTTGCCATTCCAGTGTCTCAGGAGGCTGATGGAGGAGGATTTCAAATTCAAAAACCAGCCTCAGCAATTTAGCAAGGCTGTAAACAACACAGAAGACCCTGCCTCTAAATAAAATATAAGATAGGGCTGGGGATGTAGCTCAGTGGTTAAGAGACCCTGAGTTCAATTCCTGATACCAAAAAAAGAGAAAAAAATTAAATGAATAAATACATATAAAATAAAATTTGTAACTTTTCCAAATATGAAACTCATTTACTTATTTGTAATTCTTACGATAATCGTGGATTTTTGTTCCTGGTGATCATAGAACTCTGAATTTTTTAATCTTCATCCTATAAAATTTTCAGTATACCTTTCTGCTGTCAACAGATATAATGCCCAGAAGAAATCTGATTGTGATAGTGATTAATAATGTGTTACTCTGCAGACTGTAAGTTTTATGATGAATTGCAGTTACAAATTTTCATTGCACTTTAATGGTTGATTTACTGATGTTTATAAAACGAAAGGTCAATTCAATAGTTGAATATAGTTGTAGTTGTATTGAAAGTGAATGAACACTTGTTAAAAAAGAAGGAAAGAATAAAGAAAATCTGACTGACAAGATCATAAAGTGGAACAGCTGGATATGTGTCTAATTGCCTTATTTTCTTCCAAAGGTCATAAACTTTGTCTCATTTTTTTAAATGCCAGAGTTGCAGTCTCCCATATGAAAATATTCCTAATAGACAGTATCAAACATAGGAAGTCAAAGCAGAATCGAAATAGAACTGAATGAATCTCTTCTCTAAACATTAGCTGCTGAAAAAGTTGGAGAAGAATGTGAATTCAAACATTCTCAAGGAATAAATACATTTTTTGCTGTTAAATAATCTAGAGCACTCTGATTTTAAGTATCTACATTTTGACAACATTCAAATTTCATTTTACTCATAATATAGGAAGAAAGAGAAGATACTATTTGCAAAAACCTTAAAATCTCTCTTCGTGTTTAGCATTTATTTATTCTTTCAACTTTCAGGTTTCTTTTGCTTAAGAATTTTTGCTTTAGTATATGAATGAATAAAAAGCCTTTTACAGTGCTAATACATACCTCTTGTATTTCTCAAGTTAGTAAAGTTACTAATTTTCATTGACTTTATAAGTTAATTTATTGATGTTTATAAAAGACTGCAATTTCAATTACTCAATAATTATAATTACACTTTTCTCTCCAGTTTCAGTGTCAGATTAAGACAAGTTATCCAAAATGTGGAAATTTTAATGGGAAGGTTTTAAGTAGCATGTTCTCTCACAATATTTAACAATTCAACTCAGGATCATTTAATTATTTAAGGTAATATATTGGTGTTTTACTTTGCAATTTACTATTTCTGAGTCCAGATTCTCTGAAGTTTGTTGTGAACTTACAAATTTCTGTCTAGTAAGAAAGAAAATGCCAAAGGTCATGTTTTATTGCCCTATAGACACTAATTTTGTTTCCAACTCATCCATAGTTTCAGAATCCCCCCATTTTTTTTTTGCCTTATATACTCCCTGTTCTTCAGTATCCATGTTGAGCTAGCTTTACTGTCTTAAAGTTTCCACATAAAGTATAAATCTATTCTATATTTTAAGAAGAGTTGCATTTTTTTACTCTCTGAATATTATAAAATTTGAACATCCCTTATTTTGGAATGCTTGTGATGAGAAGTTTATTTTTAATTTCATGGTTTTCTTTCTTTTTTCTTTCTTTTGTAGTACTTGGAATTGAATCCAAGGCCTTGCACATGCTAGGTGAGTATTCTTTGCTGAGCTGCATCCCCAGACTTTTTTATTTGATTTTTGAAATAGAATCATGCTATGTTGCCCAGGCTGGTCTCAAGCTTTACCACCAAGTTAGTACATCCAAGTGGATTAATGTATTGTTAGGTTAATGTTCTTATAATCCAATCATTTTAACTGAAGATTCTTGATTTTCTCACACATGATCTTTTGGGAGATACCTCATATATAAATCATAATAACATAAATCAAATAAAAATTAAAAAGCCTTTGATAAATAATACTAAAAACAGCTTAGTTTTCCTGTAACTGAAGATGTCAATATTAGAGAAATAATGACTAACATATTTATTTATGTGATAAGAAAATGTAATTTGCAGCTTGGGAGGCTGAGGCAGAAGGATTGCAAATTCAAAGCCAACCTCAGCAATTTAGCAAGGCCCTAAGCAACTCAGCCTGGTTATATACCATCTTTGGTGATGTTTTAAAGTGCCATTTGAAATATTTTGCCATTTTAAAAAATTGATTTGTTTCTTTACAGTTTAGGTTTATGAATTTGTTGTTTTCTGGATATAAGTCCTTTGTCAGATATATGGTTGCCAAAACATTCCTCCTAATCACTGACAGACACACACACACACACACACACACACACACACACACACACATATATATATATATATATATATATATATATATATTCCCCATTCTTTTAACTGTGTTTTTGGCAGAGAAAACTTTTTATGGTTTTAATTTTGATGAAGGCCAGTTTAGTTTTATGGAACATGTTTTTATTGTCATGTCTAAAAGCTCTTTGCATAACCTTAGGTCACAGAGTTTATTTCCCCTATTTTTTCCTAAAAGACTTATTCTTTTATGTTTGCCTTTATATCTGTCAAAAATTCATGTAGTTGTATTTATAACTCTCTATTTTTCATTGGTATTAATGTTTATACCTTTGGACAAATCTTGATTAATATTGCTTTATAGTGTGTCTAAATTGAGTAGAATCATGCTTCAACAGTATTATTTTTCAAAAATATTTTTATATCCTAGTTTATTTATTTTTATGCATTTTAGAATGTGCTTCTTGGTATCAAAAAGTAATATTTATGGAACATTGAAGGGAATTGCACTGAATCTAGGTCAATATGAGGATACAATGTCTTTCCTATATTGAATCCTCAAATCTATGGTCAGAGATTTTTTTGGTATGTTTTTCCATTTATTATGACTTTGATTTCCTTCATCACAATATCACAGTTTGGAGGATATAAAACTGCTATGTTCTGAATGTGTCCCACAAAATTCACATGTTGGAACTTAATCATGCATACAAAAGTATTGGAAAATTAGGTCTTTTGAGAAGTGTTTAGGTTTGCCTTTGTGAATGGATTAATGATCTCATAAAAAGGCTTGATGAGGAAGTTGGGTTACATTTTGCTTTCCAGCCTTCTGTGAGAATACAGCATTCCTCTCCCACAGAGGATGCAACCTGCATAGCCCCATTAGGAAAGTAGACACTAGCTCCTCATTGTATAACAAACTTGCCAATGCCTTGATCTTAGATGTTCCAATCCACCAAACTTTGGGAAATGAATATCTTGTGCTTATAAATTACTCAGTCTGTGGTATTTTGTTATAGTAGCACAGAACAGATTGAGAAATTGGAAATGGTGTGTAGGGTTGTTGCTATAACAATACCAAAATATGGAAGTAATTTCAGAACTGAGTCACGAGTAGAAGTTAGAACATTTTTTAAGCAAATGCTGGAAAAAAACTAGTATCACCATGAATGCAGTATTAAGGCAATTCTTGTGAAGGTGCAGAAGAAAAAATCTGGGAAATTCCTAGAAATTCTCTTCTGAGACTAGGTAAGTAGACATTAACAGAATGTTAGTAGAAATATGGACTCTAAAGGCCACTCTGAGTTTTTTATTTTTTATTTTTTTTTTGTTCCAGGCTGTGAACCCAGGGGTACTTAACAAATAAGCCACATGCAAGATCCCCAGCCGTTGTTAATTTTTTTTTTTTTTTTTTTTTTTTTTTTTTTTTTTTTTTTTTTTTTTTTTTTTTTTTTTTTACTTAGTGAAATGTTCTTGCTGAGTTGCTGAGGCTGACTTTGAACTCATGATCCTCCTGCCTCAGCTTCCTGAGCTGCTGGGATTATAGGTATGTGCCACCACATATAGCCTCTAATGAGGTCTTTAAAAAAATAAAATTATATTTTGCAAACCGAGGGAAAGACCATCCTTGCTACAAAGTGGCAAAAAATCTAGGTTGAACTATGTCCATGTCGTAGGAATTTGTGGAAGGCAGAATCTTAAGAGTGATGAGCTAGAACATTTGGCAGAAGAAATCTCTAAGCAGCAAAGTGTTTGGAATACTTCATGGCTTTTCATAGGTGCAAACAGTAAAAAGTGAGAATAAATGATTTTAAGGTGGAATTCATAAGTAATGGGGAAACAGAAAGTAAAGACTTGCAAAATTCTCAGCATAGTCATGTGAAGAATTAAAAACATGTTTAGGAGACAAAACACAAAACCAAGCATCTGACCAAGGGACCTTTTTTCCTTTTGTCTTTTAAAACTCTGAATAGTTTTTTTTTTTTTTTTGGAAATACCTTCTGCCCACTACTCCTATACCTTTATAGGCTCCAAGGGGATCTTTTGATAGGGAGATTAGTGTAGCTAGAAGGAAACCAGATGTTATTCATCAACACAATAGAAGAATTATCCCAAGGGCATTTCAGAGAAATTCAACATTGCCACACCAATCCAAGGCTCAGAGTGCTAAGGTCTTGAGGGAACAATTTAAAGGGAGGTGTCTAAGTCATCCTTGGTATCCCAGGGCTTCCTTCCCAAAGTCACAACAGGTCACTGTTCCCTACATTACAGCAGAAAATTTTTCCCAACACCTCACCTATAACTCATGGGATCCTGAGTTTGGCTCAGACCATTGCTTTGCAGAGCACAAACAATTAACTTTTGTGACATCATTGTGGTACTAAAAATTCAATAACAGAGTGCGCAAGCTGTGGAGGCATGGCTACCTCCACCTGGAGTTCAACAGATAACTCAGAGAGCCTCAGGGACCAGAACAAACTGATGAGAAGGGTGGGACTATTGCAGAGAGTTGCTATTAGGGAAATACCCAGAAGAAATGTGGAATTTGGCTGGGCCATTTCATACCCATTCCCTACCAGGTCAGTGATTAGAGGATATATGGTAGCATGGCTACTCTAGATTTTAGACTTGTAGAGACACCAGGAAGAAACTTCAGCCCAAGAAATCAGAAACACATGAATCCAACCTGTGAGAGCTGTGGAGTTGGCTCTTTAAGCAAAGCCATGAGGATGGTTTCCCTCGAGCCTTGGAGAACAAACTCCCCAACATGTCTGGAAGGCAGGAAATGCAATCAAAGATTATTCTCAAGCCTTAATATCTGTTGGGTTTAGGACTCACTTTGGACATATTATACCTTTCTTCTTGTCTATCTCTCCTTTTTGTAATAGAAATGTGTATTCCATGTCTGTATTACTAGCATAATTTGGAAACATAACTTTTTTGATTTCACAGGTTCACAGTTGGAGGGCAATTTGCCTCAAAATGAAATCACCTCTGAGTCTGACACATATTTGATTTAGATGACATTAAGATGTGACTTTAGTGTTCAGTCTTTCAAGTTGATGTTGGAAAGACTTAAGATTTTTGGAACTATTGGGATGTAATAGATATATTTTGCATATGGGATGCTGTGATATGAAGGTACTACTTAAATCTCGGTCTGTTTCCCCGATGCCAATCCAATAATGATGACATAGTTTTTAGAAAAGGAAAAAGGAGACAGACCACCCCAACTTGAGAAGGAGCCCAGCCTCCCACCTACACGGTAGGCAGACCATGCGGCCCAGAGAGGGGGCACAGCCACCCGCCGGCATGGTAGACTGACCACCCCAACTGGAGTAGGGGCCCAGCCGCTGGCCTGTGCAGTCACCTGACCGAGCTCTGGACAAACATAAGGTCTCCCCAACACCCCCCACCTCATCAAACACTTTATGAGAAAAACTGATGGAACTCATCTAGGAAAATCCCACCAACCCTTAAAACCCACCAACCAGTGGGCATGGCTACCAGCTTGGTTCTGCAGCGTATCAGGCACCTGGTTTACATCTCAGAGAATAACAGTAGAGAGGCCACAGGTGGAAGCTCAAGTCCTCTCACACTGACTATCACCACTACCCTGAACCCAGAGACTCAAGCTAGGAATAGACAATGCCACCAACTGGAAGAAAAGAAGAGTTCTGAGAGACATTTTTTTCTTTCTTTTTTTCTCTTCTCTCTCTCTTTTTATCCATTCATCCGTCTCCTCTACCCTTCCCCCTCTGGTCCTCACAACTTCAACATATGTGAAACCAAGAATTGTACATGAAAAAGGTCTTTAACAACTGAATAACCAGAATAATATAATATAGAGGAATTACATATTCCCCACCTCCCTCCCTGCTTTTATTTCTTTTCTTTTTTATCTTATTTTCTTTTTCCCACTCTCTTTTTTCTCTTTCTTTCCTTGTTATTTGTTTTTCTCCTTCTTACTCCCTCTATCCCACTTGCAACCCCCTGAATTTTACTATTTATAAGTTGGGGAATCTTATAAATACAGATAGGAATTTGAATCTATACATTCATCCATAAATCACCCATCTATTGGTTAGAGCTTTCCAAAGTTACTAAGTTAGATTAACCCCATACCCTCACTCCTTTCCCCCTAAACATAACATCCTACACCTGAAATTCATTTTTCTTCAAGCTAACAGAAACGGTATGCCTTCCATGAAACTAATGACTATATTTGTAAATGATAATCAAAACCAACATTTGTTGACATAGAGTCTAGCTATAAATGTAGTAATAAGGAAAACAAGTGCTTAGATGAACTACTATTGATATTGGGTACGGTTAACATTGTCTTTCTCCACAAAAAGGAGACTTTGCAACTATACAAGAGCAATATAAATATATAGGGGGAAAATCAATAACACAACAGTTTCACAAAGCAGAAAGAAATGTGAGCAGTATGAAAAGACTAGGAAAGAAAGGACCACAAGCAATGCAGTTCAACTCAACTTTAGAAGAGGTAATATCTGCAGCAGATGGAATTTCAGATAAAGAATTCAGGATATACATGATTCAGATGATCTGGAGTCTCAAGGAAGACATTAGACAGCAAAATCAGACAATGAAAGATCACTTTGACAATGAATTACATAAACAAATCCAAGAAGCAAAAGATCAACTATACAGGGAGATAGAGGTTATAAAAAAAACAAACAGAAATCCTAGAAATGCAGGAAGCAATAAACCAAATTAAAAACTCAAATGAGAGTACTACCAGCAGAGTAGAACACTTAGAAGATAGAACATCAGACAATGAAGACAAAGTATTTCAACTTCAAAACAAGATAGACAGCTTAGCGAGACTGTTAAGAAACCATGAGCAGAACATCCAAGAAATATGGTATAACATAAAGAGACCAAACTTAAAAGTCATTGGGATACAGGAAGGTATAGAGGTCCAAACCAAAGGAATGAGCAATCTATTCAATGAAATAATACAAGAAAACTTCCCAGACTTGCAGAATGAAACAGAATTCCAAATCCTAGAAGACTACAAGATGCCAAATGTGCAAAATCATAAGAGATCCACACCAAGACACATTATAATGAAGATGCCCATCATATAGAATAAGGAGAGAATTTTAAAAGCTATAAGAGAAAGGAAGCAGATTAAATTTAGGGGTAAACCAATCAGGATAACAGTTGATGTTTCAACACAGACTCTGAAAGCTAGAAGATCCTGGAACAACATATTTCAACCGCTGAAAGAAAATGGGTTCCAATCAAGAATCATATATCCAGTGAAATTAAGCTTCAGGATCGAAGATAAAATTAAAACCTTCCATGATAAACAAAAGTTAAAAGAATTAGCAGCTAGAAAACCAGCTCTTCAAAATATCCTTGGCAAAACATTACAGGAAGAGGAAATGAAAAATAACAATGAAAACCAACAGCGGGAGGTAGTACACTAAAGGGAAAAAATATTCAAAGAGGAAAGACAAATCATGTTCTGTAACATAAATAAACAAATATGGCTGGAAGTACAAACCATATCTCAATAGTAACCAACCCTAAATGTTAATGGCTTAAACTCACCAATCAAGAGATATAGGCTAGTAGAATGGATCAAAAAAAAAAAGATCCAACAATATGCTTCCTACAGAAGATGCATTTTATAGGAAAAGACATCCATAGACTAAAGGTGAAAGGTTGAAAAAAATCATATCACTCATATGGACCTCAGGAGTGTCCATACTCATATCAAATAAAATAGACTTCAAGCCAAAGTTAATCAAAAGGGATAAAGAAGGACACTACATACTGCTCAAGTGAACCATACACCAACAGGACATAAAAATCATAAATATATATGCCCCCTAAAATGGTGCAGCTATGTTCATCAAACAAACTCTTCTCAAGTTCAAGAGTCAAATAGACCACAATACAAAAATTATGGGAGACTTCAACACACCTCTCTCACAACTGGACAACCACCCCATTCACAATATCCTCAAAAAAATAAAATACTTGGGAATCAAACTAACAAAAGAGGTGAAAGATTTATACAATGAAAACTACAGAACCCTAAAGAGAGAAGTAGAAGAAGATCTTAGAAGATGGAAAAATATACCCTGTTCATGGATAGGCAGAACTAAAGTCATCAAAATGGCGATATTACCAAAAGTGCTCTATAAGTGTAATGCAATGCCAATCAAAATCCCAACTGCATTTCTTGTAGAAATAGATAAAGCAATCATGAAATTCATATGCAAAAATAAAAGACCCAGAATAGCAAAAGGAATTCTAAGCAGGAAGAGTGAATCAGGCAGTATAGTGATACCAGACTTCAAACTATACTACAGAGCAATATTAACAAAAACAGCATGGTACTGGTACCAAAACAGGTGGGTGGACCAATGGTACATAATAGAGGACACAGAGACCAAGCCCCAAAATTACAACTATCTTATATTTGACAAAGGGGCTAAAAGCATGCAATGGAGGAAGGATAGCATCTTCAACAAATGGTGCTGGGAAAACTGGAAATCCATATGCAACAAAATGAAACTGAATCCCTTTCTCTCGCCATGCACAAAAGTTAACTCAAAATGGATCAAAGAGCTTGATATCAAAGCAGATACTCTGCGTCTGATAGAAGAAAAAGTTGGCTCCGATCTACATATTGTGGGGTCGGGCTCCAAATTCCTTAATAGGACACCCATAGCACAAGCGTTAAAAACAAGAATCAACAAATGGGACTTACTCAAACTAAAAAGTTTTTTCTCAGCAAGAGAAAAAATAAGAGAGGTAAATAGGGAGCCTACATCCTGGTAATAAATTTTTACCCCTGACACCTCAGATAGAGCCCTAATATCCAGAATATACAAAGAACTCAAAAAATTAAACAATAAGATAACAAATAACCCAATCAACAAATGGGCCAAGGACCTGAACAGACACTTCTCATAGGAGGACATACAATCAATCAACAAGTACATGAAAAAATGCTCACCATTTCTAGCAGTCAGAAAAATGTGAATCAAAACCACCCTAAGATTCCATCTCACTCCAGTAAGATTGGCAGCCATTATGAAGTCAAACAACAACAAGTGCTGGCAAGGATATGGGGAAAATGGTACACTTTTACATTGCTGGTTGGACTACAAATTGGTGCGGCCAATTTGGGAAGCAGTTTAGAGATTCCTGGGATAGCTGGGAATGGAACCACCATTTGACCCAGCTATTCCCCTTCTTGGACTATACCCAAAAGACCTTAAAAGAGCGTACTATAGGGATACTGCTACATCAATGTTCATAGCAGCACAATTCACAATAGTTAGACTGTGGAACCAACCTAGATACCCTTCAATAGATGAATGGATTTAAAAATGTGGCATTTATACACAATGGAGTACTACTCAGCACTAAAAAATGCCAAAATCATGGCATTTGCAGGGAAGTGGATGGCATTAGAGCAGATTATGCTAAGTGAAGCTAGCCAATCCCTAAAAAACAAATGCCAAATGTCTTCTTTGATATAAGGAGAGCAACTAAGAACAGAGAAGGGAGGAAGAGAATCAGAAGAAGATTAACATTAAACAGGGATGAGAGGTGGGAGGGAAAGGGAGAGAGAAGGGAAATTGCATGGAAATGGAAGGAGACCCTCATTGTTATACAAAATTACATATAAGAGGAAGTGAGGGGAAAGGGAAAAAAAAACAAGGGAGAGAAATGAATTACAGTAGATGGGGTAGAGAGAGAAGATGGCAGGGGAGGGGAGGGGGGATAGTAGAGGATAGGAAAGGTAGCAGAATACAACAGACACTAGTATGGCAGTATGTACAAACGTGTGTAACCGATGTGATTCTGCAATCTGTATATGGTGTAAAAATGGGAGTTCATAACCTACTTGAATCAAATGTATGAAATATGATACATCCAGAACTATGTAATGTTTTGAACAACTAATAATAATAATAATAAATAAAAATAAAATATAAAATGAGAAAACAAAGAAAAGGAAAAAGAAGGTTTATTGCTTTGCTAGCAAATGATAAACACAGGGCACTCCTGTCCCAGAGGCTGTGATTCTGCCCATGAACCGGAACAGGGGGCTCTTAAAGAAGTGTTTCAGGGCTGGGGATGCTGCTCAATAGGTAATGCACTCACCTGGCATGCGCGGGGTGCTGGGTTCAATCCTCAGCACCATATAAAATAAAAATAAAGATATTGTGTCTGCCAAAAACTGAAAAAATAAATATTAAAAAAATTATCTCTCTCTTCTCTCTCTCTCTCTTAAAAAAAAGAAGTGTTTCAAAAGCTACATTTCACGTTATCTCTTGGAGTTGTAATTCACTTCTTAATTTGGAAGACAGTCATTTGTGAGGTCTTCTGGTGCTGGTGCCATCCTCAAAGTCTAAATTGCTTCATTCTTTTGGTGGGTGTGTACTCAAGGACAGATAAATCTACCTATGATGGGGAAGACACGTAATTCTGTTGCCCTTGAAATTATGGAGGGCATGAGATTAGGGAAGAGCAGGAAGAGAGGAAGACACAGAAACATGCCCAATTTAAAAAAATAAGTTGCAGTGCTAGAGCAGCAAGTGCTACATTCAAAGCATAAAGTGGACCACTGTTACTATTGGCATCAGAACAATATTGGCCTCAGATTTACCATTTTAGGTCAGGAGCCATTTTATCTAGAGGATCCAAAGTTTCAATTCTGAGGCAATGCTGCATAACTTCCTGTAAGAAAGCTTTTGACACAACTCCTAAGTAGCTTATGAAATTCCTCTTGCAGGCTATAAAGCTGCTCTGTGAGTGCCAACACATTGCTGCTCTCCTTGGAAGGACAGCCTTGCCAGTTGGCCTCCTGCTGCTCACAAAAAAATATTTTACATGAGATTCTTCTCTGTGGCATAGCATTTGGACTTTGTGTGGACTCTGAGAGAGTCCTTTCACTGGTGCTATGACTCAGATAGGCTCTTCCATTAACCTTGCTCTCCCTTTGGGCATCTTACTTAGTTTGGGACCCTATATTCTCCATCCTAGGTCACCCTCACCATGAACCCACCTTCTATTTCACCAAGAGCACTACTTCTCATCTACCACAATCTGATTCAGGTAAATTACCCAGACTTCAGCTGACTTAAACAACCTGTGGGTACTGGGAAGAGACCATTGAACTTCTGGCACCCCATGGTTTCTATTTGGTCAGAGGCAACCCCAAACATGTCTTTCAGAGATACTGTTGGTCCCTACCATTGACTGAGTCCATAGGCTTGGAGGGTCTCATCTCTGGCAAAAGATCTCTCACACTCTGGGCCTTGGTTACTCCTTCCACTCAAAGCCCTGGTGCCAGGCACCAAAAACCCTTAAGGGCCTTAGCCCCAAATATCATCCTGAGACAGTGATGACTCCCAGAGTGGTTATTTGTTCCACATTTGGTGTAAGAAGATACAGAGGGGAACCTCAGCTTCTACCTACCTATTTTCTCTCTCTCTATCTCCATGGGTGTAGCCACCTCTTCCATACCCTCAGGCAGAGCACCCCATTGGATTGCAGTTCTTCAAATTTAAAAATTTGAAAGTTACCAGAGACAGATAGCCTTGAACATCTTGGTGTCCTTCCTGATGGCATTTGGGACATGCACCAGGAGGCTTCTAGGGATTTGGGCACACTCTGGCCCAATGACCTGCTTGACCACATTTGAAGCAGGGGTCACTGGGTCCCTCTGGTTGCTTTCTAGGGGCCAGGTATGCTGGAGTGCCAGTGGTTGGGGCAGGTTGAAAGGCTTTGGTCAACATCTGCTATTTTTGTTTATGGACCTTCTCATCTCTCCCATTAAAAGCCACTGCCTAAACCTCTGTTTGAGGAGTTAAGGGTCCCTTCTCTAGACTTTTGAGTTTAGTCTTAATGTTGGGGAAACTCTGGGAGAAAAAGAGCCATATTCAGTTCCTTTTTTACTATTTTTTAATAATATTTACTATTATTTTTTACTATTTTTTACTATTATTATTTTTTTTCAAATTTTGAGGCAGGGTCAAATTAAGTTTCTGATAGCCTCCCTAAATTGCTTAGGCTGGGTTCAAACTTGTGATCCTCCTGTCTCAGCCTCCCAAATTTCTGGGATTACAGGTGTAAGATTTTTTAATTTTTATTTTTACAAATATTTACTTTGAAAAATATGTGATAAATATTTAAATATTCTCTATATTTGAATGTTTAATAATGTGTTTCTGTGTGTATGTATTATCTATATTAACTTCCTTCTGCTTTTTATAGATCTTTCAATTTTCCTTTCTAACATATATTTTTAAAACCACCCATGTATTGCTTACACAAGTCTTTGCATTCTACTTAATCATACTGGCATGTTTTGCGGTTGTCCATCTTTAGATTTAATTAAGTTTTGATTTTACAAAATCTTGATGTTACTTAAATATTTCTTTGCATAAGATTACAGAAATCATTATACAATCTCTCAAATATTATTAAGACAGTCCAATATCACCCTCAATGTTACTTTCCCTAAAATTACAGAATGTTGCTTTTCATTTTATACTCATACAACTCTTCATACTAGATAGTGCAAATTTTAACATTTTAATCACAACTGGTAATTCTATACCCCCTTAAAAATTGTAATAGTTACTATTTCACATAATTTAAAAGAAGAAAGCTCTGCTCTATTAATTGAATAATTTTACATCACTGATAGGCACTCTTTGAGTGATTACTCTGCTGAGATTTAACTTCTAAAATTGGAGGCTTCTTTTATCAATAAAAGTACTTCCTGATCTATTTTCCCTCAGTGACTTATAGCTCTATAATAACTCAAATAATATTGCTGCCATTATCTTCTATGCTCTCATATGTCAATAAGATATTTGCATATTTTTACCCTTTATGAATTCAGTATATTCTTTTATCATTTTTATCATCTTTCTTTCTTTATCCTCCCACCATTTCTATAATAGAGTTGAATTTTTATGTTGTCTTTTCTTTCATATTATTGAATCTTTAAAACAAAATTATGTGTGAAAATCATGCAGTATTAAAATGGAAGTATTGAGTTAAATTACTTAAAGGATTACTCACATTTTTTTTTTCTCATGAGCAGTTTTAGTTTCTAACTTTGCTATGTCCCAAGTGGTATGAAAAGTTCTAGAGGGTAAGAACTGTGACTTCTGTACATGGGAAATACAGATTAACTCCTTTATGTATAATTTGTCTGCAAGATAATACATAAAAATACACATTGCCTGAGGTAAATCTTATTTGAATGTAACAACTTTTTAAAAATGTTAGCAATAGTAACTGTCACAGTGTTCTTCTTTATATAACTTACGCTCTCTAACAACAGAATAACTTAACTATGACATTGGCAAGACATGGGGAAATCAGCCAAATACTGGTGGCAGTTTTTAAGCCAAATTAATTTTTAGAATCATTTTCATGCCTACTCTCTTATATTTGGAGAATTTAACAACTATTTTCACTTTGAAGTTTTACATATTCTAACTTTAATATGAGTCTTGCCTACCAGGCAATTTTCCATAATGGCAACAAATCTATCTGCCCACATTCTGCCAAACACTTCAGAGTTTGCATACATTTTCTCTGAAATTATCCTATTTGCTTAAAAATTACCCAAAATATTCCACTTAAGGGCTGTGTAATTCCTGACTCATCCCTAAAACCTAACTCATACATGAATCATATCACAAGTTGTTTATTTTGAAAATAACAAATCAAACTCAACAACAACATCAATATATCTTTTCTACATTTATAAATAATACTTGAAATTCTAGATTTCCATTGTTCTATTCTAGCATTGACAACTGTAAGACCTTGTTTATTTCTATGAATGGACTTTTATTTCCTAAAAAAATTATTGAGGCTGCACATGTTAAATCTTTGTTACATCTTTGGAAGTGGAAAAAGCCCATGTGGGCAGGACATGGAGAGGCTGGGAAATGCCATATATACACTTTATCTAGACTAGGTTGTCTCCCCTGCCTCCTTCAGTTGTTACAAAGCCAAAGAGTCTATGCATGTTTACTGAGTAATGCTAGGGAAGGTCAAAAGGAGAGTAGTCTCTCCCTGTGAAAGGTGGAATGCATTAATAGTGACCTTCTAGGCCTGAAGGTGACAAAATAAATCCACAATTTGCTTCTGTCAGGAGTTTCAATTTCCTTAATGGCTTTAGGTACTGTTAACGTCTTGCTTCTTCACTCACTATCTCCTCCCTTTTACTTTCAGAAACTGCTTGCTTTTTCTGTCTAAAATAAAACATATACTGTCACTGATCTTGAAATGATCATTTTTGACAAATTCACTGTAACAGGCTACTGAAATTTCAAGGTGGTATGGAGAATTGTAGGTATTGGGGAAGCAGGAGAGTTACTTGGAATGGTACAAGCATGTGCTGTAGAAATGGATATAGCAGGTAGAAATTGAACATGGAAAAATTTAGTTTGAATGTCAGGAGAAGTTGTCAACTCAGAGATTTAATTAGATAGTGAAATAGTTTCCCAAAAGAAATGGCAGAAATTTATTGCTGGAACTATTTAAAATTGGCCTGGACAAAACGCCAGGGAATATAGAAAAGGAGACAAACTCTCAGATTCTTGAGGATTGATGTAGATAGCAATTGGTATTTTGCATTTCTAATGTGCATGGCCATTATTCTAGCATTTTATTCCATAATGCTAACTAAACACGTTCTCTTTACCATTGTAATCCTGAAAATCAGAACATTATATGATACCCACAGGGATACACATGGATACTATTTTAAAAATTGGCCCAATATATTATCATTTACTTTATTAATTACATAGATGATTTTTTATTACCTCTTTAATTTTGTGATTTGTCAGAAAAAAATTCATCCAGAGGAGTTCTGATTAGTACTCTTCTTTCTTCTTATTTTTATGTTAGAGTCAGGAGCATGATTTTGTTTATTTATTATTTCACTTTCTCTTGTTTGGAAACATAGTCAGTTCTTTTAAAAGCTCTTTTTATTTATTTATTTAGAAAAATGAAAACAAATGATTTATTGTTTTGCTAACAAAGGAGAAACACAGGGGGACACCTATCCCAGAAGCTGTGGTTCTACCCATCACAGGAACAGGGGGCTTTCAAAGAGGTGATTCAAAGGTTACATTGCACATGTTCTATGGTGTAGCTGTAATTCACTTCTTAACATCCCCTAAGTCTGAATGACTTACTTATGGTGGGTGTGTGTTCAAGGACAGAAAAATCTGCCTAAAATGTAGAATAAAGGTAATTCTGTTCTCCCTGACATTAGGGATGGGGAGTTTATGGAAGAGCAGGGAGAGAGAAAGACAGAAACATGTCCATTTAAAAAATAAATTGCAGTGCCAGAGTAGTAAGGGCTACATTCAAAGCATAAAGTAGATCATTGCTGCATTTCCCCACTGTCAATTTCTACATTCCATTTCCATTTCTATGGAAAATGGAAAATGGGTAATGACATCTTCAATCTGCTTCCTGCAGAAAGTGGGCAAAATTGTGGGAAGTAACCCAAATCTTTTTTTTTTACAGGAGGGGCATGGATAATTGAGAGGATTCAGCATCAGAGCATTACAGAGTTCCACAGTGGCAGATGGCAGGTAACTAAACATGACATACTTAGGGCAATGATCATGTTAAGACAACATTAAACAATAGCAAGGCATTACTTTTTAAAACAATCAGCACAAAAGCAATTATTATTTAAGCCATTCTCAGAAAATCACGAAGACAGTAACTCATATCATTGGAAAACAGATCAAGTTTGTCAATGTAGGAAGTTAGAAAGATTTGTAGGTCTAGGAGACCATGCTCAAATTAATGCAAGACAAACTTGCAACTCTCAAGTCTTTTCTAATCATTATTATTAGGCAATTTCACACAAGAATTATTCCTCCATGGATTTCAGCTTTACTTACTTTTGGTAGGGCTGACACAAACATACATCTTCATTTACATTAAAAAATACATTGCTTTTTCTTCTAAATATCCATATAGGATTCTGATTAGGCTATACTCTCCTGCAAAGTGTTTAAATCCAAATTTGTCCAACCTGACATTGTTATTATCTATTCTTAAAGTCAAATGAGATTCCTCAGAGATTACTCTTGGGGACATGTGCAAAGCCTCTTGGCTTCTTTAGCTTTTCTCTACCAGAGGTGCCATGTGCCAGCATGGGTCATAGTCGTGCTCCACTGTACATGATTTCTCTTGGAAGCATCAGAGACATTACCCTCTCCAATGACCCTCCTCTTTGCAGAATGTGCACTGGTTGGCATCCTGCTCTCTAGAGTCCTTTTCATCTCCCTTATCAGTAGATCTGGTGACTCATCAGTGTTTCAGGGCCCAGAGAGGGGTCTTGTCATTCTCTGGGTCCTGCCTAACTTAGAGGATAAGGGCCAAAATGTTGGCTGCTTCTTCCTTTTTACTTCCTTGACCTTGGTATCCATATTTTTGGTATTAAAAACACAGCAAGTCAGTTTTATCAACCTTAAAGAGGGACTAACAGGTAATAACTTCAATATCTATAATTTCACAGTTAACCCTTTTTATTTAATTGGGGTCTGTATTAGTAATGGAAGTCAGCATTATGTACTAACTGATGGTTTATTATCTCAAATTAATTCAAATTGTTTTATTGGAAAAAATACCTCTGTAAAACACTAACAGGCAACAATTATAAAGTTTACAAGGAAAATGCAAAATAAAATTAATAAAGCAAAAAATATTCAATATGTGTAATAGCTATAAACCAAGAAAATTTATCATTAAATTCTTAAATCTTTACTTAGTTGTATATTATATTCCTTGTTTATTTTGAAATCACAGTAATCTTTATAAAAAAAATTAATCTTTTCATTTGGGGCTGTAGCTCAGTGGTACAGCACCTGCATCACACATGTGAGGCACTGGGTTCAATCCTCAGCACCACATAAAAATAAATAAATAAAGATATTGTATCTATCCACAACTAAAAAAAAATATTTTAAAAAATTGATCTTTTGAACACATCTTTAAATGTGCTGAAGTCTAGCCTATTTTGATGCCATCCTATCATAGAGTAAGTTCAGAGGCACAGCCTCATCTCAGGTAAGACAGGGCTCTTGACAACACCCATTACATCTGAACCAGGAATCAAACAAAGGCTAGGAGAGCTTTTAACTTTCTTTTTATGGAAAAATGCCAAAATGCTTCCATGTTCTACAATGTTACCTCTAAACCTACCAGGTTTTCATAATTACCTTATAAAAGTACATTTAAATTCATATTTCCGTGTGAAGAGCAACAAAGTTGTATATATAATTTGTTGTCAACAGGTATTTATCCTGCTATAAAACATCAAACAACATGAAAAAATACCAACCAACTTTGTTATTTCTATCCAAAACTGGGACTATTGCTACAGATAATTTTAGTTTGGATAACACCAACTTGGTAAGGTACTCTTTCCTAAGTGTTGAATTTAACTAAGTGTAACTTTTAAAGTACAATTTAGATTTCATAGTGTATTATAGCACTAATCTCAGCTCTATGTGGTGAGTATTACTAGCAAAAATCAAAGAACAGCCTTAAATCTCATACACATTTAGGCAACAGTTTGTAATATCAGAAATTAACTTAGTCGAAGCAAACAGATATAAGATAGGTCTTCAAATGACTTTGTGGGAATTCTATTTCAGATACAATGTATAAAATAGAGCACTTATTGGTTATCTTGCTAGGAAATTTACATAAACTTTCATTTCATAAACTTTTACATAAAACTTAGACATGCTTTAGACAGATATATTCTCAAATTCACACACAGATCTAGTCACATATATTCTCAGTGTCAACTATATTGTTATAACCTAAATAACAATTGTTTGTTTAAACAGTCACTAAGTAGTCATTTAAGTCTTTAAAACAGGTGAAAATCCTAATTCCTTCAAGACTTGATTTCCCCAAGTAACAAAACCTAACAAATACAAGAAAATTATCTTGATAGATAGAACAGATCAATGTTTCATATTTTGCTTTTTATCAGTACAATAAAGCTTAAAGAACTTTATGCTAATTGTAAACAATTTAATCACAAACACAAACTTTGAGATTTACCATCCATGAACATTCTGTGATTTACTTAAACTTTCACAACTTTTTGCCATCCTTAGTTTTGCCCTCTTTCATCTTTGACTTTAGCATAATATTAATTTAGCAGGGAAAATACTTTCTCATCCAGAAACATTTCTTTTAACTTCTAATTTTCCACACTAAAATATTTCCATACTTATAACTTTCTTTTATCTTTTTTAGTTTCAGACCCTTTCTTAAATTCATATTCTGAAACATTTCATATGAATGTTATCTGTGCATTCACTATATAGTTTATCCCGTGATTGAGATTAGACAATGTGGCATATGCAAAAAGTATAAGTTCATTTTTCCTTCTCCCAGGTGGCATTCAAGGGTTTGGAACACAGGATATTTTTGAGCCTTATCTTCTGCCATATCATTATCATGATGCCATCAACTTTAAGTGAGATCTCTACTCTCAATTGTACCCAGAGGCTTCTTTAGGCCTTTTCTTATATTAGACTATGGATATGCAATGGGGGAAGCCCTTTACATCTTTTTGTTCAAGAGAACACTGGTAAGATCAAAGCAGCATGGCCTATGTCTTAATGGGCCAGTAGCACCAGTACACCAGTATCAGACATTCACACACATGCAAAAAAAAAACAAAAACAAAAACAAAAAACAAAAAACATGGGACAATAGATGATCATTAAATCAGGTTCAACAGATAAAAACTTTAAAACATATAGACCAGAATAAACAAATTTCTTACATTACCTTGATAGACCAACCCCCAACTGCAAGATTGTATAATCATCCAGAAAGCTATTCAAAAGCCAGATGTTTAGAGTAAAACATTTTAAACAGGCTTATACCTATAGGTGGTTATTCAACTTACTTTACCTCCAATGACCAGCTCCAAATGAAAGATTATACAAAAAAGAAATACAGAAAGAGAAAACCACAGAGGAGCCCCAAAACCATGGCTGACAGACTGGAACCTTTAAATTGAGCAGTCACAATCTTTCCCAGGAGACTCCCTACAGGATCAATGCAGCATGGGACATGACTTAAAAGAGAAAATGACAGGTACAAACAAAACAAAAAGATAGAAAACAAGAGGGAACTTCCAAACCCAAGGCCAACAAACAGATAAAATCTTAGAATAGATCAGAAGGGAGTAAATATCCCTAGGTTCTTTTTATTTTTAATTTTTTTAGTTGTTGATGAACTTTATTCATTTATTTATATGCAGTGCTGAGATCAAACCCAGTGCCTCATACTTGTGAAGCAAGTGCTCTACCACTGAAACACAACTCTAGTCCTCCATAGGTTCTTAAGTATTGTTTAACCATGACTGGCACCACAGATGTCCCCACAAAGAGGGAACCAGATGGTCCCATGAAGAGAAACCATACGTGTGGAATCAAGGGTCTCAGTTTGCACATTGGGGGACTTACCAGATGCCCAAGGATGTCATGAGCTTAGTGAGTTCAGTTTCCTTTTTCTTAAAGTGAATCAAGAAGGAGCAAACTGTTTCATTCAGGGAGAGAAGGTGGAAGTTCCCAGAAGCAAAAGGAGTTTGGGCAACTGCTTGGATTGTTCCTATGTCCCTCTCTTTACTCACAGGTACAGCTTCTCTGGTTTCACTTAAGGGGAACTCACCAGTCTCCTAACTCTCCTGCAGTTGGTTTCAACAAGTTCACCAGTATCATGAGTCCTGATCATGAAGTGGAGTTCCTTGGAAACCCAGACCTGCCCATAAAAGCAGGAGTAAGGGTCACTCTTGGGTGCCATCTGTGTCACCAAATTTGTTGCTGAAAGCTTGACCTTTGTTCCCAATATCAATCTAATAATGAGTATATGGCTTTGAGAAAAAGGACAAAGAATGTTTATTGCTTTGCTAGCAGAGGAGAAATACAAGGAACTCCTGTCCCAAAGGTTGTGATTCTCTCAAAATCTCTTCTGCTTTAATTTTTTTTATCTGAGTAAGTACACAAAGAGGACTGTTTTCTCTTTGGTTCTTTTGTAAAGGCTCTTTATGTGCCTATAGTCATTATGTTTAGGATTGTGTTTTACAAACTTTCTTTCCATTCAATCTCTGAATAAGAGAGGGAAGAAGCAGAATCTGAAACTTTGATGAAATACTATTGATAACAATGTCTTCATTGAGCCTTTATAGCCAAATCAGTAATTATAGTTTGTGTGAGGTAAGAATATTTTCCATTTGGAGGAAAAAATATGTATGTAAGCAAAATATCCTTTCACCACACTCAGTGGACTTGTAATGCATTTTATTTCAGTTAAAACTTTTTTTTTCCTTTTAGTAAAGGTGTTAGAAATACATTCTATATCATAACTATCATACACCAAAGTAATCCCAGAGACATATAATATTTAGTCAGTTCTTCAGACTTTCTCATTCACTTTGAAATTACCCCCTTTTTTACCCCCTTTTATGTTCTTAATAATATTATTTAAAGAAATAAAATAAAATAAAACATAATCTCTGTCAAAGTGTTAGGTTCTTTTTATAGATTATCACATCAAGTAATCCTGAAAATTCTGTGAGGTATATAATTGCATTAAATTAATTTGTAGTAAAGTAACTTGTCCATGGTTACACAGCTAGTAATTGGTAGAAGTAAGCCTGAAATGTAGATAATATGACATAAGTATACATACCTCAAAACCAGTACAAGAAAATGCTTATTGACAGTTACTGAATTACCTCTGAATAGAAAATAAAGATTCCTGTAGAATAATCTGAAATCTGGGACTTTTGAGAACCATAGGGATAAATGCCAATGGATTATCTTCCTCATGGTAATAATATGCCAGTATGATATGTACAGAGAATCAAAAGAAAAGACAAATTATTTTAATATTTAATATTTTAATTCTGTAAACCATTTTATTTAAAGAGAGAGAGAGATTTTTTTAATATTTACTTTTCAGTTTTCATTGGACACAACACCTTTATTTTATTTATTTTTTGTATGTGGTGCTGAGGATCGAACCCAGCGCCCCGCACATGCCAGACAAGTGTGTTACCGCTTGAGCCACATCCCCAGCCCTCTGTAAACCATTTTTAAAAGAATTCTTTTAGTTATGGATGGACACAATATCTTTTTTTGTTGTTGTTGTTTATTTTTATGTGGTGCTGGGGATCAAACCCAGTGCCTCGCGTATGAGAGGCAAGTGCTGTAGCACTGAGCCACAACTCCAGACCCTGTAAACCACTTTTTAACTCTCACAAATTTGTTTTCTAATGTCTTCAAGAAGTTCAGGTGGATTACAAATTGTGAAGTTCATTATTTACTAAATGTTACTATGCCAGAATGATCATTTGGAGGTACAGAAAACTTTCTTAGTTCTCAAATACTAACCAAAATAATTGCTCTCTCAGTTAAAATGTTCAAATCCCTTTATAATTCTGTAAAATATAATTATAGCACTATGAAACTATTCTTTCAAGTCAGAATAACCTTAAATATCTTAAGCTATAAATGTTTATATCCCCTTAAACTATTTGGGGACAATGGATAGATAATAAGTTAAGCATGTCTTTCCAGTGGAACAGTAGAAGTGAAAATAAACATAAATTGGCAGAGTCGAATGAGTATTTTACAGAAAGAAAAAAAATCTCTTTTATTCATTTTCTTATTTCCATTGTTTAAATTATTTATGTTTTTCTAATATATAATATTTTTAATCATTTTTAAGAATGTGGATGCATTTCTTAGGTCATAATCACTTCTAACATTTAAATTCAAAATACTTGTTTTGTAATCTATGTTACTAATGTATGAAGGTTATTGAATATCTACACATGGAAAACCAAAAATGCTTAATCCTCAAATTTGATAGTATTATACAGTGAATTTTCTAGGCTCTTTTTAATCATCAGGAAAATGCTCAAAGTAATATCAGTCTAAGGGGAACAAACTAATTAGCAATAATGATGGAGGCTGAGAGCATACCTTGAAGCTGTTTTTGTTTCTGTCAATACCATAGAAAACAATGGTATCAAATGATAAAGGTGGCTTTGAGGGCTTGAACACATTTTCTACCAAAAGCAAAGATATATTACTAATTGGGTAGATGAAGACAAGAAATCAGTAAAGAAAATGCTTAGAAGAAATTTACATGAAATAATCTTCTTATTTTTTTGAAATCATATGTGTGTTTTAGCCCAGATAAGTTTAAAGAATTATCACCAATCAACAATATTATAAAGCAAACAATCAGAAAATGCTAGATAAAAAATTTGGCAAAACATAAAGATTATTGTAAAAATTCATTTCCATTCAGTATTAGGTGAGAGAAACTTTAAAATATCACACTCCCATAGAAAATAACAGATTATATTTTGTGAAGTTAAGCATCATCATTTTTCTGTTCATGTAGATGAAAGCTTTGAGCAAAACTTCATGACCTAAATTACTTTTATTTCTATCGCAAAGAGGCCAAGATCTCTTTGGAACCTGAAATGTGGGTGGATTGGCAAGAGTTGAAAGAAGTTATAGGAATTATGAAAATAAGGATATAGCCATGAGACTTCTAGAATTAGTATAAAATTACTGAAAAGGAAAAAGTAGACCCACTCCAGAACTATTATGTTAAGGAGGCTAAAGCGAAAAAAGGCACTAATCAATATATTTATCAATGGTCTAAGAGAATAAAAAGGATAAGGCCAGGCAGAATGTGAAAAGAATGGTCTGTGAATATAAGCAACCCAGCATCAATGATATGAATGGAGTAGCAGAACTGATGTTTTAGAACAGTTCTGCAACATTATAAGCCTTGTTTTGATGTTATTTTTGTTAAGAAGGGTAATGGGTCTTTACAAATGTTAATGACAAGGATTCTTATATAATTTTCCTGCCAAGTCAGAATCTAAGGATCAGAAATGATGGACATCAGTTAATGTATAAAAATTAGAAGAATTCCAAAGTCTAATATTTTTATAGGTCATTATGATTCCATCTGTATTTTTGATATTATTTCCTCTGTATTTTATCAGAGCCATTTGTCAGTCTGTCACACAATATTATTTTGACTTGCTTATTCATGTTCTTCAAAGATTATATAGCCAGGCAATTTTTAAGGTTTTAGAAGAGTTACTTCAGCACATATTCTCTTAACATGACCTTTCAAAAAGGCCCAAACTGATGATGGTGGATATAAATTTAATACTCTTCTAGTGGTTACACTATGATAATCCACCAGTTCTATTCTCTGAATATATATCTCACCAAGAAACTTAATACAGGATAAATAAGAAAGACCGAGGCCTAGCAAAAAGAGTTTTGGCATATTGTTTTCATATAATTGAATATATTTTTCTTTGGTTTATATTACATCCAGAGTTTCTAGAAAATGACCTAAATATGCTTTTATTTATTGGTGTTTTAGTCAGCTTTTTTGTTTCTGTGACCAAAAGACCTGACAAGAACAATGTAGAGGAGGAAAAGTTTATTTGGGGTTCACATTTTCAGAGGTCTCAGTCCATTTGGGGGCTCATCATTTCAGAAGTCTCAGTTCTTAGTCACTTCCATTGCTAGGTCCAAGGTGAGGCAGAACATCATGGCAAAAGGTTATAGAGGAGTAAAGCAGCTCAGAACATCACAACTAGGAAGCAGAGAGAACTCCTTTCAACAGAGATAAAAAACAAACCACAAAGACATGCCCTCCAGTGATCAACCTCCTCCAGCCATATTTTACTTGCCTAGAGTTACCACCCAGTTAATTCATATAGTGGATTAAGCCACCTGATCACTTCACCTGATCACCTGATCACCTGATCACTTCACCTCTAAATGTTATTTCATCATCTCACACATAAGCTTTGAGGGACACATAATATCTAAATCATAACATGGCATAATGAAAAAAAATGACTTCTGGTATCAAGTAACCCTTTGGAAAATTGCCTCACCTTTCTGAATTTCTGTTTCCTCATCTTTAAAAATTAGCATAAATATTACCTTTCCCATATAATTGTTAAGACTCAATGGCATAAACGAAATTAAATAAGATATTGCTGGTGTTGATGTGTGACTTGTAATAACCTTTCAATAATTGTTTGTTAAGTTAAAACCAAAGTGCTTTGCCTCAAACAGAAGTCTTTTTTTTTTACATTAGGGTAGTCCTGTTTTCCAAATATAGCAAATATTGTTTGCTTTATCACTTTGTATTTGCTATTGATTCATGCATGAAGACTGCAAATCTTTCTTAAGAAAAGTTCACAAAAGTCCTAGTTCCTAGTGATGCAATTTAAGCAACAGCCTGATAGAAGGGTCAACATGAATTTCTATAGGTATGCCTCACACTGAATGTGTTGTAGTTTTGTGTTAAACGTTGCCAAAATATAAAGAATTGCCAGATATAATGTGCTGCCAAAATATAAATGTAAGAATTCATTCCTGTTTGCCCAGGTTATAGGGGAAAGAAGACAACACAAATTTTGTTCAATCATCAAACTATATCCCTCTCCTTTTCTTTTTTCTTTGTTGATGCTTTGTTGTATAAATCTTTTTTAAGGCATCATTAGTAACATTCCGATGAAAGTAAACTAAGAGATCTTTTGCCAACTATTCATATAAAACCCCACTAAAACACTCTTATAGCTTCTTAATTAAAATTGTATACAAACTATTGTTATATATGAAAATGGAGAAAGAGTGTATAATAGGTCAACTTTTCATAAGGGTTCCTGGCCCAAGAAGTGTTTATGACTACTAGCTTCACTATTTAGCCCTTTATTCCACTCTTTTCCATTGTGAATACTTCTGAGTAAATGAAGAAATGAGGCAAAATTACATGAGAACCTTCTGTATATGAGTATGACCATATGGTTCTTGTGTGAGATGCATCTAAACTAATAATTAAGACAAAGTTGTTTCTTATAATTTAAGTTTATCTGGTAGTAAAAAATTATCTGCCTGTATTTTCTGAAATTCCATAGTAATAGTGTTTAGCTTTTGGAAATTTGCTTCTTTGGCAAACTCCTTTTGCTTTTATAACTAAATATCTACCATTGTCCCAAAGAAAAGCAGGGGCTGGGGTGTGGCTCAGTAACAGAAGCACTTGCCCAGGTCATGTGAGGCAACGAGTTCCATCCTCAGCACCACATGACCGATAAAAATTAAAGGTATTCTGTCCATCTACAACACACACACAAAACTTAACAAAACAAGGGCAGGAAGATTTATCAAAGGTCTAATAAAATTTGCATGAAACCCTAACCCTTATAGTTTTAAAAAAAATTCAATTTTTATCTCTATCCCTAAAAAGTGTGTTATATGTCAATGTGAAAGCAATATATTTATGTTTTATAGTACTCTGAATAAGGATCCACAAAAATAATTAAACATTCAACCACTTTTCATTCATGAGCCACTTACTGAGTACTTTCTAAAGGTCAGAGACTGTTTTCTTGCTTTCTGTGGAAAGCAAGAAGATATGGTCCTCCTCAAATGTCCCCTTCCACGTCACTAAAATTGGACAGTATTAACAGTCCTAAACTTTTGGAAAAAATGATAAATAGGATAATAAATGTTTGGAAAAGTACTCCCTGTAGCAAAGATTCTCAAAAATCTGAGTACATAAGACTCATAGCAGAAATTTGCTGAAATGGCTGGACTCAGTGTAGGATGCCTATAATCCCAGCATCTCAAGAGGCTGAGTCAAATCCAGCCTCAGCAACTTAGCAAGGCCCTAAGAAACTCAGTAAAATCATTTTTCTAAATAAAATATACATTTTTTTAAAGGATGGGAATGTGGCTCAGTAGTTGAGCTCTGCTGGGTTTAATCTCCAGTAACCCTTCCAAAAATTTTTCCGAAATACATTATTCTTTTGACTCATTTCCAGAGCTTTTCATTCATTAATTTGGCAGTGGAGCAACAATTTATATTTATAAGCACTCAAAATGATTCTGATGCTTTGAAATTTAGGAATGTATCACATATACTCTTTCACTGTAAAAAGCAAAATATTTTTCTTTCTTCAAAGTGGCAATTTTGAATTTTAAATTTCTACACAGTGGAGAGGAAGAGCAAAGATATCTAGAAACAATTTTACTCCTAACTTTAAGAAGAGGCAAAGCCAGAAAAAAGCAAGCTCACTATGATTATTGACCCCATCAGAGTTGTGATGTTGGAGGGCAACAAAACTGACGAAAACTCAAAAAACTCAAAAGAGAGACAGGTGCCTACAGAGGGAGAAATTAAACAAACAAACAAACAAACAAACAAACAAACAACCCTGACATATTGGAGCAAGATGCAACCCCCAAACACTGAGATTTTAGCTAAAGTTATTGATGGAGAATTAAGTAGAGGCCTACCAAGTGAAAGCCCCATGGGGCCTCAAATCCAGGGGTGTTTACCCTCTTGCAGGCTTTTCCTCCACTCTTCCACTAGAGATTTGTTGAGAAGATTAAAAGTGTCCTGAGAAAGTCTCCCTTGTGATATAGAAATGGGAAAGGGGCATAGTGGCTACCGAAGGAACCGCATAGAACTCCATGGAGATATTTCTTGTCATCATCCCCAAGAGCAAAAGCCTTTATGTGCATGGGATAAAGGTGGAAAAGGGCAATAAACACTGTTGTCCTTAGGATGTCAGTGAGGGAATAAGAAAAAGAATACTCTACCAGTGGAGTATGGTGTAAAATGCACACAGGTTTGAGAATTATAGCCTTAGGAAAACAGAATGCTGAGAAAGCCACATACCCAAGACCCAGGAAAGTATTGCCAGCCTGACATAGGTTTAATCAGAGCAACAGAGAACATCTTGTAACCTCCACTGTAAAGCTAAGAAAGATGGAGTGACGTGTACTTTGTAAAAGAAAAACAGTTTCAGAGAAGCTGCAAAAATGAAAGACAATGGTTGTGGGTGGAACATATATTAATAAAATCTCTCTTGAAAACCAGTTCCCACCCTATATACAAAATATTACTAGAATAATATAAAGACTATGGTGCACTTAGTGTAACCATAGCAACAATAAGCCTCAAACCCAGCCCAATACCTAATTAGATTAACAGGAACTCCTGAATTACAGGTTTAGCAAAAGAAAAGTCATGCATATTTCCAAGCATAAAACTCATTTGCTTCTGTATCTACTATCCTACACAAAGTATTTAGCTTTCAAAAACTTGAAAATTGGGGCTAGGGTTGTAGCTCAGCGGTACAGTGCTTGCCTAGCAAGTGTGAGGCACTGGGTTCGATCCTCAGCACCACATAAAAATAAATAAATAAAACAAAGGTATTTAAAAAAAACTTGAAAAGCATAAAACCCGGCAAAAAAAAAAGAAAACTCCCACTTCCAAGAGAGAAGAAAGCATCAAAATTAGACCTAAACCTGGTACAAATATTGTTTAATTACAGGAAATTTTAAGTATCTATGATTAAAATATTAAAAGCTCTAGTGAAAAATGTGGAAAACACATAAGTTCAAGTGGGCCATTTTATCAGAGAAATGGAAACTATGAAAATGAATCAAAAGAAAGTAGTAGAAATGAAATATTCTGACACAAAGATGAAGAAAGCCTTCAATGGATTCATCTGTAGATTTGTAAATGACAGATAAATGAATCAGTGAGCTTGAAGATAGCTCTAAAGAAGAGATAATGAAAGAAACAGAACCAAGCTTACTTGAGTTGAGAGACACTATAAAATAATTTAGCTTGCAAGTAATTGAATTTCCATAGAAGAAGGAAGAAATGGAACAGAAGAAATATCTGAAGTAACAGTGGACAATAATTTCTAAAATTAATGACAGAAGCAAAATCACACATTCAATAAGCTCAGTATATAACAAGAAGAGAAAATGTAAAAATAGAAAACTACCAATGTGGCAAAATAAAATTACCCATTGCTCATCAAAACTAAACAGAGTTGTACTTCAAGATTAATGGTCTTCATAGTCCATGACACTGATCAGCCTACCCATTCACACACCAATCCAATCACCAGCACTGCTGCTGAGGAAATGTTCAGCATGCATCATGTCACAACTGCCACCATTCCCATTTTTTGGTGTAGTTACACTGTGAGTGTCCCATCCCCACTGGTATATGCACCACATTTTCCTGGACAGTCAGAAAAACCTCTCCTTTGTATGGGCTTCAGAAACAGAAGGGCAATCTGAACACCACTGCATACAGGAAGCCAAAGCCATTGATTGTATAAAAAGAAACTATAGGGAGACTACACTGTGGCACTCAACTGGAGCAAAGTACAGTGATAACCAAAAACTCCACGATATATTAAACTAGATTTAACAAAAGGGATGGACTGCAATAAAATAATACAAGAAGACAATACTTCACTTTAAACAAGAGACAGATCACCAAATAAAGAGACTAAGAAAGAAATATCAGAGTTAAATTATAAGTCACAAGAACCTGATAGACATTTATGGAACATTTCATACAACATCTTCAGAATTTAAATTATTTTCATCACCACATGGAATATTCTCTAAAATTGAGCATATATTAGGACACCAAACAAGTATTAAGAAATTCAGAGGTTATGAGGGGCAAGGGGGAGGGGGGAAAAGGGGAGAGAATTGAACAACAGCAGAGGAGATAGAGAGGGAAGATGGGAGGGGAGGGAAGGGGAGGGGGAATAATAGGGGATAGGAAAGGTAGCAGAATACAACAGTCACTAATATGCCATTATGTAATAATGTGAGTATGTAACAGTTGTGATTCTGCAATCTGTATTTGGGGTAAAAATGGGAGTTCAAAACCCAATTGAGTCTAATGTATGAAAGATGATATATCATGAGCTCTGTAATGTTTTGAACAATCAATAAAAAAATAAATAAATAAAATGTAAAAAAAAAGAAATTCAGGAAGTCAAAATCATACCATGTTCACACTGAATGGTAGAAATCTGCCAGTGTTTCTTCTAAAATCTGGAACAAGATAAAGATGCACATTCATGTGCTTCTTATTCCATATAGTGCTGGAAAATGTTAGCTTGGGTAACAAGGCAAAGGAAAGAAAGACAGTTATACAAATAGGGAAGGACAAAATAAAAATTTTCGTGCTACAAAATGACACAGGAAAACCTTCAAAATAAATTGAAAGGCTGTTGGAACTTAAACAAGTTCAGTAAGGTTACTAGATACATTCAAAAATCAGTAACATCTTTATAGAATAATATCAGAATTTCTGAAAAGGAAGTCATGAAAGTAACACCATTCACAAAAATCTTCAAATAAAACAAAATACCTAGGAATAAATATGACAAAGGATGTGAAAGATCTCAATGAAAATCACCAAACACTGGTGAAAGAAATTGAAAAATACAGAAATAAATAAAACACCTACCATATTCATGAATTGGAAGAATTATTATAGTTAAAAATACCCATACTACCCAAAGTAATCTATATGTTCAATTTATTTTCTCATAAAATTACCAATGATTTTATTCACACAACTAGAAAAATATTAAATTTTTTTGTATGCACAAAAGACACTACTAAAATGTGCAAAACCAACTGAAATGAAAAGAACAAAGCTGAAGGCATCACAATACTTGATTCCAGGACATGCTACTAAGCCATTGCAACAAAATGAGCATGATGCTTGCATAAAATTAGATATATGCACCAAAGGAAAATAATAGAATTTTAAAAAATAAATCCACACATCTACACCAAAGTTATTCTCAACAAAGTCACCAAAATTATACATTAAATAAAAGATAGCTTTCTATTCCCCTGAGCAATGAATATCTCATAGCAGTGTGGACTTTTGTCCTAACTCAGGATTCAGCTGCTTTGGGTGGGCCGTATGCTCAGCCATGTTCACACTGAATGGTAGAAATCTGACAGTGTTTCTTCTAAAATCTGGAACAAGATAAAGATGCACAGATTAGTAACTTTGCTCAACAGAAATTATTTTGGTGTACATAAGGAGTGGGGATTGTCCATCCCATGGTCCACCCCATGGTGAGTCTGCCCAGAGCTAGGCAGAATTCTAGTGTCTAGCCATAGGCTCCATAACCATGGACATACTCTGAGCTGAGACAGAGATTTGTGGGGAAAGAATACTCTATCCACGAATGTTCCTCTTTCATTCTGAATAATACAACTGAGTATTTAGGACAACACAAATACAGAAACTTAACCAAGAGTTGGAAGCAATTAAAATAATCAGACAAATTTCTGAGCTAAAAAATACACTCAGCATAAAAAGAAGTGTGTTATAAGGCATCAATATCAAAACAGAACTAACAAAAGAAAGAATTAGTGAAATCAAAATGGGCTATTTTAAAATACACTATTGGAGGAGAAAAAAGAAAAGAGAAGGAAGAAGAATAAAGAAAGTTCATGGGAATGTTGAAAAAGTATTCAAAGAACAGATATTTAATCTATTGGGGTTCAAGAAGGGTTTGGAAATGCTGAAGTGTTAAAAACCTTATTCAAATAAATAAGAAACAAATATCCTAAAGCTAGGAGAAAGACAATAATATTCAGGTACAGAAAATGTAAAGGTCACTAGAAAAAATTAACTCAAACATGTCTACCCTTAAGACATCTTATAATCAAGCTATCACAGGTGAAAGATAAAGAAAAGATTTCTCAAATTTAAAAGAGATATGAAATAGACATTAATAGAGGTGCCCCGATTTGCCTGAAAGCAGAATTCTCAGCAGAAATCTCACAGACCAGAACAAAGTGACATGAGACTATTAAAATACTGAAGGAAAATGATCTGTAAACTCAGATCATTGTACCCAGAAAAGATACCCTTTATAAATTAAGTAGGGATAAAGTCTTTCCTGAACAAAAACTGAGAAAATATATCTCCACCAGACCTGTTCTGGAAGAAATGTGTAAGGAAGTTCTGCAAACTAAAAGAGATGTTAATTAATAAGAAGGAAACAGGAAGGTATTAAACTTACTAATAAAAGTAATTAGACAAACAAACTCAGAATGTGCTAACACTGTGAGTGTGGAGAACAAACACTTTTTATTTTTAGTATGAAGCCTATAAAACAACATATTAAAATAATTATCACAATATGATAAATTATGGATACATTAGACAGATAACAATGTGGATATCAAAAATTCAAAAATGAATGGATGGAAGGCAACAAAAGAATTTTCTTTTTTTTTGTGATGCTGGGTATTGAACCCAGTGCCTTATGCATATGAGGCAAGCATTCTACCACCTGAGCTATATCCCCAGCCCTAAGAATTTTCTTATGAGTGAATTTTCTCTTATTCTTTTGTTTATTTTCTTGTGTTTCTGTTCTTTGTCCTTACCATCTTTAGGATGCTAAGTTACTACCACACCTAAAATAGCCTTTTATAATGAAAAGATGTTTTGTAAGCCTCATGGACACCAGAAAGCAAAATTTTGTGATAGATAAACCAAAAGTACTTGCAAACAATCAAACTACACTGCTAGACTGATTCCCTTAACCATGAAGAAAAATTATACAAGAAGGAGAAAGAGAGAAAAAAACTACAAAAATTAAAGCTAGAAAATAAATTACATAATGACTGTGGAAAGATTTCACCTATCAATAATTAACTTGACAATAAGTGCTTTAAATTCTACAATTAAAAGACATGAAGTGACTAAATTGATTAAAGAAAAACCCAACAATGTGTTGTTTATAAGAACCTAAATTGAACTCTAGGAACACCCACAGTCTGAAAGTGAAGGGATAGAATAAAATGCTGCCTAAAAATGGAAGCCAAAAGAAATCAGGAGTGTACACACTAATATCAGATTAAATAGATATTAAAGTAAAAGCGGTTAAAAAAAAGACAAGATATCACATAAAGATAAAGGAGTCAATTCAATAAGAGGAAATAGCAATTCCTTTTCAACTCAGCAATGGAGCATCCAAATATATTAAGCACAAGTATTAGTTGACTTAATAGAGGGAGAAACTTCAATGTGATAATAGTTGGGAATTTAATAGACCACTTTAACAATGAACAGATCATGTAGACACAAATTCAACAAAGAAACATCAGAATTGCATTGCACCCTATATGGAAATTAAATAATTCACTTTTGAATTAGCAATGTACCAAGGTCAAAATCATGAAGTAAACTAAAATTGTATTAAAACAACTGAAAATTGAAGTCAAGCCCAGTGGCCCAGATCCACCCACACCAGCCTCTGCTGGACCCAGGTGCATAGCAGGCCTGGTCCACCCCTTCCCCAGCTGGGCAGACACTCACCAGAGCCTAGCCTCTGGTGCAGGACCACCCCTCCTGACCAATGGACTACCGGAGTTGAGATCCAGCCCAGACTGCCAACATAAACCCATGCTAGATCCAGGATCTCAGTAGGCTGGGTTCACTGATCCCCTGGTGGGTCACACACTGCCAGAGTCTAGCCTTTGGTGCAAGACGGCCCCTTCTGATCAGCAGACTACCCTGGGAGGTCAAGCCAAGTCACTCAGATCCACCCACACCCACCTCTGCTGGATTCAGGTGCACAGCAGGCCCAGTTCATTCCTCCTCAAGCAGAGTAGACACCTTTCAGAGCCTCGCCTCTGGCACAAGACTGCCCCTTACAAGGAACAGCCTACCACTGGAGATTAAGCCAAATAGCCCAGATCCACCCACTCCAACTTACAAAGGTCCCAGATCCAGAATGCAGTAGCATTCACTGAGGGATACCAGCAGGGTCTGGAAGCCCAACATCAAGGTGAGGTACACACAATCTGCACCAGTACTACAAAAATATAGGGAAGAAACTGTAATATCTCAGATCCACAATGCAAAAAAGAAAGACACATAGACAACATGAAAAAAAAAAAAAACAGGGGAGGAAAGTGCCCCAAACAGACACTACAATAACAGAATCCATGGACAGTGAAGTTGATGAAATGTCAGAGAAGGAGTTCAGAAGGTTCACAATTAAAATGATCTGTGAATTAAAGAATGACCTAAATGAGCAAACACAAGCAAAAATTGATCAATCCAACAATGAGATAAGAGAGCAAATAGAGGTAGAAAAAGATTATTGAGAGAGAGAGAGAGAGAGAGAGAGAGAGAGAGAGAGAGAGAGAGAGAGACAGAGAGAGAGAGACTCGGAAAAAAAAAAAACAGTCAGGAATCCTTGAAGTGAAGGATACAAAAAATCATATAAAAAAACTCAATAGAAAGCATAACCAACAGACTAGATCACTTGGAAGACAGAATGTCAGATAATGAAGACAAGGGTAACAGGAACATTTCTCAACATCATAGAGGCTATCTATGTTAAGCCACAGGCCAACATCATTCTAATTGGAGAAAAATTAAAAGCATTCCCTCTAAAAACTGGAACAATACAGGGATACCCTCTTTCACCACTTCTATTCAACATAGTTCTTGAAATTCTGGCCATAGGATTTAGACAGACTAAATAAATTAAAGGGATACACATAGGAATAGAAGAACTCACATTGGCACTCTTTGTTGGTGATATGATTCTATACCTGGTAGACCCTAAAAGTTCCACCACAAAACTTCTAGAACTAGTAAATGAATTCATCAAAGTAGCATGATATAAAATCAACACCCATAAACCAAAGGCATTTCTGTATATCAGTGACAAATCCTCTGAGAGGGAAATGAGAAAAACTACCTCATTTTCAATAGCCTCAAAAAAAAAAAAAAAATACTTGAGAGTCAACAAAAGAGGTGAAAGATCTATATAATGAAAATCACAGAACCCTAAAGAAAGAAATCAAAGAAGACCTTAGAAGACAGAAAGGTATACCTTAATCTTGGATAGGCAGAATTAATATTATTAAAATGACCATACTTCCAAAAGCACTATACAGTTTTAATGCAATTCTGATCAAAATTTCAATGACATTCGTCATAGAAATAGAAAAACCAGTCATGAAATTCATCTGGAAAAATAAGAGACCCAGAATAGCTAAAGCAGTCCTTAGAAGGAAGAGTGAAGCAGGTGGCATCACTATATCAGACCTTAAACTATTCTACAGAGCAATAGTAACAAAAACAGCATGGTATTGGCACCAAAATGGACTGGTAGAACAATGGTACAGAATAGAGGACACAGAGAGTAACCCATGAAACTACAATTATCTTATGTTAGACAAAGGTGCCAAGAACATTCAATGGAGAAAAGAGAGCCTCTTCAACAAATGGTGCTGGGAAAACTGGAAATCCATATGCAACAAAATTAGATTAAACTCCTGTCTCTCACCATGCACACAACTCAACTCAAAATGGATCAAGGACTTAGGAATACAACCAGAGACCCTATGTCTAATAGAAGAAAAAATATGCCCTAATCTCCATCAATTTGGATTAGGGCCCAAATTTTTTTTAAAGAGAGAGAGAGAGAGAGAGAGAGAGAGAGAGAGAGAGAATTTAAATATTTATTTTTCATTTTTTGGCAGACACAACATCTTTGTTTGTATGTGGTGCTAAGGATCAAACCCCGTCCACATGCATGCCAGGCGAGCGCACTACCGCTTGAGCCACATCCCCAGCCCAGGGCCCAACTTTTTTAATAAGGCTCATCTGGTGCAAGAATTAAAATAAAGAATCAATAATTGGGATGCGCTCAAACTAAAAAGTTTCTTCTCAGCAAAAGAAACAATCTGTGAGGTGAATAGAGAGCCTACATCTTGGGAGCAAATCTTTACCTCTCACACATCAGATAGAGTACTAACCTCTATGGTATATAAAAAACTCAAAAAGCTAAGCACCAAATAAAACAAGTAACCCAATGAATAAATGGACCAAGGAACTGAACAGACACTTCTCAGAAAAAGATATACAATCAGTTAAAAAATATATGAAAAAATGTTCATCATCACTAGCAATTAGAGAAATGCAAATCAAAACTACTCTAAGATTTCATCTCACTCCAGTCAGAATGGCAGCTATTATGAATAAAAACAACAATAAGTATTGGCGAGGATGTGGGGATAAAGGCACACTCACACACTTCTGGTGTGATTGCAAATTGCTGCAGGCAATATGGAAAGCAGTATGGAGATTTCTTGGAAAATTAGGAATGGAACCACCATTTGACCCAGCTATCCCTCTCCTCGGTCTATACCCAAAGCACTTAAAAACAGCATACTACAGAGACACAGCCACATCAATGTTTATAGCAAAACAATTCACAATAGCTAAACTGTGGAACCAACCTAAATGCCCTTTAGTAGATTAATGGATAAAGAAAATGTGGTATGTGTGTGTGTGTGTGTATACTATGATGGAATGGAATACTACTCAACATGATGGAATACTACTCAACATTAAAAAAGAATAAAATAAAACTGAAAATTGAGACAGTGCACCAAAATTTGTAGAATACAGCAGAAACAGTCCCTAAGAGGGAAGTTTTAGCTATGATTGCCCACATTACAAAAGTAGAAAGATCTCAAATGAACAATGGATTACTGCACCTCAAGGAAATAGAACTAAGAACAAACTGAACTCCAAATTCATTGAAATAAAAAACATATAGAACAAGGTAGAAATAAATAAAATAAAGACTAATAGAGCAATCCTAATAATCAATGAAACAACATTCACTTATTGAAGATAAACAAAATAGACAAATCCTTAGCTAGACTAAGAAAAACATAGAGAAGACTAATAGACAAAATCAGAGATTAATAGGAGAATATTACAATGGGTACCATAGAAATACAGGAGATCATTAGAAATTATTCTGAACAACTTGATGAAAGTAAATTTTATAATCTAGAAAAATGAACAAATTTCTACACACATATAACTTAGCATGTCCAAGTTATGAAAAAAATAGAAAATAAAATTATAATGAGTAATGATATTGAATCAATAATAAAAAGCTCGCATCAAAAAAAAGTTCAGACCAGAGGGTTTTACAGTCATGTTCTTCCAAACATTTGCAGAAATGTGAATACCAATTCTCCTCTATTTATTACAGAAGAAGAAGAAGAAGAAGAAGAAGAAGAAGAAGGAGAAGGAGAAGGAGAAGGAGAAGGAGAAGGAGAAGGAGAAGGAGAAGGAGAAGGAGAAGGAGAAGGAGAAGGAGAAGGAGAAGGAGAAGGAGAAGAGGAGGAGGAGGAGGAAGGGGAAGAGGAGGAGGAGGAGGAGAAATTCTTTTAAACATATTCTCTGATATCAGCAAAAACTTGATACAAAAACTGAACAAGAACATGACAAAAAGAAAAATACAGACAAATATTGTTGATGAACATAGATAAAATACCCCAATACTAGAAAACCAAATCTAATAGTCCATTAAAAAATTATTCACCATGTTCGAGTGGTTTTCAACCCAGTGATGCAAGGATAGTTCAATAAACAATTCAATAAAAGCAACACACCATATCGAAAAAAATGAAAACAGAAGCCATGCAGCTATATCAGTTGATGCAAAAGAGACATTTGATAAAATTCAGTAGCCCTTCAAGATAAAAGTGCTCCACAAGTTTGGCATATAGTTCAACATAATAAAGGCCATTGTAATAAGCTAATAACTAAGATTGAATGCGAAAGAGAAACAACAGGACAAGAGTACCCACTTTTATCATTTTATTCAACAATGTGCTTTAAGTCCTATGCAGAACATGTAGGTAAGATAAATAAAGCATATTCAAATTGGAAGAGAAATCTAGTCATCACTTTATAGATGACATTATCTTACATGTAGAAAATCCCACAAACTCCAACAAAATCAATTGGAATGAAAAAGAAAATGAATTTAGCACAGTTGTAGAATACAAAATCACCATTCAGAAAAATAAGTAATATCACTATATTCCAACCGTGAATTATCTGATATAGAAATCAAGAAAGCAATTCCATTTATAATAGCTTTAAAAAAATTAAGTACCTAGGAAAAGAATTTAACCATATAAGTGAAAGATCTCCAAATTGAAACTTACAAATTATTTCTTAAAGTATTTGGAAAGGACACAGAAATGTTTAAAGACATCTTATGATAACAGAATGGAAAAATCAATACTGTTAAACTGAGCATACTCCACAAAGCAATTTATAGATTCAGTCCATATGTTATCAAAGCACCAATGGCATTCTTCATAGAATCAGAAAAAATCCAAAATTTATAAAAAAAATGAAAAAAACCCTCTAATATCCAAAACAATTTTGAACAAGAAAAAGAAAATCAGGAGGCATTACACTGACTTCAAAAGTTATTACAAAGCTTTAGTAATCAAAACAACATGACACTGGCACAAAAATGAACACCTTAACCAATGGAACAAAATGGAAAGCCTGAGGGAAAAACCTGTATCTTTAGCAAAGTCATACATGACAAGGGTGAAAAGAATATACATTATAGAAAGGAGTCTTTTTAATAAATGCTGTTGGGTAATTGTAATTGACATGCAGAAAAAATGAAGGTACCCCCCTCACCAGTTATAAAGATGAGCTAAAAATGTATTAAAGACTTAATAATAAGACCCTGAAAATATGAAACTACCAGATGAAAACTTTAGATAAATGCTTCAGGGCTTTGGAATGGGAAAATAATTTTTGGAAAGTACCCACAAAACACAGGAACCAAAAGCACAAATAGAAAACTGGGATTATATCAAACTAAAATCTTTGGCACAATCAAAGCACCACTCAACAGAATATAGGGAATCTACGGAATGGGAGAAAGCATGTATGTATGTGTATGTATGTATGTATGTATGTGTGTGTGTGTGTGTGTGTGTGTGTGTGTGTGTATTAAGTGGTTGGTTTCAAAAATATACAAGATACAGTAAAAACTGAATAGCAAAAGAAACAAACAAAGAACAACCACAGCAAAGAAATCCAATTTAAAATCGGGCAATAAACTGAAGTAGACATTCAAAAGAAGACATTCAAATGGCTAATAGTCTATAAAAAATTACTCAGTATCACTAACCATCAGGGAAATGCAAATCAATGGCACATGGGATTTTACTTCACTCGAGGAAGAATAGCTAATTTTAAAAAGCCTAAAAATAAAAAAAAAAATGCTGGTGTGGTTGTAGAAAAAAAAAAAACTGTTATAGTTTGGATACAAAGTGTTTCCCCAAAACCCATGTTTTGTTCACCAATGCATCAATGTTCAGAGGTGGGGATTTTAGGAAAATATTAGATTATGAGTGCTATAACTTCATCAGTGGATTAATCTGAGGATTAATAATTTGAATGGACTATTGGGAGGGGATGAAAACTGTAGTTGATGAGACCTACCTTGTAGTCTCTTTTTCTCCCTTTCTTTGTCTCTACTTTCCAACTGCCATTAATTGAATAGTTTTTCTTTCCCATACTCTTCTGTAATGATGTTCTTCTTCACCACAAGCCCATAGCAATGGAATCAGCCAACCACAGACTGAAACCTATGATATCATCAGCCAAAATAAATCTTTCATACTTTAACTTGTTTTTCTCAGGTATTTTTCACAGCAATGAAAGCTGGCTAACACAAGAACATTTGCACACTGTTACTGACCATGTAAATTAGTACAGCCATTGTGAAACACAGTATAGATGTTCCTCAAAATTTATAAATAACACTACCATATGATGTGGAAAATCCACTACTTGAAACAAGTATGTGAAAAAGATATCTGCACTTCCCTATTCATTAAAACACTATTTATAACAATTGGGAATGGAAACAACCCGGGGCTGGAGTTGTGGCTCAGTGGTAGTGTGCTTGCCTAGCATGCATGAGGCACTGGGTTCTATTCTCAGCACCACATAAAAATAAAGACAATAAAGTCCATCAATAACTTAAATAAAAGACATGGAAACAACCTGTGTGTCCATAAATTGATGAAGAGGTGAAGTGCCACATATATACAATGAATACTATTCACTCTTAAAAAGAATAAAGTCCCATCATTCATATAAATATGAATGAAACTAGAGATCTTTCTGTTAAGTGAATTACATTAGGCAGAGAAGACAAGTACCCCATGATGTTACTCAAGTTACATTTTGAAAAGTTGATGTCCTAGAAGTTTAGAGTAGAATGGAGTTCAAGCTCATGTCCTAGAAGCAGTGATGATGGAGTGGCAGTTGGGGAATTCTGGAGAATACCAGAGCCCAGCTATATTGTCATTTACTTGCTGCTGCCCCTAGCCAAGCACAAGAAAATGTCCCAAACAATGTTCATCCCCATGGACACAGCCATGCGGAGTCCACCATACAGAGCATCCACAGTCTGTTGACCTCAATCAACATTATGGGAAACTGGGATTTTGGTCAAGCAGCAAGAAAACAGAAGTGGGGCAGATCTGAATGGAAGTTCAGACTCAGGGGTGAACTAATAGCATTAGTACTTTTCTAAACCCTGATTAGCCTACATTTGGACCAGTATATTGACCCAAATGCTACATAGACCTCTAGGCTAGCACATCCAAGTAGCTACATATTATCTGGTTCTTTCTTACAAGGCAAGAGTTCTGTTTTGATTCTTGAATAAATCCTACTCCTTTCACTCTTCCCCTCCCTTTTTTGTAGATTTATTTCTTTGGATTTGTGAAACAAGAACCTAGAAATAAGTCGGTGGTGAGCTGCTAATGTCTGCTGCAACACTGGAGGACATAGCCTGTCATTAAGAGCTCCAATATGTTTCTCAGAAGCAGACCTGCAGGTTATGTAGACCCCCACCAGAAGAAGTGGAGAAACTCCTGTTTCAGAATAATGGTTACCAGAGGCTGGAGACAATATAGGATGAGAAGGGATTGGACAAGGATGGTCATTGAGTACTGTTATAATTAGGATTCAAAAGCTCAGGAGTACTCTTTCAGAATATAGTTGAGTATAGACAACAATTATGTAGTGCATATTTTTTTAAAAGCAGAATAAAGGATTTTAAAAATTTTCATCAATTTTTTAAAAAATATTAGAGTAAAATATATATTTTTAATCTTATTGTATATTTTATTCAGGAATATATCATTACATGGTAATCCATTACTATGAATAAATTTACATTCTATGTATCATTTATAAAAAATAATAATAAATAAATCATAAAAAGACTGCCTGCTCAATAAATGGTACTAGAAAAAAATGGATATCCATATGCAGAATATTAAATCTCCACCTTTACCTCTCACCCTATATAAAACACAAAACAAAATGGATCAAAGACCTAAATATAAATCCTGAAATCATAAAAAGCTAGTTTAAAGTATAAAGGAAACACTTCAAGATATAAATGCAGATACTGATACTTTGGATTAGACTGAAAGCACAGACAGAAAAAATAAAAATAGGCAGATATTATATCAAACTAAGAAGTTTTATACAGCAACAAAAATAATCATAGAAATGATAATCTACAGAATGGGGGAAAATTTTTTGTACCACTTCATCTTTCAAAGGATTAATATACAGAATACATAAAGAACTAAAACAAATTCAACATGCTAAAAGAATCAATTCATTTTAAAATTGGGAAATGATAGGAGAAGGTATTATACAGAAGAAGAAACACAAGTGGACAAGAAGCATTTGAAAAAAAAAAAATACTCAATATCATTGCCCATAAAAGAAATGGAAATCATGACTGTCATGAGGTTTTATATGTAATTAATTTAGGAAATTTGAGGTGGAGAGATGATACAAGATGATCTGTGTAAAGTCTACATGCAGTCACAAGATCTTTATAAGTGAAAAATGATATAAAGAGGGTCAGATTCAGAGATTTAAAGATGCTGTCTGTGGAGGGCCACAGCTGAGTCAGAGTGGCACCTGGCATTTTGCAAGAGGGAGTGGTTGAGAGGTGACACCAGCGAGGCATTGAGATGATGATGGTTAAGTTAAGCTGTGTATTCAATTGTATATAGACCCCTGGTGTCCAGTTAGCATTGGCTGGTGAAGTTCCCGTGGAGGGAGTTCCAATTGGTCGGTGTGTGGTGTCCCTGAGAGGGCCATGTGGGTGGCATTCAGGAGAGTTCGGAATTAAAGTTTTGTTCCTGCGTGAGTGGCTCGAGATTTTGTGCCCAGCCAGACTGCAGCATTTGGTGGCCCGTGTGGGGAACGCCTGAAGCTTGGAGGTAAGTGAAATTGCTCGCCACTGAGGGAAGGCGAGAGAATGGGTGACCATTTCAAAAAACAATGTGTTCTTGTTTTGATTTGTTTTGTTTTTGTTTCAAGCTGCCTATAGATAGAACTTTCTCAAGCAAACTGGGAAAAATGGTTGGCTCAAGGTTTGAAGTTGTTCACCACTGAGGAAGAGATAGAAATAGACCACAAATGCATATGTCAAGAAAATAGGAAAATTGATACAACAATTTTTTGTTCCATTTTTGTTTCATTCTGTTTCGGTTTTGTTTTTTGTTATCTTGTTGGGTTGCGTTATCTCTATAGTAGATTAGAATTAGTAAAAAACAAACCAAAAGAGTCTTAATTAAATTGTTAGAGGTTCAGACCATGGAGAAAGACATTTTAGATCAAGTAAAAGAGAAGGTCTCTTGAGCTAGTCAGACAGAGGAAGAAAATTTAAAGGAGGAACAACTATCAGGGAAAAAGTTACAACAGGAGGCTGCTACTAAAACCTTTCTATCATCAGAGGGTGTAAGTGTCCAACCAAGAGCTCCAACTATGGAGACAACATATGCTGGGGGACCCCCAACCCCCGTAGATGATAGATGGGATCCTGAGACAGGACCTCAAAGATTGCAATGCCCTGTACTTGAGCGGGCAGGGGGGCAGTGAATTCACTGTGCTCTAGATTTCAAAACAGATAAGCAACTAAAAGAGGCTGTAACAACCTATGGCCCTCAAGCACCTTTCACTGTAAGCATGTTCGAATCCATTACCAACTTGGACACAACGCCAGCAGATCGGGATAGTATGTGTAAAGCTGTGCTAAATTGAGGAAAATACCTGTTATGGAAGGCTGCCAATGAGGAATTTTTGCATGGAGATGGCTAGGCGAAATGCAGCAGCCCGTTACCCTCAGAGAAATCTAGATGTGTTGTTAGGAAAAGGACCTTATGAGGGTCAGCTGCAAGAAATTGCATATGATCCTGCTATATAATCAAAAATTGCTGCAGATGCAGTTAGGGCGTGGAAGACTTTACAAGGACATGGAGATTTACAAGGTCAATTATCTAAGGTAATACAAGGAGCTAATGAACCTTATGCTGAATTTGTAGATAGGCTTACTCAAACAGCTACTAGAGTTTTGGGGGATACAGAACAAGCAATGCTATTAATTAAACAGCTAGCCTTTGAACAAGCAAATCGTTGGCACAAGGAAGACATTAGACCATGGAAACAAGAAGATTTAAACACATATATTAAATTATGTAGAGACATTAATGAACAGGGGCAAGTCTTGGCAGCTGCAGTACAACAGGTTTTAGATGCCAGGAAAAAAACATGCTACAAATGTGAATAAACAGGACATTTTAAAAGGAGTTGCCCCATAGGAGGAGGGTTTAACAAAACTAGGTATCAAAGGGGTAGAATACCGGGTATTTGCCCATGATGCCGTAGAGGGAGACATTGGACTAATGAATGCTGTTCTCAGACCACCATAGAGGGTACTCTTTTATCAAAAAATGGACAAGGACCAGTTGTTTACCCACAATATCATGGAGAAAAACATTGGGCTCCATTGCCAAAAAACGGACAGGGGGGCCCAATGCTCTGGGGCACAGAACCACAAATATACAGGGAACTGGATGAACCTAGCAACACCATCAGGGTAGTGCCCAGGACACATTGTCCATTAGATCTCTCATCAGACAAACCAGAGGAAGTGCAGGATTGGACATCTGCGCCTCTGCCAGAGCAGTACTAACTCCAGAGATGGGAGTTCAAATCATTCCCACAGGGGTAGAAGGACCTCTTCCCCAAGAAACAATAGACTTATTATTGGGATGCAGTTCGTCTACTCTACAAGGACTTATGATAAGACCTGGGATAATTGATCCCGATTATGAAGGTGAAATAAAAATTATAGCCAGTTCTCCAAAGGGTATATCAGTAATTTCACCAGGAGATAGAATAGCAAAGTTATTAATAAAATCCAGCCTACATAATAAATTTCCCAACCATACTATAGAAAGAGGTTCCAGGGGATTAGGCTCCACAGGTGTTAATTGGGCTATGCTGTCATTAAATTTAGATTCTCGCCCAATGCTAAAACTAAATATTCAAGGACATGAATTTAATGGGCTACTGGACCCAGGTGCAGACCTTAGCATCATCTCTCTTCTAGAAGGCCAAAACATTGGCCGTAACAACAAGCCACTCAAATTCTTCGAGGCCTAGGAGTGGCAACTAATCCCCACAGAAGTGCAATGGTATTAGATCGAAAGGATCCTGAAGGATGTGAATGAACTATACAGCCATATGTATTGGATCATCTTCCTATAAATTTATGGGGATGAAATGTCCTAGATCATTTAGGTTTGATATTAACAAATAACATCAATCCAAATGCACCCACTATTATGGCTAGACAAGGTTTTAGGAAAGGAAAAAGTTTAGGAGAACAAGAACAAGGTATAGCAGCATCAATACAAATAGATCAAGCAACACACAGACATGGATTGGGTTTTCATAGACAAGGTTTTAGGAAAGTTAAAGGATTAGGAGAACAAGAACAATGTATAGCAGCACCAATACAAATAGATCAAGGAACAGACAGACATGGATTGGTTTTTCAGGAGGGGTCACTGAGAAAATAAAAATTACTTGAAAATCAGAAAGACCAGTATGGGTTCCTAAGTGGTCCCTGACTAAAGAAAAGATACAAGCAGCCCATGATCTGGTCAAACACCAATTAGCAGAGGGACATATACAACCTTCCATATCTCCCCATAATACTCCCATTTATGTCATTAAAAAGTAATCTAGTAAATGGAGATTATTGCAAGATTTAAGAGCCATTAATAATGAGATGGTTATTATGGGACCTGCTCAATTGGGGATTCCCCAATTGTCTACTTTGCCAAAAACATGGTATGTTTTAGTTATAGATATTAAAGATTTTGTTTTTAATTCCAATTCATCCTGAGGATAGTCCACGTTTTGCATTTACTGTCCCTGCGTTGAATCACGAAGGTCCTGATCAGAGATATGAATGGAAAGTACTCCCTCACCGGATGGATAAGAGCCCAAGTATGTGTCAAATTTATGTTAACAAAGCAATCCAGCCACTTAGAAATCAAAATCCTGAACTACATATATTTCACTATATGGACGATGTATTATTAGCACACAAAGATAAAAAAAATATTGCTAGAATGCTATGCCACACTTACCAAGAGTAAAAAATTATAATCTAGAGATACAAATAGATAAAGTACAACTAAATTTTTCAATTAATTATTTAGGACTTCTATTATCCTCAACAATGGTCCGTCCACCAAAAATTCAAATACGAGTAGATCAACTCAAATCACTTAACAACTTTCAAAAGTTATTAGGAGACATAAATTGGATAAGGCCTTATCTAGGCACACCAAGAGGAGAGTTGGGAACTTTATTTGATATCCTAAAAGGTCCATCAGATCCAAATTCACCCAGCATGTTAACGCCTGAAGCAAGAAAGACATTAAAAATCCTTGAAACATATATGGAAAATATGCATTTGGATAAAATTGATATGTTTGCCTTTATTATTTATTGTACTACCAACAAAAAAAAATATTCCTACAGGAGTATTTTGGCAAGAAGGTCCATTATTATGGATAGATTTATCTTATTCTCCTGACACTATTCTTACAAGGTATCCTGAGGCTGTAGGACAATTAAAACTCAAAGGAATAAAAGCAGCAAAGGGAGTGTTTGGAATTTCTTGCAATAAAATTATTACTCCATAAACTATGGATCAAATTGATGAGTTAGATAATGAGTTAAATACTTGGGCAATAATCATGTGTAAATCTAATGTTTCATTTGATAACCACTTACCATCTAAACCTTTGTTGTCTTTTTGGTGTTCTCATCCTATATTTTTTCCAAAAATGACAAGAAAAACACCTATCATGAATTCTCCAAATATAATCACCAATGGGTCAAATAATGGTACAGCAGCAGTAGTTACCCCTGATCAAACTTTTACATTTTTAGTACCCAAACAATCAGCTCAAAAGGTAGAGTTTTAGGCAGTATTACAAGCTTTTATGATGTTTAAAGTTTCTGGATTTAATTTATTTTCCGATAGTCAGTATATAGTTAATGCAATAGTATCCCTTGAAGATGTTGGTAGGATTTCTCCTTCCTCTATTGTTTTCTCTTTGTTTTCCACTATACAAAGTCTAATCTGGGACAGAAAAGATCTATTCTTTATAAGACATGTCAGAGCACATACAGGATTGCCTGCAGCCCATAGTTTAGGCAATGATTTAGCAAATAAAACTACACATGACATACATATTTTCTCTACACTAGAAGAAACTACAAATTTTCATAAAAGGTTCCATGTCCATGCTAATACTTTACAAAAGCATTTTAAAATAGCTAAGGAACAAGCTAGACAAATAATAAAACAATGTCAAAATTGTGTGACATTTTTTTTTTAAAGAGAGAGTGAGAGAGGAGAGAGAGAGAGAGAGAGAGAGAGAGAGAGAGAGAGAGAGAGAATTTTTTTAATATTTATTTATTTTTTAGTTCTCGGCGGACACAACATCTTTGTTGGTATGTGGTGCTGAGGATCGAACCCGGGCCTCACGCATGCCAGGCAAGCGCGCTACCGCTTGAGCCACATCCCCAGCCCTTGTGTGACATTTTTACCACAAGTTAATCTTGGAGTCAATCCTAGAGGACTGATACCTAACCATATTTGGCAGATGGACGTCACACACTTGCCAGAATTTGGAAAATTAAAATATTTGCATGTTACAGTTGATACTTCTTCTGGATTTTTGATGGGCTCTCTTCATGCTGAAGAAAAAACTAGAGATATTATAGCTCATTGCTTACAAAATTTTGCCACTGTGGGCGTTCCAAAACAGTTATAAACAGATAATGGCTCTGGGTATAATTCTACCTCTTTTAAACAATTTTGCTCATCATTTGGCATTACTCATATAACAGGAATCCCATACAATCCACAGGGACAAGGCATAGTTGAAAGAGCTGATCAACTATTAAAATGTACTTATTAAAGCAAAAAGAGGGAATTGGGAAGGGGTATATATCCCCCAAAGATAAACTTAAAAATAACTATTTTTACTCTAAAATTTTTAAATTTGGTTTCATCAGGGCTTAGTGCTGCGGAAAGGCACATGTGTCCAAAAAATGTACATAAGCCCAAGGTACTTTGGAAGGATATTCTAACAAGACAATGGAAAGGTCCTGACCCAGTAATTGTCTAGAGTCGGGGGTCTGTTTGTGTGTTTCCACAGGGAGAACAGCATCGATTTGGATTCCAGAGAGATTAACCAAAGCGATTTCTACAGACCAAAAAGAAGATGACTTGGCTCAAATCCATAACAGCTGATATCCTTACATCTGTGTCAGTGGTTCTCTCACACCTGGAGGCTAATGAATAATGAACATCATTAAAGCCTATTTAAAATGTAAAAAACCTTGGGGATTGCTTATGGGAATACCTTCAGACCCATTATGCAAGTTACAGGAAAAAGGATAGGATATCCAAAGAAGAGTCAAACCTAGGTGGTAACCAGGATGCTTTTTTTCATTATCTATGTTATTATTGCCCTTTTCCATATCATGAAGTTCTATTTTATTTTTTGAGCTCATACAGTCCTAGGTTAATGTTTTTCTGATCAGTTCAATTTTTTGACTGTGGAGTTTTTCAACATTGCAATGGAGATTTCACCTGTGAAAAGCTACAAGGCCTTTACTATTATGTTATGTGTTGTATGTATTGTATTATGTGTGCACAGTTGTGTTTTGTGTTGTATGTCTGTATGTGCATATGTCCATATATCATATATGAGGAGCGCCCATGAAAAATGGATCCAAATATTTTTTGATTATTATTCATGTGATTTAAATGGTTTAATTTAAATTGGGTAAACAGCTGTTGAGTATTGTTTTAGTATGTGAACAAAAAAGGAGGTTATCAGATCTGTTTGTTTACTTTCACCTTTCCTTTTCATTATATTAATAATTCTGTTCAGGATAATGTAAATTGTTCAGAAAATTGGGAATTTTAGCCATCATTGCCAGAATTCCTATCTTCATCCCAGTGCCAGTGAAGACAAAGATAAAACCAAACTACAGCTTCTGCGATAGCTATCACAGTAAACTCTATAAACTGATGCATCAATGAATAATAACTCAACAAGTAATGCTCAATCGAGGAGTTGATTTACTTTGGGAGGAAATGGACATATTGATTGATTCCACTGCTTTGGACTGCTTGCAGACTTGCCTGGACTACGTATCACTTGTATGCATTGTGAACTATCTGTTGGTGCAGCGAAATGTGGTAGTGCTGGGGCATCTTTGCTGATGGTGTCATCGGTGGTACAATTTTTCCAAAAAGAGACGTCATTTGGCTTGGTGTCATGGCATTTTGCATTCTCCTCCCTTCTGCTTGTGATGGTCTAAAATTTGGTGTCCAACAGAGGTGAGGCAAAGAACCTCACCCCCCCCCCACTGGTATTTGGGGGCCAACAGAGGTGCGGCAAAGAACCTCATCCCTCACTGGTATTTGGGGGCCAACAGAGGTGAGACAAAGAACCTCATCCCCCATTGGTGCAAAGGCCTATCCACAAGTATGGCTGTATTCTGGACAGGTAGTCAATGACGGGTAAGATCCAATTGCAATGACACCAACCTAAGACAGGAGGCTGACGCCTTGAGGTCAGCTCATCCGATGACGGGTACAGACCATATGTAGTACTGGACAACCTAAGACAGTCACGGTCCCTAAGCCACATGCTTGTTGTTTAATTAAACAGAAGGGGGGAGATATTGAGGGCCATAGCCAAGTAGGAGTGGCACCTGGCATTTTGCCAGAGGGAGTGGTTGAGAAGTGACACCAGTGAGCCATTGAGATGATGATGGTTAAGTTAAGCTGTGTATTCAATTGTATATAGACCCATGCTGTCCGCCTCAGGCACCTGCTACTTTGGAGTTCTCTAGGGGATTCCTGGGGAGTTCATGTTGGTTGGTGAAGTTCCGGTGGAGGGAGTTCCGTTCGGTGTGTGGTGTCCCTGAAAGGGCCACGTGTGTGGCGTTTGGAAGAGTTCGGAAATAAAGTTTTCTTCCTGCTTGAGTGGCTTGAGATTTTGTGCCCAGCCAGACTGCGGCAGCTATCCTACTACCTTTCAAGATGGGGGAATAAACCTTGATCCAAGATGCTGGAAAAGATAAGAAAATGGATTGCTCCTGTATCAGCAAGACACAGAGCTAGTTCTTTCAACACCTGTTTTGCATCATGAGATCTTATTTGGATTGGTAATGTAACAAATTATAAGATAAATATTTGTGTGTCAAGTTGCTCAGTTTGCAATGATTTTTATAGCAACATAGAGAATTAATTCATTTTCTATGATCTTTTTCTAAATAAATTGTTTCTCTTTATCAGCTATAACATCTATTTTAAAAATTTAATCAAGGATAAAGTTTTTTCCAGGATGCATAAAACTGTAGTCCTAATTTTTATTCAAACTTGGGTCTTGTATATCTTTTATTTGATGTAGCTATAGTTTTATTTTAAGAAATTATGCAGGGGCTGGGGTCATGGCTCAGTGGTAGTGTGCTTGCTTAACATGCACAAGGCACTGGGTTGGATCCTCAGAACCACATAAATGTAAAATAAAGATATTGTGTCAACCTAAAACCTAAAAAATAAATGTTAAAAAATTAAATTATGCAAAATAATGGTTAGTATTGTATTTCTTAGTGAATAGTTATCACTATTAAAATTAACTTTTTCCATACTATCTCAACAGATACTAAAATAATTACCTATTCTTTCTAATCTGTTTAGTTCTCATCTGGGTTGGTGAACATTTGTTTAATAGCATGTTTTAAATCGAATTGAAATTAATGAGGTAGTGTTTAAGAAGATCAGATCATATGATTTAACTCATCTCTATGCCCCAGCAAGCAGCAGTATCACTAACATTATAAAGGCTGGTCAGGGACTGACATGTTAGTTTTAACTTTCAACCAAAGGTAATAGCCTCATTAGCTGCTTTCCTTCTTGGCAATAGAATAGCTGGACTTTTTCTTTCAAAGTTGAAAAGAGAAGTAATTGCCTCATAGTATGAAACTAAAACAAAAAAAGAATAAATTTCCCTGTGAAGTTATAGGTTTAGTTTTAACAATTGTATAGGCAGAGACAAGTAACACAATGCTTAACTGATTAGGCATATAAAATGCCAGCCCCACTGAATATGGAGAAATAACTGAAAGAATAGATGGTTGCAGAGAATTCTTGAACCATTTTAACTCTAAGTATCAATAGTAAACATGAAAAATGGCTAGTAAAACTATAGACATTTTCATCTTTAGTGCACTCATAAACCTATAATACAGTACAGGAATGCTCCCAGCTTCCATGTTCTATCTAAACAACCAAAGCAAGAATGACCTTTCTTTTTCTTATTTGTAACAGTTGCAATCTGTAAACTTCATACAAATGACCTGACAATTTATTTACCTTACCAGAAGTATAAGTAAATTTTAGCTCTAATTATATATTTCATTAATTCAATAATGAATGTGAATTATTTATGAAATAACTATGCCTTAAAAGTAATGAGTTGAAGCCAGGTGTGGTGGCACATGCCTGTAATCCCAGTGATTTGGGAGACCGAGACAGGAGAATCCCAAATTCAAATCTAGCCTCAGCAATTTGGTGAAGCCCTAAGCAACTAAATGAGACACTGTGTCAATATTTAAAAATTAAAATATAAAGGACAGGGAATATTGCTCAGTGGTTAAGCACCCCTGGGTTCAATCCCTGGTTAAAAAGAAAGAAAATAAAAAGGAAGGAAAGAAAGAAGAAAGGAATAAAGGAAGAAAGAAAGAAAGAAAGAAAGAAAGAAGAGTTGATTTGTAAATACAGTAGTCTTCTTATTAGCAGGGGAGTATTAATGAGTAAGGCACAGAGAATTATATAATTTTCAGTAAAAGTTCATTGGATTTGATTTTATTTTAAAGACATAATGATTGCCAAGATCTATTATTGACAAAGAGAGGTTCCCAGTGGTTCTTAAACCAGGTAATGACTAAAATAAAGGGATGTTTACTAATATGTGGGACATATTTTCATTATCATTGGGAATTATTACAGGCATTTAATGCCCTGGGGCCAAATATATAAAAGTTTTGCAATGCAAACTTCATGAAAATAGTGGTTTCCTGAAGAACATTTTTTCCATAACAATAAAAACATCATCCCTTCCACTACTCTCACTTAAATACGTTTCCAAAATGACATAATTTATTATAAAACATCCTCTCCAAGTCTAACGACAGGAATTGGGAAAAATAATAAAAAGTACAAACAAAGTTAAACACCTCATTATGGAGTCAAAAAGACAAATAACATCCTTAAGGAGTGACTGAAGACAAAACCCAAAGATTCACAGAGAAGCAAGCATAAGGGAAAAATTGTAGATGCCTCCAAGAATATAAAGACCTATTCTACCCCATGAGGCACAACATAGTATTATAAGTAGACAAGAAAGGTCACTATTGCTTGCTCATGCAAACTTAGAAGATGCTAAAAACAATATATTTATATATCCTTCAACTAGATTATAAGTCTCAAATTATTGTTTGGCTGAAACATGGACTTTTTCAGCAATATATTACATCATCTTTCTTTGTCTGTATTAAAGTCTACAAAGGAGGTTATATTTAGATATTTGCTTTACTATACATGTCACATTTTTTCTAAATATTAGCAGCTGCTTTAAAATGTTATAACATCCAGAAGAGAAACAGACTGGGAAAAATGCATTTCAAATATTTTCCTAAGTAAAATCCTCCTGACCAGCCCCCCCCACACACACACACATAAAGAGCATCTTCATATTTTCACCCTTAAGCCAAGGCAAATTAATTCTCAGGACATATTACAGTCATTGTGAAGCTGTTTATTTAGAGACATCCATTAATCTGGGCTTTGGACATCTAGATCTTTCTTATTTCTGTTCGAATATAATATATTGAAATCCAAGTTCACTAAAACTGCCTTTTTTAGGAATATGACAGTTTTTTTAACTTATATTACATAATTTTGCATAAAAAATAAAACCATTATATAAAAGCTGATATTTAATGTATTTGCTAGTGGAAAAATTGGGCTTTGAGAAATATAGATCTTTGAATTATTTTTAAGGAAGATAATAGAATTTGGAAAAAGATACCTGTACTGGGAAAATTTAGATATTTTTCATGTTTTTTAGTCTAAGAGCAGGGGTGAGTCTGTGTTCTATTGGTGACTAAAATTTTGATAAAGATTTTGTCTCACTGACTTGAAAAAATAAAACAGAGTTTGGTACTAGCTTGACAAATGGAAATGAGGGGAGAAGTTCCATATAGGAGTCAGAGGGGAGATCCTCAAATTCTGTGAATCAAAAATAAAGACCAAAAATGTAATGACCAACATACAATTATCAAAGAAGAATTTTACTTTCTAATCTTTAATAGTGTCACAGAGTAACTTTAAACTCCCGATGAAAATACTCCAGGCCACAAAGAATAATAGATTTATACTATATGAAATGTTAGAAAGTATCAGCAGAGTTTTCTTTTTTTTTTTTTTTAGGAAAAAGAAAAAGAAGGTTTATTGCTTTGCTAGCAAAGGAGAAACACAATGGACTCCTGTCCAAGAGGCTGTGGATCTGCCCATCAACATAAACAGGGGGTTTTTCAAGAGGTGATTCAAAGGCTATATTCCACATGTTCTCTGTTGGAGTTGTAATTCACTTGTTAATTTGGGAGACAGACACTTCTGATGCCTTCTCCAAAGTCTAAATTACTTCATTCTTTTGTGGTTGTGTACTCAAGGACACATAAATCTGCCTAAAATGGGGAAAAAAGGTAATCCCGTAGAAAGGTGATCCTGTTTCCCTTGAATTTAGGGAAGGGGAGAGGTTAGAAGAAAAAGGAGAGAGGAAGAGAAAGAAACATGTCCATTTAAAATACAAGTTGCAGTGCCAGAGCAGAAAGAGCTACATTCAAAGAATAATGTAGACTACTGCTACTCTCCCCATAGTCACTTTTTTACACTCCATTTCTATGGAAAAATGGGTGATGACACCTCCAAGCTGCTTCCTGCTGAAAAGGGGCAAAATTGGGGGAAATAACTCAAAGTCATTTTTCTCTGTAAGATGGGGCATGGCCCCTAAGTGTATTTATATCCAAGCAGTACAGAGATTCACAGTGGCAGATATCAGGTAACTAAACAAGGCATATATAGAGCAGGGACCATATAAGACAACAATAAACAAGACAACAAAGCATTAACTTTTCTAAACAATTAGCACAAAAGCAATTAGTATTTAAGCCACTCTCTGTAAATCAAGAAGACAGTAACCCAAAATTATATCAGTGGAAACCAGATACAGTTTATCAATTTAAGAGGTTAGGAAGACTTGTAGGTTTAGGAGATTGGGCTCAAATTAAACTCAGAATAAACTTACACATCTCAGGTCCTTTGTGATCATTATTATTACGCAATCCCACGCAAGAACACTTTCTCTATAGCCTCCAACTTTACTTACTTTTGGTAAGGCTGAAACAAGTGTAAATCTTAAGTTACATTAAAAAATTGTTTTCCCTCCTAAATGTACACATAGGAGTAGGCTTAGGCTGTTATCTCTTTCCAAGTGTTTAAGACCAAATTGGTCAAAACTGACCTTGTTCTTATGTAGTCTTAAAAGTCAACTGAAATTCTTCAGAGATCACTATTTGGGGTGTGTATGAAGCCTCTTTGCTCCTTTAGCTTTCAGCTACCAGTGGTGCCATCTGCTAGGGTAGGTGTGGTCCAGGTGACCATATGCGGCTTCTCTCAAAAGCATCAAGGACATTTTTGTCTCCAATGACCCTCCTCTTCACAGAAGGTGCACTGGTTGGCTTCATATTCTCTAGGATGCTCTTGATGATGCAATCACAGATTGCGTGACTCACTAGAGTTGCAGGACCCAGAGAGTGGTCCTATTATTTTCTGCATCCTGGCTGACCTTAGAGAATGAGGGCCAAATGTTGGCTGCTTTTTTCTTGGCCCTTTTACTTTCTTAACTTTGGTCTCCAAGTTATAGGTTTAAGCAACAAGTAAGAGAGTTTCACCAGAATAAAAGAGGGAGTAACAGGTTATAACTTCAATATATATAAGTTTACTGTCACCCCTTTCCTTTAATTGGGGATAATATTAACATTGGAAGTCAGCATTATTTACTATCTGTCTTATAGATTATGGCTTATTATCTCAAATTAACTCAAGTTGTTTTATTAGAAGCAGTGCCTCTTCAAAACACAGACAACAGTTATAGTTTACAGAGAAAATATAAATTAAAATTAGCAGAGCAAAAAATATTCAACTTGTGAACCAAGAAAAACTGTTTTTATAATCTTAAACCTTTACTTAGTTATATATTATATCCCCTGTTTATTTTGAAATCACAGCAATTTTACAACATAATTATATCTTTTGAACACAACTCTAAATGAGCTCAAGTCTAGCCTATTTCTGAGCCATTCTAAAATGGAGTAACATGAGAGACAGAGTCTTATCTCAGGTAAGGCAGGGCTCTTGAAAAATAACACAAAAGAACATTAAATGAAAAATGTGAATCAAAGAAAGGCTAAAAGAACTTTTAACACTCTTTCTGGAAACAATTACATAATGCTTCCATATTTTACAATATCACCTTTAAACACATCAGGATCTCATAATGACCTTCCAAAAATACATTTAAATACCTATTTCAGGTTGTTGCATTGATCTCACTCATTAAAAGAATAAAAAGTCAATAAGTAAATGACCTAACATTACATTTTAAAGCCCTTGATAAAGAAGAACAACTCAACACCAAAATTAGTAGAAGATAGTAAATAATTAAATCAAGACTAAAATCAAGGAAATTAAAACAAAAGAAACAATTAAAAAATTGACAAAACAAAAAGCTAATTCTTTAAAAAAGTAAATAAAATTGATAAACTCTTAGTTACCCTAATTAAAAGAAGAGAGAAAACTCAAATTACTAAAATTAGTGATGAAAAACAGGATATCATGACAGAAATTAATGAAATACAGAAGATAATTAGAAGCTGTTGAAAATTTATAATACATTAAAATAAAAAATCTTGAAGACACTGACAAATTTCTAGAGGCATATGATATGAATTAGGAGGAAATACACTATTTAAACAGATAAATTTCAAGCAAGATAATAGAAGATGTCATCAAAAGCCTACCAAAAAAAAAAAAAAGGCAGGAAGAGATAGATTCTCACCCGAGTTCTACAAGACCTTCAGAGAATAATTAATACCAATACTCCTCAAATTACTCTATGAAGTAGAAAATGAGGGAACCTTTTCTAATTCATTCTATGAACCTAGTGTCACCCTGATACCAACACCAGGCAAATACACATAAAGGAAAACTTTAGATTAATGTCTCTAATGAACATAGAAACAAAAATCCTCAATAAAATTCTGGCAAATCACGTATAAAAACATAAACAATAAATGCAGCATGATCAACTGGCTTTTATCCCAGGGATGCAAGTTTGGTTCAACATATAGAAGTCAAGAAATATAATTCATCACATCAATAGACTGAAAGACATGAAACATAAGATTACCTCAATAGATATATAGAGCACATTTGACAAAATACAACACTTATTCATGTACAAAACTCTAGAAACATACCTCAACATTGTAAAAGCTATGTATGCTAAGCCCAAAGCCAACATCATGCTAAATGTAGAAAAATAGAAAGAATTCTCTCTAAAAAACTGGAACAAGGTACAGAATCCCTCTTTCACCATTTCTATTCAAGATAATCCTTTAAACTCTGGCTAGAGCAATCAGAGAGATGAAAGAAATTTAAAAAATACACATAGGTACAGAAAAAAACAAATCATCACTATTTACTGATGACATTATCCTATATTCAAAAGATTTAATAAATTCCACCAGAAAACTTCTAGAATTAATAAATTTAGCAAAATAGCAGGAAATAAAATCAACACATATTAGTCAAATGCATTTCCATATTTTCGTACATAAACAATGAATCCACTGCAAGAGAAATTAAGAAAACCACACATTCACAATAGAATTTAAAAAAAAATGGGACTCAATCTAACAACAGAGGTGAAAGACCACTACAATAAAAACTACATAATATTAATGAAAATAACTGAAGAAGATCTTAGAAGATAAAAAAAAGTCTCCCATGCTCTTGGATAGGCAGAATTAACATAGTCCAAATGGTCGTACTGCCAAAACTGTTATACAGATTTAATGTAATCCCTATTAAAATCTCAATGATAGTCTTTTTTTTTCTTTTTTTTTATTGGTTGTTCAAAACTTTACAAAGCTCTTGACATATCATACTTCATACATTAGATTGAAGTGGGTTATGAACCCCCAATTTTACCCCAAATGCAGATTGCAGAATCACGTCGGTTACACATCCACAATTTTACATAATGCCCTATTAGTAATTGTTGTATTCTGCTACCTTTCCTATCCCCTACTATCCCCCCTCCCCTCCCCTCCCTTCTTCTCTCTCTACCCCATCTACTGTAATTCATTTCTCTCCTTGTTTATTTTCCCATTCCCTTCCCAACCTCTTATATGTAATTTTGTATAGCAATGAGGGTCTCCCTTCATTTCCATGCAATTTTCCTCATCTCTCCCTTTCCCTCCCATCTCATGTCACTGATTAATGTTACTGTTTTCTTCCTACTCTTCCTCCCTGCTCTGTTCATATTTGCTCTCATTATATCAAAGAAGACATTTGGCATTTGTTTTTTAGGGATTGGCTAGCTTCAGTGAGCATAATCTGCTCTAGTGCCGTCCATTTCCCTGCAAATTCTATGATTTTGTCATTTTTTATTGCTGCATAGTACTCCATTGTGTATAGATGCCACATTTTTTTATCCATTCATCTACTGAGGGGCATCTGGGTTGGTTCCACAGTCTAGCAATTGTGAATTGTGCTGCTATGAACATCGATGTGGCAGTATCCCTGTAGCATGCTCTTTTAAGGTCTTCAGGGAATAGTCCGAGAAGGGCAATAGCAGGGTCAAATGGTGGTTCCATTCCCATCTTTCCCAGGAATCTCCAAACTGCTTTCCAAATTGGCCGCACCAATTTGCAGTCCCACCAGCAATGTACAAGTGCACCCTTTTCTCCACATCCTCGCCAGCACTTGTTGTTGTTTGACTTCATAGTGGCTGCCAATCTTAGTGGAGTGAAATGGTATCTTAGCGTGGTTTTGATTTGCATTTCTCTGACTGCTAGAGATGGTGAGCATTTTTTCATGTACTTGTTGATTGATTGTATATCCTCCTCTGAGAAGTGTCTGTTCAGGCCCTTGGCCCATTTGTTGATTGGGTTATTTGTTATCTTATTGTCTATTTTTTTGAGTTCTTTGTATACTCTGGATATTAGGGCTCTATCTGAAGTGTGAGGAGTAAAAATTTGTTCCCAGGATGTAGGCTCCCTATTTACCTCTCTTATTGTTTCTCTTGCTGAGAAAAAAAAACTTTTTAGTTTAAGTAAGTCCCATTTGTTGATTCTTGTTATTAACTCTTGTGCTATGGGTGTCCTATTAAGGAATTTGGAGCCTGACCCCACAATCTGTAGATCGGAGCCAACTTTTTCTTCTATCAGACGCAGAGTCTCTGGTTTGATATCAAGCTCCTTGATCCATTTTGAGTTAACTTTTGTGCATGGCGAGAGAAAGGGATTCAGTTTCATTTTGTTGCATATGGATTTCCAGTTTTCCCAACAACATTTATTGAAGATGCTATCCTTCCTCCATTGCATGCTTTTAGCCCCTTTATCAAATATAAGATAGTTGTAACTTTGTGGATTAGTCTCTGTGTCCTCTATTCTATACCATTGGTCCACCCGCCTGTTTTGGTACCAGTACCATGCTGTTTTTGTCACTATTGCTCTGTAATATAGTTTGAAATCTGGTATCGCTATACCGCCTGATTCACACTTCCTGTTTAGAATTGCTTTTGCTATTCTGGGTCTTTTATTTTTCCATATGAATTTCATGATTGCTTTGTCAATTTCTACAAGATATGTCGTTGGGATTTTGATTGGCATTGCATTAAACCTATAGAGAACTTTTGGTAATATCGCCGTTTTGATGATGTTAGTTCTGCCTATCCATGAACAGGGTATGTTTTTCCATCTTCTAAGATCTTCATCAACTTCTCTCTTTAGGGTTCTGTAGTTTTCATTATATAAATCTTTCACCTCTTTTGTTAGGTTAATTCCCAAGTATTTTATTTTTTTTGAGGATATTGTGAATGGAGTGTTTTTCCTCATTTCCGTTTCAGAAGTTTTGTCGCTGATATACAGAAATGCCTTTGATTTATGCGTGTTGATTTTATATCCTGCCACTTTGCTGAATTCATTTATTAGTTCTAGTAGTTTCTTTGTAGACCCTTTTGGGTCTACAAAGTATAGAATCATGTCATCATGTCATCTGCAAATAGTGATAATTTAAGTTCTTCTTTTCCAATTTTTATGCCTTTAATTTCTTTCGTCTGTCTAATTGCTCTGGCCAGTGTTTCGAGAACTATATTGAATAGAAGTGGAGATAGAGGGCATCCCTGTCTTGTTCCGGATTTTAGAGGGAATGCCTTCAACTTTTGTCCATTCAGAATGATGCTAGCCTGAGGCTTAGCATAGATAGCTTTTAAAATGTCAAGGTAATTTCCTGTTATCCCTAATTTTTCTAATGTTTTGAACATAAAGGGATGCTGTACTTTGTCAAATGCTTTCTCTGCATCTATTGAGATGATCATATGGTTCTTATCTTTAAGTCTATTTATGTGGTGAATAACATTTATTGATTTCCGTATGTTGAACCATCCTTGCATCCCAGGGATGAATCCTACTTGATCATGGTGCACAATTTTTTTGATGTGTTTTTGTATTCAATTCGCCAGAATTTTATTGAGGATTTTTGCATCTAGGTTCATTAGAGATATTGGTCTGTAGTTTTCTTTCTTTGAGGTGTCTTTGTCTGGTTTCAGAATCAGGGTGATGTTGGCCTCATAGAATGAATTTGGAAGAGCTCCCTCTTTTTCTATTTCCTGAAATAACTTGAAAAGTATTGGTATTAATTCTTTTTTAAAGGTTTTGTAAAGCTCTGCTGTATACCCATTCGGTCCTGGGCTTTTCTTGGTTGGTAGTCTTTTGATGGCTTCTTCAATTTCATCCATTGATATTGGTCTGTTCAAATTGTGTGTATCCTCCTGACTCAGTCTGGGTAAATCATATGACTTAAGAAATTTATCGATGTCTTCACTATCTTCTATTTTGTTGGAATATAGGTTTTCAAAATAATTTCTAATTGTCTTCTGTATTTCTGTAGCATCTGTTGTGATATTGCCTTTTTCATCCCGTATGTTAGTAATTTGAGTTCTCTCTCTTCTTCTCTTCGTTAGCATGGCTAAAGGTCTGTCAATCTTATTTATTTTTTCGAAGAACCAACTTTTAGTTTTGTTAATTTTTTCAATAGTTTCTTTTGTTTCAATTTCATTGATTTCCGCTCTGATTTTAATTATTTCTAGCCTTCTGCTACATTTGCTGTTGTTTTGCTCTTCCTTTTCCAGGGCTTTGAGATGAAGTGTGAGCTCCTTTATTTGTTGTTTTTTTCTTTTTTTGAGGAATGACCCCCAGGCGATGAATTTTCCTCGTAAAACTGCTTTCATTGTGTCACATAAATTCCGATATGTTGTGTCTGTATTTTCATTTATCTCTAAGAATTTTTTGATTTCCTCCTTTATGTCTTCTGTAACCCATTGATCATTCAGTAACATATTGTTCATTTTCCATGTGATGTAGGATTTTTCCTTCCTTCTTTTATCATTGATTTCCAGTTTCATTCCATTATGATCAGATAAAATGCATGGTATTATCTCCACCCCTTTATATTTACTGAGGGTTGCCCTATGGCATAATATATGGTCTATTTTTGAGAAGGATCCATGTGCTGCTGAGAAAAAAGTATATCCATTTGATGATGGTTGATATACTCTATATATGTCAGTTAAGTCTAGGTTATTGATTGTGATATTGAATTCTGTAGTTTCTTTATTCAATTTTTGTTTGGAGGATCTGTCCAATGGTGAGAGAGGTGTGTTGAAGTCACCCATAATTATTGTCTTGTGGTCTATTTGATTCTTGAACTTGAGGAGAATTTGTTTTATGAATGTCGCAGCACCATTGTTTGGTGCATAAATATTGATAATTGTTATGTCTTGTTGGTGAATGGTTCCTTTTAACAGTATATAATGATCTTCTTTATCCCTTTTGATTAACTTAGTCTTGAAGTCGATTTTATTCGATATGAGGATGGCCACTGCTGCTTGCTTACGAGAACTGTGTGCGTGGTATATTTTTTCCCATCCTTTCACCTTCAGCCTGTGTATGTCTTTTCCAATCAGATGTGTCTCCTGGAGGCAGCATATTGTTGGATTTGTTTTTTTAATCCATGATACCAGCCTATGTCGCTTTATTGGAGAGTTTAGGCCATTAACATTCAGAGTTACTATTGATATATGGTTTGAACTTCCATCCATGTTTGATTATTTATCCTTTCTTTTTTTAAAAAAAAAATTATTTTGTTTCTCTGTGATTATCTTTCCCCTCGCCCACTGTCTGTATTGAGGCACTTCCCACTGATGGTTTTGGTTATTGTTTTTCATTTCTTCCTCATGTAGTGTTTTGCTCAAAATGCTTTGCAATGCTGGTTTTCTGGCTGCAAATTCTTTTAACTTTTGTTTATCATGAAAGATTTTTATTTCGTTGTCATACCTGAAGCTTAATTTTGCTGGATACAGAATTCTTGGTTGGCATCCATTGTCTTTCAGTGTTTGAAATACATTGTTCTATGACCTTCTTGCTTTCAGTGTCTGTGATGAAAAATCCGTTGTTAACCGTATTGGTTTACCCCTAAATGTACTCTGTCTCCTTCTCTTGTAGCTTTTAACATTTTCTCTTTGTTCTGTATATTGGATATCTTCATAACAATGTGTCCTGGCGTTGGTCTACTGTGATTTTGTGTGCTCGGTGTCCTGTATGCATCTTCAATTTGTATATCTGTTTCCTTTTTTATTTCTGGAAAGTTTTCTGTAATTATTTCATTCAGCAGGTTTCTCATTCCCTTGGTTTGAATCTCTGTACCTTCTTCTATCCCGATGACTCGTAAGTTTGGTTTCTTCATGTTATCCCATAACTCTTGGATGTTTTTCTCGTGATTTTTTACCAGCCTTTCTGAGTTGGCTAGACTCTTTTCAAGATGGTATATTTTGTCTTCATTATCTGACGTTCTGGTTTCTACTTGCTCCACTCTGTTAGTGATACTCTCAATTGAGTTTTTAATTTGGTTTATCGTTTCCTTCATTTCTAGAATTATTGTTTGATTATTTTTTATAATCTCTATCTCCTGATTAAGATGCTTAACTTCTTCTTTTAGCTGTTTATGTAATTCCTTCTCAATGTGTTCTTTCGCTGCTTGAATTTGCTGTCTTGTATCCTCTTTAAGGTTCCATTCCATCTGTCTAAGGTGTTCCTTGAGGTCTTTGTATGACCATTTTTCTGATGACTCTAGGTCCTCCTGAATATTTAGGCTGTCCTGCATTGTTTGTACTCCTTTTCTTCCTTATTTCTTGAAGCTGCTCATGTTGCTTCTTGTTCTGTTTGACTGCTGAGTTACTGCTTATTCCTACAAATTTATTTGATGCTTGGGAGGAAAGGTATTAGAAGGGAAGGGAAGAAGTCACTAAGGAGAATGAGAGTAGGCAGGTAGAATTCAAGGAAGGGGGGATAAGTAAAATGAAAAGACAAAAGAAGAAAGAAGTAGGAACTAAAAAAGAAAAAAAAATTTAAAAAATATTTAAAAAAAATAATAATAATAATTAAAAAAAATTAAAATTAAAATTAGAAGAGAAAGAAGAAGAAAAAAAAGAAGAAAGAAAAAAAACAAGATATAAAAATGAAGATGAAAGAAAAACCCAAATCAAAAAAAAAAAAAACTAATAAATGCCGTCTTAGATTTTGATTAACGTATCTTCCACTAGGTGTCGCTGTGCCCACCAGGCCAAGTCTCTCCTGTCAGTACGCGGGAACCAATCAGTGTGCAGCAGCTCCTCCCAGACTGGGCGAGTCTCCAATCCTGAGTGCCTAGGGCCTCCTCTTGTGTCCAATCACTTCTACTTTTCCTCTAGCCAGGCCCCTCTCACCACAATACTGGCTACAGGCCAGGTCTGCTGCTCCCGGGAGCCCTGTTTTCATGAACGACTGGGCACACTCCTCCAGATTGCCATTCCCTCAGACCCTAAGTTTGTAGAGCTTGGGGCTGAGAATCCTCAGCGAATTTTACTTGCCCTCCAGTAGCCACTCCCCCGTAGCTGGTGCAAGAGGCCTCAGCAGTCAGCCCTGGCGGGAGCGGCAGTCCCACACCACCTCTGACTCCCTCGGGCTGACTGTAGCACTCACGGGAGAGCTGGGAGGGGCCCTTAAGGTTTCCCCAATGTGTGGAGAGGGAAAGCCAGGGGTCCACACACCTGTAGCAGCAGGCTTCAATGAAGTTATCTCCACCGCCGCAGTCCCGCGACGCCAGCCCTCCTCCACAGTGGTGTCCCCCGCAAACGACGACAGTTCGCCTCCCCCTGCCGGGCAACCAACGCAACGGGCGGGTCCCCACTGTCACTCCCAAGCCCCTCCTGGACCCTGCGGCCACTACCCACGAAGGCCCGGCAGGCATCCTCCTCCGTAGGATGTGAAGGGCTGACCAGCCGCCTCAGCCGGATGGATTAATGCCGAGTCGCAGCTGTCTGTCTCAGCTTTTCAGACGCGGCGGCATGGGGCGCGGAGCTCAGAGAGGCTTACTCACTTCCCGCCGCCATCTTCCTCTTCTCGCTATTTCGGGATGATGGCGGGGTGCTAGCTCGCTCTCTCCGGTTTGTCTCAGCCTCAGGCTCCCACGCCTCTCTCCGCATGGCCTCCACAGCCAGCGCTGCCCTGGTCGCTCTCTCCGCCCCCGGCGTTCCCGGCTTCTAGCCGCACCGCGGCCTGGTCCGTGTCTTTCTGGCTCGCGGCTCCAGCGGCGCCCGGGGCCGGGGAGGCAACAGCCCCTCTCCGGCAAGTACCGCAGTCCCCGGGCCCCGAGTCCCGGCGGCCACAAACTGACACTTCTAATAGACCTACCAATTCCCGGCGGGACCCCTCTTCATGGAATTTTGCTAGAAGTTCCTCGGTATGTAGACTGCCGCTGTTCCAAAGGGTCTTTTTGATCCCATTAATGTGGAGACATTAGAATTGCTGCTTCCTCCTCGGCGGCCATGTTCCAACCCTCTCAATGATAGTCTTTATAGAACTAGGAAAAATAATCATGAAATTTATTTGCAAACATAAGTGACCCAGAATAGACTGGATAAAGCAATCCACAGCAAGAAGAGTGAAGCAGAAGACATCACAATATGAGACCTTAAAATATACTACAGAGGAAAAGCAACAAAAGTGGCATGATATTGGTACCAAAATGAAGATGTAAACCAATGGTACAAAATAGAAGACACAGAGTCAAACCCAAATATATATGGTTATCTCATACTAGACAAAGGCACCATAAACATACATTGGAAAAAAGATTGCCTCTTCAACAAATGGTGCTAGAAAAAACTGGAAATCCATATGTAGCAAAACAAAATTAAACCTTTTTCTCTCACTTTGCATAAAAATTAACTCAAAGTGATCATAGGTTTTAGACACTAGAACAGAGACCCCATGCCTAACAGAAAAAAAAGTAGGCCCAAATCTTCATCATGTTGGCTTAGGACCTGACTTCCTTAACCAGACTTCTAAAGCACAAGAAATAAAATCAAGAATTAATTAATGGAATGGTTAGAAACTGAACTGCTTATATTTAGGAAAGGAAACAATAATGTAATAAGAGATGCAACAGAATGAGAAAAAATCTTCAGTACATGCATCTCAGATAGAGCACTAATTTTCAGGATATATAAAAAACCTAACTCAAAAAACTCAACACCAAAAAAGAAATAATCCAATCAATAAATGAGCTAAGGAACTGAACAAACACTTCACAGAAGAGGAAATACAATTGATCAACAAATATATGAAAAGATGTTCACCATCTCTAGCAATTAGACAAATTCAAATAAAACCTACTCTAAGGTTTTACCTAATTCCTGTTGGTATGGGAATTATCAAGATTACAAGTAATTATTAGTGTTGGCGAAGATGTGGGGAAAAAAAGTATACTCATACATTGCTGCAATGTAGGACTGCAAATGAGTGTAAACACTCTGGAAATAAGTATGGAGATTCCTCAGAAAACTTGAAATGGAACTAACATTTGACCCAGCTATTCCACTCCTCTGTTATACTCAAAGGACTTAAAATCAGCATACAAAAGTGATGCAGCCACACCAATGTTTATAGCAGTTTAACTCACTACAGCTAAATTGTGCAACCAACCTAGATTTCCTTCAACAGGTTAATGGATAAAGAAAATGTGGTACATGTACCCAATGGACTATTACTCAGCTTTAAAGAAGAATGAAATTATGGCATTTGCATGTAAATGAGTGTAACTAAGAATATCATGATAGATGAAATAACCCATTCCCCCAAAAAATGAAAGACCTAATGTTTTCTCTGATAAGCAGTTGCTGATCCATAGTGGGTGGGGGTAGGGAAGAATGAAGGAAGTTTGGATTTGCAGATAAGAGTGAGAGGAGGGGTGGGACAGTGAGGATTGGAAAGTTGGTAGAATGAGACAGACATTATTACCTTATATACATGTATGATTGCACTACTGGAGTGACTGTGCACCATGTACATACAGCCAGAGGAATGAGAAGGTTTGCTCCATTTGTGTATAATATATCAAAATGCATTCTACTGTGATGTATAACTAATTAGAACAAATTTTTAAAGATGTGTTTTATTTAAAAAACTAAAATAAGTAAATTCCTATTTAAATGTGAAGAGTGATAAAGTTGTATATATGACTTACTGAAAACAGGATATTTGATCCAGCTATAAAATATCAAATGACATGAATATATACCAACCAACATTGTTATTTGTATGCAAATCTGAAACCATTGCTACAGATAATTTTAGTTTCAAGAACAACATCTTTATAAGGTGCTGTCTCCTAATTTTTGCATTTAACTAATTTTAACTTTTAGTGTAGAATTTAGAATCTATATTGTATGGTAACAATAATCTCAGGTCTGCATGGGTTAGAAAAATCAAAGACAACCTTAAATAAACATTTAGGAGACTGTGTTCATGATCAGGAATTGACTTAGTCAAAGCAAGCAGATATGAAACAGGAATTCAAATGATAGTGTGGACCTTCTATTTCAGATACAATGTATAAAAGAGAACACTTATTGATTATCTTGCTGGCAAACTTGCATAAGTTTTCATTTTATACATTTTTACATATAATTTAGACATGCCTTAGACAGATATAGTTCTCAGATGCATACATATATCTAGTCACATATATTTAGGGTGTCAACTATATTGTTATAACCCAAATAACTGTTTTATTAACCAGTTAAAAAGTTATCATTTAAGACATTTAAGACATTAGGTACAAGTCCTAATTTCTTCAAGACTTAGTTTCTGCAAGTAATAAAATCAAACATATACAATAAAATTATTATTACCTATCAAAAAATTATCTTAATAGATAATAGCAGATCAATGTTTTAGACTTTGCTTTATATCAGTACATAAGAACTTTAACTGACTGTACAAATTACAGCCAATTTAATGACAAACACAAACTTTTTAAGATTTACCTTCTGCAAAACTTCCACAACATATTTGAACATTCACAACTTCTTTACTTTCTTAGTTTTGGGTGCTTTCATCGTGGACTTTAGCATAAAAATATAACTTTAATAGACAAAATACTTTCTCATTCAAAAACATTTCTTTTAACTTAATTTTCCATACTAAAATATTTCCATACTTATAACTTTTTTATCTTATTTAGTTTCAGTCTCTTTCTTAAATTCATACTCTGAAAGAATACTTATAAATATTATCTGCACATGTAATTTACACATCAAATTTCATCCCAGGAGAAAGATCAGATTATATATATATAATATACAAAAAAACTGTCTCTTAATCTTTTCTCCCCCAGGTGGTATACAAATAAGGGGTTGAAGCACAGGTTAAATTTGAGCCTGACCTGACTGCTTTATCATTATTATGATGTCATCAATGTTAAGTGAGTTACCCACTGTCAATTGTACCCAGAGGCTCCTTTGGGTCCTTTTTCTTATACTATGCATATTGATATGGAGTGGAGGAAGCCGGCCCTTTCCATCCTTTTATTTTGGCTTCCTTGAAGATTCACTTGCAGAAGCTGCCTACAAAAAATGTGTTGGCCTTACTTTTTGTTTTTCTTTTTGTTGTTGTTGTTTTTGTTTTATTCTTTTTTGGTGTAGCATTTAGTTTGATGGGATACTGTTATTGCAATAATTGCTTTGTCTTAGTGATGTATATCTCCTGGTGAATTGGGGTGCCCTTTCAGATCTTAAATGGGGTGGCTAGTCTTTTCCTCAGGTCATAAATTAAGAGTTCAGAAACCCATGGTCACATCCTTTGTGGCCAGCAGTCTCCACACCCCATGGGCAAAAGGTGCTGGAGTGCAGGTCAGAGGCAAGCTTCTCTTAAGCCATTTTTCTGTAGCTCAGGCAGCTTTTGTGGTAGGTTTTTTTTTTTTTTTTCAACCTTAGGGTTAGTGTCCTTGACCCACAGTGAGATTATCTGAAGTTGCCTGGGACCAAGATGAGAAATAGTGCTGAGATTGCCAACACTGTGGTTAAAAGGTTTAAATATTTTTAACACTTTTTTTTCTGGTGTCCTTCTATCCTTGCACACCAGAGGAAATACCTTTAGGACCTTCAACTTAGTTCCTAATGGTTCAGACCCCTTATCTTGCAACTGGGTAAATGTCTATACATAGAGAATCTCTTACATACACTTTACTCCTGACAGACCAGCTTCAACACCAAGATTGTATTATAATCCAGAAAAAAAAATATTCAAGGCCAGATTGTGCCTCAGGATACTATCTTTCTCTTAGACTGTTTTATACCTGTAGGTAGCCCATTCAGTCAAGATCTCTCTGATCAAGAGGCTACTGGTAAGATCAATACAGCACAGCCCACATATTTAAAGTCTAGCAACAGATAGAAAAAATAAAAACACAGATGAATAGAGGATAACTGAAACCAGGGCTGACAGATGGGAACCTTTAAAAGATATATACTGGCACAAATTCCTTCCACTTACTTTACCCTTGACAGACCTACTCCAAGTGCGGGATTGTATAATAATCTAGAAAGCTATTAAAAAACCAGATGGTTAGAGTGAAACATCATAGACAGGCTTATGCCTATAGGTGGTCCTTCAACTTATTTTACCTCCAACAGATCAACTCCAACTGCAAGAATGTACAAAAACAAACAAAACAAAACAAAACAAAAAAACAGAAAAAGAGACAATGAGAGAAGAGCCCCAAAACCATGGCTGACAGATGGGAACCTGAAAATTCAGCAGCCATAATATTTACCAAGAGACTAACTATGAGAAGAATGCAATAAGGGCCACATCTTAAATTTCACCTTTATGTGTATTGATAATGCCAATTCTAAAAATTAATAAATAAATAGAAGAAAAAACAGTATAATTGAGGGAGTAATCTTGAGGGAGAAAGAAAAAGAGAAATTTCAAGGGACTGAAATGAAGCAAACAATATTCTATGTATGCACAATTATGTCAAAACTAACCCCATAATGATGTTGTATTATGTTGTACTAATAAAAACATACAAGGGGAAAATAATAGATGTTATATAAAAATTACTTGAAGAAAGAAGGAAAATTAAAGATATTCAGATCAATGAAAATAAAATCAATGTATTTACATCATATTTCCCTACAAGAAATAATAAAAATATTTTTTTTTCTGGATGAAGGTCAGTGATACCAGTTGGAAACTCAGAATGTGAGGCAGGAATAAAAACCAGTAGAAGTGGAAATTATGTAGAAAAATATGAAAGAACTATCTTTTCCTTTTAATTTCCTTGAAATATGTATGGCTATTTAAGGCAAATGTTAAAAAACATTTTATTGAAGGATTTATAACTTATTTAGATGTTATGCACAAAGCAGAATTTGTCAACCTATGGCTCATGCACCACATCCAGTCTGCTATGAATTTTTGTATAGTCTATGAGCTAATAATGATTTTATATTTACATTTTTAATTCCTGAAACTGACACTGCCAGTTATTGATTACTGCAATGAGTTCTATTGAAGTATAACATTAGAGAATCACTTTGATGCAAGCATATAAAGCAAGGTTTATTTAAAAAGGGGTAACAGAATTCTCCCTGGAGGGAGAAGGGTATCCTGGTATCCCAAGAAGTGAGGTGTTCAGCCTTTTTAAATGTCCCAGGATTTCTTTTCTTCCCTTGCTCTCTTCCCTTTATCTTTTTTCCTTCGTGCATATAAGACTAGGCCCAGAAAACGCTCAGTGGAATAACAAAAAGTTAGAAAACAGGTGGGTTGAAGGGACAAGGGAAGAGTGATCCAGGCAGGAGGGGGCCCAGGTCAAATTGATTAGCAACTTTTACAAATCCCTGTAGGAAGGGAGAATTACTGGGGCTGGTTACTCTTGGCAACAGGTTGGAGCAGGGGCACATTCTTGATAAGGGTGGAGGAAGAGCTCTCAAGGAATTAACATTTCAGTTCTACCATTCTCTGGATCTACCCCTTGACTATCTGCCTGTCTAATTCTGACTTCAAAAGAATATTTTGTGACACGTGAAAATTATATGAAATTCGAATTTCAATGATCATGAATATAGTTTTATTGGAACTCAGCCATATTCATTTATTTATGTATCATCTACCACATTTTGGGTACTATTTCCTTTCATATTCAAAATTTAACTTAAAATGAATCATACTACTAAACATAAAACTAAACATAGTACTTACACTCCAAAATATCTGGAAGAAATCAGTAGAATATTTTTGTAACTTGTGGGTCAAAAAGGATTAGTATAACAAAAAGGGGGGGCACAGAAGCAATAATCATAAAAGAAAATGGGTTTCATCCATTTTTGTGTGTGTGCCAGGGATTGAACCCAAGGTTGCTTTTCCACTGAGTGACATCTCTATCCCTTTATATTTTTTATTTTAATATATTTGTTTTTGCCTTTTCCAGCTTTTTAGAGGCCTCTTTCAGTTATGATCTCGTGATCACTTTCTCCATGTTTAAGGCCAACAGTATAGCAACTTTAAATCTATCTATCATCTACCTCATCTCTACCTCCCTGGTCACATTCTCTGACTCTATCCTTCTGACTCCCTGTTACAAGAATTGTTATGATTAAATTGTGTCCACTGAAACATCTATAATAACCTTCTACTCTTAAATCTTTAACTTAATTGCAACTGTAAAGTTCCTTTTTCCATGTAAGATATTTTTTTTTTATTTTCATTTTCTTTTTTTTTATTGCTTCTTCAAAACATTACAGAGCTCCATGTAAGATATTAATGGGCTTTGGGCATTAGAATATAGACATCTTGGAGGGTCATTACTCTGTCTTCCACAAAACAAACAGTCCTGTATATTCAAACAGGCAACTTAGAAATTAAGATATAAGAATGAATAGCCCATATGTAAATAAAAAGATTGTGAATGTCTTTACTGTTTACAAAATTTCAAATCAAAAGTACAGTGAGATATCATTACTTGAACCCTAGAATGTGCAAAAATTAAGTCTGACAGTACAGGATTGGGACCATACCTTGTTTTGCACATATGAAGTTCTGGGTCCAATTTCCAGAATTACAAAATAAATGTATCTTGCTAAAATTATATTGCATGGTATGATGGACAACCCCTGTTATCCTAGCTACTTGGGAGGCTGTAGCAGGAAGATTGCAAGTTTGAGGCCAGCCTGGCTACTTATTAAGACCATGTCTCAAAAATAAAATGTAAAATAGAAATAAATATAGATGTAGTTTAGTGGTAGATAATTTGTCTAGAGTGTGTAGGGTCCTGTATATAATTCAGAGAACAATAAGAACAAAAAATACTGACTATATAAAGATGAGGTGAAGATATGTAATAAATAGGAGCCTCTTATATTGTTGTTGGGTTAGAAAGTGATTCAGCCATTTTGGAAAGCAGTTCATAAGTTCTTATTATGTGATTTGGTGAGTCTACCTTTAGGCATTTGAATAAAAGAATGAAAACCTGTGTACACAAAAAAAAATTAATTTGAATGTTCTTAGCAGATTTCTTGATAACATTACAAAACCGAAAGCAGTCAACTGAGGTATATTCATACAATGTGATACTATTAGAAATAAAAGAAACAAACCACCAATATATGCAACACAACTAAGTGTATTAAAAAAAACATGCCAGGTGTGGTGGTGTATGCCTATAATTCCAACTGTTTGTGAGGCTGAGGCAGGAGAATCACAAGTTCAAGGTTAACCTAGGCAATGTATAAACACCCTGTCTCAAAACAAAATATAATTTAAAAAATGAGGATGTAGTTCAGAGGCAGAACTCTTGCTTAACATGCAGGAGGCCCTGGGTTTCACCCAGAACCACCAAAAGAAACAAAACCCAAGCATTGTACCGAGCAAAAGAAGCCAGACACAAAAGATTATATAGTGTATGTGAAGTTCTAGAAAGGGCTAAATTAATCTTTTGGTGTTGGAAATCCTTACACTTCTTTCTTTTATAGGAAAACTGATTGCACAGGGCTATGATTGGCTTGATATTTATACATGTGAATATGTTTGTGAAAATATTTTGAACTTAATTAAAATTGATGAATTATTTCATATTCTAATTAAAATTTAATAAATTGAAGTATGCATTATGAAGTTTTAAGAAGCATTTAAATAAGCAGAAATAATATAATTGGAAATAAATGACAACTTATTAATTTGAATTTGAATTTGAATAAACTTCAATGGATGAAAATGCAATATTGACCACTGTATAGTTTATTGCAATGTATGATTCTGGCATTGAGTACATATTATGTATCAGACATAGTCTATGGCTGAATATTCAGGAAAAAAATAGATAACAGTCCTAGTCCACATGTTCTACTGAAAAACCAGCCTCTGTCTCAGAGCAAAGCCTGTACAAGGAAGGGACATAGCCTTTGTCCTTGGAAAAACCCACAGAGCACTCCTAGGCACATTCCCACCCTGCTAAGTTGTTTATCTACAGATAACAGGAGAGATCTGTTGTGCCAGGTGTCCCTGACTCAGTCAGGCTAGGTGGGGATCCATAGCAGCCCCCTAGCAGCCACCAATCAGCATGAGACAGGGAAATACCTGGGATGCCAGATGACCCTCCCAGTAGTTTATGGTGGTTGATAACAAGTTGGGAAACCATGTAGTTCAGCATGTACACCCCTCTTGGCTCAAACCAATCAGTTCAAATGAATACCCCTTTTGTACTGACCAATCACCCCTACCCAACTTGTTCCTGCCAGTGAATATGCTAATCATGTTTTAGAGTTATTTGATTTTCCCGCGGTGTGTGATGATTTGCTAAAAGAGGCTAAGATGTATGTGAAGTCCCTGCCCTCTCCAAAAAATGTATAAAACTGCTGCAAACCCTGGGCTCAGGGACTCTCAGCGTCACCAGTTGCTGTTTGTGTGGGTGGAGGACCGAGCTAGCTTGCAATAAACACCTCTTTGCTGCTTATATCGATCTTGGGTCTCTGGTGGTCTTTGGGGGTCCCGAATTCAAGCATAATACTACTGCAAAACAATAGTTGATATATACATAAATAAGGTATTTTAAATAGTGATAAACACAATAAGGGAAATGAAGTGGTTAATAATATAATGACTTTGGGACTCTTTGCTACTTGAACTGGAAAGAAGCCTCTGTGAAGAAAAGACACTTAACCTGACATTTATGTCTTGAGAAGTAGTCCGTTCAAGTCTCAGTGCAAGTCAAAGTCTATTGATTAATTATTACTACAGACAGCATAAAAATAGAAATAAATATGTTATGGGCTAGGTTTTGTGGAAAGAATAACTTTAGCTGAGCCCTGAAAATCTGGCAGAATCATTAGAAAGAAACAAATATGGAAACCATACCACAAATTCTACTTTAATTTCTTTTTCCTCCACTGAACCATACTCTGACCCAATTCATATCTTTTAGATTCTCATGGTATCTTTTACACTACATGTCAGTGCAATATTTATTAGCATATCATACTCTCAAGATGGATTAATATTGTCTCCAGCTTTGTATTAATCAATATCTGACACTACAGAGACTCAAAAAGTATCAAAATTACTTGTAGTGTTTATATACATAGTCACCATACTGCTTCTATTCTCACACCATCTCCATCACTTCTGAGGAGACCAAACCAAATTTTAAAAACTTTTGTGGCTCTGGTGATTGACCCAAGGGTTTCACACAAGCTAGGCAAGCACTCTACCTCTGAGCTATATCCCATGCTTTTTAAAAAAAAATATTTTGAGATAGGAACTTCATAAATTGCCCAGGTTGGCTTCAAACTCTCCATACTCATGCTTCATTCTCTCATGTACTTCTGAGGTCATTCTGCCATTGTTCAAATCCTGATCTAGTTTCAAATCCCAATTCTACCACATAGGCAATTTAAATTTTCTATGCCTCAGTTTCTATATCCATAAAATTAGGAAGATAACAATGTCTGTGTCATAAATTTTTTATAAATACTAAATAATTGAATACCTTAAAATGTTTAGAATGATGTCTGGAATGCAGTATGCACACATTTAAATGTAGCTCTTACTACTATTTTTACATTCTGATTACTGTGTTATGTCAAACTGAGCTTCACAAGTCTAAGATAAACAAAACTGAGTGAAGGAAAGAAGTCACATTTCTTTAAAAGAGGACATTGGCGTACTTTATTTGACTACATTTTTCTTCTCTATTGCTGCCACTGAATAGCTTCCTCTATTTATGTTCATTTTTAAACTTTCCTTTTCAGCATTCCTTTTATGACTGAATCTCACTGTGAATTTGAGTTGTAATGTGCTATATTAGATAGTACTAGTATAAAAATAAATTGAATTGTTTTATTTTCCACTTAAGTTTAAATTTAGGTAAACAGTTTTTTCCCTCATGTTTCAAAGATATGGTAAGCTTAAAACTGCATTAGTTTTACATTCATAATTAGAACTTGATTTGAAAAGTAAGCTTCACAATTTAAGATGAGATCCTTTTATTTGAATCTTTTAAAAAATCATTCCTAAATTGTCAATTTTGAAAAAAATTAGTCTGAATTCAAATATAATAAGCAGAGTATGCTTTTGAAGGAACAAAAGATCATAACCCTTATGATAACCATTTGATTTTATAGTCCACCAAATCAAGTGTGTTTCAAACTAATCTCTTATGAATGTATATAAACAAATTTTTATATTTCAGTAGATGATTTTTCATTGATTTGCCTGTAGCAAAACTAAATGCTCAGCTAAAAAGATGATGGAAAAGTCATTTAAGCTGTAAAAACCTAACAAGCTTACATCCATTTAGAAGAATGACCTTAAGAAATTATTGGAATTGCCAAAAACCTAATGTTTTGTTTAATGATAATATGTTGAGTGTAGTTTTTGTTGCTCAACCATTTTTATAATGAGATAACAGAGAAAGAATTTGCTAAATCATCAGTATAATCAAAAGGTAAATGTCTAGTTTTTTGTTTTTTCCTATTTTTCTGTTTCAGTGCATTCTAAACTTTCTTTGTAGACCTGTCAAATAATCATACTTTGTGAGCATAAAACAATAAAGCTTCATCTGCAAACTTTTAAAATCAAGGCCTCATTAAGGATAGGGACTTTACATTTTTCTCTGCATGAAAAGGAGCATATTGTATTCTAAAGTAAGCAAGTTCACTCCTAACTCAACTTGGAATAAAAATTTAAACATGAACGTTAGCATTGCCTAAAGGAGAAACCCTTGATATATAGGAAAATGTCAGTCTCTAAGATAACTAGATCCCATAGCATAGTGAGCTTTTATAGGTGAAAATCAATGTCTTGGACTGCATTCAGAAGCAAATAGGTAGTGGATGACAAAAATTGAGAGAAAGGGTGAAAGTGCTACATAAAACTACTACTATTAAATAGCTTTGTGCCTTCATTCAGTTTGGTTGTATAATTTACCAATACATCAAGCAAGTTTACGTTAACCAGTTCTAAGTCATATTTTGTTGTTTAGTCTAAATATTAACTTCTTTTCTTATGCTCTTTCTAAATCACAAGGACACTTATTACTCACTGTTCTCATTCCAGTGCTCCATACATTGCTTTGGTAACACAGTTGTGCTTAATAAATTCTTATTGATAATTTCACCTTCATATTTTCATTTATTTTCCATTTTTTGTAAGACATAGGTCATTATGCTATATTACTCCTCCAAATGTATGTAAAAGGACATTAGTCAAGCAAGTATTAGAACCAAAAAAGTTAGTGCTTATTTGTGTGCTTACAGAGATGTGCTTTTACATCCAAATCAATTTAATTCTGTGATCATGGTAGATTAGTTTAAAGTTTGGCAGAGGCTATATTTGATAACTCTCATGGACAGAGCAGAAAGCCCTATTGGAATCTATTACATAAATGCATGTTTCCATAAACTAAACTCACAGTTCAAAAAAGTTTACCAAAAAATATTTATCAATATATTAAACACAACATATGTGTGTATATATATCCATATATACATGTATACACACATAAGTATATAAAATCTCAGTGACAAGCAATGAAAAGAGATGTATTTTTTTATAGTGGTTTTAAAAAGCTTTCATTTACAAGAATTAAATAGGTTCCATTTTATAGGTGAGCTGGTAATTTAAAAAATTTAAACACTATTATTCTAGTAGCTTGTAAGTGCTCCCCAAATGGTTAACATGTTCAATACCACTTTGCAATATTTTGCAACAGTAAACCCTTATCCACAGTTGTGTTATACTTTCTTGACATTTTTTTTCATTGCTGTTCTTGATGTAAATTAAAACAATAGTAAAATTATTTTTTTTCAGGAAAATAACACTTATGTGCAGAAATAAAAAGTGAATCCCAGTGCTACATAGTTAAAGTTTCATTTCACACACACTATTTTTTCTTAACCAATCATCTGTAATTGTGTTTGGCAAAAGTCAATTTATACATCCTAATACACTACCATTTTGTATTTAATTATCATATCAATAATACCAATATACCCTTACAGTAAATCAATAGTTATTATGCCAACTAAATAAAATCAAAGTGAAAAAGCTTGGATAAGTATTCTATTCATCAAATGCAAATTTTAAAAAGAATTAAAGTAGATGAAAATGATCTGGGTAGGTGAAATTTTAAAATTTTGTTTCCTTTTTAAACATGTCATGAGACTGTCTTTGGAAGTGAGTAATCTGGAAAATGAAGTGATATAATTAATTTATGTGTGAATGGAAAATATGAGAAAAACACATGCATGTAATTAACTGTGTATAAAAGAGTAAAATCATTCACAGATATTTTGTATTTCAATTGAAATTCATTTATTTAATAAATTTTTATGACTGACATGGAGATACACAGCTGAATATGGTCTCTGCTTCAAAGGGTACAATATAGTGGCAAAAACTACTATCATACATATGTTAAGTGATAAATACTATAAGAGAGGCATGGGCAAAATGCTAGGGAGCAAAAAAGGGAAGACATTGCTTTGTAACTGAGAGAAGGCTTCATGGAGGAGGTGAAAAATAAGGGTCATGAGATGAGATAGGTAGAATTTTTCTTGGACAGTAAAGAAAGAAAAGACATTCCATAAAATAACAAAGGAATATAGATAGAAAAGAGGACATGGTAAAGAAAATTCAGTCCAGCTGAAATTTATTTTCCAGAAATCAGGAAGATATGGAGGTAAGAAGCAACACTATAGAGACTGAGTAGGAAGGAAGTGTAATTGACTATGTATATCATACTAAAGAGTGTAGAGTCCATACTATAGGTAGTTTTGAAAATTACTAGGAATAATAGTGAAGGGGTTATAATTGTCTTAAAAATCATCTCTCTTGCCAGTATAAGGAATTGTCTTGGTGGCATATTAAGGAGACAAAACTAAGGAAACTTTTATGAACCTGTTTAATAGAACAAGTAAAATTATTGCTGATGAAATAAAACTATGACAATGGGATGGAATAGGGGTTAAGAGACATCATAGATAGATATCAAATGACTCTGAGGCCACCTGGGATATGGAGATTGAAAGGAATGAAGGAGTAAAGATTAGGTCATTTTTTTAGGTAGGACAACTGGCTACAAGATTATAAAACGAGTAATTGTAAAAGGAAGTTTAGGAGGTTAAGTAGGGGAAGCATAAGTGAAAATACTTTGGCAAGCTGTTGATTAGAAGTACCTCAGAGACTGATTAGAAATATACAGCAAGAACTCAGGATGAAATTGGGTTAGAAAAGTGGATTTTTGAGTCATCAGCATATAGGTATTCTTAAAGGCATGGATAAAAACACTCACATAAAGAGAGGGGAGAGGTCAGAGGATAGAAGACAATGAAGAACAACACAAGAGAATATATGGAGGTGGCCACAAAACATAAAATATAAGATATATAAAAGAATGACAGCATTTTTGACATATTTAAAATTTAAATTGCCCGAAGAAGAAAAATTTTGTAGTGATTACTGAAATATGTATTTTCCTTGTAAATTCTATTTTTGGCAGATTACCATATTGAATGATTTGCCTAAAGTTGTTTTCCTGAATTTATAAAACTCAGTTGTAATATCTACTCCATGACACATGTACCAATGTTGATTTTCTCTTCTCTCTTCTTTTTAAATACTAAATAAAAATTGAACACAGATCCTCACAAATGTTAGGCAAGTATTCTACCTCTAAGCTATATCTTCTAGCCTTATTTTATCTGGATGTCTCTAAGTTACTCAGGCAGACCTTGAACTTGTGATCTCCCTACCTTTACCTCCAGAGTAGCTGGGATTACAGGAATGTGCCACTATGCCCTGCCAATTTCCTGATTTTGATGCTATACAATAATCATATAAGTTGTTGCCCCTGGGGAAAGGTAACTGAAGTGTACATGGATTTCAAGTACAATATAATTCTCTTAGCTCCATAGAGAATTTTGTTCCCCATTTTTAAAGGCAATCTGAGTTGACTACCACTTGTAATTGAATGAGAACAGTGTTCCATTGGAGTAAAATATAAATGAAGTATTTCCCAATATTTTTAATGTTCTATCAAAGAAAGGAAAAAAAATAATGTTTTTCTCACTGAATAGAAGACTTAAAAATAAAGAAATAAATTCTTCAGAAGCTAGAAAAAATTCATATTCTTCTTCACAAGAAGGATAGGAACCAGTTTTTCCTTTCAGTGTCATCTCAATCTTTGTGTCCTCAAGCTTAGGATATAATGGAGAACAGGCCGTGAAGTCTAGGACCAAGAAGGATAGAAAGTCTGATTAGAGATCTCTCTATTAGGGGAGAAGTCCCCAAAGGGCATTACCACCAGTGGGCTATGCCTGTGTATTTCCTAATTAAAAACTTGCTTCCACATATCTTTGGAGACTGAACTCATACTATTTGTATAACTGGAACTCTGCAAGCCAACATTTCAGTTAAAAAATAAATAAATTACACATCCCAAGAAACATGACAAAAAAAGTACACACCCTTTCTGTAAGAACACATTTTTTTAATAAAAGCTGCAGTGAATCCTCAGATCAAATTACAAAGAAGACAAATTCACAATAAAAATAAATTACTAAATACATGAAGAAATAAGCCACAACAAGTGAGAATCTGCAAAAAGCAAGCTGGAGAATTTATAATGATTTCAGATATTAAAGTTTTCATATTCCAAATATAGAAACAGGTGTATAAAGAACTTATGGAAATGTATAAGAAACAGTAAAGAAACAAAATGAGAAAAATGATGAAATTGATGAATCAGTAGCAATAAAAAGTAGAATCATTGAAAAGAAACCTAAATAGATGAAATAATCATAAGATTTAACAAAGATGAAAATAGAAAATGTAAATTAAAAAGTAGAACTTGATAAATTATCTAGAATTTATACAGAGGAATAAAGATATATTAAAGCATTAATAATCATGGATATTAGTATGAGATGATCCAATATATATCTAGTCAGACTATAGATGTGAAATGACATAGACAATTGATTTTTTTATTAGTGCATATTAATTATATGTAATATTGGGTTTCATTTTGCCATATCCATTTATGCTTATAACATAGTTTGTTCAAATTCATTCTCCTTACCCTTTTGTCTCTCCTCCATTTGATCTACTCCCTCTATATTTTCTTTCTTTCACATTCATGGTGTCTCTTTTTTTTTGTTTTATTGTTCTTCTAGCTTAAGCATATGAGAAAAAAAACAATATGACATTTGTTTTTATGAGTCTTGCTTATTTTCAAAATAATGCTTTCCACTTTCCTACAAATGATAGAATTTTGCTTTTCTAAATAAAATTCTATTGTGTGTATACCACATTTTCCTTATCTATTCATCAATGACAGACACTTAGGCTGTTTTCTATGCTATTGTGAATTTTGCTGTTATAAAAATAGGCACGTATTACTATAGCATGCTGACTTTAATTCTTTGGAATAAATATCATATATTTTATAGCTGAATCCTATGGTAGCTCTACTTTAATTTTTTGAAGAATCTCCATACATACTGATTTATTTTCTTTTCTTTTTTTTTTTTTTTTTTTTTTTGTTTTGGACTGCTGATTGAACTCAGGGGCACTTAACTGCTGAGCAACATCCCCAACTCTTTTTAATATTTATTTTGAGATAGGGTCTCACTAGTTTGCTTACAGACTCACTGAGTTGCTGAGTCTGTCATCCAACCTGTGATCCTCCTGCCTTAGCCTCACAAGCTGCTGGGAATACAAGTGTGTAGTGAGCCCATATTGATTTCTATAGTGTCTGTACTAATAATGCACACTTTCACCAACAGTGCATAAATGTTCCTTTTTCTCCTCCTCCTTGCCAGCATCTATTATTTGTATTCTTGATGATTGTTATTCTCATTGGAGTGAGATGGAATTTTGGTGTAGTTTTGATTTGCATTTTCCTGATGGCTAAAGATGGTGAACATTTTTTATATAATATACCTACACTGATTTATGCAGTAGTGTTATTCATTCCATGTATATAATTAATATGCAAAATGTATATTAATGTATTTTAGTAAAGAATATTGAGAAAATGCATTATCTTGAGAGTTGTTTGGAAGTTCTAGCAGGGGAGCAAAACTACTCATATACCCTTGACCTAAGAATGTCCTTCTCTACCAGGGAAGGTCATCCTCTTTGAGCACACAACTTTGGGAAAGATGCCCAAGAAATGGTGAGAAAGGAAGGGGACACCCACCTAGCCATCCAGATTAGTTGAACCAACCCTGGTTATCAATGGTATGACAGATGTCACACACAGGGTGCCCTCACCTCCTAGAAAATGTCTTATTTTGAAAAGCAAAATGCAACATTGTACTTCTTCATAACTTAAAGCAGATTGAGGGAGAAAATTTGAATAACACACCAAACTCATTGAAATCTGCTAAAGCAATGAAGACTATAGGAGTTAGGATTCTGAAGAATAGAGAGCCTTAGGTGAGCTAAGAGCAGATGCTTTTTCTCTGGGGATATTTGCCAATTGTGGTTCACATAAGAAGCTGAAAATCTGAGTTTATTCTGAAAAAAAGTCATTTTTTAAAAAAATTATACAAGATACCTATAATATTATGCTGTTATTCGAATGCCAGGTGGTTATCACAAAGAAATGCATTCACAAAAACCTGGACATGGATATTCATAGTATATTTTTTTTATAGTAGCAGCAAATTGGAAACAATTGTAATGTCCTTCAACAGGTGAATAGTTAAACAACTCTGATATATACCATGCTACACTCCATACCATGGAATATTACTGAGTAAATTAATGACACACAAAACAACTTGGATGAATCCCAAAGGCATTAGGGTAAACAAAAGAATTCAGATATAAGAGAATATATACTGTTTACTTCCATTTATATGAAAGATCTTAGAAAATAACAAATAATTACTACTAATAGAAAATAGATCAGTTGTTTCCTTAGGCCTAGTAGTGGTAGAGAGGGAAGAGCAGAATTAAGGAAGGATGGAATTTAATTAAGTGTCTCTACCCAGCCTGCCATCCAACCTGGCCCACAATCACACCGAGTGGGGAGATGAGTCAACCGTGAAGGTGCAATAATCTCAACTTTATTGTGTCAGGGACAAGGTTATATAGTGATATGAGGGATTAAAAAGAGACAGTAGCAAGAACCAATAAGGGGCAGTTACGTCACTATCACTAAGGGGCCTAGGCAGATTTCAGATTAAACCATTAGGTGGGGCTAAAGTCAAAAGCCCACGCTTTTGGAATGCGGATCCAGCCAGGTCACTTATAAGGAAATGCTCTGGAAGAACCCATGAGGCCAACTCAGCCAACACCCAATAATGGCCACGGTCCCAAGGGAGGTAAAAAGGTCCCAACAGTTAAATGAAAACAAACATGTGAAAACTTATCACATTGCACACTTTAAATACATATAGTTTATTATATGTCAAATACATTTTATTAAAGTTTTCAAAAATAAAGTTAGAGAAAAAGCACGTTATATATATATATATATATATATATATATATATATATATATATATACACACACACACACACACACACACACACATATGTGTGTGTGTGTGTATGTGTGTTTTCAGCATTTTATATCTCCATAAAGTTTACTTTAAAAGTAATTTAGTATAATCTTGAAACTGAGTATATTTATCTAATTTGAGAGCCAAATATGAGCCAAATTTTACACATGTGTAACAAGATTCTCTTAATAAACTTCAATATACTATAAAATGGTATAAATTTAGCTAATTATTGCAGCTGAATTAAATTCTTGCTTTTGTACCATGATTTGGAATGTTATTTTTGTCTGAAATACAAAAATGTTAACATTGAAAACTTACCACATAACCCTATAAACCTCAATCTAATGTATGAAGTATGATATGTCAAGAGCTTTGTAATGTTGTGAACAACCAATAAAAATTAAAAAAAAACAACAGAATTTGTTGTTCTAACCATAGATTAATTCATCCTTATGACTGAACATGTGGCTTTTCTTCCTCTTACATGTTTCTCTGAACCACTCATTATATGGGTTGATTATTTACAATATACACAGTATTATAAAACAGTTCCATTTGCAAATGAACTTGCTTTTACTAAGGTAAAATTCAATGAAAATTGAGATTTGGTTGAACCAAGTTTAAAACTCTATAGTCTACCCAACTGGTTATGGTGTGAATATGGTTAGACCCCTCAGAAAATCATGCTGAAATTTAATCCTTATTATGAACAGGTGACTGAGGCTCTGCCCTAATCAGTAATTTAAAGATTAATAGGTAAATGGGTCATCTTGAGTGTGTCTGCTATGACAGTAAGTTTGGCTAGATCTCTTGAGCTTCCTGTCTCCCTCAATGTAATGTCCTGTTTCACCTATGAACTTTGACAGCAAGAAAGCCATTACCACATGAGACCTTTTAAACTTGTATCATAACTACGACACAAAATAAACCTATTTTCCTTTATAAGTCACCCAGTTTGTGGTATTTTGTTATTAGCAACAGAAAAAGGACTAAGAAACCATTTCTTAAGGTTCTTTTACCCTGAATTTTCAAGTTTATTTTTACTTTACTTATTTATAAAGTTTCTGATATTTTTCCTAAGAAAAATTAGAACTTCCTTTCTAGTGCAGTAACTATCAAACATCTTAGTTACTACAAAGTGCATTTTGTGTTACATTTACTTGAGTTACACCTTTCCACATGACAAAGACCTAGGTATAACTTTTTTTTTCATTCTGGAAACCTTATCACTATGCAAGCAAAAGTATTACTTTTATAACCTGAAATTCTATTATATTAAAAATTTATGCAAAATTTTGTGCTTTATTATTATCATAAAATTGCTTTTGAAAGGATAATTTATATATACCAAGAGCTATTTGTGAAATACTGTTGTATGCCAATAATAAGGTTATGAATACCTGACCTAGTATTAATCTTATACTTAACAATGTAGTGGCATTTTAGCATGAAAAATATACTTCTAAGGTGACATTTTAAAATGTATTAACTCTTTCTCTCTTTTTCTTGTCTTTTTTTCTTTTCCTTCAATTTATTTTCTTTTTAATTTCATTTTTTCCTCCAAGTTTCTTTTATTTCATTTATTTCTCTTCTTGTCCCTTTCTCTCCTGAGCAAGAAAGTCCTGAAGTCACCAGTTGGAGCAATGCTAGGTGTCCATTTGCACTAGTGAGTTGAAATTAATCACATGACCATGAGGAGTAAATAAGAGCACAACCTGAGTGAGAAAGGCATCTTCATAAGAAAACTGCCCGTTGAGGATACCCAAGATCAACCAGGAGGAAAACATCCACATGTAGAATTAGAGCCCAACTGGAGTGAGGTGGATGATGGTGGATGGCTCTGTATGTGTGTCAGACCAAGCAAGGAGTAGAAAATATTGCATGGCAGGATAGCCTGGTGGGAAAGTCAGAAACTGAGCTCAGCAGTATGTATGTCTGAAGAAAAAGAAGCTAGAATGGAGTGCCAGGGCCTGAAGAAGTTAAGAAGGTCCTCCATGGAGGAATAGGGACAAACCAGTATGTGGTCTAACTGGAATAAAAAGGGGATACAGGCAAGGAAGACTGACCAGAGAAAGATGTCAGAACCAATGCATTGTGGGAGTGTGTTCCAAAGAACATCAAATCATAAATCTCAGTGAGATGAGAAAGCATGACATTCAAATCTTAGTGACCAAGAATAAAGTTTTATTGTAACATTGCATGCCAGTTCATTTCTGTATCGGGTATGACTATTTCTGTGTTATAAAAGCAGTCAAGGAGTTGCATTAGAGACCATAAGTCTCAAAAAACCTAAATATTTACTACTTGACCCTTTTCTGAAAAAGTTTTTAGATCTCTGTCTTAATGTTTTGTTATCAAAATTTTGCTGGCTTTAAAAACAAGTTTGGAAATATTCTCTATTTTTATTCTGAGAGTTTTCGCAAGAAAGATGCTATTTCTTTCTTAAGTGTTTGACTCAGTGGTGAAGCCATCTGGACAAGAAGATTTCAATGTGATAAGTTTTATAGTGATAGAATTACTTTCTTGAATCTAGAATTTTGCAAAGTATGCTCCTGATAGCCACAAGAGTTCCTGAAACTTCTGAAACAATTGAGGATAGTCTAATGATATTTTTATTATTTGATTTCTATCTCATTCACATAATAGATATATAATATATTCTGAATGATTTCAAGCCTTTTACATTTGTTCAAGGTTTTATACTTCTCAGCACATGATAAATTCTGGTATATGTTTTGTTTGTACTTGGAAAGTATTTGCACCCTACCTTATTGTGTGTAATTTTCTATATAAGTGAACAAAGTCAAGGTTTTTAATTATATTTTATGTATTATAGATAGCATTGCTACTTTTTTTGTCTTTCTCAATTATTGATGCGGGTATATTAAAGTCTGCCACTATTATTGTGGATTTACCTCATTATACTTCTAGTTCTTTCATTTTTTATCAATATATTTTGAAGTTATGCTTATGTAAAGAAAAATCTAGAAAAGTTATATATTTCTGGTACATATCTTTTTTGTTGTTTTTTATTTATTCTTTTAAGATATACATGACAGTAGAGTATGTTTTGACATATCATACATACATGGAGTATAATATTTTAATTAGGATCTCAGTCTTGTGGTTGTACATGATGTGGAGTTTCACTGATGGTGCATTTATATATGAGGAAAGGTTTCTGTGTATCTTAAGTGATTCTTCTTACCTTAATGTCTACATTGTTTGTTGTGGAAATAACTGTGCCATATGTGAGTTTGTATTTTCATGGTATATTTTTTCAGTCTTTTGCATAAAATGTTAATTGTCTTTTAGGCAAACAGTATACAACTTTATATTAAATTTCAATGTGTTTGGTAAGCAGTATATATTTTTTTCCAATTTAACAATCTTACCATTTAATTGACATATTGATTTCATTTACATTTAATACAACTGTTAATATGTCTGAGTTTATATATACTTTCTTATTTACTTATTCCTTATCTAAGTTACTTTTTATCTTTTTATCTTTTTATCTTTCTTAAATTTTCATTTGATTAACCAAAATATTTTTCATTTAGACTTTTATCATACATGACAACTATTTTATCAGACCTTGATTCCTCCATCAGCTTGTTAGTTATATGTTCTTTTCATATTCATTTGCTTTAATCCTAGAATAGAGATAGACAAACTTTTTCTTAAAGGACTAGAGAGCAAATATTTTAGGGTTTAGGGGCCATATACTCATAACTCTACCGTGATATTGCAAAAGGAGACAAATGAGATATCAATGAACTGGTGTGGCCATGTGCCAACAAAATTTTAATTTAAAAAAAAAAAAAACCTCTTAGCTGGCCCCAGAGTTTATATTTAGCCAATCTCTGCTGTAGAAAATTATATATATATATATATATATATATATATATATATATATATTTGATTTATTAAAGCTTTTTTTATTAGTTGCTCAAAACATTACAATGATCTTGACATATCATATATCATACATTTGATTCAAATGGGATATGAATATTTATTTTTCCCACATGTACAGATTGCAGGATCACATTGGTTATACAGCCACGTTTTTACATACTGACATACGAGTGAGTGTCTGTTGTATTTTTCTGCCTTTCCTATTCTCTACTATCCTCCCTCCCCTCCCCTCCCCTCCCATCACCTCTCTCTACCCCACCTACTGTAACACATTTCTCTCTCTCTTTTTTTCCCTTTCCCCCACCTCCTCTTATATGTAATTTTGTATAACAATGAGGGTCTCCTTCCATTTCCATGCAATTTCACTTTTCTCTCCCTTTCCCTCTCACCTCTCATCCCTGCTTAATGGCAATCTTCTTCTCATGCTCTACCTACCTGCTCTGTTTTGAGTCACCCTCCTTACATCAAAGAAGACATTCGTCATTTGTTTTTTTAATGTGAATTAGACTACTCTGATCCCTTCTACAATAAATAAAAATATAGAACATTTCAAATTTATTTACCATTCACTTGCCTCATTTTCTATTGTTATTTTGTATCTTAGTTTTCTCTTTTCAGTGCTCTTTAATTTGAAATATTTTTATAGATAGAGAAAGGTGCTGGGGGAACCTGTGCACTCTTCATCCCTGCCCACCCCCAATTTATCTTGCATAATTATAGTACAATATTGAATCCAAAAAATGGCATTGATACCATTCCCAGAATTTATTCATCTCACAAGTGACACATGCATTTGTGTATATTTGTGTGTATGTGTATTTTTTAGTTTGTGCAATTCTATGTGATCTCATTACGTGGGTACCATCCTATAACTATAACCACAGTCAAGATACATGTCTGTTTTATCACTGTATGGAAACATTGTGCTGTCACTTTACAGACACACTCATTTGCACATTGCTATCCTATCTCTTATTCCTGGAAACCACTAAAATTTTCTCCATCTTTATGATGTTGTTCTTTCAAGAATATTATAAAATAGAATGCTTTAGTTCCGTTTAAGCTGTTGCCTTTATTAATGACCTGTTCGTTTTTATTGCTAAAGAGTCATCCATGATATAGATGTCTCATTTTGTTTAACTGTTTACCTATTTTAGGATATATTGGTTGTTTTCAGTTGTGGGATATGAAAAATAAAGCTGCTATGGAAATTCATAAGCAGCATTTTTGTGAATATAAGTTATCATTTTGGGGGGATAAATGCCTAGAAGTGCAATTGCTATATTGTATGTGGTTGAATGTTCAATGTTAAAATTGTCAAACTGCCAGAATAGCTATATCATTTTACATTCCCATCAGTATTATATGGCCCAATATTTCTTCATCTACTCCAACATTTAGGATTATAGCTTTTTTTTAGTTTAGTCATTCTAAGAGGTGTGTAGTGATCTCATTGTGGTCCTAATTTTAATTTTACTAATGGCTTATAGTATTAAACATCTTTTCATATGCCTATTTTACATCTGTATACCCTCTTCAGTGAAATATTTTTTCATGTATTTTGCCCATTTTCTAATTGAATTATTTCTTTTGCTTTATGTTTTTTTACTGTTGGATGTTGAAAGAGTTTTATATACTCTGGATATGGGTCATGTATTGCATGCCAGATGTGTAGTTTGTAAATATTTCTCCCTTTCTGTAACTTATCTTTTTATTTTATTAAGAAATCTTTCACAAAGTGTTCTAATTTATATGAAATTCAATTTATCTAGGTTCTCTTTGCCTAGTTCCAGATCCCAAAGACTTTCTTCTGTGATTTGTTCTGAAAATTTTATACTTTTAAATTTTACTTTTAATTTTTTGATGTATTTTGAGTTAATTTTTCAATATCATGTGAAACATAGGTCGAGGTTCATTTTTGTACATATGGGTATAAAATTGCTTCATCGCTATTTGTTTGAAAATCTTTCTCCACTGAAATGTTTTTGAATCTTTAAAATATCAAAAGCATTGACAAATTTCTAGAGTCAGATAATTTTCCCAAGTTAAATCAGGATGACATACACAATTTAAACAGATCAGTTTCAAGTGACGATATAGAAGATGCCATCAAAAGTCTACCAATCAAGAAAAGCCCAAGACCAGATGGATACACAGCCAAGTTCTACAAGACAATTAAAGAAGAACTAATAGCAATACTCTTCAATTTATTTCAGAAAGTAGAAAAAGAATGAGCTCTTCCAACCTCATTCTACGAGGCCAATATCACCCTGATTTCATAACCAGGTAAAAACACATAAAAGAAAGAAAATTTCAACCCAATATCTCTAATGAACATAGATGCAAAAATTCTCAATAAAATTCTGGCAAATCGAATTCCAAAACATATCAAGAAATCATGCACCACAATCAAGTGGAATTCATCCCAGGGCTTCAAAGTTGGTTCAACATACGGAAATCAATAAATGTAACTCATCATATTAATAGACTTAAAGATAATAATCATATGATCATCTCAATAGATGCAGAAAAAGCATTTGACAAAATACAGCACCCCTTTATGTTCAAAGCACTAGAAAAACTTAGGATAACAGGAACATATCTCAACATCATAAAGGCTATCTATGCTAAGCCCCAGGCCAACATCATTCTAAATGGAGAAAAATTGAAGGCATTCCCTCCAAAAACTGGAACAAGACAAGGATGCCCTCTTTTAGCCCTTAATTTTAACATAGTTCTTGAAACACTGGCCAGAGCAATTAGACAGATGAAAGAAATTAAAGGGATACACATAGGAAAAGAAAAACTCAAATTGGCACTATTTGCTGGTGATATGATTCTATACCTAGAAGACCCTAAAAGTTCCACCAGAAAACTTTTAGAACTAGTAAATGAATTCAGCAAAGTAGCAGGACATAAAATCAACACCCATAAATTAAAGGCATTTCTGTATATGAGTGACAAATTCTCAGAAAGGGAAACAAGTAAAACTACCCCATTTACAATAGCCTCGAAAAAATATTTGGGAATCAACTTAATGAAAGAGGTGAAAGATCTATATTGCCGCAGTCTTGGCTGGGCACAGAATCACGAGCCACTCAAGCAGGAACAAAACTTTATTTCGAAAAAACCACCGCAGGCAAGCCAAACCCGGTCCTCCCACGCGGGCTCCCGGAACCCAGGGTCCCCCGGACCTCCCCCGGAATTTCCTCCTACTATCCTTCCCCAACCAATGGGAACTCTCCAAGAGTCTGGTAACATGAGTCCGTAACATGAGTCCGGTAGCAGGCCAAGGTGAACAGCGGGAGTCCAATTTCCATAAGAATGTAAATCTTAACATAATCATCTCAGTGGCTAGCTGGCATCACGTCACTTTACAACCAAAGGTGCCATACATCGTATATTTGCTTGTGGCTCCTAGCACTATATAACAAAAATTACAGAACCCTAAATAAAGAAGTCAAAGAAGATATTACTATATGGAAAGATCTATCTTGATCTTGGATAGGCAGAATTAATATTATCAAAATAACTGTACTTCCAAAAGCACTATACAGACTTAATGCAATTCCAATCAAAATCCCAATGACATTCCTGGTGCTGCTTTTTTATGATTGATTTTTTTTAGCATTTCAGAAATTTTGTTCTTATTTCTTACTTTTCTACATTGCACAGTTCAAGAATTTGGTAAATGTTTAAAAGTGAGCACTGTAAGTATGTCAAACTCGGTTCAATATTCCTCCCTTCTCACTGGGTCCTTACTATTAAAAGAAAACTCAAAATCTTGTGGTGATTTCTCTTAAAGCATAATGTTAGCAAAAGTTCTACTTGCTCCTCAATCTCATGGCAACAGCCTTATTTTCAGGCTTTCTGCAGGAACTGCATACTCAAAGTAAGCAAGTGCTAGCACTCTCAGTCATTATCCTGTGACTCTTTTTCTCTCTGCTATTCCTCCAGCACTTTTTCACTCAATAATTTTTTGATGGTTTTGAGTATTTCATGCTGTTTTCCTGATCATTATGAATAGAATAACTGGTGTATCTCAAGGAAATAATGTTTGATTTTATATAGCTCTAATATAGTTTTATATAGTTTGCTTTTTATATAGTCCTCTGTTATTGTACTTTCCTAAAATGATGTCTCATTCCTTGTAACAAAATTTCATATCAAAACATTTTAGGCATATTTAAAAGTAACATTTATTAGAAATATATTCCAAGTATTTGTAAGGACAAGCATTTTACAATTTTCTGGCTCTTTCACTTTTAATTGTTTCATGCATATGAATGGAAATTTCCAAGTACAGCTTTTAGAGGGAAAATTAACCATTTTTCCATTTGTTTTCAACAACCATGTATGTTTATGAGGTGTCACTGTAAGAATACTTAGTGACTAGTTATAACACAAGCTCTGCTTGGATTTGGACCATTAACCACACACTGAAGTAATGACCCTAATTGCTGAATTAAAAAGTGATATAAATTTCACAGAACTTCATATATCATGGATTTATGTTTGATGACAGTTATGAAATGAACTTCTTCAACAGGGATAGATTTTGATAGTCAGTCTTCCCTCCCATGTCCTTCTATTACCTCTAATTATGATGAAAACTTAGAAAATGAGAAGGTTAATATAGGATATTTTGCATTTCAGAAGCATGCTAATGAACACACAAAAGTCAAGAAGTTTGAACATGAGTGAACGTGAAGTAAAAATGCTGGCAAAAATAGCAAGTGAATGAATAAATGAATAAGTGCCCATGCTGTAGAAATAAAGTAACAAAGATTTGTTCCTACTTTTAATGTATTTATTCTTTTGTAGATATTTAATTTTTTAAATGAATGTGAATTAATTATCATAGATCACCTTTGAGTTTAATTTATCATTCTACCCGAATTACAGAGAAGTTTGTGGCATCAAATATATTGGACTATCATCCTGAAATTAATGTAAAAGTTTTGAATTAAATTTTGCCTCCTATATTTGTCTTCTCCATCAAGTATTGATGGAATGTTTTCAGCAAGGAATTCTAATCCTGTTGTCAAAAACTTAATTAATTCTGCCTTCCGTTACATGCATATGAATATGCATATATACACATATATGTCATCTTCTGTATTATGTGTAAAATATGTATTCTATTAATCATATAATTATCTATCATCTATACATAAAATTACATATCCTTTCTTTTTCTGTTAAACCTACTTCAGTATTTTAATCCAAATCTTCCCATGGTAGTTACATTTTATGATAGAACTATTACAGGAAAATAAACAATGTCATTGGTGAAAGGAATGTCAAGCTGCTTTTGAATTGACTAAACAGCAACTGATGTCCTCAAGGATTCTAGCATATTATGACCCTGCCCTGCCAATCTGTTTAGCTACTGATGCTTCACCATATGGGATAAGAGCAGTGATTTCTCACATAATGCCAAATGACCTAGAAAAGCATGTAGCATTTGCATTGTGAACACTTGATAAAGAATTAGGCACAGATGGGGAGGTTTTACCTTATATGTCTGGATTTGTTGTCATTAAATTACTAAATTTCACCTCTATGTATAATCTGGCAAACATGGGACAATCCATGGTGCTAAGACTCTAACTTCTATTAAGGTATTCCTCAATGTGAATTTCTCCACTTTGGCTTACACTTGCTAGTTTATTATACATGTGATTTCTGATTATATCTGAATTAAAAGCAAAACCTGGAAAGAAATTTTAACCATAAGTTTCCCAAGAGATTCTTTCTCAAAGAGAGAGAGAGAAACATTGGATATGAATATGATAGTGGAAAAAGAAGTAAAGAATTTCATAGGTCTTCACAGTCACTTTCATACATGTATGTTCACATAGAGTAGTTATTTCATAATGCTATGTGAAAAATCAACTTAAACTAAAGCAAATGCTACAAAAAATGCCAACAGGCATGTGTAAGACATCAGGATAAAGCAATTTTCAGAGTGTTTACAGGATTGTCAGTGAGAGGAAAGTCAATTGACACTGTAAATAATATTTGAGTTTATGAACAATTAAGGTCAGATGTGCAATGTACAGAAAAAAACAGATACCTAGTTTCAGTGAAGGGAAACAATTTGTTGGTCTATCTAATACTACATACTATATTGAAAAGGAGCATATTAGAAGCCAAATAACAAAGGAGATTGCTTCTTACATTAAGAAGGTTTTATGTTAGGGTCAGAAAAGCCAGGGAAATGTGAATGGAAATTAACAGACATGAGCTTGAGTTTAGTTTAATTAAAATAAATGGTGGGAAAGAAATGAGTGTTTCTCAATGGCATAAGGGGGCAACTAATTGAGTCATAGGCAAATTCTCTGTATTTGATTGAGAAGCCAAAGACATCTTTCACCTATTGCCCTGTGTTCTCCCTTGTTAATTTTCTGTCTTTTTTATGTTGGTTTGCTGATGAATGTATGTTGTTCCTCTTTTCATCATCCATGACTTGATGATGTACAACTAACTGACCTTGGATTATACTCATAAACAGACCACCACTACAACAAATGTTCACAATAAAATTATAACCTTGAGAAACATACCCTTCAGTGAAAAGTGACCTACGTTTTTTTTTTTTTTTTTTTTTTTCAAGAATCCTGGAATCTGTTCAGGATATGAGTTTTAAAGAAAGGGGGTGAGGGTAAGGATTGCTATCCCGAACTATTTCATCCAGTTCAGAAATACTGCCAAATCCCCAGTGACGAGTAAACTACCATTTCATATTCAAATAGCTTGGTGATGTCTTGTTCTACATGATTTTGCATCTAGTGAGCCTGCAAAATACATACATTCCAGTTAAATACACACTAAATCTTCTCATTCTGTGATCTGATGGGTGATTGGGTAATTTGTTTTTGGCCTTGGGTTAAGGTCTTACTCTCTCTCACTGATGAGAGTACTCTCTGTTGAATTCTTATTATGCATTATATCCCCGCAAAGTTTTCCAATGAAGATTGCACTCAATTTTTAATTGGATCATGTTAGCATAAACAAAATAATATTAACTTAAAACTATCTGTTGTAGCCATGATTCATGCAAAAACTGCAGAATCCCAAAAAAAGAGTACTGTCTTCATTTCTGAAAATAATTAAATGCTCCAGTGCATACAATTCTCATTGGTGCCAAATCACAGAAAACATTATATTTTACTTATTCTGGAGTTAAATATATTAGCTCTTTTTCTAAGCTTTCTTGATAGTTTGTACTTCCTTTAAAATGGTGTGTTTCCTTGATGCTTTCTTAGATGAAAGGAAATATTTTATGTGAACAGCTTAAATTTCTTTAAGCTTAAAAAAGCTGTTTCAAAGAGCAAACTGCCTGCTAGAAACACTGCTTGGAAAAGGAAATGTAGAAGGCCTTATAAGGATGAGAAACCTGACCAAGTGTAAATTGTTACTTGGGAAACGAATAGGTTGAAGAATCAGGAAGCAGAAGAAAAAAAGGTATCAACACATTCACTTTTAAATTGAAGAGTAGCACTCATAAAAGAAAGTTGGTGAAGGTAAAGAAAAAATCAGAAGAACCATACTATATATATATATATATATATACACATACATATACATACATCCATGAGTCTATACACATATGTATATATATATAATATATATATATATATATATATATATATATGTGTGTGTGTGTGTGTGTGAGTGTGTGCATATATATACATAGATATAGATACAGTAACTACATTACACCTTCATAAATGACATAGATGCATCCTAGTTGCAGTCTTTTTCTGGTCTATTAGACATGCCAATATAATTGTTGCTATTTAAGAAAGATTTTTCTCTGGTATGTCCATGAGGAAAATTCAGAACTCATTAAGAAGAAACTATGGCATAAGACTCCTTGGTAAATTATTGGCCAATGGGGACATATTTGTCGAAGCTCTTGAGCGAAAAAGGCTGGTATTCCTGCGTGCATATGTGTAATGGTATTTCTTTACACAACTGTATCTCAACAAACTTATTTACAGAGATTTTCTAGATGATTCTAATTGTTTGAAAGACTCAAGAAGGCCCTTCCTGAGTTGCTAAGTATGTAACTTATGTTTTATAAATCAATTCATATCTAGAGCATTTGGGGGATGGTAGTCAATTTTATAGTTAATCATGTACAGAAATGCATTTTTGAGAAACACATGCTACTCAAATTATAATTATATATTAATGTTTAAAATAAATTGTTCAACAAAAGAATAGCTTACATAACTGATTTCCCCATACTTTGTGACCTAAAGTAGACCATTTAATCATTTGGGGCATATTTAAGCCACATATACACATATACATCTTCCTGCTTGCAGGGCTAAGAGAATTAATGTTTATAAAGCACACTGGGATTCTAAGATGAAAGGTTCCAAGGAAACACAAATTATTAAACATTCCAATAAACATGCTCATCATGAAAGGATTAAGACTAATGAGCAGTATGCAGTTTATTCCTTGAGGTCTTTCTCAGCTTTAGTTATTATTAAAGGAAGAAACAAATGTTATTGGCAGAGTCAGGTACTTTAGAAGACTCATTCACCCAGGTGCAATTGTAAGCACGCGCGCGCGCACACACACACACACACACACAATCTTAAGGCAAATAATTTATTTATTTTCAAGAAATAACAGAATGTCTCAAAGTCAGCCTCTCATTCTGTTCGATACTATCTCCAACTCATGACTTTTTTACAGAGGTACTGGTTTTTTCCCCCACTCAATTCTCCTTGGCAAGATGTAGTTTTTAAAATGGGTGATTTACAAAAACTGCATACTTTGAGTGGCATTTTAATAAATAGGTAACTGCCAAAATTTTCCTTATATCTTCTGCAACTACATGGGAATGAAAACAAAATGACTGAAATGGAATTATACTGATTTTGTATCCACAGCTTTTAAAATCTGAATGCACTGGGGCAAATCCCAGTTACTAGCTTGACCACAGACAAGATTTTCAACCTCTCAGATAATTTCCTTATCTATCAAAAGAGATGAACATAATATGTCTCAGGATTATTGTGAAGATTAAAAGAGATAATTTATTTTAAACATCTACCATAGTCCTTGGCAAACAATAAGCAGTGAAGCATAGGAGTTTCTGTGTTTGTTATTAGGAGTACCACTCCTTCTGCTGCAGCTACTACAATTGCTACTACTATTACTAGTATACACTTATTCCAGCTGCTGCAGGTGCTGTAACTACTCTTCTACTATCACTACTACATGATACTACTTCAATAAGAGGTTATTTTAAAGATTCCTAATTTGTTCTAATACAAGCGATTCATAGTTTTGAGGTACAATTCCTTTCAAATTGTAATCTCTTTGTAGTAGGAACCGATCTGACTTTTTTTCCTTGTGGGGGAGTGATGATGTTCTGTTCTTCTCTGCAAAAACTTCAGCTTTCTTTCTCTGCAATACTGTTAGCACAGAATGCATGATAATGTGGTAGACAGGTAGCAAGTTAAGCAGGAATATGAGAGGGCACATAAGTTAACAATAACAACAACAATAACAGCAAATATTCGAAAGTGTCTGTCTTCTTTCTGTGAAATCAAAGCAAGAAAGGATACTGTATTCAGCATCCTGAAGAAGCCACATGTGTAACCATAAAATTCAGGCTGTTATCAGTCAAATAAACCTCTTTCATCAGCTTTCTGAGAAACATACTGCAAACCTAAAGACACAATTTATTTTTGTGAAGTGAGTGAAAGTTTTATTCTATCTTTTAACAATGACAGGAATTTTCCAGGTGAACAAGCCCTCCTATTAAAATTTGCTTTCTTACCAGATGTATGCTAGAAGAAGGAAATGGTGCAAGCTTTTGGTCAGTGAAGATATGTTTATTAATCTAGTTGGACCACACACAAAAAAAGAAACTTTGTATTTATACTCAATTCCTTTCCCATTTGCATTAATTGTTCTTTTAAATTTGCATTTGAACAGGCAGATGGAGAGTAGATTCTAGGGAACTGTTGGTCAAGAAATCTAAATGGGTAGTGGTTAATACCTAGGGAAGTTCAAATACTGTGTCTTGATTTCTTCATTTCCAAAATGAAATAGTCATAATATTTAGCACTCATAGATAATAGGACTATTGAGATTATTGGGTTAATAATTTAATGGTCTTTGAGATCCTTGATAAAAAAAGTATGATGTAAGAGAAAATGTTGAGTATAATTACATTATCAAACAGGAAAAATCCCAATTTTCTTCAGTGAAATAAACCTACAATGTGGACCAGATTTTCAAAGGAAGGTGTAATGGGTATGCTTACCAAATTTCATGTACATGCGTTATACCCTCAGATGCATATAATTGTGTATGCAAAATGGATAATTGCATACAAACTTGTCCATTTGTGTGTGCAATTACACATTTTATGCACACAAATGCTTGTTGGAAAATCTGGCCCTAAAACTCTAGCTGTAAAGGAAAAATCAGCTTGCACACATGGTTTCTTTAACAGAAATTATGGCCTGCCTTGACTACATAGCTTCTGTCAAGTATTTAAACTGCCTTTTTTTCAGAGTTGATTCAGAATATATTTACACACTGCATAACAAGGCAGTAGCATGAAAGATATTTTTGAGATAAACATAGAAACTTTTTATCCAGCTGCAACTGAAGATGCTGACATAGCTTCTAACACTAGCAGCCAGTGATGAGGGCTGTGTAATCACTGCTGGGTATAAGAGGCTATTGTACATAAAGGAAAAGAGAATCATATTTGATCCAATGTGTGAAACAGTTCATTTTAAAGACACCTCATTTTTCCTTAGCATAGGGTGACTGAATATAGCCCATTAAACGTACATCTATGCTTTTCTTTTCTCATTGGTAATTGTAGAACTCAAAATTTCTATTATCAGAGACCCACCTGTGACATAAGTAACTTCTGTAGTAAACAGGAGGCTATGAGAAGAAACTCAGAGTGATAAAGGAAATGTTTTATAAAATGATCTTATAAATTTAGAATGTGGATTTAGGACTATATTTTAGTCTATTTCTTTCAACAGAATGATCCTTTTTTTTTTAAAGTTAACCTCCAAAATTCCCATCACAGGATCACAGGTCTGGTTATTTCTTGGTGTACTGCTAATTTTCCAAGGGCTAATTCACCTTCCTGTCAACTCTATAGTGTCTTCTCCTTGCTTTCCCAATGAGACCACATTTACTATCTACTATAAGGTCTTTTATCACCATGTTTCAACCTTACTTGAATTTTTTGTCTATTCTTTGAGCCCTATGCATGTCAACCTTGCTGCTCCTTTCAACTAGTTTTCTCACTTTTAACTTGATGATCTTCTTCATTCTTTTCAAAACCATTTATTATGTCATAAATTTTTCCATAATAAACAGAAGAGAGATGACAACTACCCCTTCTTCACCTGACTGTTGAATTTTTGGGGACAAGGGTCACCTCACCAAAATTGCATGCATTAAAAGCAATGTGGCCTGTATTACCATAAATTTTTATCTGATGCATTTATCATGTTATGAGCCACACATAGAAAAGGGTTCCTTCAGTTTGTGTTGTATTTAAGCAAACTCATGCAGAGAAAGTGTAGAGATGGACTGAGCATCATAATTGAAGTGAGAATATTACCCATTTCATACAGACAAATTTGAATTTCAAAATTCTTTCATCATTTATAAAATGAGCTTGTAAACATATTATTCTATTCAGTGATTCCAACCACTCCAGTGGAGGATTGGTGAGGTAGTAATATTATCATTTTGAGAAATAGTAACTGAGCCTAAGAAAGGATTTTACTTAACTAAGATGATATTGTTTGATAGTGGTAGATTGTGTAAACTGCCAAACCAGATTTTTTTATCCTCCACAATACTACCAACAATTCAATAACTGAGTATTCACAGAATGAATAAATGGAAAGTGGCATATTCTTACTCTCTATAAGAATTTACAAAAATCCCTGAAAATTAAAATTAATAAAGTCATAGGAATATCTTGAAATGATTTAAGATTAACTTTGAATACAGAAAGTTTTGTCTAAAAAATATATTATTTGCTTGTGCTTGCTAAAGACTTTCTTACCAGTAGAGATCTGGACTTAATTTCTCTAGGTTCTCTTATTCTCTAAGTATAAAATATTTTCAAAATCAAAAAACAAACCTCCAACTTCTTTACACATATGAAGTAAGAAATCACATGTTTAGTCAGTGCTTTGCTATTTTGCTATTGGGAGAGAGATGTTCTTGTCTCCTGCTCACATAAATACAGTTATCTCATACTAAACAAAGGTAGTAAAAACATACATTGAAGAAAAGATAGCCTCTTCAACAAATGGTGGTGGGAAAGCTGGAAATCCACATGTAACAAAATTAAATTAAAACTCTGTCTCTCACCATGCACAAAACTCAACTCAAAGTGGATCAAAGACCTAAGAATTAGACCAGAGTCCTTGTGCATAATGGAAGAAAAAGTAGGCCCAAATCTTCATCATGTTGGATTAGGCCCTGATTTCCTTAATAAGACTACTATATTGCAATAATTAAAACCAAGAATCAATAAATGGGATAAATTCAAACTAAATAGCTTATTCTCAGAAAAAGAAACAATCAATAAGAGAGAGCCTACAGAATGGGAGCAAGTCTTTATCACAAGTACATCAGATAGAGCACTAATCTATAGGATACATAAAGCACTCAAAAACCTTAACCCCCCCCAAAAAAAATAACCTAATCAATAAATGGGCCAAGGACCTGTACAGACACTTCTCAGAAGACAATATAAAATCAATCAACAAACATATGAAAAAATGTTCAACATCTCTAGCAATTAGAGCAGTGCAAATCAAAACTACTCTAACATTTCATCTCAGTCCAATCAAAATGGCAGTTATTAAGAATGCAAACAACAATAAGTGTTGGCAAGGATGTGGGGAAAAAGGCACACTCATACTTGGCTTGTGGGACTCCAAATTGGTGCAGCCAATCTGGAAAGCAGTATGGAGATTCCTTGGAAAACTTGGAACACAACCACCATTTGAACCAGCTATCCCACTCCTGGATTTATACCCAAAGAACTTAAAAACAGCATACTACAGGGACACCGCCATATCAATGTTTATAGGAGCACAATTCACACTAGCTAAATTGTGGAACCAAGCTAGATGTCCCTCAGTAGATGAATGGGTATGGAAACTTTCAGACATATACACACACACACACACACACACACACACACACACACACACAATGGAACATTACTCAGCATTAAAAGAGAACAAAATTGTGGCATTTGCAGGTAAATGAATGGAGGTGGAGAATATAATGCTAAATGAAGTAAGCCAATCCCCAAAATAACCAAAGGCCAAATGTTTTCTTTGATATGAGGATGCTGACTCATAATGGTGATGGCAGGGAACATGGAAGGAATGAAGGAACTTTAGATAGGGCAAAGGGGAAGGAGCATGAGGGAGGGGCAAAGGGGTAGAAATGATTGTGGAATGAGTTAAAGATCGTTATCCTATCCATGCATGAATACACAAATGGTGTGAAAATACTTTGTGTACAATCACTGACTTGAAAAACTGTGCTCTATATGTGTGATATGAAATGAATTGTATTCTGCCATCATGTATAACAAATTAGAATAAATAATAAATAATTTAATAAAAATACTAAAATAAAGATTGATATGATAATCTGTCATTTGGTGATAAAAATTTAAGACCAGTGTTAAAGTTCAATTTTTTAAATATATGTACCATGTAGTCTAATTGTGTTACATTTTAAAATATTATCCTGAAATAATTAAAGGCTAACTTTCATTAATACAAATATGCCCATTAAACAAGACAAAAATAGTTGAAGATAATAACAACCATTACTGAAGAAAGTAATTTCTGTTAGCTTCTTGAAACATCTCTTTAGTAATTTTTTTAGGGAGTTTAAATATAAACCCCTGCATATCAATTCTAAGATAGAAGCTCATGGTCATTCAAAAAATATTTGAATCCATTTCAAGTGTTTCTATTGTAATTAAATCAGGACCTGATTAACTGAATTGTGAAGGACACATTACTAATATGGCCAGGAGTCTCTTCTCTTATGTTTGCTTCCATGATTTTGGAAAGCAGTCCTTACTGCAAATGTGGATGCTGGGAGAATGAAGTAGATCTATGCTAAACCATTCCCACAATGGAAAATTTCAGTTCAAAGCAAACATCTTATTGATGGTTGAGAAGCATTTCTTTATATGGAAAGCATCATGTTATTGTTTGAATAAGAAAGAGGAAGAAAAACATTGCGAAATGAAAAAAAAAACAAGGATTTTGCAAGCTTTTTTGTTTTTATAAAATATAATTTGAATTACTTTGTAAAAGTGAAATTACAAAAGGCATAGAGATGACTAATGAGGTGAAATCAAAGGCTGTAATTTAGCTCTTATAACCTTTCATATGCATTTTTATATTGAGTATCATAAGTCTGTTTTCTATCAATGTTGTTTACAGTAAGATAGTATAGACTTTTATGTAGATTAGATAGTGGGGCCAAGGGAACTCTTAATAACAAGGGTCCAGTCTAGATGAAAGTACCCCAAGAGAGCTTCTGAGGCTCTTTCAGTTTCCACCAACATTTGGTAATCAAATTCATCAAATCAAGCCACAATGGCACACACCAGCAGCTCAAAAATCCCAGCAGCTCAAAAAGCTGAGGCAGGAGGATTGTGAGTTCAAAATCAGGCTCAGCAATAACGAGGTTCTAAGCAACTCAGTGAGACCCTATCTCCAAAGAAAGTACAAAAAAAAAAAAAAAGGCTAGGGATGTGGCTCAGAGGTTGAGTGCCCCTGAGCTCAATCCCTAGTAGCTCTCCCTGCCAAAAATATCCATCAAATCATCATGTTCTTACATGTTATTAAAAGAAATCTCAAGTTTTACATATCTGATGAATACAAATTCATTCCAACCTCTCAGCAATCACTCCCATTTTCTGACCCTTCACTCAAACACAATAAAAACTGGAGATAGGATCACAGGATGAGTTGTAAGTATACATTATGAAATTGAGCAATTATGACCCCCTAACTCCTGAAAGGTACTATTCATTGGGGAAAAAGAACATGAGTTATCTAGTTACCATAATAATGCTACAGAACAAATCATTCCAAAATTCAATAACCTAAATTAATAGTATTTACTATTGCTCATAGATTAATGTGTTGGTTATAAATTTTCATATTAGTTGAGCTTGACAGGGTTTATTCATATATTCTCAAATCAGCTGGGGCAACATGATTGATTTTGGCTTTCTCACATAACTGGACCTCATATGGGGTCACCAGAATGAATAAACTCGGTTCCATGGGGTCTTATGTCCTCTAGCAAAATAGTCTATTTTTGTTCTTATGGGAGAGGTGGGGGCCTTAAAACAAGTAGAAGTGTGTGAAGACTCTTTAGGTATAGACCCAGAACAGGGCCATCATTTGCTACATTGTATTGGCCAAATCAACTCACAGAACTGGCCTTGATTTAAGGAGTGGAAAATAAGATTTTAGATACTGATGGGAGGAATTGTAAAGTCACATTGCTTAGATATCAAAAGAAGTAGAGATTTGTGCCATTTTTGCAATCAATCTTCAACAATAATATTATCATAATAGAGAATACCAAAGATTCAAGTGTCATAAAGAATTCATCAATTTGCCCAAAGTCTAAACACTGAAGAAGCTGACTTTCAAATAAAAAGTATGGATCTGCCCCCAAATATCTGCAGAACTTCCTGTCTCAAATCTTGTACTATATGCTTCAATTGCACTACTTTAAAGAGGTTCTTCCTGATCACCCTCCACTATAAGTTAAATTGCAGATCCTCTTCACTCATTATCCCTCTATCCTGCAGAATTTTTCTCCCTAGCACTTACCACCACTTACTATACTATTTACTGTTTTTCAACTATCTCTCTCCACTAAAATGTAAGGTTCTTGATTCCAACAATTTTGACCATCTTGTTTACTGATATCTCTGGAGCACCTAGAACAACTGCTTGGCAGAGTAGATGCCCAAACAGTATTTAATTTGTTAGTGTTTTCTTGATATTTATTTTTTTTTTAGTTTTAGGTGGACACAATATCTTTATTTAATTTTTATATGGTGCTGAGAATCAAAACCAGTGCCTCACGCATGCTAGGCGAGAATGCTACTACTTGAGCCACGTCCCCAGCCCTAATTAGTGTTTTAATAGACCAGTACTATTGAGATCCCACAGATATTGCTTTAAGAGGTAGGCATGAAAATCCACAAAGTCAGTTGATAGCATATTTAGTTCTGAGTTGGGCATAAAAATACAATCAAGCCACATTTCTGTTTCCAATTTTTCTTCCCATGTTTAAGCCTCAATAAATCTCACCTATTGATCATATTATGATCTGGGTTGACTGTGAAGCAATGTCATCTCAATACATTTTATTTGATCTATTTCCACAACAAAGCCACTGCTCTAAACTACTGAGACACTGTAGATCTTTCTGGTTCTCCATCTGTCTGTGTAACAATGATTCTTGATTTTTTTGTTATTGTTTCTTTGGTACTGAGGATGGATTCCAGGGGAACTCTACCACAGAGCTACTTCACCAGCCCTTTTTATTTATTTATGTTTTATTTCAAGGCAGGATCTCACTGAAATGCTAAGGTTGACTTCAAACTTAGAATCTCTTGCCTTCTCCTCCTGAGTATCTGGAATTATAGACATATGCCACAGCCCCAATTCTTCTTGTTTTAGGAAGATGTTATGAAATGGTGGAAAGACTGATTGCTTTGTGAGCATAAGGATCTGAGTCCAAAGCTCTTTTATGCTTTGATTGTGACTTTGGAGAAATGAATTTGTCTATTGAAACACATTTTTCTCACATCTGTAAGATAAATGACCATACTATAATATCTAAGCTCAAATATTTCCCTTAATGGAAATGTGGCCCACAAAGGTGGACCATCAGTAGATCAGCTTGTGCTTCATGACCCATCACTGATCATATTTGATTGGCTTAAATCCAACCTAGGTTGAGTCACTCATCTTTTCTCCCCATTCTACCCATCTCCTTGAAACTGGAAATGAACATTGCAGCTATTTTCTGCCATGGAGATTGAGTAACAGAACATTCTGCAGGAAGAAAGAAATAAAGCAAAGCCTCAAAAAAAAAATCAGAGGCAAGAAATTAAGGGATATGCTCCCTGGCTTCCATACACTTCTCAATTTTCTTATTCCAATTTTTTTCCTAAGGCCTTTCCATTAATGCTTTTGGGTGACATGAAACACTAATGTTTCCTAACAATGAAAATCCCTTTTCTTTGTTAATTGAGTTCAGGTTTGTTTTCATTATTTGCAACTAAATAATCCAAACCAATATATCTACTCTTTGTGTGGTTGCAAAGATGAAGCCTGAAAATTGATTAGAAAACTGTACATTAATTATTATTTGACTGTTGAACCATGTCTGACTCTAAACCTAAAATGTCTATTGCTCCTAATGGTGTCCTCAGCTCAGACTGAGTAGGTTCTTTTATTGATTTCTTTACAAATCTACTTACTTTACTCAGGTCTTTCTTTACAAGCCCATGCACTTTATTAATATTTATTTTTTTCTAGTTATAGATGGATAGCATGTCTTTATTTTATTTGTTTATTTTTATGTGCTGCTGAGGAATGAACCCAGTGCCTCACATATGCAAGGCAAGTGCTCTGCCACTGAGCTATGGCCCAGCTCAGACAAGCCCATGCACTTTTAAAGACACTGCACTTAATGTTTTTTCAAGCACTTGTAGCTCATAAATGGAGGACATCTGTCCTCAGCTCCTTAGAGATCTTGATCTTACTTTCATAGTAGCCAAATTGGTTGGAATTCCAGCTCTAATGCTAACTATGTACATATGAATAAAATATATAACACATTGCCTCTGGTTTTCTTCTGTAAAATGGGTCTTAAAATATTACCTACTAAATAAATTGGTGTGAGACTTCAATGACTTAACATGAAAAAATGAAAAACGAAGAAAAGAAAAAAAAAGCATTTTAGAATAATCCTTGATATTGACTAGTTTGCCCTTAAAATGCCCCAAGCCTTTCTCAGCAGACAAATACCCATCAGCAGGCTTAATACACCCCTTTTCAAATACACTTCATCAATAGTTGGTAGTATTGACTGAAATTGACATAATTGAACACACTCATTCTGATTATTCTTTTTATTTATATCCCTTTAATACATATGGAGATATTCTATTATTCCTCACTGCCTGGTATATTAGATTTACATTTAGAATATTCTGACCATAAAATATCTCCATTTAGCTATACCATAAATTCCTTAAAGACAAGAGCTGTATCTGTTATTTACTTCCTCTCACAGCTGTTAATTATGTTCTATACTTGATTCACAACTTTTTTCTCACTGTTTATTTATCTTAATTTTAATAAATTATTATTTTGAGATATTACATAATTTAGTTGTCACTGTCCTTATATCACTGTGATGTCTTAAATCTGTATCTGAAGTGAAAGAATTAAGCCTTGTGAAATATTTCTTTGTTTGGAGTGCTTATTTGGTTGTGCTTATATTTTATAAGTACCACTCAATAGGATTCCTCGTCCTTAAATACAGATTTTTCTAGAAATGTGATCACTTGTTTTGTCACTATCCCTACTAAATATTTTCTTTTAAAATCATATTCTTATATATATATATATATATATATATGTGTGTGTGTGTGTGTGTGTGTGTGTGTGTGTGTGTGTGTGGTTAATAGACCTTTATTTTATTTATTTATACATGAAACTGAGAATTGAACCCAGTGCCTCACACATTCCAGGCAAGTGCACTACCACTGAGCCACAACCCCAGCCCCTAAAATCTCTTTCTTTTCAGAGTGAAAATATTATGGTGTCAGGCCTCACAGACATTTACACCTTTTTATTCTAAAGGAATTCATAGTGAAGTTAGCTACTAGATCCCTACATATGTGACTTAATGATATGTTGATTAAGTATTTCTGCCCTGATAAAAGTGGTTAGTACTTTAAAGACTATTTGCTCAGTTGATCTGTTTGGTAAATTCTTTTTTTTTTTTTAAAGAGAGAGAGAGAGAGAATTTTTAAAATATTTTTATTTTTTTAGTTCTTGGCGGACACAACATCTTTGTTGGTATGTGGTGCTGAGGATCGAACCGGGGTCGCACGCATGCCAGGCGAGCGCGCTACCGCTTGAGCCACATCCCCAGCCCCTGGTGAATACTTTAACAAGTAGAAAGAGCCACTTCTATTTCTGCTTTGCTGCTGAAATTATAACTTTTTACAAAGAACTTCTTAACATGGTATCAAGTGTAAAAAAATACAGTTAGCCTTCTCACATATTAGTTTTAAAATTTGGGATTTATAAACAAATTCATTTTACATGAAATTTATCCTTGCATTATCTTAAGAGTAATGATTTATATTACTAGATGCTATCCTTCATCTCTTAATCATTATAACCTCACCAAAATTTAAATTTTAAAGTAATTGTTTTTATATGACATGAAAAATTGAGATCTTCCATATCCAAGCAATAACCTCAACTAATATTTAGTTGGAGTCCAAACTATTCACCCAGAATTGTATATAGCTATTCTTTCCAGATGTTCAGGGTTATATTTTTTACCATCTGGCATTTAAATACCATAAATATATAATAATATTACTGGATATATCACCTTTAATAAATATCACTACTATAATTTTCTAATATACTCTTGACCTCTACTATCATTTATGCATATTTCCCCCATGGAATTTAATTGAACATTTGATATATTATATGTAGGCATAATACAAAAAATTCAAAAATCTCTTCGATATACAGAGTATTTTAATCATATGTACCTACGTATCATTGTACTCTAAAGACTTCTGGAAAACTTTTTGGGGGTTTTGGTTTACTTTTGATTGCATTTTTGCTTTCATCTCACATGGTCATACTTCTGAAAGACTATATGTCTTTATATGTAAAATATTTCTTTTTTTGTAGTGCTGGGAATTGAACCCAGGGCTTTGCGCATCTGAGGCAAGCACTCTACAAACTGAGCTATATCCCCAGCTCTGTGTGAAATATTTTAATTGTTGGTGGAGGAAGATACAAATTGAGGCCTTTCTTTTAAATTTATTTTAATTTAATTTTTAAATGACAAAATAGTTTTATTTTGAATGTATGTAATAATTTAAACAACATATAAAGATTTAAAACATATACAAGTTAAGCCACTTAATCTAATTCTTTGTCTGACAGTGGCACAGGACTAATCTAAGAGGTTACTGATAAGTCACAAATTTTTCAAATACCCCATAATCATCCATACATTTATTTCTTGAGGCCATTACTGAGATTAATTTAGCCTTATGTATCAGGACAATTAGCAATTAATGTAAGAATTTATTCTTAAGGAAAAACTAAGAATGCATAGCAAACTTAGAAGAAGGATGTTCATTGCACAAATGCTTATAAAGATAAAAGCTTTAAAGTAGCCTAAGTGTTGGAGAACTGTATTACAACATGCCAGTAATGATTATCACTGGTAACTGGGATACAGGTTCATTTTTTCCCTTCTTTTTTCTTATTGTATCTAATTATTATTCTAAAATTAATTTTTATTACTACTTTTACTCTAAGAATTAGAATTATTCTTTCAAATTCATACTTTTATATGTTTTCTGTTTTTAATTTCTGGTTTGGGTCTTCTTGGCAATTTGGCATTCTCCAGATAATATTATTTAATACTTTTAAGTCATGGTTTATAATTGCTAATTGACAATGGTGTGTGTGTGTGTGTGTGTGTGTGTGTGTGTATTTGTGTTACCCTAAGTCCTATAAAATTCCTGAGTCTCATTGCTTCATTAATTAAATTGGCTTAATCATAACATATATGACAATATAGAAGTATAGTATATATATATATATATATATATATATATATATATAAAATATACTAATATATATAATATATAAACATAGTCAATTCATATCTAAACCAGATTATATCATCAAATATCTTCTGGGTGAAAGATCTTAGATCACGAAAATAAGATTCAAGGATTGTAAGGAAAAGTATGTTAGCATAATATAAGACAACTAGCATTGCGTGAGTAAGCACCTATTCATCATTTAAAAAAACATTTTTCCTCATATCTAGAGGCTTTTTACCATTAATCTAATTTAAAATAGATTGAGATTACTATTGTATTTACATGATTATATATGTTTGTAAAATCTGAAAGCATAAAATATTTTAAGCACAATCTATTATGATCATTATCTTTTCCCATTCCAAATTTTCTTGCTTTACACATCATTTTGGGCAAGTTGAATTAAGGAAATGCTATTTTAAGTGCAATTTGGAAAAAACAAATTGAAATGTTTCAGCAAAACAAATGAAAGATAATAAATTCTTAATTTAGCTATATTTAAAAGTTATCATTTTAACTATCTTAAAATGTATTAAAAAAACTAAAATAAGGAGTTTATTGATGATAAAATCTAAGTGTGTTGACATAATATAAATTAGTCTGACTTCATGAAGTAAATTATTAAGAAACTCAGATCAAACAAAAGAATTAATTCAGTAAGAGAAGGGAATAGTCTTTGAATAGAAATAATGAGTAGTATCTTAGTTGTTTTTTTTTATTCAATTAACAATGAATGAATTATCTGACCACACTAGGAAAATTTTAAAATTTCTTGCCGATTTTATGTGAATTACTAACTTTAATAAAAGTAATATAAAACTAAAAATTCATCAGTAAAGCAAGGACATTAGTGACAAACTGGATAACGAGTACACTCAGTTTTAAGATTACTTAGCAGAGCCACTGTTGTGGATGCCACTGCCACAACACCAACACCACTGCCCCAAATGCTGTTGCTGCCACACAAAGATAACTTGGAGATCTTTTCTCTGTGTGCTTCCACAGCCAACAGGGCTACCATCAACTTGCTACCAACACTGTAGTTGCAACTGATCCTCTACCTGGTACCGCTTATCCTCAACCACTACTGTTGCCAACACCGCCCAGAGGTGCACTGCCTGGGACACTACAGTTTTGATTCCACACAGACATATCCATCTTGGAATATCAGCCAGGGTCTGTGGGGCTGGCATGCCTGCAGGTTTGCTGCCACATCATGAGGCACTGCCACCTCTGTCTGGGGACACTGGTCAGGACCTGGGGGTCCATTGTCAGGGTGCCTATGGATTTGGCTGTGCCTGGAGTTTTCCTGCTGGAAGTACTGGTGACCACCACCTGCTGCTGCTTCTCAGGGTCACTCCTTTGTATGAGTGTATCCCTGATATTCTCTCTGCAAATTGAAGCTGCACTGAGATCTTGGGACTAAAACATGGTTGAGCCTGGAGTATCTGAAGCCCAGATCCATGAAATAGTGATTTGTCTGCACGGGCCTGTCTGGGAATTCAGAGACAAGATTGAGAGACTTTTGAGTGCTGACAGAGACTGTTGTTCAATTTTCCATCAAGATTTATTTTATTTTACTTTATTTTTTTTCATTTCTAACATATCTACCATATTTGGAGCAAGGTATTTTTCTTATATCAGTTTGTTGAGGACAGTGATATATTAACAGTGTTTTGTAGTTTTGTTGTATATTCTTCTTATATTTTTAATTATTTTTCTTTGTGTGTATTCTATCTCTCATTTGTCTGTTTTACTGACTTCTTTTTCTAGCTTTTCTCCAATCAACAGGCAATGTCTGTTGGTGACTCTTCCATATTTCCTGTAGTTCTAGTTTCTCTCTTACTACCTCATAATCATCATGTCCTACACTGCTTCTGTTCTTTGTCCACAATTTTAAATTGTAAATTGTTTTAATAAATTTTCTGTTTATATTGTAGACAGTGATTGAACTAATCATTTCTGTTTATTTTGAAAAAGCAGTCGACCCTTTAGTGGGAGCTATTAGTTATAAGGCTATATATTGTTTATATTGGGTGCTGTTGATATTGGTCTCCCACTTAAAGGCAAGGTACTGGAAACCTTCAGGGACAATATAAGTCTACAGGGTAGAATCTGTACTGCCTCATATCCATTCTGCTAGATGAGAAAGCACACAAAGAACATGAAAAAAAGCAAAGAATAAAACACCTCAAACAAACCAAGATGCCCCAATAAAAGAATGCACTCACAACACAGTAGAAGAAATGTCCAAGAAGGAGTTTAGAATGCTCAGTTAAACTTATCTGAAAAACAAAGATGATAAAATGAGTGAAATAAAAGAGAAAACATAGAAAGTAGAAGATAACTTCAATAAAGAGAGATTGTAGAAAAAAACAAGCAGAAATGTTTGAAATAAAGGAATCAATAAACCAAATTATAAATTCAATGGAAAGTGTCACCAACAGACTAGACCACTTGGAAGACAGAATCACTTTCTACCCCATTCACAGGGAATGAAGACAAAATATATAATCTTGAAAATAAAGTTAACCATACAGAGAAAATGATAAGAATCCATGAAGAGAACTTCCAAAAATTTAGGGATAATATAAAATGATCAAATTTAAGAGTTATCAGGATAGATAAAGGAGCAGAGATAAAAACCAAAGGAATACACAATGTTTTCAATAATAAAATATCAGAAAATTTCTACAAGATCATCAAAGAAGAATTAATGCCAATACTCCTCAATGTATTCCATGAAATAAAAAAGGAGGGAATCCTTCCAAACTCATTCTATGAAGCTAATATCATCCTGATAACAAAACCAGACAAAGACACAACAAGGAAAGAAAACTTCAGACCCATATCCCTGATGAACATCAATGCAAAAATTCTCAATAAAACTGTGGCAAATTGCATACAAAAACAAATTTAAAAACATTGCACCATGATAAAGTGGGGTTCATCCCAGGGATGCAGGGTTGTTTCAACATATGGAAAGCAATAAATGTAATTCATTATATCAATAGACTTGAAAACAAGAATCATATAATTTTCTCAATAGATGCAGAAAAAGCATTGGACAAAATATTGCACCACTTCATGTTAAAAACACTAGAAAATCTAGTGACAGTAGGAACATGCCTCTTCATAGAAGCTATATATGTTAAACCCAAGAACAACATCATCCTAAGTGAAAAAAAAATTAAAGCATTCCCTCTAAAACCTGGAACAAGATAAAGATACCCTCTTTCACCACTTTTCTTCAAAATTTTCTTGAAACTATAGCCAGAACTATTAGATGAAACAAATAAGTAAAGAATTAAAAATTATCACTATTTTCCAATGACATGATTCTTCACTTGGAAGATTCAAACAATTCCACCAGAAAAATTCTAGAACTAATAAATGAATACAGCAAAGTATCAGTATATAAAATCAACATCCACAATTCAAACACATTCCTATATGTCAGTGAGTAATCTACTGAAAGGGAAATTACAGAAACTACCCCATTCACAATAGCCTCACAAAAAAATAAAATACTTGAAAATCAACCTAACAAAAGAGGTGAAAGAATTCTATGATGAAAACTATAGAATACTAAAGAAAGAAATTGAAAAATACCTTAGACGATAGAAAGATCTCCTATGCTCACAAATAGGCAGAATAAATATTGTCAAAATGACAATACTATCAAAAGCATTATATAGATTTAATGCAATTGCTATTAAAATATCAATGGCATCCTTCATATAATTAGATTAAACAATCATAAAATTTATTTGGAAAAATAAGAGACCCAGAATAGCCAAAGTAATCCATAGCAAGAAGATATAAACAGAAGTCATCACAATACCAGACCTTAAAATATACTACAGAGGCATAATAACAAAAACAGCATGTAGGGCACCAAAACAGACATGTAGACCAATGGTGCAGAATAGAAGACACAGAGACAAATCCACATAAACACAGATATCTCAATGTAGACAAAGGTGCCAAAAACATTCACAGGAGAAAAGATAGCCTATTCAACAAATGGTGCGGTAGAAATTGGAAAGCCACGTGTAAAAAAAAAATGAAATTAAACCTCCATCTCTCAACCTACATAAAACTCAAAGTGTATCAGAGACTTAGGCACTAGAATAGAGACCCTGTGCTAATAGAAGAAAAAGTAGGCCCAAATATTCACCTAGGATAGTTAGACCTAGGATCTAACTTCTTTAACAAGATCCCTATAGTGCAAGAAATTATATCAAGAATCAATAAATGGGATAGATTCAAACTAAAAAGCTTATTCTCATCACAAGAAACCACAATAATGGGAACAGAGAGTCTAACAATTGGGAGAAAATCTTTACCACATGCAACTAGATACAGCATTAAACTACAGGATATATAAAGAACTCAAAAAAATTAACACCAAACAAAAAATAACCCAATCAATAAGTGGGCTAAGGAACTAAACACACACTTCTTAGAATAAATACAATCAATCAACAAATATATTAAAAAATGTTCAACATTCTAGCATTAGAGAAGGGCATATCAAAACTGTTCAAAGATTTCATATCACTCCAGTCACAATGGCAAGCATCAAGAATACAAGTAATAAATATTACTGGCAAGGATATAGGAAAAGGTGTACACTCATTCATTTCTGGTGAAACCGCAAATTTGTGCAACTACTACGGAAAGCAGTATGAAGATATCTCAAAAAACTTGGAATGGAACCAGCATTTAACACAGCTATCCAACTCCTCAGTTTATACCCAAAGGATATAAAATCAGCATACTACAGTGATATAGCAACATGGATGTTTATAGCAGCTCAACTCACAATAGCTAAACTATAGAACCAACCTAGGTGTCCTTCAAATGATGAATGGATAAAGAAAATGTGATACACACACACACACACACACACACACACACACACACACAAACACACCCCACAATGGAATATTACTCAACTTTAAAGAACAATGAAATAATGGCATTTGCCAGTAAATTGATGGAGTTGGAGAATATCATGCTAAGAAAAATAAGTCAATATCAAGAAAAAACAAAGGCCAAATGTTTTCTCTGTTATGTGGATGCTAATTCACAATGGGGAGCCACTAGGGAAGAATAGAGTTACTTTATATTAGGTAGAGGTGAGTGAATAGAGGGGAAAGACTATGGTGGTAGGAAGGATAGAGAATTAAGCAGAAATATTACTTTATGTACATATATGACTATATAACCAATGTGATTCCATAACATGTACAATCAGAAAAATGAGAAATTATATTCTATGTGTGATAAATCAAAGTGCATAAACTTATTCTACTATCATGTATAAATAATTAGAACAAATAAAATGAATTTAACATGGTTACTTAGCAGGTGTCACTGCACGGAAATACTTGAAATGTACTTAAAATCTTACATATGACATATGAAAGTATTTTATGGAAGTTTCCCGAATTAGATAACAATCCAAAAATCTCACACTTCAGATAGAGCCCTAATATCCAGAGTATACAAAGAACTCAAAAAATTAGATAAGATAACAAATAACCCAATCAACAAATGGGCCAAGGACCTGAACAGACACTTCTCAGAGGAGGATATACAATCAATCAACAAGTACATGAAAAAATGCTCTCCATCTCTAGCAGTCAGAGAAATGCAAATCAAAACCACCCTAAGATACCATCTCACTCCAGTAAGATTGGCAGCCACTATGAAGTCAAACAACAACAAGTGCTGGCGAGGATGTGGAGAAAAGGGTACACTTGTACATTGTTGGTGGGACTGCAAACTGGTGCGGCCAATTTGGAAAGCAGTATGGAGATTCCTGGGAAAGCTGGGAATGGAACCACCATTTGACCCTGCTATTGCCCTTCTCGGACTATTCCCTGAAGACCTTAAAAGAGCATGCTACAGGGATACTGCCACATCGATGTTCATAGCAGCACAATTCACAATAGCTAGACTGTGGAACCAACCCAGATGACCTTCAATAGATGAATGGATAAAAAAAAAATGTGGCATCTATACACAATGGAGTACTACACAGCAATAAAAAATGACAAAATCATAGAATTTGCAGGGAAATGGATGGCACTAGAGCAGATTATGCTTAGTGAAGCTAGCCAATCCCTAAAAAAACAAATGCCAAATGTCTTCTTTGATATAATGAGAGCAACTATGAACAGAGTAGGGAGGAAGAGCAGGAAGAAAAGATTAACATTAAACAGAGACATGAGATGGGAGGGAAAGAGAGAGAAAAGGGAAATTGCATGGAAATGAAGGGAGACCCTCATTGCTATACAAAATTACATATAAGAGGTTGTGAGGGGAATGGGAAAATTAACAAGGAGAGAAATGAATTACAGTAGATGGGGTAGAGAGAGAAGATGTGAGGGAAGGGGAGGGGGGATAGTAGGGGATAGGAAAGGTAGCAGAATACAACAGTCACTAATATGGCAGTATGTAAAAATGTGGATGTGTAACCGACGTGATTCTGCAATCTGCATCTGGGGTAAAATTGGGAGTTCATAACCCACTTCAATCTAGTGTATGAAATATGATATGTCAAGAGCTTTGTAATGTTGTGAACAACCAATAAAAAAAATAAAATTAAAAAAAATTTAAAAAATAATTTAAATAATATAGTCAATAAAGAGTTATAAAACTTAATGACAATGTTCTAAATTGTCAAAAGTTTAAAAGTTTCTATTAACCACATTATAATAAATCTAACTTATCATTTTATTCTATATAGAAAATATTTTAAAATCATATTTGTATTTATGGAGAAATAGTGATTATGTAGAAAGAAACATACAAAAAAGTATATATGTGTGAGATAGTTAATAAAAATATTCTTCTATTTTCCAAAATTTTGTCATGCTCATGGTTATTTAACATATATTTTTTCAACTTGTAAGTTTTTGAAAGTTATATTGTAATTGGGGAAACATTAACTTTTGTGATTAATTGATATATTTAATTGTAATTCATGTTCATTTTCTTAAATAAATCTCTAAAATCATTTAAGCCACTTCAGATTCCACAAAACCTAGACACACCTATCATCCTATCTTTTTATTTTGTGTCAGGAATTCTGATCAAAATAGGAAACTATAAAAATATATGAGCACCTTGTTGCCTAGACCAGCATGAAAGAAAAAGTCATATATGTACATATATAGCATACATATGGAAAAATAATATATGTTATATATAAATATATAAATAATATATATTTATGGTTTTATATGAATTATTGACATTAATAAAAGTAAAATCTAAATAAATATATATGGATTGCCTATACCGCCATAGTCTTTCCCCTCTATTCACTCACCTCTACCTAATATAAAGTAACTCTATTCTTCCCTAGTAGCTCCCCATTGTGAATTAGCATCCACATAACAGAGAAAACATTTGTCCTTTGTTTTTTTCTTGAAAATATTTTCAGAGCTATTCTATCCATGTACCTAAAATATCAAAATCAAAAACAAATTGATAAATTAAAACTTATATTGGGGAATGGCCATAATTTCTTAGAATATAAAGTTTTAAAAAACTGGGTATTTTACTTTGCAATAAATTCCACATAGAACCAGAAATATGAATGTTAAGAAATGTCATGTAACTGAGGTATAGGCGATTGTACTATATGTTAAATAAAAAGACAGTTTCTTAATGTTCATTCACTTTGAACATTACAACATTGGTACATACATTGGTGTTTTTTAAGCAGGTTCAGTCTTTGCTATTATTTCCCTCATCAGTGAACACTGGATTATTTTTATATGTGATATTCATCCCACTGCTTTAAATAGTATATATTGCATTTTTTTCTAGAATTCATTATTGTATCTCTAAAAAGAGAGAATTGATTATTACATGTATTCTAACACTAAGGAAGAATGGCATAAGGCTTGGCAATTATACTATCTTAGATTCTGTTTCATTAGAATGATAAAGCAATATAAATATAAAGAAAAGGTGCTTGGAAAAATAATATATAAGTGTTTGGGTTTTTAGTTAATTTATTTTATCAAGGCTTTAAATATTTGTATTTCTGCAGACTTTTAATTTTAGTTATCTGCTAATTTACAGGAAACCATTGAATTGAGCAATGACTTCAAAATAAATACCTGGAACTCAAGGTAAATATTTTAATTCTGAGGTAAATACATATCTTTGCTCAAAGCGGTACTCTTCATTTGTATATTTAATAACTTTATTAAGTGGCTACTATATGTTAACTCTCCACTAACACTTGTAAGCCCTGCATTAAGAATACAAATAAAAGCCCACAGGTCCTATATATAAATATGTAGAATTTAAAAATCAGACTAATAAACAATATATTATCATAGTGACAGAATTCTTATGTATGTGAAAAGGTAAATTTTTTGTATGATTAAAAGTTGGCAAAATATAAAATCTGACAATATTTATAATTATTCTGAAGTTCAGTCAACAGCATTTGTATTGGAATTATGTCAATAATACATAAATTGAAGAATGGAATAAACACATTTCTCTTTCCTTTATTTCAGGAAATCAAAATATTCTTGAAACTTGTGATCTAAAGAATTGAAGTAATAAATGCTATTGTATTTTAAGTGTACAAAATTTGATATTTTATCAAAATACAAATTAGAAGTAAATGTATTCATTTTAGAAATTAAATTTAGTGTTTAGATATAGTTGCATCAAATTATTTCTCCTCTAAAATGATCAAAATATTTATCACATTTAAATGACAAAATAAATGCATTTAATGAGCTGTAAAATTTTAAATCAAATCCAAATGAAAAAATTGAAATTTATTACACTTTTGCGGATATAAGTAAATTTTCTTGCACAGCGTTATTAATAAAACTAATAATAATTCAAATAAAATTGTATTATTATGTAAATCAATGTTATAATTTATATGCGTCATACATATACCTCAATAATTATAAATCTTAGAATTATATGAATTATTTAATATTGCAAAATATTTTTCAATTGCTGTGTGTGAATGTCATGTTATTACATGAATATTCACAAAGTCATACATTTAAGCATGAACTAAAGCAATAAAATGGGCATTTAGAACTACGGATAATTCATACTTTATTTTGTAAGAATCTACTTTATTTTTGATATCTTAAAAGAATTATTTTATTATTATTTTTTTATTAAGTTTATTTAAATAAGAAATCACCAAGTTCTGAACAGATAGGCTAGATACAAACAAAAGATATAAAGAAATATTCCATTCAGAATGGTGGAAATATATACGACAAACAACCAAATAAAAACTTATTTACCTGACTAATAATACAATTAATAATCTTTACAATAAGAACAAAGTATGACTCTTACACCTAGAAAATTAGAAAAGTATTTTAAATATCAGCAACAAAACCTCTGAAATGGAAATAAGGAAAACCACTCCATTCACAATATCCTCAAAGAAAATAAGATACTTGGGAATCAACCTAACAAAAGAGATGAAAGATCTATACAATGAAAACTATAGAACCCTAAAGAGAGAGTTAGAAGAAGATGTCAGAAGATGGAAAAATGTACCCTGTTCATGGATAGGCAGAACTAACATCATCAAAATGGCGATATTACCCAAAGTTCTCTACAGGTTTAATGCGATGCCAATCAAAATCCCAACGGCATTTCTTGTTGAAATAGATAAAGCAATCATGAAATTCATATGGAAAGACAAAAAACCCAGAATAGCAAAAGCAATTCTAAGCAGGAAGAGTGAATCTGGAGGTACAGCGATACCAGAGTTCAAACTGTACTACAAAGCAATAGTAACAAAAACAGCATGGTACTGGTACCAAAACAGGCAGGTGGACCAATGGTACAGAATAGAGGACACAGAGACTAATCCACAAAGTTACAACTATCTTATATTTGATAAAGGAGCTAAAAACATGCAATGGAGGAAGGATAGCATCTTCAACAAATGGTGCTGGGAAAATTGGAAATCCATATGCAACAAAACAAAATTGAATCCCTTTCTTTCGCCATCCACAAAAGTTAACTCAAAATGGATCAAGGAGCTAGATATCAAATCAGAGACGCTGCGTCTGATAGAAGAAAAAGTTGGCTCCGATCTACATATAGTGGGGTCAGGCTCCAAATTCCTTAATAGGACGTCCATACCCCAAGAGTTAATAACAAGAATAAACAAATGTGACTTACTTAAACTAAAAAGTTTTTTCTCAGCAAGAGAAACAATAAAAGAGGTAAATAGAGAGCCTACATCATGGGAACAAATTTTTACCCCTCACACCTCAGATAGAGCCCTAATATCCAGAATGTACAAAGAACTCAAAAAATTAAACAATAAGATAACAAACAACCCAATCAACAAATGGGCCAAGGACCTGAACAGACACTTCTCAGAGGAGGACATACAATCAATCAACAAGTACATGAAAAAATGCTCACCATCTCTAGCAATCAGAGAAATGCAAATCAAAACCACCCTAAGATACCATCTCACTCCAGTAAGATTGGCAGCCATTATGAAGTCAAACAACAATAAGTGTTGGCGGGGATGTGGGGAAAAGGGTACACTTGTACACTGCTGGTGGGACTGCAAAATGGTGAGGCCAATTTGGAAAGCAGTATGGAGACTCCTGGGTAAGCTGGGAATGGATCCATCATTCGACCCAGCTATCGCCCTTCTCGGACTATTCCCTGAGGACCTTAAAAGAGCGCACTATAGGGATACGGCCACATCAATGATTATAGCGGCACAATTCACAATAGCTAGACTGTGGAAGCAACCTAGATGCCCTTCAATAGATGAATGGATAAAAAAATGTGGCATCTATACACAATGGAGTATTATGCAGCACTAAGAAATGACAAAATCATAGAATTTTCAGGGAAATGGATGGCATTAGAGCAGATTATGCTAAGTGAAGCTAGCCAAGCCCTAAAAAACAAATGCCAAATGTCTTCTTTGATATAAAGAGAGCAACTAAGAACAGAACAGGAAGGAAGAGCATGAGGAAAAGACTAATAGTAAACAAAGACGAATGGGGGGAGAGAAAGGGAGAGAGAAGGGAAAGCATATGGAAATGGTAGAAGACCTTCAATGATACACAAAATTATAAGAGGTTATGAGGGGCAAGGGGGAGGGGGGAAAAAGGGGAGAGAATTGAACAACTGCAGAGGAGGTAGAGACGGAAGATGTGACGGGAGGGGAGGGGAGGGGAGGGGAGGGGAGGGGGGATAGTAGGGGATAGGAAAGGTAGCAGAGTACAACAGTCACTAATATGCGATTATGTAATATTGTGAGTATGTAACAGTTGTGATTCTGCAATCTGTATCTGGGGGTAAAAATGGGAGTTCAAAACCCAGTTGAGTCTAATGTATGAAAGACGATATGTCATGAGCTCTGTAATGTTTTGAACAATCAATAAAAAAAAGAAAAAAGAAAAGTATTTTAAGCACATTTTTTTCAAAGCCTGATAATGAGATAGCCTGTAGAGAAACTGTCATACTCACATTTTTTCTGGTGGTGATAGAAATTTTGGCAATTATTCTTGATTGCAATTTGAATTTTATCAATATATCAAGAGATATAGAATTACTCATATCTTTTCTTTCAATAATGTCTCTCATGTAATTTCTTTCAGAAAGTTTTCAAAATAAAGCAAAAAAATCCCTATGGTATCTATATATTCGTGTGTGTGTGAATGTGTGTGTGTGTGTGTGTGTGTGTGTGCGCGCGCGCGCACATCTTTGTATTACAAAGTTGAAGACAACATTAGTAGTTCCACGTTAGGGAAATAATTAAATAGGTTGTCATACATAAAATGTTAAAACATCAATTAAAGATGATAAATAAAAACTATAGCAAACAAAAAACTGTTTTCTAAGTAAGTGAAAAAAAAACCACAAAAATTGAAGGCATATGCTTAAATGATATAAAACATTCATACATTTGGCTAAAGACTTTGCAGGGAACAGACAATTAAAAATAGCTATAAGAATATGTGTATTTTTCCCTCTCTAACTTTCTTGACAATGTAAGTAATTTCATTTTAATTTGCATCTATTGTAGGTTTAAATGCCATTGCCTATCATTTTTGATGGCCTAGTGCCAAACCAAAAAATATCCAGCTTCTCTATCTTCTTTCTGCAACTTCTTAACAAAATTCTAACCCTTCTTAAAACCAAATATAAACTATCCTTGCACCTGACCACAGTCATCTGGTCACTGATAAAGGAAACAATATGACCAAGATTTGGGTAGAACTCTATATTAATGGTCACCAAACTTAATTAGCCTCCAGCTAAACTCATCATTTTGCCAACATAAATCATATTATTGTCGGTTTGCTCTCCTTAAAAGGTTTATTTTAAAAGTATCTCCATTGATTTAAAAAATCCGACCTCTCCTCTGCCTCACTCACTATAAGCAGATTTCACAAGGCAAAAACAAGCTATTCAATAGGCATTATCTCAACTTTCATAGGGCATGTCTAAAATCCCATCTGAATCTAAAATATAACATAATTATTAAGAGCCTAAGCTGTAAAGTCTGACTCCCTGTGTCTGAAGCCTGGCATTGTCATTTACTGCTATTTAATTTTGGAAGTTATTTACCTCTCTATCTACTCATCAGTAAGATAGTTATAATAATAGTCTCACAGAGAAGTTTTTAAAAATACAAGAATACATATTTATGAATAAATGAGAATGATATCTGATGTATAAAAATTATTTTTAAAAAATTTAGTTGTTATCATCTGAACCCATCTTTTTGCCTCTAATTTTTATTACAATGCATACATAGTCCTTTGAATGGTAATTGAATTTCATCACCTCACTGCTATTCAAGAACATTATTCAATGGAATTTTCTTTTTATTACTGCATTTCCAACCACATCTTCAGTAAAGGCTGAAGAGAATTTATAAATGTTTAAATAAGTATCTTTCCTTCTAAGCTAAATATCTCAAAATAATTTTCTCTCCAAGTCATTCATAAACTAGAGCATATATTAGAATCAACTGAAGGATAAGTTAAAATACAGATTTTGTGGCTGGGGTTGTAGCTCAGTGGCAGAGTGCTTGCCTAGCACATGTGAGGCACTGGTTTGATCCTCAGCACCACACAAAAATAAATAAATTAATTAATTAAATGCATGCTGTCCATCCATAACTACAAAAAAGAATAATAAAAAAAGAATGGGTCATTAAAAATTACAGATTTCAGAGCCTTATCCTAGAAATTTTAGGTGTGTCAATGTGAGACAGGGTCATATAACTTATAATTCTGATAATACTCCAGGTAGTGTGTTTGCTATTCGCCCCAAAATCACACTTTGAGAAGTTATAATGTGTGTACTCATCACTCACATATGCTTACCTCTCACAGATTTTACTTCAGGACACATTGAGGTCTTTGTAAAATCAGAAATAATCTCAAAGTTGCTTTTTAGGTACTTATTTTTCAGTAATTCTTATTTCCTCCTTTTTACCCTAGATAAAATATTTTTGGGAATTTTCACCTTCTACTTTGTCAAACATGATTAAAAACAAAATTAACATAACACTAAAATAATGACATTAAAGACACAAAAGTAGCAACAGCCCTCTAGATGCTCTAAATAAACATAAGCAATTAGAATGGGCAGTAATCACATGAACAACATCAAAAATTTTAGTTCTAGGTAAATTTGACACCATTCCCATAGAATGGGAAAAATAATTCTTCCTTTTCCTACAACTCTCCCTGAGCATATCGATGCATGGTCATGGGACATGCTTTGAAAAATCATGGCTATCAAGATAACATCAAAGGTTTTAACTTGGTAAGAGCCTGTAGAAGACCAAGCTCTAATAGATTGATGATTTTGTAATGTATCTGTTGAATTTTCTCTTCCAATGTCATGAAGATGTTCCTTGTATTCCTCTAAAAAATTTAACATCAATTATTATATATTAAGCCATTTGGAATAGATTTTGCTATGGCATTGATTCTCGTATATTTTGAGAGGACTTTACAGTCTTAAAAATTAGTAGGACTGGGCTGGAGTTGTAGCTCAGTGGTTGAGAGCTTGCCTCACATGTGTGAGGGACTGGGTTCGATTCACAGAACCACATAAACAAACAAATAAATAAATAAAACAAAAATATCTGTTCATTTACAAATAAAAATAAATTTAAAAACATTAGTAGGACTAAAAGGCTTTTGTTGATATGAGTTGTACCTATTGGCATATACTATGATAAAAAATAAAAATGATAAAATTTAGAAATATTTATGTATAAATTTTATTAAAACAATGAAAATAATGTGTTTTATAATTAATCTGTTTAATGATAAATAATTATATTTTACAAAACAAAAACAAATTTAATAAGAAGGATAATATTGTTTTATACATTTTTACAAAACTCTTTCTAGAAAAATCAGCTGGATTCTCCCATCTAGTTCTCCAGTTTGTTATGTGGTATTGTTTTTATTGAAGTTTATAATAAAAAAAATTGAGTCACACAGATTGTCTTTGGAAAAGGGAGGAGTACTTTACTGATCTTTTGAAATAATTGTAGATATTCTTTAATATGACATTTAACAAGTGGTACCAATTTTGAAAATTTTGTTAAGGGTTTATTATAAACCAGAGTGATAGGCCAAAAGCAAATAAAAGAACTATGAATAGCCACATATTCACTCAGGGATTTGAGAAGGGCCAAGTTGAGTTTAGTATCATGGTGGGCCATTCCAATACCTAGAAAGATCTGTAAGGGAAACCAGACATCTAATCCTGGAAGACTCTGCATAGCAAATATATGTATCTGTGAAAATATGGCTCTGGGGATTTGGTTCCAGGCCTCTATGGACTACTTCTTCACTCCTATGGCCAAGGGTCAAAGAAGGCTTCTCTTTCTTGTGTTAGGGATGTCTATCTCTGAAAAGGGTATAACCATTGTAGTCTCTTTTACATTGATTTAGCATATCATTCAAATATTGACACATTTTGTGCTATGATATCAGAAAAATCATATTAGTAACTACCATCAAAGATCTCATAATAAAAATTAGTTTAAGTAGTTGAAAGTTATGAATAGTGGTAGATATGAATTTTACAAAATTCCAGTCTTCACTTGAATGGTCAAATTTTATAATTGTTTTTAAATATTGTCTGTTAACCTTCAGATGACAAATTGACTTCATTTATTTTCAGGAATTTGTCCACTAAATTTGTCCACTAAATAATAGTCTTAATAGTCTTAGTTTGATGATCATTCTTTCAAGTAAATGTGTTGTTCCATGTAAAAAAGTGGCTAGATTGTCAGTCATAGTGGTGTGTACCTGTAATCACAGAGGTTCAAGAGTCTGCAGCAGGAGGATCCCATGTTAAAAGTCAGTCTCACTAAATTAGTGAGGCCCTAAGCAACTTAGCAAGACTGTCTCAAAATAAAACATAAAAAAGGGCTTGGGAAGTAGCTCAGTGGTTAAGCACCCATGGGTTCAATCTCCAGTACTAAAAAAAAAAAAAAAAAAAAAAAACCTAAAAAAGTGACTTTAATCTATGAGTGACTCCACAAGTGTTTTTTCTTTAGAAAACCACTCAGTACATAGCAAAAGTCCTTAGTATATACTTCTCATTTCACCACATAAAATGTTAAAGTAATGTGTACTAATAATTTTTACTGCTTTATTCAAGTCCTTCTTGAGGGAAACTAGTTTTGATTTTACTGTGAATAAATGTGATAAGTAATATGGTGAATATTTGTAAAGTTGTCTTTTGGTATTTATGGGGGATTGTTTCTTGACCTGTCATGGTTATCAAAATTCAGGTATTCTCAAATTTTTTAATAAAGGTGATGTAATATTTGCATATATTCTACCCATATCATATCATATAATTTAAATCATTTCTAGATTACTTGCAAAAATTAATATGTAGTAAATGCTATGTAAATAGTTATTATACTATTATTTGGAGGAAAATGACAAGAAAAAAAACTTCTCTATATATTTATTACAATCTCAATTTTCTTTTCAAATACTTTCTATGTGTAATTAGCTGAATTTGCCTAATGTAGAACCTATGAGGATGAATCATCGACTGATAGTTTGTTGCCACTGGCTTGATTGGTGCTATGGTGTGTTTAGTTTTACCTAATATTTCTTTTGTGTCATTGTTACAGTGTCAACAGAATGCAAAAGAAAAAGAATGCCTTAATATTTTTATGAAAATAATTTGTATCTCTAAGACACTCTGAAAGTATCTCAACAATCTTCAGGGATCCATAGATTATATTTCCATAGCCACTAATTCTGTCTCAGATACTTTTCCATGTGGATGTACAATTGATTAAGCACAATTTACTCAAAAGTCCCATTTTCTCCAACATATCACTATATTCCTTTTGTGATAAAGCAGAAAACCCTCTATGGGGTCTGTTTCTTGCCTCTTTTATGTGATTCATTAGTCCACTTGTTTACACTTGTGCCAATACAACAACTCTTCAATTGCTAGTGTTTTGTATCATGCCTATTTTTAATATTTTATTTATTCTAATTAGTTATATATGAATGCAAAATGAATTTCAGTTCACACTACTCATATAGAGCACAATTTTTCATGTCTCTGGTTGTACACAAAATAGAGTCACGACATTTGTGTCTTCATACATATATTTAGGGTAATGATATCCATATCATTCTACCATCTTTCTTACCCCCATGCATACTCAGTTCCCCTCCCTTCCCTTTGCCCTATCTAAAGTTCATCAATACCTCCCACACTTCCCCCATCTCCATTATGAATCAGCCTTCTTATATCAGAGAAAATATTCGGCATTTGTTTTTTGGAAATTGGCTTACTTAGCATTATATTCTCTAACTACATTCATTTACCTGCAAATGCCATGATTTTATTCTCTTTTAATGTTGAGTAATATTCCATTGTGTGTGTGTGTGTGTGTGTATATATATATATATATATATATATATATATATATATATATATATATAATCACATTTTCTTTATCCATTCACCTACTGAAAGGCAACTAGGTTGGTTCCACAGTTTAGCCATTATGAATTGTGCTGCTGTAAACTTTGATGTGGGCACATCACTTTAGTATTTTTTTTAAAGTCCTTTGGGGCTAGACCAAGGAGAGGGATATCTGTGTCAAATGGTGGTTCTATTCCAAGTTTTCCAAGGAATCTCCTTAATGCTTTCCATATTGGCTGCACCAATTTTCAGTCCCACCAGAAAAGTATGAGTGTGTCTTTTCCCCCACATCCTCACCAACAATTATTGTTGTTTGTATTCTATTTCATAGCTAAAATTCTGATTGGAATGAGATGAAATCTTAAGAGTAGTTTTGACAGTAGATGGGTTAGAGAGAGAAGATGGGAGGGGAGGGGAGGGGAGGTGGGATAGTAGAAGATAGGAAAGGCAGCAGAATACAACATACAGTAGTATGGCAGTATGTAAAAAAGTGGATGTGTAACTGATGTGAATCTGCAATATGTATATGGGGTAAAAAATGGGAGTTCATAATCCATTTGAATCAAATGTATGAAATATGATATGTCAAGAGCTTTGTAATGTTTTGAAAAACTAATAAAAAAAGAAAAAAAGAGTAGTTTTGATTTGTGTTTCTCTAATTGCTAGAGATGTTGAACATTTTTTTCATATATTTGTTGATTAATTGTGTATCATCTTCTGAGAATTGTATGTTCAGTTCCTTGGCCCATTTATTTATGGTTGTTTTTTTTTTTTGGTGTTAAATTTTTTGAGTTCTTTGTATATCCTAGAGATTAGTGCTCTATCTGATTGTGTGTGGTAAAAATTTGCTCCTAAATGTACGCTCTTTATTCACCTCACTGATTGTTTCTTTTGCTGAGAAGAATATTTTTAGTTTGAAACCATCCCATTTATTGATTCTTGGTTTTAATTCTTGCAGTATAGGAGTCTTATTAAGGAAGCAGGGATCTAATCCGATACGATGGAGATGTGGGCCTACTTTTTCTGCTATTAGGTATAGGGCCTCTGGTTTAATTCCTAGATTCTTGATCCACTTTCAGTCTATTTTGATGCCAATACCATGCCTTTTTTTGTTATTATTGCTCTGTAGTATAGTTTAACGTCTGGTATAGTGATGCCACCTGCTTCATTCTTCTTGCTAATGTAGCTATTCTGGGTCTCTTATTTTTCCAAATGAATCTCATGACTCCTTTTTCTATTTCTATGGGGAATGTCATTGGGATTCTGATTGGAATTGCATTAAATATGTATAGTGCTTTTTGTAGTATGTTCATTTTGACAATATTAATTCTGGCTATGAAGAAAAGGCAGTCTCTTCCACAAATGGTGCTAGGAAAACTGGAAATCCATATGCAATAAATTAAAAATTTGTTATGCAACAAAATGAAATTAAGCCCCTGTCTCTCACCATGCACAAAACTCAACTCAAAGTGATTCAAGGACCTAGAAATTAAACCAGAGACCCAGAGCCTAATATAAGAAAAAGGTAAATCTTTTCTTCTCCAAAGGTCATCTTTAATTTCTTTTGTTAGTGATGTAGTTTCCATTTTAGAGGTCTTTCATCTCTTTCTTTAAGTTGATTCCCAAGTATTTTATTTTATTTTTTTAGGCTATTATAAAAGGGGTATTTTCCCTCATTTCTCTTTCAGAGGATTTGTCACTGATATGCATAAATGCCTTTGGTTTATGGGTGTTGGTTTTATATCCTGCTACTTTGCTGAATTCACTTATTAGTTCTAAAAGTTTTCTTGTGGAATATTTTTGGGTCTTCTAGGTGTTGAACCATATCATCGGCAAATAGTGCTAATTTGATTTCTTCTTTTCCTATCCATATCCCTTTAATTTCTTTCATCTATCTAATTTCTCTGGCTAGTGTTTCAAAGAATTATGTTAAATAGAAGTGGTGAAAGAGGGAATCCCTGTCTTGTTCCAATTTTTACAGGGAATGCTTTCAATTTTTTTCTCCATTTAGAATGATGTTGGCCTGGGGCTTAGCATAGATAACTTTTACAATGTTGAGACAGATTCATGTTATTCCTACTTTTTCTAGTGTGTTGACCATGAAGGGGAGCTGTATTTTGTCAAATGCTTTTTTCTGCATCTATTGTGATGATCACATTATTCTTATCTTCGAATCTATTGATGTGATGAATTACAGTTATTGATTTCCTTATTTTCTACCAAGTATGTCTATATATTTAATAGTTTGTTCTCAAGTATTGTTTTCCTTCTCAAGATATCCTTGGCTATTCTTGGTCTTTTTATTTCTATTTGAACTTTGTAATCATCTTTAAAACTTTCTCAAAAAATCTTCTAATATATTTTATTGTAATTATATTGAATTTTTGGAATAATTTAGAATAATTGACAAATTTACAGTATATAATTTTTCAATCTTACATCATATATCTCTATTTCTATAGGGACTTTTTAGTTTTTCTCAGTAAATGTTTCTTAAAAATGTAAACATGGGCTGTGGTTGTGGCTCAGGAGAGCTCATCTGGCATGTGTGAGGCATTGGGTTTGATCAGCAGCACCACGTAATAAAATAAAGGTGTTGTGTCCACCTACAACTAAAAATATATATATTAAAAAATTTAAACATGACATCTTTCACATTTTTCACTTGATATAGTCCTAAGTATATTCTAATTATGATACTGGATACTAATCTTTTTTTAACCAGGGATTGAACCCAGGGGGGCTTAACCACTAAGCCACATCCACATCCCTTTTATATATTTTATTTAGAGATAGGGTCTCGCTGAGTTCCTTTGGGTCTTGCAATGTTGTTGAGGCTGAGTTTGAACTCAAGATCCTCTAGCCTCAGCCTCTCAAGCTGCTTGGATAACATGTATATGCCATTGTGCCTGGCTCAAATTTTTTAGTTTTTAAAAACATGTTCCTTGTGGTAATAAGCATAAAATTTATCATCATCGTAATTTTCAAGCACAGTCATGTTAAATATGTTCACATTGTTCTCCAAGCAATCTCTGAAATTCCTTCATTTTGTAAAACTAAAACTCCATATCCATTATACAATTATTCCCATAAACCTCTTACCCCAGCTCTGATAGCCACTGTTATACATTCTGGCTTCATGAATTTGACGATAGGTATTTCATATTAGTGGATTAATACAACAGTTGTCCTTTTATGTCTGTATTACTTCCTTTAGCAAAATGTCTTAAAAAGTCATACATGTTGTAGCATGTATCCTAAATTGATTACTTTTTACATTTGAAATATTGAAAAATGTGTTTATCCATCTATGTTTTCATTGATATTTGGGTTATTTCTACCTTTTAGCTATTTTGAATAGTGCTGTGATGAATATAGGTGTATAAGTTATGTTTGATTCCCTGTTTTCAATTATTTCGGGCTTATACCTAGGAGCAGAATTACTGAATCATAGGCAATTCTATTATTAATTTTCAAAGGAACTGCCAAAGTACTTTCCACAGTTACTGTACCATTTTACACTTCTCCAAGTAATGTTGGATGGTATTTTGTAAGAAATACATTTTGCCTATGAGATGCTGGTACATAGACTATATCAGATTTTTTAGGTACATAATTATGCTGTCGACTAGTAATAGGAATTTCATTATTTTCTTTCCATATTTTATTCTTTTATTTTCTTTCCTCTTGGACAAACTAGTTTTGCTAGCAATATACTTAATAAAATTGTTGATAACAGGCAAAATTTTCTCACTCCTGAGTTCAGTTAAAAAGTTTCCAAACTTTTCTGATTGAGTAATCATATGCTCTATAGGGTTTTATAGATTCATTATTCATATTTTTCTTCCAATTTGGTCTTAAGATATCTCATGAGAGAGTGGCTATAAATTCTACCCCTGCAATGATGAGATCCAGAAGATTTGGCCATGTATGTTTACAGTTTGACTTTCATAAGGTACTTTTTTTTATTAGTGGGTGAATGAATGCCTTAGTTCCTCATCCATTACTAAGTGTCCTCTCACAAGAAACAGATATATACTGGTAGATATCCTTATGGGTTTTATCTGACCTCTATTTAGTCCATTTCTATCAAGAAAGTAACTCTCTAGGAGAGCCCCAACCAGGAAAGAAGTTAGGTTTCTTCAGGTTTGTTGATAAGATGAGGAACAGAGGCAGCTACTCAACAAAACACCTGAAATAACAGAAACAGTGTTTTCCTTGAAAATTTTAGGCAGAAGGCTGTATGCCTGTCAAGGCCAAATGAAAGGGGAGACTTTTTGGAGCATGCTTGCTCAACCAGCAGGTAGAGTGAAAGAGGTTGAGGGATGGACCTGAGGACCAAAGCCTTTATTAGGGTCCCAGGCATTACTCAAACAGATTTCTTGCAACAAGTCCAAATTGATGAATTTAGGAGACATACATTCATAGATTCATGTTGTGACTATGAGGTGTTCACTGTGACATATCTATGTTGTTCAGGTGAGGTGTGGAGATCAGTGTAACAAATCAAGTAGATTGTATTTACCCTTACCATAGGAAAGCCATTGCCATAGGTTCATGTATTTGGTAAATATTTAGATCAATCACATTCAGTAACTAGGAATAGATAGAAAACTGAAAACTGTCAAGGGTGACTAAGGTCTGCTACTGGTATGAGATACTTCAATTTATATTCAAAATTAATGATGAAGAAACATAAAGTTTTAATAATTCACTAACCTGTGGTAATCAGAATGCCCCCCATAGGTGGCTGAGCCCCAATCTCTGGGATCCATGAATATGTATTGGTTATATTCAAACAGGGACATTGAAAATGTAATTAATAATAAGGTCTTAAAATAGAGATATTATCCTGGAGTATCTGGATATACCAGATCTCATCACATGACCATTTAATAGATGAGCAATTTCTTTGCCTAAAGTTAGATGAGATGGAAGAAGAGGTAGGAGAAATGCTGTAGGGAGGAAACTCAGAGAGATGCCAAACTTGAGAAAGGTTCAACACGACATTGCACTTGGGCCATTTGAAAGGACTAGACAGAGGTATCTAGAAACTAATGGCAACCCCCAGATGAATGAAACTTGAATCAGATGAAACCTGAATGAAACTTATTCAACCCAAATGAGTTGAAAACAAAGCCTTTCCCAAGGCTTCTAGTAAGTAAGTCCTGCCATTGCTTTAATTTCAGCCAAGTTCACACAGGCTCCTAAACAAACAAACTGATATAGTAAATCTCTGCTGTTTTAAGTTGCCCAATTTGTGGTAATTTGTTCAGGCAGCAGTAGATAACAAACACATGCCCTTATCTAATTAAGACAATTCCTTTCCCTTCTTAATTTGCTTTGAGTTTCATTATGAATAGATACTGAATTTTTTCAAACACTTTGATTTCATCAATCAGGATGATCATATGAATCAACCAAGATTTTTTCTGTTATTATTACTGATTTTTAAATATTAAACCACTTTTGGATAACTAAAATAATCTTCAGTTGAATGTAGCATATGATGCTTTTAATATATTAATTATTTCAATTTGTTAATAGTTTACTATTTTTGCATCTATATAAGTGAGAAAGACTAACCTGTAATTTTCCTTTCCTGACATTCATGTCAGATTATAGAATTGAGGTTATGCTGCTCTTAAAAAACAGACTGAGGAACTATTCCTTCTTATATTTTCTAGAAGAGTTTGTACAAAATTGGTGCAATTTCTTCCCCCAAATATTTGTAAGAATCATTAATGAATCAATATTCACCTAAGAGTGTGCGTGTCTGTGTGTATGTATAAAATTAGCAAAGGATTCAATTTTTAAAAGGAAGTAAGAGTATGAAAGAATCTTAATATCATATGTCAGCTTTGGTAGCTGTTGGTGTGTACGTTTTTCTTTTTTTTTTGGGGGGGGGGGCAGGGTATGGTACTGAGGATTGAACTCAGGGGCACTCAACCACTGGGCCACATCCTCATCCCTATTTTGTATTTTATTTAGAGACAGGGTCACGCTGAGTTGCTTAGCACCTTGCCATTGCTGAGGTTGGTTTGAACTTGGGATCCTCCTATCTCAAACTCTGGAGCCACTGGGATTACAAAGGTGCACCACTGTGCCCAGCTGGTAGCTTCTGTATTTTGAGGAATATTCCATTTCATGTAAATCATTAAAGACATCAGCATAAAATCATTCTAACAACCTATCACTGTCTTCTAATATTTATGGAATCTGTAATGATGTCCCTTGTTTTCCCTGTTATTTTCATGATCAATCTTTCTAGAGAATAATCATTCATATTGATGTTTTAAAAAAAGACAACTTCAGGCTTTAGTAATTTTCTGTTTTATGTTTCCTTTCTAATTTATTGATTTGTATTCTTATCTTTTTTGTTTTTCCTATTTCCTTCCTTCCACTGCTGCCTCTCCTCCTCCTCCTCCTCCTCCTCCTCCTCCTCCTCCTCCTCCTCCTCCTCTCCTCCTCCTCCTCCTCCTCCTCTTCTTCTTCTTCGTTTCTTGAAACTACAGCTTAAAATCATTTATTTTGACTTTCTTATTGTCTACTATATGACCGAAGGGATATGAATTTTCTTCTTTGCAATTGACTTAGCTGTATCCTCCATTTCATTTTTTCATATCACTATTATCATTTCTTTCAAAATATTTTATGACCTGTGTTTTGATTTTTCTCCTTTCTCCATGTATTAGTTAGATGTGGATTTCCTAATTTCCCCCAAATGGGACTTTTATAATTACTGCCTTCTTGTTGTGTTTTACCTTTATTCCTTTATAGCCAGAAAACATAATATGAGTGATTTAATGCATCCAATGTATTGAAATTGTCTTTATGGACCAGTCTATGATATATTTTAATAAGTGTTTCATGTGCACTTTTAAAGAAAATTAATTTTGTCATTGTTAGGTACAGTGATCTATACATATCAATTAGGTCAACTTTATTAATCATCCTTATTATAATTGATATTTTACCTGCTATTCTATTATTGTGAAATGTGATAAAGGGTAACACTGTGATTGTGGGTTTTCTTATTCTTATATTTTTGCTAATTTTAGCTTTATGTGCTTTGAAACAATGACATAAAGATTCAGAGTCATGTTTCAGTTTCTGTTAGATTGACACCTTTACCATTATGAATGCCCCTCTTTAGCTCTTGTAATACACTGGTTATAACATTTTCTTTTTCTGATTTTCATATAGCTATATGAGATTACTTTTGATTAGTGTTCATATGATGTATGGTTTCATTTATTTTTCTTTAAAAATTCCTCTATATTTATATTTAAATTGTATCTCCTTTAAGCAACAAATGGTTGATTCCTGTCTTTTTTTTTTTTTTTAAATCAGTTCTTATACCTTAATCTTCTGGAGGAAACTTTTTTCACTTACTGTGATTTATTTATTTATTTTTTTTTAAAGAGAGAGTGAGAGAGGAGAGAGAGTGAGAGAGAATTTTTAATATTTATTTTTTAGTTCTCGGTGGACACAACATCCTTGTTGGTATGTGGTGCTGAGGATCGAACCCGGGCCGCACGCATGCCAGGCGAGCGCACTACCGCTTGAGCCACATCCCCAGCCCCCACTTACTGTGATTTAAATAACTGGATTTATATTAGCAGTTTACTGTTTGCTTTTGTGTTTAGAAAATCTGTTCTAGGTTTATCTTTTCACGTCCTCCTTTGTCCTATTTTCAGAACTAATCAAACTTTCCTGTTGTTTCATTTTTTTGTAGCAAATTTATTTTTCTATAGTTTTACAGTTCGTATAGTAAATACCCTAAAGAACAAAGCAAACATCCCTTAATATAAGCATGTAATTAAAATTAATGTTTACCACTTCCATGATATTCATAGGAACTCAAAAACATTTAAGTCAATTTATGTTCACTTCTTCATTATGTTATTTTAACGCATATTTAAAATTCCTTATAACCTTGCAGTTATTGATGTGACTCAGTACTCATTTAGAGTGAGCCACATATTTACCCATCTCAGGCTCATGAATTTCCCTCTGCATTTTTTTTTAAAGAGAGAGTGAGAGAGGAGAGAGGAGAGAGAGAGAGAGAGTTTTTAATATTTATTTTTTAGTTCTCGGCGGACACAACATCTTTGTTGGTATGTGGTGCTGAGGATCGAACCCGGGCCGCACGCATGCCAGGCGAGCACGCTACCGCTTGAGCCACATCCCCAGCCCCTTCTGCATTTTTATTTTCTATTTGAAATCATTTTCCTTCTTCCAAAAAAGTTACCTTTGATTTTTCTTTTAGTGTGGAAGTGCTAGTGAAAATTTTTTGTCTCTTTGATAAATGACTGTTTTTTCATCTTTTAAAAATACTGTTAATTTAAAAATTATCTTGTTTAATTTAAAAATTACCTTTCTTTTTATAATAAAATAAATAAAACTGTTGAGAAAATACACAATATAAAACAAACATTATTCTAACAATCACACAGTTTAAGTAATAAAAGTAACTCAATTACTTAAGGACTCCTTCTATATGTACCATTTTAATTGCAGCCCCCACCTTCTCAAAAACTGACCATCCTGACTCTTATAATCATTACTTACCTGCTTCTATTTATGTTTTTATTATCCTAGTGTGAATCTATAAATAACATAGTCTTGCTAACTTTAAAAAATATGCGATAAGTGATATTTAAGACATAACTATGTCTCTGACAACTAATATATGTCCTCATCCTTCTCTTTCTCTCCTTACAATTTATATGCTGAAGAACATGAGTTACTAGAATTATAAACTTTCCTGTAGTCTGAATTCTGTTGATTTTGCTGATTGCACACTTCTGGTGGAGTTGAAAACTTTTTTTCTGCACTCTTTCCTGAGAACAGCAGCTAGATCAAGAGGTTGATCAGACTTAGGTTCAAATCCTCATTAAAAATAGAGGCACCATTGTGCTCTATTATAAGGAGTCAGGAAATTCTCTCTCTCTCTCTCTCTCTCTCTCTCTCTCTCTCTCTCTCTCTCTCTCTCTCTCCCCCCCCCCCCCCATGTTTGTGTGTGTGTGTGGGGGGGTGCAAATATTGAGACTCAAAGTGTGGATCTACTAATCCATTGAGAATTTAAAATTTTGATTTTTGACTAATTAGTTTGTGATTATTTATTCACTGAAAGAATTTTATAATAAAACACATTCCTTCACCTACCTTTTAGTTATCAGTTGATAAAATTTACTTAGGAAACCCATTAAAATACATAATTTATTGTATTTGCTCAATTTTCAAGATATTGAATCATTGATCATTCTCAGAAGATAATCAATAACTATTATTCCATTTAATAAATTTAAAACCTCAAGAAATCTTAATCTTTTGAAATTCTATACTTAGCAGGCATAGTGTTGCATGCTTGTAATCCTAGCTGCTTGGGAGGCTGAGGCAGGAGGATTGCAGTTGCAAAACCACTCTCAGCAAAGGAGAGGCACTAAGCAACAGAGACCATATCTCTAAATAAAATACAAAATAGGTGGGGTTGGCGTTGTGTCTCAGTGATAAAGCACTTGCCTCTCATGTGTGAGATCCTGGCTTCCATCCTCAGCACTGCATATAAATACATAAATAAAATAAAAATCCATTTAAAACTAAAAAAATGAAAAAATAATACAAAAATAGGGCTGGGGATGTAGCTCAGTTGTCAAGTACCTCTGAGTTCAATCCCCTGTACCCCCTAAAAATGCAAATACTTATTAGCATGCAAATTTTCTTATCTTCAGCCAGTTAGGCTTCTCCAAGTGGTCCTTTTTGTTCTTTTGACATTACTTACATAATCATTAGTAGTTTCTTTTCTACCTGATACCACAGAATGTCCAGGCTTATTCTACATTTCCTGACTCAGACTTGAAATCAACAGTCCTAGCTTTATTTTTTAATAGGAAGTTATATTTAAAGACTATAACTGAGTACACTAGGGATTCTCATTACTACTAGAATGGTCAATGTTTGTAGGCCTTTTCAGAAAACAAAGATAGGCTATATAAAGGAATGGATGGATGGTTAGATTTATTGAGAGATGGATAGAGATATAGAATATTTTTAGAATCCCATAAGCCTCCTTTGTATATACCCTTCAGTCTATATCTACAAACAGATATTCATTTTTTATCACAATACTCTCTTCATATGTACTCCTTAATATTTTCTTTAATTCAATATTATATCTGTTAAGATCATCCATGTTGTCATGTGTAGAATTATTTTATCTCTTTTTTTGTTGCTGTGAAATGCTACCATATGTAAGTATACAACAATAAATTCTATTGTTGTTGGGGCTCTTATTAATAACACTGTCACAAATATTCCTATGCATGCCTTCTGTGGATATTTGTTCAAGAATAGAATTGCTGAGCCATATGATAGATGTTTGTTTAAATTTAGTAGATTCTTTCAGCAGTTACCCAACATAAGTTTATTTCTTTATGTTTTCTGATTTTAGTCCACCTTCCACATATGAGAGAAAATATTTGACCCTTGATTTTCTGAACTTGGCTTATTTCACTTAGCATGATATTCTCCAGTTCCATTCATTTACCAGCAAATTACATAATTTCATTCTTGTTTATGACTGAGTAATATCCCATTGTGGATATATACCACATTTTCTTTATTCATTTATCTATTGAAGGGAACCTAGGTTGATTCCATATTTCAGCTATTGTGAATTGAGCATCTATAAACATTGATGTGGCTGTGTCACTGTAGAATGCTGATCTTATGTACTTTAAGTGAGATATCTAGGTCAAATGGTGGTTCCATTCCCATTTTCTGAAGAATCTCCATACTGCTTTCCAGAGTGGTTGCACAAATTTGCAGTCCCACCAGTAATGTATGAGTAAACATTTCTCTCTGCATCCTTGCCAACACTTATTATCTCTTTTATCCTTGATAATTGTCCTTCTGACTAGAGAGTGTAGTTTTGATTTTCATTTCTCTAATTGCTAGAGATGTTGAATATTATTTTCATGTATTTAATGGCTATTCATATTTATGCTGTAAAGTGTCTGTTAAGTTCCTTTGTCCATGTGTTGATTGTTTTGTTACTGATGTTGTTTCATATTAATTTTTGAGTTCTTTGTATATCCTAGAGATTATTGTGGATCTACCTGAGGTGCAGGTGGCAAAGATTTTTTCCCATTCAGTAGGTGCTCTCTTCACATTTTTGATTGTTTTCTTTGCTATGAAGAAGCTTTTTAGTTTGAGACCATCCCACTTATTGATTATTGGTTTTACCTCTTGTGCTGTAGCAGTCTTATTGAGAAAGTTAGTTTCTAAGCTGACATGATGGAGAGTTGGGCCTACATTTATATCCCTGGGATGAACCCCACTTGATCATGGTGCACTAATTTTTAATATGTTTTGGATGCTATTTGTCAGTATTTTATTGAAATTTGTGCATCTATGTTCATCAGAGATGATGATGATCTGATGATGATGATCTGAATTTTCTTACTTTGATGTGTCTTTTTCTTCCTTTGGTATCAGGGTGATACTAGCTTCATAGAGTGAGTTCAAAAGGGTTACCTCCTTTTATAGTTGAATAATCTGAGGGTGATTTGTGTAATTTCTTCTTTGGTGGTCTGATAGAACTGTACTGGGAATCCATCTGGTCCTGGATTTTCTTTTTGGTAGATTTTTGATGGCAATTTCAATATCATTGCTTGAAATTTATCTGTTCAATTATGGGAGGTCATATGTCACTAAAATTTTTTGATGTCTTCAAGATTTTCTAGCAGATTTGGTGTCACACACCTGTAATCTCACTATGTTTAAGTAAAAAATACAAAATAGGGCTGGTTATGTGCCTCAGTGATTGAGTGACCCTGAGATCAATCCCCAGTACCCCCAAAAACTGATTGTTGTTCTTTTTGGTTGTTGTATTGGTGTTCATTTTCAAAAGAGTTTCTGATCATTGGCTGTATTTCAGTACTTTCCATGGTTCTATTTCCTTTTTCATCATGAATTTGGGAGAGCCTTAACTCAATCAGTGAATTAATCCCCTGATGGAATTAACTGAGTAGTAACTGGAGGCAGGTGGGGTGTGGGTGGAAGTGGAAGGATATTGGGGGCATGGCTTTGAAGTAAATATTTGTATTTGGCATATATATATATATATATATATATATATATATATATATATATGATATATATTTGTACTTGATATATATGATATATATTTGTACTTGAGATATATATATATATATATATATATATATATATATATATATATAAGTTTTCTGATCATCGTGTGAGCTGCTTCCCTTCACCTTATTCTTCTTTGTTGTTCTGCCTCACCTTGAGCCCTGAATAATAGAGTTTGTCAGTCTATGGACTGAAACCTCTGAAACCATGAGCCCCCTAAATTAACTTTGGTTCCTCTATAATTGTTCTGGTTGGGTCTTGTACTCACAGCAGTGAAAAAGCTGACTACAACAAAGGCCTTCTTCAGGGGAGAAGAAGGGGCTGGGGGTACTGGAAAAGTGTTGGACTGGTGCCATGCCCAGTGGGCACCAGGGGACCCAGTGGGTGTTGGACTTGGTAAGGTGGGAGGGACAAGGCTGGTGCCAGAACCTGGAGGGTGCCTGCCCAGGTGGGCCCCAGGAACCCGATGGGTGTCTGACCTGGCAGTATTTGGAAAGTTAGGCCAGGCAAGTTGAGAGTTAATTGCCCTCAAATCCACCCTTCCAACTTCCTGACCTGTTGTAGATGGCTTTATTAGCCCCTGAGAGCCATAGGACTCACAGGGTTGGGGAGAGCCAGGTTCTCTCTAGTCTCTCCAACTTGTATTTCCCTGGGTGAAATGCTCACAGTTTGTTTGGCCAAATTAAATTTTTGCTAGTCTCAGATAGGTTTAGGAGGACATAGCTGCAAACTCATGGATTTGTGTTTACAGTTCCCATTGGCACCTTTGTTCTGACAATTGAGGGTGACTTTTTCTTAGATCTGTTTAATGAGTCAAATTGTCTCTGGTTCAGCTAAGGCAGAATGCCCCTTCAGTCTTAGGTTTTTCACTGTAAGCCTCACCTCAAGGAGGAGCAGTATTTTCAAGGTTTGAGTTCTGAATAGCCCAGCTAGAAGTGCTGCCTCACTCTAATTCACCATCTTGCCCCTCTCTTATGTTTTTAATAATGTTTTACTAGGGAGAATGATATTAGATATCTTCTCATGTATTTATTGGCCTTCTGAATCTTGTGTTTTAATTGGGGGAGTTTTGTAGAATTCCTTTTTTGCCACTCCCCTCATCTTTTCATCCTCCATTTTCTCTGGAGTTCACCTTGTCCAGTGCCATGTATTTAACAGTACTTATATACCAGTGACTCCCAAATCCCACACTTATACTCAATACTACAGTACTGGATCTTAAACCCTCATCATTTCTTCATTGTTTCTTGTACCTATTTATACTTATCTCTTCATGACTTGCATAGAATATTGATATAAAACATGGAGACACAGCATATATAGTAATCATCAACATGAGGATGGAAGTCAACATATTAAGAATGACATAATCTAAAAGTAGAGAGAACCCTGATTAATGATGATACGTGAACCTCCATTGCCATTATTAAATTGCATAAAATCTTATTTTTAGAGACAATCCAACCACAATCTTTCTAAGGTAGTGAAAAGGATTTTCTTCTATTTTAAGTATAATACAATACTGGTATGTTGCTGACTAACAATTTGATCCTATTATATTTAAATGTAAAATATGAATGATTTGTTCTATAGAATGAAATTATAAAGTCAGCCATGGTGGTGCATGCCTGTAATCTCAGCAGCTTGGGAGGCTAACGCAGGAGGACCACAAATTCAAAGCCAGCCTCAGCAATAGCAAGGAGCTAGGCAACTCAGTGAGACTCTGCCTCTAAATAAAATACAAAATAGGGCTGGGGATGTAGCTCAGAGGCTGAGTACCCTGAGTTCAAGCCCTGGTATCCCCCCCAAAAATAAAGGATAAGACTATGAGCATAACCTAATAGGAATATCCAGACTTAGAAAAAAATTCAGTTTTCATCATACCTTTAATTATGCAGAAAAGAAAATTCCTGAAGCCAGAGCAGTCATGGAATTCCACAGCAACCAATTCTTGATATGTCACGGAAAGGATTACAGGAAAGTCACACAAAGTAGCTGGCAAGAATTTATTAGAAAGATGGAGAATACAGACCCTTAGGACAGACTGAACAGGACACTCAAGGAGGATGTCATGGCCTAAAACAGTTGGGGCCTTTTAAGTGATTTGTTCTTGCCTCAATTTCTAATATCTCCTTAACAAATTTATTATCTTTTTGAAGAGACCTCAACAAACTTTCTTTGCAATATTCATGATATCCTGGTTATACAGGGTGGTTGGGGCAGTTGTGACAGTTTTGGTGATAATCAAGAGTCCTGGAAAACGGATCATAAGAGAGAGGGAAGACTTGGTCTGGAAACAATAGTTTTCTAAAGGATTATAAGTAACTATGATTGGAGGAGGTTCTGACATACCAGACCTCATTTTCCCATATTTTGTCCGCTTTAATAAGGCTCCTCATGATTTCAAGTAGTAGTTCCCTTAAGGGACTTTGATTACATATGGCTTGGGGAAGCCTGGACATTCTCACTCCCATTCTCCAGATGCTTACATGCTTTCCATTATCCTTTGTCCTGTGATCTATGGACTCTCTTTGATGCATATGTTCATTTTTTTCCCTATAGGTTATTGTCCTTGGCTATTTTTCCTGCTGCTCACTGGCTCATGGCAGCATAATCTACCTAACACTTATGATTAAAGATTTCTTAAAATTACTAGCATTTACATTTTTATTGAAGTGCATGTACATATACATAAATTAATATATGTGACTCTTTTACATCTTGTTAGTTATAATGTGTATATACATGTGACATTAATCAAGGCGATTTCAATTGCAAATGAGAGAAGGCCAACTCAAACAAACTTAAGGAGAAATATTAATATATGTGGGAAGGCCATGTTTACATATGACCTCTGGAAGAACAATATTCAAAGAAACAAACAGTATCATTAATTCTCTCTATCTCTCTTTGTCTCTATGGTACTGGGGATTAAACCCAGGTCCTCACCCATGCTAGAAAAGGGATATTCCACTGAGCTACATCCCCAGCCATTTTTAAAATTAAAAAAAAAAAATTTATTTGGACCCTACTTCCTCAGCCTCCCAAGTCATCACTGGTATTACAGAAATGTTCTACCTTGCCTGGCACATTCTCTCTCTCTCTCTCTCTCTCTCTCTCTCTTCTCTCTCTCTCTCTCTCTCTCTCTCTCTCTCTCTCTCTCTCTCTCTCTCTCCCTCCTCCCCTGTTTTCCCATTCCTTCCTGTTCATTTAATTTCTAGTTTTATGTTTTATCCTCATTCTATCACACCATATAATATTTCCTCTACACTGATGGAAGATAAACCCAAAGGCAGTTTCAGGATCAGATCAGACCACCTTATGATCTGTAGAGAAAAGAGAATTGTGTATTTCAGCTGAAGAAAAAAGTTCAAGGACAAGGCTCTATTTGAGGAAGCTTCAGTGACTAGTTCAACTTTTAGATTTCTTTGACCATAAGGTCAAGTATTATGTTTGGCAGATCTGGCAAGAATTTTGTTGATTGGTGTGTTGGAGAAGTAACTACTGAACAAAATATGATGTATGATATTGTCTTAGTGAAAATATGTAAGGAACTAATTAACATCTGTTATATTTACTTTAATGTGTAGGTGTGTCACATTAAGAAAAATAAACCTTGATTGTTTCATCCTTCAAAAATAACATCATCTAAGAAATATAAATTTTAGAGGTAATATAACTATAGAAAAAGAATACTAGTAATACTTGGCCTGGTGGAGTAGATAGTCAATAATAAAAACCAAGGAACCTCATTTTGAAGATTAATAAATTCGTATTTCTTTGAATAGAAAAGGGCTGAATTTCTATGGAGTTCCCAACTGAAGAAGTATAGTTGACAACAATTACATGCATATAGGTATAGATAAATAGATATAGATGGAGACAGATTGTATATAGAGAGGGAGACTTGATATCCATAGATGAATATATATCTGTCTATTGTTTTGTATATATATTTCACATATCTATAAATCAAATGAGAACATACAACAAATAAAGAAACATTTATCTAAAGAATCTGCTAAAACTCGCTAAGAACAAGAGTCTGTAACATTTGAACCATGACAATCTCTGGCTCTCACCCCTCCAAACTGAGCATGACAAATTCCACTGCACATGAATGTAATAAAGAATACAGGGATCCCTGTCCCCTCAGTTCCCAATCTGCTGGCATTTCTTATTTCTCCATGTTACTAGTTGCAAAGGCTAAATTCTAGGTGAGTATAGTGGAAAGTTTGGGGACTTCTTCCATCGCCAATTCTCCACTCATTGAGCAGAAGTTTCATAAGAAATAAGCAGAGAAGACCAGAGGCTTCCACCATGTGCAGCATTCAGAGTAGTGCCTAGAGAAGTCTTTCCCCATTGAAAGAGAAATTTCATAAAAACAGAGAGCAATGAAACTATACAGGTTAACTGACTTTGTTTGAAACAGTGTGAGGAAGTTCAAGCCTAAGTAGCCTCTTGAAAACAAGAGACAGTGATGGCAAGCAAGTAAAAGGAGATTGGTCACTTCCTGACACCAACTAGCTAAACCACAAGCTAGTTAGTTTACGAGAGAGAATCAAGAAAAGAAATACCTAAAAGTTCTTCTGGGAAAGGAAGAAATCTCAAATACATGCCTCAATAACTATCCAAGCAGAGGGGCCTAATTCAATTGGATCAGACTGTGGAGCAATTTAAGATCCAGGATATTATCAAAACAACAAAGCAGTGAGCCAGGAACAAGTGAATCATAACAGCTGGGTATAATCAGGGGAAAAAATATGACTGCTAAAATTTCATGCTAATGACATTTAGCTAAATAATTGCTAAAACTACTATCATTCCAGAGCAAGTAAAAACTCTAAAACTCTTATAAATCTTCATGACCTTGAAATAGGAAAGTTTCTTAGGTATGAATTCTAAATCCCAAGAAATAAAAATAAAACAGATAATTGAACTTCATCAAAATTAAAAGCATCTGTAGTTCAAGCAGCAAGAAAGTTAAAATGATATACCACAAATTGAGAAAATATTTGCTTATTATATCTGATAAGGATTTTTTCCCTTAGCAGTTTATTTTTATTAAGTGACTTTTTTAATTTTTAAATTTTATTTATTCTAATTAGTTATATATGAGAGCATTATGCAATTCAATTCATATTACACAAATAGAGCACAATTTTTCATGTCTCTAATTGAACACAAAGTAGAGTCAAACCATTCATGTAATCATACATGTACTTAGGGTAATGATGTCCATCTCATTCCACTGTCTTTCCTACCCCCATGCACCCTCCCTTCCACTTCCTCCCCTTTGCCCTATCCAAAGTTCTAATAAGGAACTTTAAGTCCAAATATTCAAATTACTCTTACAACTTAATCACATAAAGACAACACAAGTATAAAATGTGCAAAATAGTAATTTCTCTAAAGAATATATGTAAATGACCAACAAGCACATGATAGATTGCTCAGCATCATTAGTAAGCAAATGTATATCAAAAGCACAATTTGATAACCATTTCACACTCACTAGGATATCTATAATTTTTTAAAAAATGAAAATAAGTAGTGTTAACATAGATACAGAGAAACTGGGCCCATCATACATTGCTGGTGGGAATGTAAAATAGCAGCTGCTGTGGAAACAGTCTGTTAGATCCTCTAAAGTTTCTGTATGACTCATCAATTCTTCTCTTAAGTATGTACCAAGGGAATTGAAATTGTATGTCCACACAAATACTTATACGCAGATGTTCATAACAGCGTTATTCATAATAGCCAAAAAGTGAAAACAACTCAATTCCATCAACAGAGGAATGGATAAACAAAATGTGTTATACCCCTACATTGGAAGTCTTATCTAAGACAGCAATAAAGTCCCAATACAAGCTATAATGTGATAAACCATGAAAACACAATACTAAGTGAAAGAGACACATCAAAAGACTCCATACTTATGATTTTGTTTATGTCAAATGTCCATAAAGGCAAATCTGTAGAGATAAAAATTAGATTAACAGTTACCTACAACTGGAAGGAGGGAAGGACTGAGGGTTAATGACTAGATTTGAAAAGAGATTAGGGGAGGGTAATGAAAATGTTCCATAATTAATTTTGGTGGTGGCTTTACAACTCATAACATACTAAAAATCCATTGAATGATACACATTATGTAGATTAATTATATGATATGTGAATTATATTTAAATAAAGCCATTAGCAAGCAAAGTAAAGAATAAGTTTTAATTATGAAAATAATATATGTTCTTCTGTCACACTTGCCTTTTATAAACTTCATAATGGAAGTCTAAATAATCTATATATTAGTTTTGACTTTTTATTTTCAAGAAGGAACATATTTGTATTTTTATATAATTTGTGTGCATTCTCACATGAAATCTGTGGGACAATTTTGCTTGATATAAGTTATAATATAATAATTAGACTATATTCAGTATGTGGGGATTCTGGGCTGAATTCTAACTAGTTTTCAATAATACCTTGGTATATAATTATCTCAGTCAGTACAGGCTGGATTATAGAGAATATTTGAATATAAACAAATCCTAATCTGCATTGAAAAGTGCAATGTGTCTATATCCATGCTCCCCCAACTGAAACAAAGGCATTTTGTTATATTGATATCACCATGAATAAGAATAATAAGTTTACTACTAATAAAGTTTACCTATATATCTAAAATATTTATCTTCAAGGTTTAGCTATTCAGTTTTTAATATGGGTTCACATTATAAGACACATGTTAAAAGGCTCAAAATGAAGGGATCTGATTTCCTAGATCAAAAGAAAAATGATGAAATTAACAATCCTGAAAAATAATATAATATTTATTTAAATAATTTGCAACCTTTCAGAAATGTCAATTTTTATTTCCAAAGTTATATCAACTACCTTGTAAAGACTTTCAAAAGTATTTGCTTGAAGCAATCGGCTCTTAATCAATATTTCAAGTCAATCAATGTTTTGTCACTTTTGAAATAACAGGACACAAGTTATTTGGCACCAAAAGGAAACTTACTTTAGGCTTCTCTCTTCCTTTAATTAATCACTTGTCACTTTGTCACTTTAAATCTACCTTGGAAAACTCTTTTTTTTGCATCTTGCAACTTAGGTTGCTCAGGTTTTCCTTCTTTATAGTCTCTATCTCCTATATATTTATGTATTTTTAAAATGGTTGCAAAACCTTAAAAAATGGTGATTACAGTGGCAACAGTTAGGAATTGTGTGTGTGTGTGTATGTGTGTGTGTGTGTGTGTTCACATTCTACAACATTTCAAATACTTCATATTCTACTTGACAATATTTAATTAATTTATTCCATAATTTAACTTAACATATTATATAAATGATTATCAATAACAAAGACGGAGATAGAAAAAAATTATTCTAAATACTTACATTTAATTGGAAATTTAATCCTCCTTGAGAAACAAAGCATCCACTCTTTTCCATCTAACACTCTGCATACAATTTATTCAGAATCTTTTTCAGGTCATACAAATAGTATATGCATGGCTGACATGTTTTCTTATTTTTTAATGAAAAACCATGTCTATAACTGTCACAAAATACTTTTTATCAAGTAAAAAGTTGATTTGTTTTACAATGTACTAGATGTAAGTAAAAGTGATCTTTCTCCTCATTGAATTGTCAAAATTATGTCACTGTTTTGGCATTTTGTAGATTCAGAAGCATATATATTCACATACATGTTTGTATGTACTCATATGTGCTTATGTAACATTTTGTAATCCAGGACTTCATTCTTGGATTTTTTGGTAGTTTAAAAAATGTTACCTATCTTTCATAGTACTTGTCATATTCTCTAATAAGGTGTTTTTCCAAATTAAACAATATTGTGTACACAGACTTGTATAAAATATCACACTGTTTAAAATCAGATACTTTGGAGAAAATTACAAAGAAATGAAGGGAACATGCTTTTCCTAATTCTTTCAGTTTAGCATAATTATGTTTATTGTATCACACCTAAACTTTACAAATAAAAATATTTGAAATTCAGAAATATTGACTGATTTATGCCACATCACCCAGTAATTACGTATTGGAGAAATATACAAATCAGTGTGCAAGAAGAAGAGAAATATGCATTCCCTGATCCTTTCATGAATGGATAATTATGTTTATTTCATTGCTTCTGACTTTTACAGGTGAGGATATCTGTGTCTCAGAAAATTTGATTGATGGAAATGCCTGATACAGTTATTAGTGGAACTAAGTATAGAATGGGTCACATGATTCCAGGACAATGTTTCTTTCCTCATCTAGTGTTTCTGAAAATACAACCTATGCATTAGAATTACTCATCCAGTTTTTCAAAATGCAGATGATGAACTCATTCCAGCTTTTTATCTGGTCTTCTGACTCAGATGTTTAAACTCAAGTTTGTCATGAGTTCTTGAAGTTTACAACCTCCTAAGGAAAAAATAACTGGGGGAAATTCTGATTGGTCCAAATTAAGTTAGGTAACTACCTCTGTATCAACTGGCAGATAGAAACAAAAATATATATTTCCACAAAGAAAATCTTCTGCCAAGGACTTGAGGTAGATAATTGTGTGACATTTATGAGGAAGGAGTAGTTTGATTTGAAAAGAATGAAAGATGCATGCATAGAAAATAATGAGAAAAATGGAATAGATCATACTGATTTGTATATGCCAACCCCTCTGACTTGAACTTTATTCAGTAGATAAGGGCAAATCATTGAAGTTTTTTAGAAGAAAACATCCTGTCCAAGTTAGATTAACTTTCATTTTCCACCATTAAGTAAATTGAGTTTAAGTGAGGATGTACCAGAACAATGGTTCTCAAACTGGTCTGTACCTAAGAAATATTTAAAATGCTTGTTTTGAAATGCGTAATAACGTTTCCTAATCTCAGATTATAATTCAGGGGTACATTGATGAAATGGTAATTTCTTACATATGCTGAGGTTTGACAGTTTCTGTTCTGGTTGTCTTTGTTCCAGGCTTCTTAAAGGATGCACGAATGATTAATGTTGAATGGAGAGCTCTGTGGAGGAAACAAGAACATGGGCTATATTGAGAATAGGCAGCAGCAATTCAAGTCAACCCAATTATTGCAATGTGGAAATGTAGGCCCAGTTTTGTTTAATTGTGTGATTTTTCCAGAAGAAACAAAATATGTAAATTATTATATCATGAAGATTTAAATCTTTTTCATAGAGTTATCTTCAACACATTTTTCTGAACAAAGTTACTTTTTTACAGTATAATCACAAGATGAAAATGTGGTGTTCAGATAACTCATTTGCCTAAATTTCAACCAAATGTAGTTTAGCAATTTTATATTTTCTGTAATTAATTAGGGAAGGTAGGATTGTTGTTCTTCATCTAAATTTAATTATTTTAGTAGTTATGAAGGAAGTCTGAAGTAGCAGGAATAAAAATATAGGTGTTATATGCCAGATTTTATATAATCACTCTGTATTATAATAGTTAAGCCTTTACAATTACATATTACCTTTCTAGATCATGCATTTGAATAGTGGTTTGCAGTTTACAATTTTTACCTGTACTAGCTCATATAATACCCACACAATGTAATATATAGTTTTTATAATATTTTCATACCTTTATTTTTATGTGGTCCTGAGGATCAAACCCAGCACCTTGCATGTGCTAGGCGAGCATTCTATCACTGAGCCACAACCCCAGCCCTTAATTTAGGTTTTTCATGCTAACTTTTACTATTAAAGGCCAAAAAAAGGTTTACCCAGCTTACATAGCCACCAAACTGAGGTGCAAGCTCTAGCGCAAGTTCAGTTCTTTATTTGTATTGTCCCACCTTGTCTCTCTGCTCCTTCTATAATTAGATTCAAATTATTCTCAATTGAATTTTTAACAGCGTTATTTACATATAATTCAAGCAGATAGTGTTTCCACATTTAAATTGTAAAATTTAATGTCTTTTAGTATTCTTAAAGTTATGCAGCCATTACTGAAAGCCCAATTTAGAATATTTTCATCACCCCAAAAGGAAATATCATATCTATTTGCAGTTATTCCCTACTTTCCCTTCATCCAGCCCTGGCAACTACTGATCTACTGTCTCTGTCTACGGATTTGCTTATTCAGGACATTTCATACAAATGAAGTCATGGCAAGACATTTTGTATAAATGCAATCATACATTAAGCAGCCTTTTGTATCTGGCTGAGCAAAAGAAGCCAGATACAAAAGGCTGCTTATTGTATGATTGCATTTATACAAAATGTGTTGTATAAATATTTATTTTCAAAGATTCAGCAAAAGAAACAAGATAGAAAAGGCTGCTTATTGTATGAATGTTTTTATATTTCATCCATATTAGTACTTAATTTCTTATTATGGCTAAATAATATTTCATGGTATAGATATACCACTTTTTGCTTATTTTTCCATTAATTGGTAAGTATTAATGTTGTTTCCACTTTTAGTTTTGTGAATAATACTGCTATATAGGTATACATCCAAGGAAACTGAAAACATATTCAGAAATGACCTTGTACACAAATTGCCACACTGTTATTATTCAAAATAGCTAAAAAAGTGGAAACTACCCAAATTCCCATCAATTAATGAATAAAAAAACCAAAATGTGATATATTTACACAATGGATTACTATTAGACAAAATATGAATTTCTGACATATGCTGCTAATTAATAAATCTTAAAAGCATTATTCAAAGTAACAAAGGTAAACAAAAAGGCCACTTAATATATGGTTCCATTTATATAAAATATCCAGAATAGGCAAATCCATAGAGATAGAAAGTGAATTAGTAATTATCTCGATGGTGGGCAGAAAGAAATTTATAAGTATGCCATTTTATGGGGGGTTAGTGGAAGTATTATGGAAATAGTGGTGATGTTTGTACAACATTACAAATCACTGAATTATAACCTTTAAAATGGTTAAAATGATAAATTTTGTGTTTTGTAAATTTTTACCAATAAAGTTTTTATTAAAGGATGTAAACATAAATTTTAATGAGATGCAATTGATTTAGATTGAAAATTTTCATATTCTCAAAATATTGATTTTCAAAGATTTAACATATAAGTTGAATATAATTCTGATTAAAATATTTGTATAGTTCTTTGTAAGTAGATAAATGATCTTAAATTTTATTTCTAGAATAAATACTTAAGAATACTCAGAAAAATGTATAAAAATGAAGAAATTTGAGAGAAGAAATCTTTCTTTAGTAGTTTTCAGAATGCTCTATGAAACCAATTCATGACATTGGTAAAGAAATAAACAAAAACAGAAATAGAACATAGAAATAGATTCCCTTCTTCAGAATTTAATATATGAAAAAGTGGTATTTCAAACATTTTTATAAAAGGATTGTTCAATTAATAAATGATTCAGACACAACTGGCTATTTTTCTTTAAAGAAATGGTTCATTTAGTATAGTGCACAATATAAAAATTCCAGAATTATTTAAGGCTGAAATATAAAACAATAAATCAATCTTAGAATGGAATCCATTGGCCTGCTTGCATAATATAAGGATAGAGGAAAGAAGCCAAGAGATATGTTATGGTTTGGAAGTGAGATGTTCATTCCCCCAAAAGCTCACATGTGAGACAATGAAAGAAGGCTCAGAGAAGAAATGATTGGTTTATGAGAGCCTTAACCCAATAAGTGAATTAATCACCCAGTGGGATTAACTAAAAGGTAATCCAAGGCCCCTAGGGTGTGGCTGGACGGGGTGGGGCATTAGGGGCCTGGGTTTGGGGTATATATTTTATCTGGCAAGTGGAGATCTCTCTTTCTCTGCCTTCTGATTATCATGTTAGCTGCTTCCCTCCACTAGAAATTTCTGCCCTGATGTTCTGCCTCACCTTGAGCCCAGAGGAATGGAGTTAGCATTCTAAGGACTGAGACTTCTGAAACCTTGAGTCCCTGTATAAAATTTTCCTCCTATAAAATTGTTCTTGTCAGGTCTTTTAGTCATAGCAGGGAAAACACTGACTAAAACAAGCGGAAACCAGAAAATATTAAAGAAAGACTAGATATGATTAAGTATATTTTCTTGAAAATAAATGTACAAAATAATGCCTATTAGAAGTCTTTAAAGAAATATATTTTTGGTGGGGTACCAGAAATTGAACTCAGGGGCAATCAACCACTGAGCCACATCCCCAGCCCTATTCTGTATTTTATTAGAAACAGGGTCTCACTGAGTTGCTTAGTACCTCACTTTTACTGAGGCTGGCTTTGGACTCACAATCCTCCTGCCTCAGCCTCCCAAACTGCTGACACAAGAAATATTAGATTGAATGAAAAAAAAACTATATTTGCAATGTAAGTGATATGAGCATTTTATAAATTGACAAAAAAGAAAAAGATTAGGAAAATTTAGTGAGTAAGAAGTTCACAAAATATCAAATGTCAATAAACATACCAAATGTTATTTAAACTCACTGTTAGGAAAATCAAAGCTGAAGTCACAAAAAGATTAACTTTTCACCCAAACAACATGGAGTAAAATGAAATAAGATGCGATAACACACATATTACGAGTGTGGATGTGAACAAGATGATAATCTCAAAGTTTGAAAGAAGAGATATAAAGTGGTTCAATGTTTAGAACTGCAAACTGTTGGCATTTATTAATTATAAAATGCATTTAGAATATAACAATGTAATCCCATTCTAGGATTCTATATCTTAGAAATAGAAGTAGCTCTAAGGATCTATGTCAAGGAGCACTTATTATTGCATAATTTGTTTGCAATGAATCTTTAAATAAATTTAATATTTACCAAATAGGGAGTGATTGAACATAATTATGGTCAGGCTGCATCATGGACCCTTACACAGCCATTAAAAATAGTGAATTATGTAAAGCTGTATCTGTTTATTCAAAAAGATTTTTATGACAAATAACTTAAATGAATATGTAAATATGCAGAAAATGTGCATATTGTTTTTGTAAAACAATATTCAAACGCTTCCATATGTGTTTACATTTAGATGTTATCTTGTAAGTATTATAAATGTGGAATTATGCATAGTATTAATGGGTTTTAGCATGATTTGTGGTGGATATAATTGAGGTAAAGTGAGGAGAGAATAAGGAATGGTAAGCTAAAAGCCAAAAAAAAAAAATCAGGGCTATTGGTCTAAAGAAACATAATTGTTACATATATGACTATTTCATTTATATAAAATTGTATGTATGATTATAAATAAGACACATTATATAATTATATATAATTAATATATATAAATGTATATGATTCTTGAAAATAAATAAATATATATATATTATATATAAAGATATATATAATATATATATATATATATATATATATATATATATTATATATAAAGATATCACCAAATTCTGTAGTGAGGTTAAATCTAATTAGGATCAACCTTATTTCAAAAATGATGTGTTCATTTTTAAAATGAAAATTAAAGTCTAGAAGAACATTCAGCAAAAAGCAAATTATGAGATATATAAATTTGTTGATACTATTTATAAGAAGGTATTACAAACTTTAGGTAATAACAATATTTGTCATTTTTGTCTCTGAAAATCAAGAATAAGACATCATCATAGATCCTAGATATAAGAAACATAATAACTATAAAGAAATACTTTGTATTGTACCATAATCCTATTCACCTTTATTTTATGTTTTCCCAATGTTCAGCATAAACCAATCTTCAGAATTTGGTCAAAATTGTAATTTTAAAGTAAATTTAGTTTAAAATATATATGGCATTTGGATTATTTCCCTCATATGATTAATCATCTTGATATTTCAGGATCCTTTATCAAATGAACAAGGTAAACGAAAAAATTTGATTCTTTCCTTTTTTCTTCTTTCTTTGGTCTTCATTAAGAATCCTACTAACCAACTGTCAACTTCTTTATCTTCCCTTATTTTTTTAACATTTTGTTTTAGTTGTAGTTGGACACAATATCTTTATTTTATTTTCATGTGGTGCTGAGGATTGAACCCCGCACCCTGCACCTACTAGCCGTGCGCTCTACCACTGAACCACAACCCCATCCCTTTTATCTTCCCTTATTTGTCTTCTTCTCAATCTGAAAAATGAGGAGGCAATTTTTGGTTTATATGAAATCTTTTAAAATATTTAACCAAAAAAATATTGCCTCTATTATTTTCTCCCCTGTTGTTTCCTTTCTATGTCCTCTGCCTGTCTAATCACCACACTGAATAGTTGGTAGCAGTTTTCAAGTGATTATATAACCATCTGGATCAGTGAAGCTAATTAAGAATTTCCTGACATCAAATGCAAATGTGATACTTTTTAAACTTTTTAATATTTCAATTTTGGTTGCCTAGTTGTCTCACTGTATGAAAACTACACTTAAAAATATGAACTCACAAAATAGATAAGCTGGAGCTTGTCTAGGTACCTTTCAAAGTTATTACCTTTACAAAAGAAATCAACCTAGATTAAACTTAAATAGCTAATTTATGTGCCTCTTTTATAATAAAACATAATTTAGAAGAAAAGCATCTTACAAAATTTTAGGAAATATTTTTGTTATTTATAGTAAGGAATACATCTTTACATTTGCCAAGAGATGAACTAAATTTGATCAACCAATTTAAAAATTTTACTGTAGACATCCCTTTCAGTATATTGCCATTTCTTTTGACTTCTACCTTATTTGTTATTAGTATCATTAAGAAAGATTGTATTAGTAGGAAATACACACACACACACACACACACACACACACACACACACTCACTGATAAACACTTCTAGGAACATAAGAGAGTCTTTATTTGTGAGCCCTGAACATGAGATGCACTGGATCAGTTTTTTTTTGCATGCCTGGGTCTGTGGGAAAATCTTATATAGAAGAAAAACAAAAAGTTGACATGTGGACACTTTATCTTTGAGATTGATTTTGCCAAAAAGAGTGTTGTTTTTTTTGCCAGTCATACAGGCATTGTTTGTAATGCCAAACCCAAACATCTAGATTTAGAATGATACTGCTAACTCATTGTTCATAGGCCACAAAACAACTAACAGATGGTAGTATCTGTGAGTCACTCTTCATCTTGGCTGTATTCAAGCCTATGGCCAAAAAGCCATGTCTTTCGCATTTAATCTCCCAGCCTTTTACTTCACCCATGGAGTTATTGATTCCAAATAAAGTCTCGAATTAAACCTTCTCTCTACTAATCTTATGCATTTCTTCCTAGCATAGTATAAGTATTTGCATTTATTAAACTATTTTATCTGAAACAGTACAATGATTTTTACTCAAGATTTTTACCAAGTCCAAGTGGATAAATGAATTTCATGCCCAAATCTTCAAATTATAGCAATTACTTGATGCTATCTTATTTTATAAAACATAGTGAGTTTGCCAAGGAGAGTATGTGCTAATTGGCAAAAATATCACAACACTTTCAATAAAATATTTGAGATTTTGTGTGAGTCTGGGAGACAGCAATAGCAATCATCTAGATGACACTTTTGTTTAAAAGCTGAGTGATTTTCCTCATAAATACAAAGTTTCCCAGTTGCAGTGGCAGAGTGGAGATTCCAGAGAGTGTCTTAGTACCATGTTGGATGGAGTACAATGTGTGTTCCTCCTCAGAAAACTCTGAAAATATCCCTTTTCTTCTATAGAACTATTTGCAGTGCAAGTCCACAATGCATTTCTTCTCAAATAGTCAAAAAATATTTATTTCAATAAATTTTATCTGACATTAAAATTTAAAAATAATTTTAAACATATCTAGTCCTTTTCAATGATTTTTAGTTAATTTCAGTGCAATCTGTGATTTCTTATATTGGGAAATCTAGGTCAGCATCAAGCCTCGTGATAGTATTATATTTTAGTAAGTAGACTAAGGAGTTTTAGTGACCTGTTCCAGATGTCACAGCTAGCAAGAGTAGAACTTGGAATAGAATTAATATTTCCTGAGGTTCATCTGTGACTCTTTACACTAAAATCTTTTACCAGAAATTTCTTAGCATCCAACATTACTTCCAGATTTAACTTGCTGGCTGTCATGGCATCAGGGTGTTATGAAATATCAGAATTTCCTTTTTATTATCAGACATTTGGTACTCATGGGATTTCAGGGACATTAGTTATAAGCTACACACTTACTATGAGGAAAGACATGGCAAACGTCAGAAATAGATGAAGTGATAGAATAAAAGCTGGTAAAGTGCTTTGATGGGAAAGGTTATGCAAGCGTGAAGGAAGACTCTTCTCACATATTCTGTCAATGGGAAAAAGGAGACGTTGAAGTGCAATTTAATGGCAAAACAGAAGTCATAAGCTGACCAAAAGTATCTGGATCTTACTGTCCTTCAACTGGGGTATAAATTATTGCTTTGGAGTAATGATGAATAATTCTGTGTACATTTACCTGAATTATGATATATTGGTGCTCATATAAAAATGTCATTCAATACATTTTTAGGATTCTCAATCAAAAGTTATGGCAGAAGAGTGAAAGATTTTAACTGAATGTATGACAAAGGACTAAACGTATTATATAAATGAGTATCCCCCTGCCTTTACTTGGGGATAGCTCCCTTCTTTAGTTAAGTAGGTTTGAAGTGCACCAGATCATCAGTGTGCACTCATCCAATGGGTAATTGGATGAGCCTATGGAGCAGCTGCATGTGTCTTCCACTTTGCTTTCCGAAAAATAATTTTGAAAGATAGTAACCCTTTTATTTGAGTAGATTTTAAAAAATAGTTTTAGCTGTAGCTGAACAAGATACTTCTCTTTTATTTATTATTTATTTATATGTGGTGCTGAGCATGAAACCCAGTGCTTCACACATGCTAGCCAAGTGCTCTACCACTGAGCCACAACCCCAACCCCCCAAAACAGTAAATAGTATGCCTGCTAACAAAGGCTTTCTAGAACATAAAACTTAAGTCTGATACTCGCACTGGGCTTCCTCTTGTAATTTAACTTTGCATTATCATGAATATGAATTAGTTCAAAAGCATTTTTATAGGCTTATTGGCCATTTGTATTTTTCTCTTCACAAAATTCCACTTAAAATATTTTGCTTATTTTCTTATTTTCTGTCTCATTCTTATTGATTTGTAGGAGTTCTTCATATTTTCTCGGTACTTTGTCATCTTTATGTATTGCAAATATCTTCTATCATTCTATACATTGTGATTTATCTATTTTGATATTGTTATTTGATAAATAGATGTTATTTTTTTTGTACCATGTGTTGAACCTGGGGTGCCTAACCACTGAGCCACAGCCCAGCCATTTTTATTTTTCAGTTTGAGACAGGGTCTGGCTAATTTGCATAGGGCCTCACTAATTTGTTGAGACTGACTTTAAACTTGCAATCCTCCTGCCTTAACCTCCAAAGCTTCTAGGATTACAGGCATGTATCACCATGACTGGCAGAAGTTGTTAAATCCTTATCAACTATGTAGAGTCAACTATATGAAATATGTCATATTAATCGATTAGGATTTTCAATGTTTATTATTTATTTATTACTTAAGTTATACAAGCAACACTTGAAAATTCTTCACAAGATTACAAGATTATACTAAATAAAAAAAAAACAGCCTCTTTTCAGCACTACCCTATTGTCCATCCAAGGTTAAAAAAACCCAATATTTACTAGGCCTTTGTGTCTCTATGTGCTTATATGTATATATGTGTGAATATGTGTGCAAAGAGAGGCAGTATAAGTTGTGGTTAAGAGCACAGCTATGAAACCAGATACTTGGGTTTAGATATAACTGCTATGGCTTACCAGTTATGAGGCCTTGGACAAGTTGGTTCATCTTTCCCTTTCAATGTGTTCTCTGCAAAATCTGCTTCCCAGAGTAGTTATGAAGATGAACGTATATAAGGCCTGCTCATAAAAATAATACTTGACAATTATTTAGCAGTTACTATGTTCCAAACATATTTCATGTATTACTCTATTTAACCATCCCAATAATTAAAGCCATTTTTCAGGTGAAGAAACTATGGCACAAGGTGTTAATTACCTTTCCCAGGGTGAAACTACTAGTAAATGGCAGGATTTGATTGAGATCCAGGCAGTCTGACTTGAGTTCACAGTCTTAATTACTAAGATATGCATTAGTCTTCCCCTCCAATGTTACCTGAGACTAAGTACACTTACAAATATATAAACTAGTGTGTTTTCATATCATAAATGACTGCATAAAATACATATTATAGTCTCCGTTGATTTAATCATTATACTGCATTTTACATAGATATTTTAAGTTGACATAAGTTATATATGATATACTGTATTATATTTTAGCAATTTTTTTCCTTTTTTGTTTTATTTTTTTTGTTTGTAAATGGACACAATGCCTTTATTTTATTTATTTTATTTTTATGTGGTGCTGAGGATAGAACCCAGTGCCTCACACATGCAAGGCAAGAGCTCCACTACTGAGCTACAGCCCCAGCCCATTATTTTGTTTTTTGAATAGCTAGATGTATACCATAACATAGTTGTCTACAATGCATTTAAACATTTCTTCCTTCATTGAAATTCAGGAGTTTTTTTTTTATAGTTTTGCTATTTCAACATGGCAGTAGTCATCTTGCATATGCATCTCTTGTGTGTGAATGCAAATATTTCTGTAGAGTTGATACCTAGTAATAGGAGTTTTGGGGCAAAGGGTTTGATGTTGAAGCATTTACTTAGGCAGGGCATCCTCAAATAAACACAGGTTTTATAGGTTACATAAAATTTACATTATAAGTCTTGATACATTTGCTTTCCCAAACCAGAATTTATTGAATATCCTTTGCTTGCTTCTTTTTGCTATGGTTCAAATGCCTAGCTTAGCAAATATCCTTTTATATCTTTCATTTATAAGGTACCTTTCTAACAAATCCCATAATATACTTAGATAAGAATTTTATGAGCATCCTACTTCCATTCTCCCTTCTTGGAACCAACCTCAAAATGTCTATCAATTCATTTGTTTTATTTCTAAATTGCACACTCTCATTTTTGTTTATTTCCACATCTACACAAACCATCTACAGTATCAGTACAGTGCAGCCACTATGTCTACTCATTCTCCCCTCACTCCATAAGCAAATTATCAATCACTTGGGCAGCAGCATAAAAATTATCTATCTGCTCAAGAAACAGGCTTTATTTTGGGACACTGTAAAGCACCCTGTTAATTGCATTTAGCCAATTCATATTTCAGAAAGTTGAGAAAAACATTATATGTAGTCACAGGGTCTAGTCCCTTTATCTTTTCATCCACCAAAGAGTCCTACCAATCAATGCAACAGAATTTACCTTGATTTTTTTTTCTCACTGACACACCCTTCTTGAATCTGTCTGCTAGTCAGCAAAGTAGGCTCTTTTCTGATTTCATTCCTACTAGAGTAGCCTCTACTTTCCAACTTTTTTTAATTTGTATTTTAGTCAATTCACCTTTGAAGACTTTCATTTAGCATTATTGTGAGGCATTTACCCATGAAATATTTAACACATTTTCAGGAAAGGTGGTGGGAAACTGTCATCTCTGAAAACTTTGGCAACATGAGGGTTTTTTGGACCTCCTTCCTGAAGTATATCCCTACCTTGAATATGTGTTTGCTTTTAACACTAAATATGATTTTAGTTTTTGAGTCTTTTTTAGAACTTTTATGGCAAAATATTTTGCTTTCATTTTAATGCTGGTGCACTTCAAGAAAAGCAGCCAAACCTATTCATAGGGTTGATAATGAGTATGGCTTATTGTACACACTTAACTATGTATAAATATAGTAAGTTTTCTAAAGATGCCCCACTTTAGGTTAAATCAAAATATTTCTGGGTCAACTGAGATACCCAGTGTAATTGATATAGAAGACTGGAAAATTGTCAATGAATATTTTGAACCCTCAGAGTATTCTAGTATTTCTAATTTCTTTCTAAACCAGCAAGATTAAACATTCTTGAAGTGATGTTTTTCGGGGGATGTAGATGTAAACATAAGCCCATCCCAGTCTTCATCACTCACTCCTCTTTCCTCTTCCCCAATCACCTTGTCCCTGAGGGAAAAAGTAATGGGTACAATGCTGAATTACTTAACTACAGACAATTCTTTACTGAACATCGCATCCATGACCTTAAGGCAAATAGTGCAAAAAGTGTACTAGTTATAGCTTGGATTCAAATGTCAAATTCCTACAGAATTGCCTATCCTAATGAGTTGAGCTATATTTTAGAGGAATTTCAAAAGAATCCAGTTTTTATTTTGGAATAATTTTAGATTCACAGGAAAATTATGATAGTGCAAAGAAATCCCTTGTATCCCATATTTAGTCTCCAATATCATTAACATCTTATATCACTATGGTACATTGACTTAAACTATTCACATTAATGCATTACTATTAACTAAAGGATTCTTATAATCTAGTTTCATTTTAAACAAGCAATAAGGCCTAATCTTAATCCCCAATCTGATTCTGAAAATGCCTTGAAAAAGTAAAGGTAAAAAAGGAGTATTAGAGAGCAAAGCTTCAGGCACAGCTGGCAAAACATCCTATGCCCTGCTTATTTTAAATTAAACCTTACTTCTAGTCCTTTAGACTAATGAAAAGGAGCAGGTTGGAACATCTCAGGAGACAGCCTCTGGCCCATCCAACTGTAACAATACCTAAAAAAGAAGAAAGAAAAAAGTGGGAAAAGACTAAGAATATTCCAGAAAATAATGAGTTTTGAATATCCCCTTTATCCATTAAAACCTGTATCCCTTGCTAGGCAAGATAGAGCAAATCTATAATCCCAGCAACTGAAGAGGCTGAGGCAGGAGGATAACCAATTTGAGACCAGTCTCAGCAATTTAGAAAGGCTCTCAGCAAGTCAGTGAGGACCTGTCTAAAATAAGAAAAAAAAAACATAATAAAGGGCTGGGAATGTAACTTAGTGGCAGAGCACCCCTGGGTTCAGTTCCCAGTACTGCAAAAAAAAAAAAAAAAAAAAAATTCATCCTTTATTAAATATTTGACTTTGTTTCACACAGATAAATGGCATCAGGAGGAAATTTGTGATTGGAAGAACCCTTAAAACACCTTCATAGGTGTGTTAGTCTGTTTTAGTCATGACCAAAATAACATAGAGGACAAAGTATATTTGGGCTTATAGTTTCAGAGATTTACTCCATGGAGGGCTGAATTCTTTGCTGTGGGCACAAGATAAGGCTGTACATCATGACAAAATGGTATGGCAGAGGGAAGCTGTTCAGAATGTGGCAGCTGGGAAGCAGAGAGAGAAAAGAGAGAAGTAAACGGGGTCACAAGGAAGATGAAGCCTTCCAGGGCACACCTGCATTGATCCACCTCTAGCCAAGCCTCATTTGTCTACAGTTACCAACCAGCAAGTTGGTACAAATTAGGATGCACTGACTAGGTTACAACTCTCACAATACAAATTCTTCATCTCTCAATATTCCTGCTTTAACACAGGAGCTTCTAAGGGGCACCTCATATCCAAACTATAACATTAGGCTATGGTATGCCACAAACAGTACTCTTTGTAAAGTGTTATGAAGTCATAATACAAACTATTTTCCAAATGTTAATGCTCTAGTTTTGTTAGAATACTATGCTTTCACTTAAATCAGGGATGCCATTATTATAGAGGTAACTTTTTGCCCAAAGAACCAATAGCATGAAGCTAAAATCATAAAATCTAAAGATTGGAGAAACTTTTAGATTTCCTTTAATAAAAATGAGGTGATCAAAATTACTTCTACCAACTCTAATATATTCTTGTTTCTCCTTGAACACCAATGTGTTTAGGTAGCCTTTTTTGTCAAAAGGTTTTCTCATTTTTGTTTTGTTTTTCTGCATTCAGCCAATATCTGCTTCACTATAATGTGTATCGTTTGATCCAGTAAGTCTGAAGCAACCTCCCGAAGCAAATACCCAAAATAATTCTTTTCCTTATGACAGACTAACACATAGCTAAAGCTAGCTATTAGCTCTTGCACATAAAACTTTCTCTTCTCGGGGCTAAAATAAGCCCAGAGCTGGTCTGCAAGTCAGTCCTTGAGGCATTTTACCATTTTAGCAGAAAATTATCAACTTTAGCAAAATGACAACCTTGTTTTTCTTGTATAATAAACACATTTACTTTTTTTTATTTTTGAGAAGCAGTGTGCATGACAGTTATGAGAATATTCTCTAGAAGCAGAGAACTGGGTTTAAATCCAAGTTGTTGATTCTGGACAAATTACATAATTGCTAAGGCTCCTCTTTCATCTCTGTTCAATGAGTATTGTAATAGTGATCATCTCAGCATATTTGTGTAAGAATGAAATAATATTCCTCATGTAAGATTATTAGCTAACACATAAAGGGTTTTTTTTAGTCATTTCTTTGAAGCAATCTTATCCCTAACAGATACATGATATTACAACAAATAATTAATTTCTAATGTAGCACATTAGTTTTTTTTTTTCCTTCCCTACTGTCATCTCCAACACATTAGAATTCAAGGAAGTAAGAAGAACATTCTTTGGAGAAGAGTATAAGATAAACAAAACTAGGCCAGCTACTTTATTTCAACTATATCAAAAAAGATTAATTAAATTATTGATCTTATCAAGTAAACTCTGGTTTCTAGGACATTTTTCAGCCTGTTACTCTGATACTATCCTAGCATTTATGTCTGGTAATGGTGCTACCATTGTAGTAGCAATAAAATAGCCCTAAGTCATATTCAAAAGTGGACTTAAGTTTCAGGGAAAAATTCAGCATAAAAATTAGTTGCATGAATGAATTCTAATAGAGTTAAACTTAATTCTGTTGAGTCATCAAACTCCAGGAAATATTTAAGACACCAACATGTCTAGAATATTGGAAAATAATTTAGTGGTGATATTTTGAATGATGACTTAAAAAATGGTCATAGTTCTGTTGCACTGACATCAAAAGCTTGGTCTTTGTCCCTGATGCTTTTCCAATAATGATGACATAGTTTTGAGGAAAAGGAAAATGTTTTATTGCTTTACTAGCAAAGGATAAAGGAAATGGACTCACATCACAGAGTGCCATTTTAACTGCCAAGTGGAACAGGGACTTTAAAAAGGGGGATACAAGAGCTGTTTTCCTGTAATTCCAGATTCATGGGACCCCAGTAGACCTCCAGGAGCCAAATCCGATGCAATCACACAAGAGCCTTTATTTCAAGCTGAAGCCTGGACTCACAACCCCGTGCAAAGGTCCCAGGGAGTGAGTCCTGGTCCTTTGTTCAGTGAGATTTTATAGGTTTGGGGGGATACTATATGTGTCACAACATCACATGGCAAATCATTCCATACCATTGGAAAATCAAACAACAACTCTTAACATTGATTAGCACATTCCCTGGTGGGAACAAGTTGGGTAAGGGTGATTGGTTAGTACAAGAGGGGAAGTCCTTTGAACTGATTGGTTTAGGCCAGGGGTGTACTTGCTGAACTACATGGTTTCCCAACATGTTATCAACCACCATAAACTACTGGGAGGGTCATCTGGCATCCAAGGTATTTTCCTGGTCTCATGCTGATTGGTGGTTGCTAGGGGGTTGCTCTGGGTCCTAACCTAGCCTAATTGAGTCAGGGACACCTGGCACAACAGATCTCTCCTGTTATTTGCAGACAAACAACTCAGCAGGGTGAGTATGTGCCTAGGAGTACTCTGTGTGTTTTTCCAAGGACAAGGATCATGCCTCCTCCCTCTGGACAGGCCTTTTAGGTAGAAGCTGTTTTCAAAAATGGAGTCACATGAGTTTCTCAGGCCAAGTATCCTTATCAGTAGATCTAATTAATGTTTAACTTATATCCTTAAAAAGAGCTGTTTTTCCAGTTTCCAGGACCAGAGGTGTTTTTGTTGTTGTTGTTGTTTTTAATTCTTGTGGACAGTGAGTAAAAGGGCAGAAAACTTGCTTTAGGACAGGAAAAATGTTAATTTTCTTTCAATTGTTGGGAAGGGGAAGAGGATGAAAAACAAAGAAAAAAAACTGTCAGTTTTAAAATAAGCTGCCAGTGGTCACGAAGCAAGGTTTATATTCAAAGCATGAAGTTGACTCCTGCTATAGCACCATTTAAAGAAGAATGGAAATAGGTGTGCTTTCCAAGCATCTTGACTACATTGACTGAATATTTTGCTTACAGGATCACAGGTGATTTTAAATTGTAGTTGCTTCAGTAACTACTTCAACCTCATTTCCATATTTAGAGGTGTCTTCTCTTGTGGATACTATGCAACTGGCTTTATTTTTTAAAAAGCTGCTTTTTTCCAATCAGAAAAACATTCACACAATTGAAGATGAGAATTTCAGAAATTGCAGGTTTGTAGAAAAGAGAGCACCTTTACCCAACTCCAATTCTGAAATTATTTCCCCTCCTTCCATTTTGGGTCTTATAGAAATTGCCAAAATGTTGGCTATCCTGTAAAAAAAAAAAAAAAAAAAAAAAAAAAAAAAAAAAAAAAACAACAACAACAACAACAAAAAAAAAAAAAAACACTAGAGAAATTGGATAAGAGACATGGTAAAGTCAATTTTTTGGCTGTCAACCTAAGAAAAATCAGTTACAACACTAATCAATGCCATTAATGGCAATCTATCCTGGGAAGTGAGGTGTATGCTAAATAGAAAAGCTATTGGACAGATCACAAATATCAAATCCTTGTAGTATGTAGTGTAGTTGTAGTATCTCAGTGAAGCAGCACATCCTGAATCCCCAGGTTCTAGTTAGTGTCTGCTAAGTGTTTTGAACATGTGAGCACCCTTGAGGTGCTAATTGTTGCTTTTTATCTTTCTTGGCTATAAAACCATAAAATCAGAGGAAGAGATATTCACATGGTAATTACCAATCATCTCTTCAAAAGAAAAAGCCCTGAAGCAATTTACCTATTCCTACTAAGCAGAGTTTGACAAGCCAGTTTTGCCATGAATTTATTGAAAGACTATGATCTTGGCAATGATTCATGATCAGTGTGCCATGACAATTTGAGCCATTGTCAAAACACTGTGCATGCTGAAATATTCTGAGTGTCTTTACCCTAGGCAGTTGCTTTTTTTGCCAAAATCTGAGTTTCTAAAGTCACAGCTTTCAGCTTTTGTCTGCAACTCAGAGATAAAAGCCAACTAGTTCCTTTGAGGAACATAAACAACTGAATAGGGCAATCAAGATTGAGAAGGAGACCTCCAATACAAATGCAGTAGGTGTCCTGGATTGAATTATAAAAGTTTTTGCAAGAATGCAGTTATAGACAACATGGAAAATGCAAACTTTAAAAAAAACTTCATAGTCAAATAAACTCTTTGTAACATATAGCAAAATTACACAAATTTTTAGTTTGTGGAATTGCTCTTTAACTTCTAGAAGTGTTTTTCAAAATTTGAAAAGGTGGTGATTAAACATTCAAACATCCAGCTTCACCTATCCAGAAAATAGAGACCCACATTGCCAGAAATTTTACTCAAATAAGCCATAGCCTTACATACCAATATACTCACGGATATATTAAGTTTTGAAAATAGGGTGGGAAAATATTCATTCCACTCAGAATGAATTGATTGAATTTGGTTCTGTGTTAAAGTTTGGATATTTCCTCAGCTTACTTTACCTCTGTGGTCTGTTCCTTAATCTCAATATGTTATGTTTTCTTATTTATAAAAGGATAATTAAATCTTGTTTTAATAAATTTTCACTGTTAACTACATTTTACAAAATTATTCAGTGGACCAAGATTTTTCCCTGAAATAACAGAATATTTCACTTTAAATGATACCTGTTGGGAAAAGTATAAACGGCAGCCGTACCCCAGAGAAAAAACCCCAACATGGCGCCTAAGAACTTCTTCTTCCTACCTTCTTCTTTTCTGCAGTGGCGCGAAAAGTTCCCGCCCTTGTGAACTCTCCCACTGGCGCCAATTTCAAATCTCGCTGGCGGGGAACCTTAGCCCCAATGAGAACTAATTCCTGGACGCGGGAGCTGATATCTGGAAGAACTTGCCAATAAATGGGTGGCCTGCCATTTATCTAAGCCCTACCATCTCCCCTTTAGTTCTATATAAGCACACAGCTTTTTGCAATAAAATTGGAATTCTCCCGGCGAAGTGTCTTTGCGTGGGGAATTCTTTCAATACCTGATATTGGAGACCAGGTTCATGCTAAAAATGCTTTTGTGATCATAGGGTGCTTCCAGACTAACTGGAAGTAGTTTATTTCTATCATCCAGGTCATGTCCCTAAATATTTTGGTTATTGTATAATAGGATGTTTTCTATTTTATTCATTATGAACAGAAAATTATGCTGGATAATATTTTTCTTCTAGCTGTCTGAAAACATTAAGAATGGCTTTTAAGATGCAATTTGAGGAAATGATTCATCTTACAACAATAAATATTCTTTCAGAATAAATGAAATGAACTAAACATGTATTAAATGAATAGGAGACACTCAGTCCTAATTTAGATAGTTTAAGATTCCCAAATTACCTGAATTATTCAAACTATCTGTCTCTGCTACCTTGGACACCAGGTAATTGCTTAATATTTTTTAGCTCAATAGACCATGCTCTTAAAGGCCTTGAATCAATCTAGCATTGGTCAATAATAAAACAATAGAAAACTGATGTCTGAATTCTGTCATTCATATACCAAGCATGCATCTAACATCTCTTTTTACAAGTCATGTTAAACAATTTTCATCAGGAAGTTTTAAACATAACAATTGCATTCAGATATAATAGGGATCCAAATAACTGAGAAGTTCTCATAAGATGAACCATATTACTCATTCTCTCCACTCAATGAAACCATGCCTTATTGCTAAGAAAGAGATGTCATAATATTTGGTAACAACTTTGAGTGTGACTAGCACCTGTGGTCCTTTACTGATATGACATATGTCAGTAATTCAAGTATATAACACTTAATTGAATTTGTAAATTAAACAGCTTCATATTTTCCAACTAATGTTCACATGTTTATCTCACTGGAGTCACATAATAAACACTTAGAAGGGGATAGAGCATATAGCATTTATTTATTTATTTTACAAATGATAAACCTCAGCTCAGAGGAGTGTAGTTTCAAGTATATATGGCAGAGCTAAAACTAAACTTTGCTGTATGGATACTGAACACTTTTTGTACAGTGTACCTGATGTTTACTAAATGAAGATGATATTTACTGAGAGCATACTTTGTGCCAGACACTGGAATAAAATCTTTATGTGTATTATTTTATCTATAATTAATAGACAAAGAAATCAAGGCTTTATAAATTGAAATAACTTTAATCAACAACATAATTACTGAGTGAACCAAAATTTGCACCAGAGCCCTCTGATTTTAAGGCATATATTGCTAACCACTTCTCATGCTGTAATTTCTCCCACCATAACAGGAAGGATTTTAATTAGATATAATTATATCCATTTCTTCTTTTCATAAGACTAACTTAGAGAACAGCTAGGCACCTGTCTCTTAAATACCATTTAATTTGTATTGTACTTATTTTTCATTTTTTTCTTTTAAATATTCTCTTTTAAAAATCCAAGTTACAATATTTCGCCCTTTTAAGTATTTAAAGTGTGTTCAGCTAAAATCTATAAGTTCTTTTTGTTTTTCCTTTTTTTTCAAAGAGTGCCTTTCTTTTACTGTCTTACTTAATTATAAGCTGCATATTCTGGGGGTTTTGTTGTTTTACTTTTGTTACTAGGGACCTAAAAGAGAGGTTCTTAACCACTGAGCAACAACCCCAGCCCTTTTTTATTTTTATTTCAAGAAAGGGTCTCTCTAAGTTGCTTAAGATGTTGCTAAATTGCTGAGGCTGGTTTTTAACTTTTAATCCTCCTTCCTCTGCCTCCTGAGCTACTGGCTTATAAGCCTGCAACACTGTGCTGGGCACACAGGTATATATTCCTAATGAAGGGGAAAAAAGCACAAGAGAAAAGAAAAAAAAAAGTTACCCTAAATATCAGCCACAAAAGATAATCACAGTATTGGTTAAATTTTGGAAGTAAAAATAAAGATTATTTTAAGTACTTTCAGATTTTTAATGAGCACAATCATCCTTGGAAGTAGGTACTATTCTTATGGCCATATACAGATAAAGAAAGTGAAACTCATTTGGATTAAATTATTTATTAACATTTGTACAGAAAGAAGCAAATCAAGAATAGAAACACAGGACTGTCTGCCTGCTTATCCAAGTGTGACTGTCTGGAATCATAGTGTATAGGTTTTTTATAATCTATTTTGGCCTTTTATTATATAACAAATATGCAAGGCATGGTGGTGCATGCCTGCGATCCCAGTCAGTGACTTGTAAGGCTGAGGCAGGAGAATAGCAATTTCAAAGCCAGCCTCAGCAATTTAATGAGGCCCTAAGCAACTTAAAGAGACAGAGAGACCCTGTATCAAAAATGTGAGGGGGGAGGATCCTGGGAGTGTTGTTCAGTGGTTAGGCAGCTCTGGGTTCAATCGCCCCCCACCCCCGACAAAAGTATCACACAAATGTTTTCTCTATTCAGTAATGTTCAATGTAACTTATAATGGCAGGTTAGTACTTTATAATAAGACTATATGAGAACTTTAATTAGCTTCCATGTTAGGGGTATTGTGAATGCTTCATTTTATTCATTTATTTCCATAAAATTGCAGTGAAACATCTTTGTGCTGTTGCATCAAAAACCAAAATCCCACTGCTGACCCATGCCAAAGCCCAGGGCCAGGCCTGGAACCACCCTCACTGACCCAGACCAGAGCTCTGGCCCAGGCCTAGGATGGCCCTGCAGACCCATGTGGGAGCCCAGGCCTAGCCTTCCTCCAATTTTGGGAAAATACAGCCATCACAATAGCCCTTCTCACATAGTATCCTTCACCTTGGGACAACAGACAGGCCCTGGAGGCATCTGCACTTTCAAAAAGGCAGCCCAAAGCCATTGTAATGCCCACTCTTTTAGCCCCATCTCTGAAAGTGGTTTCATTAATCTTGGAACACCCCCAAAGCTATCTTGAGTTACCTCCACTATTTCTGCCAACACCTTTAGTTGCAGAAGCATCAATCTTGGGACATTGGCTGGGGACTAGAAGCCCAACACCAAGGGGAGGTACAGGTAATCTTCAGGAACACTACAAGATTATGGGGTAAAAACTGTATTGCCTTAGATATACATTGAAAGAAAGAAGACATATAGATAACATGAAAAAACAAAGGAAGAAAGTGTCCCAAACAAACCAAGATACTACATTAATAGAATCCATCGACAGCACAATGAAATGTCAAATATGGTGTTCAGGATGTCCATAATTAAAATGATCTGCAAATTAAAGAATGATATAAGCGAGCAAATAGAGGCAAATACTGATCACACCAAAAAGAGATACGCAAGAAGACATAGGCAACCATTGATAACACCAACAAAAAGATAAGAAAACAAATACAGGTAGCAAAAATTGCTTCAAAAAAAGAATAGAGATTCTGAAAAAAAATCAGAAATCTTTGAAATGAAAGAAACAATAAATTAAATTAAAAACTCAATAGAAAGCATCCCCAATAGACTAGATCACTTGGAAGACAATATCAGATAAAGAAGACAAAATATACAATCTTGAAAATGAAGTTGACTACACAGTGAAATGGTAAGAAACCATGAACTGAACATCCAAGAATTATGGGATAGCACCAAAAATTTATTGGAACAGAGGGAGGCACAGAGAATCAATCCAAAGGAATACACAATCTCTTCAATAAAATAAAACCAGAAAATTTCCCAAACATGAAGAATGTATTGGAAAATCAAATACAAGAGATTTACAGGACAGCAAATGTACAAAATTACAACAGATCTACACCAAGGCACAATGTAGTGAAAATGCCTAGCATATAGAATAAAGATAGAATCTTAAATGCTACAAGAGAGATCAATCAGACCACATACAGGGGGAGACCAATTCATATATCAGCAGATTTTTCAACCAGACCCTCAAACCAGAATATCCTGGAACAACATATACCAAGCTCTGAAAGAAAATGGAAACCAAGAATCTTATAGACTGCAGAATTAAGCTTCATATTTGATGGGGATTTAAAACTTTTCATGATAAACAAAAATTTTAAAGAATTTACAGTGAGAAAGCCTGCACTACAGAGCATTCTAAGCAAAATATTCCAGGAGGAGGAAATAAAAAAAGCAATGAAAATCAGCAAGGGGAGAAACTACACTAAAGAGAAGGCCAACCAAAGGAGAAAACAAGTCAAATTTTAAACCAAAAATAAACCAAAATGTCTCGGAATACAAATAATATATTTCAATAATAACCCTGAATGTGAATGGCCTAAACTCATCAGGTGAAACACATAGACTGACAGATTGGATTTTTCAAAAAAGGCCCAACAATGTGCGGCCTTCAAGAGACTCATCTCACAGGTAAAGACATGCACAGACTAAAGGTGAAAGGTTGGGAAAAAATGTACCACTCACATGAACCGCATAAACAAGCAAGGCTTTCCATCCTCATATCGGATAAAGTGGTCTTAAAAACAAAGCTAGTGAAAAGGCATAAAGAAGAATATTTTATAGTGCTTAAGGAATTCATACATAAAGAAGACATATCAGTCATAAATATATTTGCCCCAAACAATGGGGCATTTTTGTACATCAAAATTTCTTCTCAATTACAAAACTCAAATAGACCACAACACAATAAGATTGGGTGACTTCAATACATCTTTCTCACCACTGAATGGATCTTCCAAACAAAAACTAAACAAAGAAATTATAGAAATTAATAAAATAATTAATAATTTGGACTTAATATACATATATAGAATATTCCATCTATCAACATGGGGATACACTTTCTTCTCAGCAGCACATGGATCCTTCTTCAAAATAGACTGTATGTTATGCCACAAAGCAAGTCTTAGATAATACAAAACAAAAAAATAGAAATGCTACCCTTACCATAATGAAATGAAATTAGAAATCAATATTAAAACAGAAAAAATAGAAGGTACTCCAACACCTGGAGACTAAACAATACACTATTGAATGACACATGGATAAGAGAAGACATCAGGGCTGGGGATGTGGCTCAAGCGGTAACCTGCTCGTCTGGCATGTGTGGAGCACTGGGTTTTATCCTCAGCACCACATAAAAATAAAATAAAAATGTTGTGTCAACTGAAAACTGAAAAATAAATATTTAAAAATTCTCTCTCTCTCTCTCTCACTCTCTCTCTCTCTCTCTCTCTATTTAAAAAAAGAGACGACATCAGGGAGGAGATGAAAAAATTAAAAGAGGTAAATAAGAACTCTGATACACCTTATCAATATCTCTGGGAAACTATGAAGGGATTGCTAAGAGAAAAGCTCATTGCATTAATCTCATTCATTAAAAGAAGAAAAACTCAACAAATAACCTGACATTCCATCTCAAAGCCCTAGAAAAAAGAATAAACCAATACCAAAAGTAGTAGAAGACAGGAAATAATTAAAATCAGGGTGGAAATCAATGAAATGAAACAAAAGAAACAACTAAAAAACTGAAAAATCAAAAAGCTAGTTCTTTGAAAAAATAAATAAATGAGAAACATTTAGCCACCCAATGAAAAGAAGGAGAAAGAAAACTCAAATCACTAAAATTCATGATGAAAAAGAAAATATCAGGACAGACACTACAAAATACAGAAGACAATTAGAAACTGTTTTGAAAATTTAAACTCCAATAAAATAGAAAACCTTGAAGACACTGACAAATTTCTAGAGGCATATGATCAACCAAATTGAGTCAAGAGGATATACATAATTTAAACACATCAATTTCAAGCAAGGAAATACAAAGACACCATCAAAACCCTCCCAACCAAGAAAAGCCCAGGACAAGATGGATTCACAGCTGAGTTCTATAAGACCTACAAAGAAGAATTAATACCAATACTCCTCAAATTACTCCATGGAATAGGAAAGGAGAGGACCCTTTAAACTCATTCTATGAAGCTACTATCATCCTGATAATAAAACCAAGCAGAGACATATCAAGGAAAGAAAAATTCAGACCAATATCCCTAATGAACATAGATGCAAACATTCTCAATAAAATTCCAGCAAATTTCATACAAAAACTTATATAAATATTGTGCACCATGATCAAGAAGGATTCATTCCTGAGATGCAAGGTTGGTTCAACAAACAGAAATCAATGAATGTAATTCATCACATTAATAGACTTAAAGATGAGAATCATATCATTATATCAATTGATTTATAGAAAGTATTTGACAAAATACAGCACCCTTTCATGTTCAAAGCTCTAGAAAAAACTAGGGATAGTAGGAACATACCTCAACATTGTAAAAGCTAAACCCAAGGCCAACATCATTCTAAATGGAGAAAAAAATGGAAGAATTCCCTCTAAAACTGAAACAAAACAGGGATGCCCTCTTTCACCACTTCTATTCAACATAGTTTTTAAAAGTCTAGCCAGAATAATTAGACAGAAAAAAGAAATTAAAGGAATATAAATATGAAAATAACTCAAATTATCATTATTTTCTGATGATATGATTCTATACTTAGATGATCCAAAAATCTCTAACAGAAAACTTCTGGAATTAATAAATTATTTCATCAATGTAGCAGGATATAAAATCAATACCCATAAATAAGTGCACTTCTATACATCAGTGATGACTCCTCTGAAATAGTAATTAGGAAAAGTACCCCATTCAGAATAGCCTCAAAAAAACACAATAAAATACTTGGGAATCGATCTAACAAAAGAGCTGAAAGACCTCTACATTGAAAACTATAGAACACTACAGAAAGAAATTGAAAAAGAACTTAAAACATGGAAAGATCTTCCATGCTCTTGGATGGGCAAAATTAATATTGTCAAAATGGCCTTACTACCCAAAGTGCTATACAGATTCAATGGGATTCCAATTAAAATCCCAATGTCTTTCCTTATAGAAATAAAAAGAGCAATCATGAAATTCATTTGGAAAAATAAGAGACTCATAATAGCCAAAGCAATAATTAGCAAGAAGAGTAAAGCAGGGTGCATCACAATACCAGACCTTAAACTATACTGCAAACCTATAGTAACAAAAATAGCATGATATAGGCAAAAAATAGACTTGTAGACAAATGTTACAAAACAGAAGACACAGACAAGGCCACATAAATACAGTCATTTAATACTAGACAAAGGTGCCAAAACACACATTGTAGAAAAGATTGCTCCTTCAACAAATGGTGCTGGGAAAACTGGAAATCCATTTGTAGCAAAGTGAAACTAAACTCCTATCTCTCACTGAACAAACTCAACTGAAAGTGAATCAAGGACCTAGGAATTAAACCTGAGACTATGTACCTAATGGAAGAAAAAGTAGGCCCAAATCTTCATTACATTGGATTAGGCCCCTACTTCCTTAAGATTCCTACAGCTCAAGATCTAAAATTAAGAATCAATAAATGAGATGGATTCAAACTAAAAAGCTTTTCAGCAAAATCAACAATCAATGAGGTAATGAGAAAGCCTACATTTTTGGAGCAATTTTTTTTTTTTTTTTTGCCACAAGCATGTAAGAGCATTAATCTCTAGGATATATAAAGAACTCAAAAAATGACATCAAAAAAATCAATAATAGGCTAAGGAGCTGAACAGACACTTTTCAGAAGAAGATATACATTTGATCTACAAACATATATGAAAAATATTCAACATCTCCAGTAATTACAGAAATTCAACTCAAAATTAAGATTTCATCTCACTCCAGTCAGAATGGCAGTTATTAAGAATACAAGTAACAATAAGTGTTGGTGAGGATGTGGGGAAAAAGGCACACTCGTACTTTGCAGGTGGGACTGTAAATTGGTGCAGCCAATCTGGAAAGCAGTATAGAGATTCCTTATAAAACTTGGAATAGAACCACCGTTTGACCCAGCTATCCCACTCCTCAGTGTGTAACCAAAGTACTTAAAAATCAGCCTACTATAGTAATGCAGCCACATCAATGTTTATAGAAGCTCAATTCACAATAGCTAAATTGTGGAAGCAACCTAGATATCCTTAAATAGATGAATGAATAAAAAACTGGTTTATATACACAATAGAATATTATTAGCATCAAAAGACAACAAAATTATGGCATTTGCAGGGAAATGGATAGAGTTGGAGATTATCATGCTAAGCAAAGTAAGCCAATCCCAAAACACCAAAGGCCGAATGTTCTCTCTGATAAGTGGATGCTAATCCACATGGCAGGCATGGAGAAAATGGAGAAATCTTGAATGGGCAAAGGAGACAGTTGGGAAAGGAGAAATCTTGAATGGGCAAAGGAGACAGTTGGGAAGGGAGGAGCGATGCCATGGGGACAGGAAAGATGGTGGAGTGGGATGGACATCATTACCCTAGATACATGTATGACTGCACATATGGTACAATGCTACATTGTACACAACCAGAGAAATGAAAAGATGTGCTGCAGTTGTATACAATAAACCAAAATGTATTCTGCTGTCATATAAACCTAAAAATAAATAAATAAATAAATAAATAAATAAATAAATAAATAAATAAATAAACAAACAAATAAATAATTTTTTAAAAGCTAAAATTGCATACCATTTATTTTTGGTATGGTTGTTACAGGGCTGGGGACTTCCATGAAACTGAGGCAGAATGAAGAACCCCCTTCAAACCCTGATTTTTACAATCAAGTCAGAAAGATTTCAGATATATTGCTCAGTATAAAAGGTATGCATTTATTAGAAGGGATATAAAAAGGGAAAGGAGGACACCCTCAAAGGAGAGAGTAGAACCTCTCAGAGAGGGGAGTGACCTTGTGCCTCTTCTGCACTCCTGTTTCATTGATGATCCCAGAGAAATTTCCAGAGAATCCTACCAAGGTCCAACTCTTGATTTTTGACTAGCAACAGGATGACATGAAACTTTCAAGTCCCCACTACCATGACAACTCTAGATCACTTTGGCCCATGTTGAACGCTTCTAATTAAATTCTTTTGAGAGAGAGAGAGAGAGAGAGAGAGAGAGAGAGAGAGAGAGAGAGAGAGAGAGAGAGAGGAGAGAGAATTTCAACATCTATATTTAGTTTTCGTTGGACACAACATCTTTGTTTGTATGTGATGTTGAGGATTGAACCTGGGCCGCAAGCATGCCAGGTGAGTGCGCCACTGCTTGAGCCACATCCCCATAAATTCTTAACCATAAATTCTTACAGACTTATAGTGAGGAGGAGTTTTCCTTATCTCCATGAACTCTGGTATCTGATCTGTGTAAACGGTCACAAAAGTCTTCCCATTCAGGAAAACTTTGTTTCCTCTTATGGGCATTATTTCAGGCCTGCATTTCTCCTGAAGGTAACATTTCTCCTGAGATACATGACATATCCTGTGGACTTAATCCAGGCAGAACTTCAGGTAAATTTCTTCTTGGAAATCAAAGCATGTTGGGTCAGCACATTGGGTCCATTTTATAGAAGTATCCCCTTATCCTCACGTTCACACCACTCACATCTGTCTGTCCCCAAATAAGGTGATTATGCCAGGTCTATATGACTATGTTCAGTAACTTTCCTGCTCCTTGACATAGAAGAGCCCTACCATATCCAGGATTTGTTTATGTGCTTGTCCTTACCCTGAGGATTAATCTCATGCAGTTGATTTCAGTGATATTGATCCATAGTCGAATAGTGTACAGTCTCTCTTGACCTTCATGTTTGCCCATTCTCACTGCTAAAAATTCATTTGCTCAATCAGTTCAAGTTCTTGTTTGTATAAATAGAAAAAAAAGACTAGCTAAATTAAGGATAAAAGAAATGCTTTGAAAGGATACTAAATAGTTTATAGCATGGATGGAAACATGGAAGAGAAAAGCTCAAAAAGTAAAAAGCATTCAAGGAAGTTAACCAGCCAAAATAATGCTAGGACAGTCTGGCTATATCACCATACCACCACCACCACCAATCTTCCTTCTAAGGCAAGCACATCAAAATGAGCCTAGGTCATATTCTCATATGATCCTTTGCTGTCAGAAACTAAGGGAATAAAGGAGACCCCTGTTTCAGCTCCTGTAGCAGAAGACAGTCATCCAATCACCAATGCACACAGTGAGAAATTTCTCATCCTAAGTACATAGAAGGTTTGAAACCTAGGAAATTATACAAGTTATACAAATACCCACTACAGCAGTTTTAAAGAGTTTCCTATCTCATGTAGGCTAGTTGCTATAGTTTAAATATGGGCTGTCCTTCAAAGTCTCATGTGTTGAAGGCTTGATACCCAGTAATGACACTATTGGTAGGTGGTGGATACTCTTAGAGCCTAGTTGGAAGAAGGAGGTTACATTACAGGGGATGTCCTGGAAAGGTATATCTTGTCTCTGATCCCATCTTCCCCCCTCCCCTTTCTCTTTTTCCCAACTACTATAAGGTAAGCAACTTTGCTGCACTTTTATCACAAGCTCCCTGATATGAAGTTCTGCTTCACCATAGGTCCAGAAACAACAGAGTCAAGTAATCATGGATTGAAACCATGAACAAAAATAAACCTAACATAATCAGTTATGAAATTATTGTTCAGTTTCTTAGATAAGTCTTGTTTTGTTATTCGATATTTTATAAAAATCTTCCTAGTTTTTGTCAACGATAACCTTCTCTAAGTTCCTCACTTGATATTGATTCTCCTCCAATTTTCATGTTGTTTTTGAAAGACTTCCCAGGCATTGAAGTGTTTAAAATATTTATATAAAACATTGTATAAAATACAATGTAACACACACACACATAAACACATCATAGTAATGTTGAATGGCAATAAGAAGTCTAAATTTAAGGAGGCTTATTATGAATATGAGGCCTTGACCAGAATTATCTTCCTACATAACCCTTCATTCTACTCCCTCATCCCCCACTGACTCCCACCAATAGGCTCCTTTTGTTTGATTTTATAAGTTAGCTGTGTCAGAGAATGACCCAGTAGCTACCCTCATTTACAGAATTGTTTGTGCATGAATTATTCATGGGATCCCAGAATATTGAATACCTTTAATATTGGGGCAAAATAAGGCCAATGTTGACTATGATGGTAAGTCACACCCTAGATTTCCATATAAGAAACACTTTTCTACTAGCCCCTATATCACACTAATCCTTTAAAAATGTGTAGTGCTTTTCATTATTACTTAAAATAAATAATACTGTAAGTATATGAATTAAACCTTTTGCAGCCGTTAATTACTTGAAGAAATGGTGAAGCTTTATATTCTAAGCCTTGACATTGCTAAATAAGATGGTTTCATTTTATATTAGTAATAAATTGGCAAAAATTATTGGTTAATTAACATTGGTTAATTTAATCATTATGGAAACAAACACTTTCATGCATCTCAAGAAGCATTAAATGAGAAAAGCAAGCTGGGATGTGCATTATAAATTCTTGCTAATAATTGGTGATGGGTGTAGTAATGTTCTCTCTCCTTGTCCACCATGAAGCCTTCAAATCAAGATTGATTTTTTTTCTAACATTGTCATATTAATACTAAACCTTCCATTAATACAACCCAATATCAAGATTAAATATGTTTTAACATGGGGTATGTTCCTTTTTAAAATCACCTTTCAATTTCATTGAAATGTAGATACCTTGCTCCAGGTGGATACATTTTATCACCACGTATGCTATATCACTTGAATCTGGTCAAAGAAATAAAACAGAAATGAGCTTCTAGTGGTTTGATTATTTTTACTCTTTGAATTTATTGTACATGCAGATCATTGAAAATGCAAAACCTAAGACAGCATATGTATTTAATGGAATCATTGGAGAATACTGTTTGTGCCACTAAATATACTGCTTCTATATATGAATTTGTCAGTTGGAGAACGTATGAAAATAGTATAGAAGTTATTCTGCTGGGATTTAACAAGAACAGACTGTCACTAAATTCTTGTATTCTATACACTCATTCCCTTCAACCAATACTGTATTTCTCTTCCACAACAAAACAATCAATCATTATCAGTTTTTCATTTGAATTCCTTCTTCCCAGTCACCTTGCATGGATTCCATATTTGATCAAAGCCTTATCCTCTCTGTTGGAGAAAACAATAACCTGGTCACACATATCAGGTCTTCATATCCATAACACACTCATATAGATACATTCACATTTTTATCTACTGTATATTATTGTATCAACCTACTCACAGATGTATTATTGCAGGGAAGAAATCCAGAAAGGAAATGAACAGTTTTTAAGATGTATAGAAGTCCAAATCCCATGAAATTCACAACTAAATTATGGGAAGAGATAGATGTTGAATATATTTGGTGGAATCAGAAATTACCCTAGTGTCCAGGGCCTGAAAAATGAGAATATTTCAGTTGTGATTTCAGGAAGGATGATTATCTGTTAATAAAATGACAAATCAAGTTTATCAGTGGGTAACAGAAAGAAAGAGAACTTATAATACTTTGCTACCTTGTTATAATGAAAGTGAAAACATGAATAGTGTTTTAGTTATCCACTAAAGAGATAGTAATAATGACAGTACTGAAACTATGTTTCTGAAATCATTGGTGAAAATGAATTCAGTACTGTGATCTGAGGTGGGCAGGTAATAAACAATTACATGTACTGGACCAAAAACGAATATAGAAAAATATGAATTGATCAGTAGGCTCATTTAGCCTCAATAATTTTCTTTTCTTACTGTGTTGTGCTCACCTGGCCATTGGATTTTGATTCATTTTCTGCTACTCCACTATTTTCAGTACCTCAAGTGTATTGCTTTTCACTAGGTAACAATTGATAGTTCTCACCTGAATGTAACACTTGTCCTTGAGAAATCATCAACCTTTTTATGTCTGGAAGGTAAGATTCACAGTAATATCATATCCTACAAATATTATTTCCTATCTTGTACAATATATGATTTGCATGCAGTTAGTATTAAAGACATTCCAAAGTAAAAACTGAGAGTAAATTCCCATTTAGAAATTAGGTAATTAATACTCATTCATTGTACTCCTTATTTATTTGGAAATCTATGAGTGTGATGTGGTCACATAGAGTCAATTTTATGTCAGTTATACCAGATTCTGGTAATATCCTTTTTCTGCCAACCTCAAAATCAGTATATTCAAATCCAAATATTTTATCTTTTCCCAAATATACTTATTTATTCCCTTATAGCCATTAACAGAATTTACTCAAGAATCTTAAGACACTTTCTTATCCCTTTTCTCATACTCACCCAAACACATCACATTTATGGGATTGAGGATATATTGCCTCAAAATATGTCAGCTTGGTATTTGAGAAAATTGCAATATCAGGAAGGCCACTCCCACTTAGAACTTGTCCTTCTTCCTGAAGCTGATCATAAACCCTAGGAAGGTGATTCCCTGACCGTTTCTTTCCCTTCTCCCTGAAGAGGGTCATAAGATCTTCATTACAGAAGTGTGTTCTTCTTACACCAAGTAAGAAGGAAAGGAATTGAAATCACATGGGTGCCAAGAAAAACTTGAACAAATAGGCCTTGCTATGTCTCCCTTAGTTTAATATCATTAGATTAAATACTTTTGTCCTCTATTCATACTTCTGAACAACTTTCTGCTCAATAAAACTAAAGCATTGCAATATACAAATTTACCTGTTTCTTCATTTCTGCATTCTCAAAGACTTGTGTATAACATAAAAGAGTTTAACTGTTGTTAATCTATCTTTTATTATAGGGTCCTCAACCATGGACCTCACAGTGGGTAAGGAGAAGATTATATTCTCCCTATACTTCCAAACTCTGTTGCGTCTACTGCTGAAATTACATTTGTACATATAACCCCCCCACACACTTTTTTTTTTTTTAGTTTGAAGTCTCACTATCCTATTCCCTAGCTCAAGTTCTCATTACCTCCTAATTGGATTATTTCTTGCTTCCAATCCATTTTACCCAGAAATGTCATATCTTCACAAACAGTGATCTGATCAAAAAATTCCCTAATTTAGGGGATCCAACATGCCTGCCTGCACTGAGAGATCAGTTCTCTGACCTCTTCAGCTGCCTGAGCAAAGGGAGCCTTGGACCAACTGAGTGCTGATTTCTCAGGATCACTGGGCAATGCTGGGCTCACATGGATCTGGGGTAAGAAGTTTGCACCCCTCAGAACCCATGCTGAGCCCGGAGCCAGTGAATTCCGGCTTCCCATGTGCAGTTTCTGGCTGATTGTCTGTGTCTCCCTGCCAAACCACAGTGACTCAGCGCTACCGACGCTCCCACTGAATAGAGGGGCAGCTCTTCGGTTCCTATGTGAGCCTTTTGAGGTGATACCAACTGAACCTTCATAGGCAGTGGGCCCAGGATTGGGATGGGGCCTGGGAGAGCCGGACCGGACCCACCCTTCTCATCAGACACCCAGCAAAGGGAACCAGCGGCAGCCCTTCACATTGGACAGCACCATGGCAGAGAACTGACTTCACCAAGAGTTAGGTGGAGGGGATAGCTTCATTGAGACCAGAGTCTGCAGGTGTGTTACCCTCAGGCCCCTCCTCTCCGCACAGCGGGGAGATCTCGCCCCCCCCCCAGGTCTCCCGTGAGCACAATTGTCAGACCAAGGGAGTCAGGAGTGGTGCATGACCTCCAGCTATCGCTCCCACCAGTGCCAACAACCGAGGTCTCTTGCACCAGCTCCCGGGGGCGTGGCTACCGGAGGGCAGGCAGAATAAACTGATGGTTCCCAGCCCCTCGCTCCACAGCCTTAGGGTCTGGGGGAATGGCAAACAGAGATTGTGTGCCCAGTCTTTCAAGAAAATAGGGCTCCTGGGAACAGCAGACCTGGCGTGTAGCCAGTTTTGTGGTGAAAGTCACCTCACCGGTGAGCGGGCCCTGGCTGGAGGAAAAGCAGGGAAGTGACTGGATACCAGGAAAGGCCCTGGGTGCCCAGGATTGGAGAGCCGCCCAGTGGGGGGAGGAGGAGCCACCTCACAGTGATTGGTTCCTGCTTATTGACAGGAGAAGCTTGGCCCTGTGGGCACAGCTCCACCTAGTGGAAGATAAGTTAATCGAACTCTAAGATTGCATTTTTTAAATTTGTTTTTTTTCTTGATTTTTTTATTTAATTTTTTAATTTTTAATTTTTTAAAATTTTTATTGTTATTTTTTATTTTTGTTTTTTGTCTTTTTATTTCTTTTCAATTTCCTTAATCCCCTTACTTGAATTTTACCTGTTTACTCTCATTCTCTTTAGTGACTTCTTCCCTCCCCTTCTAATACCTTTCCTCCCGAGCATTATGATGCTGTTTATGTGTAATTTACTAAATGTGTATAGGTAAATGTTCCAAGGTGTTATATAATGCTACCAATTCCCTAGTTACCCCCAAATACTCTGGACCATTCTCCTGTTAATATCACTTGTGAGTAGAGCAATCTTCCAAGGTTGCCAAGACATACCAACCTCTATACCATCACATCACTCGACCTAAACATAAGTTCCAAGACCAAACCGCAGATCGCTATATGCCATCAGAATCCGCACACAGTTTATGAAATGAATGAATCTGCTTTAAAGTGCAATAAAATTCATCATCTCTAGTCATAGTCTCCCATCACAAAGGAGAGACTCCAGAGATACAGAAAACCAAAATAAATTTATAGGAGTAAACAGTAACTCAGCAGTCAAACAGAACCGGAAGTAACGTGAGCAGCATGAAAAAGCAAGGAAGAAAAGGAGTACAAACAATGCAGGACAGCCTAAATCACAGGAGAACCTAGAGGCAACAGAAAAATGGTCAAATAATGAACTCAAGGAATACCTTATACAGATGGAATAGAATCTTAAAGAGGACATGAGACAGAAAATTCAAAGAATGAAAGAACACATTGAAAATGAATTACATAAACAGATAAAAGAAGCAAATAAGCAACTTTACCAGGAGATAGAGATTATTAAAAAAAATCAAACAATAATCCGTGAAAGGAAGGAAATTATAAACCAAATTAAAAACTTAAATGAGAGTATCACTAGCAGAGTGGACCAAGTAGAATTCAGAACGTCAGACAATGAAGACAAAATATATCATCTCGAAGAGTCTAGGAAACTCAGAAAGGTTTGTAAGAAACCACGAGAAAAACATCCAAGAGATATGGGATAACTTAAAAAAAAACAAACTTAAGAGTCATCAGGATAGAGGAAGGTATAGAGGTCCAAACCAAGAGAATGAGCAATCTATTGAATGAAATAATTTTAGAAAACTTTCCAGATATAAAAAAGGAAACAGAAGTACAAATTCTAGATGCATAGAGGACACCCTGCATACAAAATCACAGAAGACCAATGCCAAGACACATTGTTATGAAGATATCCAATATACAGAACAAAGAGAAAATATTAAAAGCTACAAGAGAAAGGAGGCAGATTATATTCAGGGGTAAACCAATAAGTTTAATGGCTGATTTTTCATCACAGACACTGAAAGCGAGAAGATCCTGGAACAACATATTTAAAACACTGAAAGACAATGGATGCCAACCAAGAATTTCGTATCCAGCAAAATTAAGCTTCAGGTACGACAACGAAATAAAGATCTTTCACGATAAACAAAAGTTAAAAGAATTCACAGCCAGAAAACCAGCATTGCAAAGCATCTTGAGCAAAACACTACACGAGGAAGAAATGAAAAACAACAAACAAAACCAACAGTGGGAAGTACCTCAGTAAAGCGAGAGTGAAGGAAAAAAAGCTAATTATGGATTAAAAAAAACATTTTTTTTTTAAAAAAGATAGGTAATCAAACATGACTGGAAGTACAAACAATATATCAATAGTAACCCTAAACGTTAATGGCTTAAGCTCACCAATAAAGCAACATAGACTGGTAACCTGGATTAAAAAAACAGATCCAACAATATGCTGCCTTCAGGAGACACATCTGATTGGAAAGGTCATACACAGGCTGAAGGTGAAAGGTTGGGAAAAATCATACCAGGCACATGGTCCTCAGAAGCAAACAGGGGTGGCCATCCTCATATCAAATAAAATCAACTTCAAGACTCTTACTCAAAAGGGATAAGGAAGGACATTATATGCTGTTAAAAGGAACCATTCACCAACAAGACATAACAATTATCAATATTTATGCATCAAAACAAACTTTCAAAAACAAACTCTCCTCAAGTTCAAGAATCAAATAGAACACAACACAATAATTATGGGTGACTTCAACACACCTCTCTCACCATTGGACATATCCTCCAAACAAAAATTGAATAAAGAAAGTATAGAACTCAACAACACAATCAATAACCTAGACTTGACCGACATATATAGAGTATATCAACCATCATCAAGTGGATATACTTTTTTCTCAGTAGCACACGGATCCTTCTCAAAAATAGACCATATATTATGCCATAGGGCAACCCTTAGAAATTTTAAGGTGTGGAGATATTACCATATATCTTATCTGATCATAATGGAATGAAACTGGAAATCAATGATAAAAGAAGGAAGGAAAAAATCCTACATCACTTGGAAAATGAACAATATGTTCCTGAATGATCAATGGGTTACAGAAGACATAAAGGAGGAAATCAAAAAATTCTTAGAGATAAATGAAAATACAGACAAAACATATCGGAATCTATGGGACACAATGAAAGCAGTTTTCAGAGGGAAATTAATTGCCTGGAGAAAATTCCTCAAAAAAAAGAAAAAAAACAACAAATAAATGAGCTCACACTTCATCTCAAAACCATAGAAAAGGAAGAGCAAAACAACAGCAAATGTAGCAGAAGGCAAGAAATAATTAAAATCAGAACGGAAATCAACAAAATTGAAACAAAAGAAACTATTGAAAAAATTGACAAAACTAAAAGTTGGTTCTTTCAAAAAATAAATAAGATCGACAGACCCTTAGCCATGATAATGAAGAGAAGAAGAGAGAGAACTCAAATTACTAACATTTGTGAAGAAAAAGGCAATACCAAAACACATGCTACAGAAATACAGAAGATAATTAGAAATCATTTTGAAACCCTATATTCCAATAAAATAGAAGATATTGAAGACATCAATAAATGTGTTAAGTCATATGATTTTGCCCAGATTGAGTCAGGAGGATACACACAATTTAAACAGGCCAATATCAATGGAGGAAATAGAAGAAGCCATCAAAAGACTACCAACCAAGAAAAGCCCAGGACCGGATGGGTATACAGCGGAGTTTTACAAAACCTTTAAAGTAGAATTAATATCAATACTTTTCAAGTCATTTCAGGAAATAGAAAAGGAGGGAGCTCTTCCAAATTCATCCTATGAGGACCCAACGTCACCCTGATTCTGAAACCAGACAAAGACAATTCAAAGAAAGAAAACTACAGACCAATATCTAATGAACCTAGATGTAAAACTCCTCAATAAAATTCTGGCGAATCAGAAACAAAAACGTATCAAAAAAATTGTGCACCATGATCAAGTAGGATTCATCCCTGGGATGCAAGGCTTGTTCAATATACAGAAATCAATAAATCTTATTCACCACATCAATAGACTTAAAGATAAGAACCATATGATCATCTCCATAGATGCAGAAAAAGCATTCAACAAAGTACAGCATCCCTTTATGTTCAAAACACTAGAAAAACTAGGGATAACAGGAACTTACCTCAACATTGCAAAAGCTATCTATGCTAAGCCTCAGGCTAGCATCATTCTGAATGGAGAAAAATTGAAGGCATTCCCTCTAAAATCTGGAAAAAGACAGGGATGCCCTCTCTCACCACTTCTATTCAATATAGTTCTCGAAATACTGGTCAGAGCAATTAGACGAAAGAAATTAAAGGCCTAAAAATAGGAAAAGAAGAACGTAAATTATCACTATTTGCAGTTGACATGATCCTATACCTAGCAGACCCAAAAGGGTTTACAAAGAAACTACTAAAGCTAATAAATGAATTCAGCAAAGTGGCAGGATATAAAATAAACACACATAAATCAAAGGCATTCCTGTATATCAGCGACAAATCTTCTGAAATGGAAATGAGGAAAACCACCCCCTTCACAATATCCTCAAAAATAAATAAAATAAAATACTTGGGAATCAACCTAACAAAAGAGGTGAAAGATTTATACAATGAAAACTACAGAACCCTAAAGAGAGAAATAGAAGAAGATCTTAGAAGATTGAAAAATATACCCTGCTCATGGATAGGCAGAACTAACATCATCAAAATGGCGATATTACCAAAAGTTCTCTATAGGTTTAATGCAATGCCAATCAAAATCGCAAAGGTGTTTCTTGTAGAAATAGATAAAGCAATCATGAAATTCATCTGGAAAAATAAAAGACCCAGAATAGCAAAAGCAATTCTAAGCAGGAAGAGTGAAACAGGTGGTATAGTGATACCAGTGTTCAAACTATACTACAGAGCAATAGTAACAAAACAGCATGGTACTGGTACCAAAACAGGTGGGTGGACCAAGGGTAGAGAATAGAGGACACAGAGAGGAATCCACAAAATTACAGCTATCTTATATTTGACAAAGGTGCTAAAAGCATGCAATGGAGAAAGGATAGCATCTTCAACAAATGGTGCTGGGAAAACTGGAAATCCATATGCAACAAAATGAAACTGAATCCCCTCCTCTCGCCATGCACAAAAGTTAACTCAAAGTGGATCAAGGAGCTTGATATCAAATCAGAGACTCTGTGTCTGATAGAAGAAAAAGTTGGCTCCGATCTACATATTGTGGGGTGGGGCTCCAAATTCCTTAATAGGACACCCATAGCACAAGCGTTAAAAACAAGAATCAACAAATTGGACTTACTCAAACTAAAAAGTTTTTTCTCATCAAGAGAAACTATAAGAGAGGTAAACAGGGAACCTACATCCTGGGAACAAATTTTTACTCCTCACACTTCAGATAGAGCCCTAATATCCAGAGTATACAAAGAACTCAAAAAAAATAAATAAATAAACAATAAGAAAACAAATAACCCAATAAGCAAATGGGCCAAGGACCTGAAGAGACACTTCTCAGAGGAGGACATACAATCAATCAACAAGTACATGAAAAAATGCTCATCATCTCTAGCAGTCAGAGAAATGCAAATCAAAACCACCCTAAGATACCATCTCACTCCAGTAAGATTGGCAGCCATTATGAAGTCAAACAACAACAAGTGCTGGCAAGGATGTGGGGAAAAGAGTACACTTTTACATTGCTGGTGGGACTGCAAATTGGTGCGGCCAATTTGGAAAGCAGTATGGAGATTCCTTGGAAAGCTGGGAATGGAACCACCATTTGACCCAGCTATTGCCCTTCCTGGACTATTCCCTGAAGACCTTAAAAGAGTGTATTATTGGGATACAGCTACACTGATGTTCATAGCAGCACATTTCACAATAGCTAAAATGTGGAACCAACCTAGATGCCCTTCAGTAGATGAATGGATAAAAAAAATGTGGCATTTATACACAATGGAGTATTACTCAGCACTAAAAAATGACAAAATCATGGCATTTGCAGGGAAATGGATGGCATTAGAGCAGATTATGCTAAGTGAAGCTAGCCAATCCCTAAAAAAAAAAATGCCGAATGTCTTCATTGATATAAGGAGGGCAAGTAAGAACAGAGCAGGGGGGAAGAGAATGAGAAGATTACCATTAAACAGGGATGAGAGGTGGGAGGGAAAGGGAGAGAGAAGGGAAATTGCATGGAAATGGAAGGAGACCCTCATTGTTATACAAAATTTCATATAAGAGAAGTAAGGGGAAAGGCAAAAAAAAAAACAAGAGAGAGAAATGAGTTATGATAGATGGGGTAGAGAGAGGGGAGGGGAGGGGAGGGGATGAGGATAGGAAGGGGATAGGAAGGGCAGCAGAATACAACAGACACAGGTATGCAGTATGTAAAAACGTGGATGTGTAACCGATGTGATTCTGCAACCTGTATACAGGGTAAAAATGGGAGTTCAAAATCCACTTGAATCAAATGTATGAAATATGATATGTCAAGAGCTTTGTAATGTTTTGAACAATTAATAATAAAAAATCCCTAATTTAAATGCTGTCTAGCTTATTAGTAAATTTTGTAGCTACTCAACATGGTCTATGAGGTCCTTCTTATAGGACTTCATAGATCATGTTGTGTTGGCTCTTGGCTGCTAATGCCCCTCCCATGTGGATTCCATTGTAATATGCGTTTACCTAAAGGCTAAGATCGGAACCATGTTGAAGTAATATCTGTATCATCATGGAAAACAGCATCATTTATATCACCCTTTTGCTTTTTGGGCCTAATATGCAAGAAAGGGCTAATAGTATAGATTGCATTTCAATTATACTCACTTATGAGTTTAGTAAGGCAGTCTATTCCACAATTGGAAAAATCAACACTCCCAACCTTCTACTGGTAGAGAGTAAATATGACTGGGTCTTGTTTGAATTTCTCATGACCTTTCTTCACAAAAGGATGACCTATAGTTCCTTACTATGGCTTCCACATAATTTTCCACAAAACAAAATTCAGAAAGTTTCATTTAATAAACAAACACACAGAGATTTTCTTAAATGTTTCTTTAGGAACCTCCCTTTTTAAATAAGTCATAAACTATGTAACTACCATTCCTAAATTAGCACCTGTTAGAAAGAAGCCTTTTTCATTTAACACAAAACAGCAGTCTTTCCAATAGAATCTTATCTAAGGGTAAACACACAGTTATATGGAAAAGATAATTTTTAAAAGATAGACAAGGGAAAAAGAGAAAGGAGGAGAAAGGGAGAAAGAGGTCATTTAATTACAGCAAGAAAATTTGGGCTAAACAGGAAAAGAACTTTCCAACAATACCGAATGTGCTTATTAAAAGACATTTGAAACTTTCCTGGGACTTCCCAATAGCCGAGATAGCTATGCATCCAAATTTTCCCAGAGTTCTTTTCATATAATTGATAGAATTATAGTACTATTTTTCTTTTACATTACCTTTTGCATACAAGACAATTTTACAAATGTAAAGAAAGTAGATAGAAGAAAAAGAATTGCATGTATTTTCACTATCCAAATAGAATGACTATTAATATTTGAACATAATTCCTTCCAGGCTGATTTGCATGCATTATCTTTATTTTAGAGACCATTTCTCTTTTTAAAACTAAAATAAGTTTTCATTTTGTGTCTTTAGGTAAGACAGTGTATGTTCATTCAGATTAAGGTAAAATTAAACTTACAAAAATGATGAAATAATAATATAAGTATATGGTAAAGTTTTTTAGGAGAAGTCCCAGAATTTACAGTTTAAATATCCACTTAAAATATTGAAAACATTATATAAACAAAGAAGTGATCCACTACTACAGTTGACACTTTGACCTCTTAAAAAAAGTTGGGGGGGGGTGTTAAATTGTTTCACAAAACTCTATCCAGAAATTTCTCTCTCATGAAAAATACTTCAGGCAAGCTGCCTATAATGCAACATTAAAGCATTAAAATAAAGGTCAAGGATATGTTAATGACAAGCATGCAAAGTTCAGAGCCCCTTCATTCCTGCTGACCTAATGTCTCTTCTAGTTCTCCCTATTGTCCTTACCCTTGGCTCCATAAATACTTTTTGAATCTTACCAATTTATACTCCTCTAGTACTTTCCAACTCTATTCAGCAGCAGAAATATTCTAAAAGTCATGCCCGTCATAACTGAGGAGAAATTACTGAATGATGACTTTGAAGATGTTATTTCCCAGTCTCATCACCTTACTTGATCATTGTGCTGCTGTCCATACAGATTATAACGGCAAAATGCCAAATATACTGCATGTCTGTCACCCACTTCTACATCCAGGTGTGGCCTTGGAATTATTCTTAACACTATTTCTCTAAGAATTTCGACACACTTGAAACTTTCTTATCACATTTGAAAGTTTATTAAATTGTATATAAACATTTTATTTTGAAAACAGACATTTTTTATCATTGGTTACACCATATGATTAATTTCACTCAGGTAGCCTGACACAGAGGTCCCTTTTGCTTCTGGTAGTTCTCTGTCACCCTTGACTCCATTTTCATGTTAGATTAACTACTTCTTCTTTCTGTAACTCTTTTCTTTTTTTATTTATATATGACAGTGGAATGCATTACAATTCTTATTACACATATAGAGCACAATTTTTCATATCTCTGGTTGTATACAAAATTTATTCACACCAATTCGTGTTTTTATTCATGTACTTTTGATAATGATGTCCATCACATTCCACCATAATTTCTAACTCCATGCCCCCTCCCTACCCCACTATGAGTCGGCTTCCTTATATCAGAGAAAACATTCAGCATTTGTTTTTTTTGGGGGATTGGCTAACTTCACTTAGCATTATCTTCTTTAACTCCATTCATTTACTTGCAAATGCCACCCTAACTTTCCTTTATGTCATTCTGCTATTGTACTTTTAATTTTGGTGTGAAACATACTGATAAATATATATTCCAATGATTCCAGAAGAAAGTAAGTTGTTTTATTTTTGTGACTAAATTTCCCTTAATATTAGGTCAAAACTTTTCTTGTCTTAACTGGCTGCTATGGCTACTGCCATCATGTTCATCTATTAGCTATCTCTATGGGAAGACAGGGAAGGAAAAGGCTTGCCCATTTTCTTAGAGGCCTAGTCAAGAAGCCACTTTGTTCAACTTCCATTGTTATAAGACATAACTGATACGGAGGCACCATGGAAAATTCAGTTTTGAACTGGTTGGCTTTATGCTCAACTAAAATTTGAAACTTATAATTATTTTTAAACAAAGAGAGAATTCATATTAGAAAAAGGTATCTAGTTCTCTCAACTTACTCTTTCCCAGACTAGTCATATCTCTGAACTCTGGTTTTAAAAAAATCCCTGAAAGTTTGTCTGTTTTATTTGGAATATTGGCCTACATAATTAGCCCATACCTATGGTTTCCTAACTCCATAAATCTGTGCTCTAAACATCTTGATTGCCTTCACCTTGAAGGATTAACCCCACAACCTCATGCTTGTTTATCAGAATAGATATGATAAATAGTGAAAAGGGTCTTCATTAGAGTCAAAGATCCCAAATGTATGACCGTGAGGAAGTTACTAAAAAATATTTTTAACTTCTTTGTCATCCTTACAGAATTGAAGTAAACATTCAGTAAGAATATACATATAACATTCAGTAAGAAAATGTATAAATGTGGCTGTATAACCAATGTGATTCTGCAACCTGTACACTTGGAAAAATAAGAAATCATACACCATTTGATTCAAATTTGTCATGAGCAAGTAACAAAAAAAAAGAAAATACATATAAAATCACTTGTAAGTGGAAAAACGGTTAAAATGTTTGTGATGTGGGGAAATATAAGGGAACAAAATTTACCAAATTATTCTATGTCTGCTCATGAATGTGCCTCAACAATACCACATAAATATAATTATAATGCACTAAATGAAATAATACTAATAACAGAAGGGAGACTATTGCAGTAAAGCAAGTGGATCAGAGGAGGGAGGAGGGGAGAAGTAGGGAGGGAAAAGGAAGGGACTAAGGAATGAAAGAGATCAAATTATGTGTATGTAGGCTGTGGTCCTGGCTCAGTGGTAGAGCTCTTGTATGTCATGTTGAGGTGCTGGATTTGATCCTAAGCACCACATAAATAAGTCAAATAAAAAAAATTGTGCCCATCTACAACTGGAAAAAGTCTTTAAAAGTATCTGCTTGTACAAATATGATGTAATAAATCCTGCTGTTATGTGCAATTATAAAAATCCAGTAAAGATCTTTAAAAAATGTTCATGATCGTTCTGTTTCTTAGTGGTGTTGTACAACTGTCTCCTCACAGTGTTGTGGAGTTTCCTAATTTAACCATCGCATCAGTGATTTATCCAATCTTAGCTCTTAAATGTTTATCACTGGCACAGGCCCAGTTCTATTCCTTATGAATTATTTGACTCTAGATAGATTCGAATCTTATCCATGTAGAATATTGCTGGGTTGAATTTTTAGTTGCCTTCAAGTGATAGAATAGCATAATGTTTTTTTTTTTCTATTTTACAGTTAATACTCCATACCATTTACAAACTCAACTTTTGGCCCTAATTAATTAAAGCTTGGGTTTCTGATGTTCTTTCTAATGCTTGATGCTATGTAATCTTCAAATTCCTTTCCTGGGTCATTTTGTATTCATTTCAGCTATTTAGCATAACTAATTTTGGCCATTTACATATTCTATCAAATTATAGCAATTCTGCTAGTAACTATAGCGACATGTGTTCCCTGTTCCCAATCGGAAACGAAAAACTTTAATTCACATGAAAGATCTTATTTTGTGTACTTCAGAAAAACAAATATTTCTTTCTATGCTAGTGTTCACTATAAAATTAAGAGTCATTTGTAAGAAAGGTTAAAATTTAAAATATGTAGGGTTTCATATTTTCAGGAAATTTCATGATGTGTGACATGAATGGTGTTTTCATAAACAGTTGATCATTAATTTAAAATATACTACATCATAATTTTGCATGTTTTGTTGGAAATAGAGATTAGAGTAATGAGTTTTAGGTATACTCTGAAGGTTCATTGGCAATACTGAATAAAGTTAATGATTTAGAATGCACTGGGACTGTTTATTCTTCTAGTAATGAGAAATATAGGTGAGAGAGAAGTAACATCTAATGCACACTTACTTTTTATCATGTAGTATAGTACTTCTTTAACCTGAATTTAATTAAAACATAACAGCAATTCTAGAGGAAGGTATTATTAAATCTTCCATTTCCTAATAAGGAAAATTAAATTCACAAAGTTTAAGTATATTGCTTAAGTCACAAAGCTAATAGACTCAGGACAAAACCTAGTCCAACTTCTTTGAAGCCATTATTCATATTTCTTGCATAATACTATTGTCTGTAAACACTTGAAGGTAAAACATAAGTTTTGAAATTAATTAATTTAAAACTTGTTAAGGTGTAAATTTTCAGCACAATTTCTAGTCTTTGTAGTAAAAGCATGCAGTTTGGATATTGTCAAAACAAGTGATGCAGTCTACTCTCACAATTTACTGCTGATTAAGCTTGAAGTATAGAAGTTGTCAGAACTATTAGGGAATGACACATTGCAGAGTAAATATTAGAAATATGGTCTTTGTGAAGTGTATAAATTAGATTATAGCTTAATCTTCCAAAAAAGAAGTGGCTGATGACTATGCAGCTGAATTACCTAAATCTAGAACTGGCACTAGCTGTAGGACATATGAAACATGACATGTGCACCATAGAATTTTAGTAATTTTGTCTCAGTAAGGAATGTAGTTGAATAAGTTGATCTTACTTTATTCCAATTAATGTCTGAAGAGTTGCTTTACAAGTTCAAAAAATATGTCGACTAATTTTATATTTCATTGATACCATTATTAATCAGATATATTCAACCAAGGACAATATTTTGACTAATCATGCAATGATGCAAATTATACTTAACCTGGTTTGTCTTAAAATTTGAGTTATAATTTCCAAATCGGACTAACCCAATATTTGATTTATAGATTAAAACCAAAATTCTCTCATTCTTACAAAGTTCAAAAGAATAAGTTTAGGTTTAGAAAACTGTGTGAACTCAGAACAATCAGAGATCAATTTCAAGGCCAGGAGATTCCCTAAGGTCCCTCCCAACTTTCTCATTTTAGTCCTAGGATAAATGCCAACCTCTCCCTCTACTGAGCATAAACAGTATGCAACCTTTACATGGTAAAGCTCTGATCACTTTAATTTTGCATATCCTATAATATTGGAAGAATGAAAGAAAATGAAAAATTCCCCTTTTCTAAACTTGCAAGGCTGGAATCAGTAGCTTCATGGTTTATTTGCCTTGATTGAATTATACCACCAGGTCAACTGAGAGCTGGCTACTGAATCACAATTCCACTCTGGAGAAACTTCAGCCTTGTTCACAGTTACTTTTGGTTAGAATAATCAAGTGATTGACCTTAGGCATAAAAGTACCAAAACTGGTTGCAGTTTCTACAGTTCAAAACAACAGTCATGCTCACTATAGTAATTCAGCGTAACTAGGCCATTAAAAATGTTAGTGTGCCTTCCAGTTCACAAACGAAAGAATGGTGGGGGCTGGGGTTGTGACTCAGTAGTAGAGTGCTTGCATAGCATATGTGAGACACTGGGTTCCATCCTTAGCACAACACAAAAATAAACAAAAAAATAAAGCCATTCTTTTCATCTACAACTAAAAATTTAAAAAAAAAGAATGGCGGGTAATCTAGATGAAGTACTGACTTAGAGAATGTTAAATCGTATTTAACAGAATTTTTCTTCTCACGTTGCTATTTAAAAAAGGTTTGAAAGTTCACAAAAACAATTTATTAATTTAGCTTCAACAAACCCCTATATAAATTAACAAGATTCTGGAGGGCAGAGCTTTCCTTCCATTAGAATGACATTCCACATAGGGAAGGAAGATATCTACTGTGAAAAGTCTCCAAGGATGAATTCCAATAGGTGAAGTGTACCACAGTATTGTTAAAATTAGAAATAGCAACATTAAGTGGCTTTGTATATGCAATTCCTTTTCCATTCTAGGGTTAAGATTATTAAGATTCTTTCATATTAACTTCAATCATTTTCCTTTATTAATAAAAACAAAACCCAATGTGTTTGAAATTAGAGCCTAAGATTACTTTATATGTGGTATTTTTTCACCTCCCCTGTAACCTTGTGTGTGTATGTGTGTGTGTGTGTGTGTGTGTGTGTGTGTGTGTGTGTAGGGGTGTGTATGTATTTCTGGAACTGGGGATTGAACCCAGGGCTTCCAGCATGCTTGGAAAGTGCTCTAATACTGAGCTACAATACGAAACCTTTTTTTTTAAAAAAAAATATTTTGAGACAGTACCTAAATTGTGTAGGCTGGCCTTGAATTGTGATTCTCTTGTCTCACCCTCCCAAGTATCAGTAGCTGGGATTGTTGTTATCCACCACTGCACCAGGCCCTTCCCAGCAATCTTAACCCCTTGAAATAAAACTTTCATTTCTCCCTGAATTAAGGAGTGCAGAATCACATGGAGTGGAACCTTAAATTAACTACTTCCTTCTTTCTTTGTCTCATTTGTTAATCTGTTATTACTATACATTCCAGTTGAAAATAAGAAAATAGGCACTTAGCATTTGTATCATGTTTTACCTATGATGTGTTAAAGCCAGTTTTTCCAGTAGCACCAATATATTTTGGTTCTGTAAACGACAGGGAATAGATATATACTAAAATGAGACAAAGGCATCTGATACTACCACCTACATAAATGGGTTGGGGTAAGCCAAAATGAAAAAGTGAACTTACTTTGAAACCTGTAATGCCAAGTTTTATTTCCCTTCCTTGTGGGTGGCAACTGGTCTCACAAGCTTTGCTCTAATATTCAGAGCAGTTTTTGACATTAAACCAGAAAGACATGATGACATTTCTAAGTTCACCAACACCCAAATTTCACAGGTAAACTATAAGAATTGCAAAGAAAGGATTGATAGTGTAAAGAGCATAACTGTGCACATAGTTTCTGATAAATGTCAACTTAGTGTCCCTTGTTATGCTCTAAGCAGAGGGGCTTTGAATGATGTGAGAAAAGTAGGAGGGAGAAGAAGTATTTCTTAAAAGTCTCACTGAGTTTTGAAGGCAATATTTTGCAACCACAACAATAAAACTAATTGTTATAAGTTCATGAGAACAAAAGTTTATTTAAAATGAACTACATTAAAAATGATAATAAAAAGGACTTAAGAAAAATCATTGGTATCTCTTTCAGGATTATCTACTATAAAGTAGGCTAATCTCCATCAAGTTGTACTCTTTCTTACTATTCTCTCTTTTCATTTTAATTAGCTTATGTTTATCCTCAGAAGATGAAGTTATGAAGTTGATAATGGTCATTTATAGAAGTGAACTTTCTTCCCACAATAATAACACTTTATTGATTGAATTTAGATCTCTATGTTCTGAAAAAAAAGTTGAAGAGTATTAACATTTCAATAACCTCATATCTCATCAAGATGAATTTCACACCATTCTCAAAAATTACTGTATTATATAGACCAAAATATTGAAGGGAAATTTTTCCAGATGTGTTGATCTTTGCTTGGGAAAATGAAGTTAGTAATTGTATATTGTCCTATAGGCAACCATGTGTCTCACATTTAGCTATAATATGTTGCTGCTATCCTATGTTGAACACTTGTTATTCTGGAAATTATTTTGATTTCCCCAAGTTTCACATCTCTTTTACACACTTACTGAGGTAAAGGGGGCCCTCCACATTCAAATAAATAACAAAGAGGTGGCCTAAAATTCATGTCAATAGTAGGATATTAAAAATGTACAGATAATTATAGATATATGAATGAAGCAACTGTTGCTTTAAATTTATTTGCAGGTCCACACAAACAGCCAAAAGATTGACAAAGGAACAAAGACAATTTCATCAAAAAAGGATAGTCTAACAAATAATGCTGTAACAATTGGAAGTCCACATGCAAAACAATGAATCCAGACACACATATTAAACCCTTCACAAAAATTAATTTGAAATGGACTATAGCTCTAACTTTTAAACAAGGAACTATAAAATTCCTAAAAGACGTCATAGGAGAAAATCTAGGTGATCTTGAGTTTGGCAACAACTTGAAAATTCAACAACATTCAGCACAATGTATTAAAAATAGGACTGTGTTGAAGTTTAAAACTTCTGGTTTGGGAAAGATACTTTGAAGAAAATGAAACCCCTTATAAGGCACAGACTGGAAAGAAAATGCATTTATGATAAAGGACTGGTATCCAAAATATACAAAGAATAATTTAAACTCAACAATTAAAAAGTCCATTTAAAATATGGGCCAAAAATTTGAACAGACACCTCACCAAAGAGGATATACAGACAGCAAATAAGCATATGAAAATATGCTCAATATCATATGTCATAATTAAATAAAAAATCAATGCTATTAAAGCACTCTACACCTATTAAACTATCTGAAATCAAAAAAACTGACAACACCAAATGACAACACCATATTCCACAAAAGAGATGGTGGAATATGGAAATTCACATTCATTGCTGGTAGGAATGAAAGTGGTACTATCAGTTTGGGGGGCAGTTTGAAAACTCTTTACAAATTGAAACATATTTTTACCATACAAGTCCCACAATTTCAGACCTAGGAATTTACACTAATTAGTTGAAAACTTGTGTACACAAAAACCTGCTAAAATAATCCTAGCAGTTTTATTTACAATGGCCCAAATTCAAAGCAACCAAGATCTCCCTCCATAAGTGAATGGATAGACAAGCTTTGGTATATCTAAATGTTGGAATATTATTCAGCACTAAAATAAATGAGCTACTAAGCCATTAAAAGTCACAAAGGAGTTTTAAATGCATATTTCTAAGTGAAATACCCAATTTGAGAATTGTAGATTCTGTATAATTTCAACTATATGACTTTCTAGAAAGGGCAAAACTATGGAGATAACACAAAGACGACTGCCAGGAGTTCAATCAGGAAGAAGAGATGAACAGGTGAAGCACAAGGGATGTACAGGATGGTGAAACTATTCTAAATGATACTGTAATGGTTGATGCATGGCACTATAAATTTGCCAAAACCCATAGACTATACAACACAATGATGTGTTTTATGAACTTTAGTTACTAATATTAATTCATTAGTATTGGCTAATAGATTGTAAAAAAATATATCATATTAATGAAAGGTATTAATAATAAGGAAAACTGAGAACAATGTTGCTGGTGAGGGAATACAGATTAACTCTGTAGACATATGCTAATCATATCTATGTAGGCACACATATACTAATTGAGAAAATACTACTGTGAAAATTGATTTTAAAAAACTCATTAAGTTGCCATATCCAGTGAAAGCATCTCTCTATCATTTAGAGGCAAAACTGTGTAATCTTGCTTTGTCAGAAATTATTTTTAAGGGTTTTAATTGTGACGATTCCATACCTCATTTTATTAATAATCTTATGCATTTGTTGGGTGGTAAATGATGGGGGAAATTATATTATCATAAAATATTTTTCTACACTTATTTTCTCTGAAGTGTTTACTTAGTTGTCTTGTCTGCCAAAAAGAAGTCTGCTAAAACGTAATTGACTACAGGTTCTCCATCCTCTCTCCTAAATGACATCTACACAAAAGATTATTTAACTCGATCAAGGTATAATCATGTGTATAACTTAAATAGATCCATTAATTTCGCATTCTCTTTAATTTTAGGGACCATTGGTCCCATATACTACTTTCTCAGAAATTGTATCTCACAATCTGTTCAAGACATTTCTAATTTAAATTCCCAGATTCTTTAACCATTCCTTAACATTTTAATTAGTTAAAATATTTTGAATTATTCTAATCTGCCACTTTCTACATAAATAAATAAATGATTGAATGTGGGCATATACGTAGCAGACAGTGAATAATAGGAACATGAAATTAAGAGGATATTTCTATAGAGTGGTCCTATGTGCTGGTTTCCAACTTGCTTTCTTTTAAAAGGCTACTTACCTATGGCCATTCTAGCCCTGCTCTGGCTGAAGCCTATAGGATATGTTACATTCCTCAGGAAACAACATGTTTTCCTTAGGGATATTCTCTCAATGCCTAGGAAGGTAAGACTTCTCTTTGTCGATAAACAAACAAATAATAAAATATTCCAATTAGAATCTGTAAGCAATGTGACCCAAAGTTGCCTTTCAATCTTTAGCATATCACTTTAATTTATTAAAATAGTTAAATTTAACTATCACATTTTTAAAAATTTAACTGGTAAGTGGTTTTTGCTTGAGTACTTGTGAACAAAATCATGGAAAGTGGGGGCTTAAAAATCTGATGCAATTCTGCTTGTCAAAAGAAGTGGTATCTGGGCAGGGTTCTCTAGAAAGTTCTTGAAGGCCACAATAAAACTGGGGAAAAGGAGATGCTAAGTTTCTCTCCTCTTTGAGACAGCCCACCTTCTCCCTTAAAAGCGTTTTCCTTTTTCTTCTAATAAAATTTGCTGTACATTTACTATGTTTTCATGTCTTGCTTGAGATTTTCTCCCACCAGAACATAAGAATTGAAAGACACAGTGAGATTCCTGAATTCCGGGGACTACTGCTGGTAACTGGTGGCCAAATATCTGTTTTTCTCTAAGAAATATTAAAATAGTAACTCAGTGAGACCCTGTCTCTAAATAAAATACAAAAAAGGGCTAGGAATGTGGCTCACTGGTTAATTGCCCCTGAGTTCAATCTCCAGTACCAAAAGCAAACCAACAAACAAAAAGAAACATCAAAATCAAAATCTATAGAATGGTTACCTTGAAGCTAAACTTGAAACAGTATGAATTAATGATAATGTGTGACTATTTGGAGGCAAAATTCTTTGAAGGGCATTCTTTTATAAAAGAAACTCACCTCAAAAGTTTTTGGGGCCCAAGTTAAGTATACAATTAGAAGACACATAAATTTGCTTACCTAGTTTAAAATTATTAATCAATAAACTATTAAATAAAATGTTTTGTCTTCCGGCATTGATAGATACACTTATATACAAGCAAAATTGGAAATATGCATATACAAGTTATGGTTTTTAAGTAACTTAAAATTAGCCAACTGTCAAATATTATTATTGAACATATCTAGTTGTTCTGTTCATAAACCAGCAGTATTCAGATAATTAATAAAAGAAAGACATCTATAGTTCAAAAGTTACCATACATTTATTTCATAAATATTATTGTTTTTGCTCTCATTTTTAAAAATAAGTATTTATTTTGTTATAATCAAAATTTTTGTATGATATGTGCTCAAGTGACAGTTATGATTTAAAGCAAAGATCAGTAACTTCTCATGCAAATAACTAGATAGAGAATATTCAGTTTTGCCATTAAAAATCTGGTCTCTGTCAGAACTATACCTTATAATGTGTAAACACCCAAATAATACGTAAAAGAATGACCTTCCCTGAGTTCCAATAAAACTTTATTTCTGAATACTGAAATAAAAATTTGTAAATTCACATATCGCCAGGCACTGTGGAACATGCTTGTAATCCCAGAGTCTTGGGAGGCAAGAGGATCACAAGTTCAAAGCAAATCTCAGCAACCTAATGAGATCCTCAGCAACTTAGCCAGACTTTGTCTTAAAATATAAGATAAAAAGAACTGGGAATGCAGTTCAGTGATAATGTATGGGTTCAATCTCCAGTACATAATAATAATAATTCAAAATTATTAGTTAAATGCAAAAGATGGTACAGATTATAAATTTTGAATACTAAAGATTTAAATCAAAATTTAAATTTAGACTAGGTTTTTACATAATTTTTGAAAACTTAATTAAATCTAATTAAACTTTTTATAAAAATAAAATGTTTTACAATTCTAGTGATCACTCTTCATATAGTCACCAGTATAACATGCTGTATGTATAGACCTGCTTGTATACAACTTTAAGAATAATACAAGTTAAGTAATATTAGAAAATATCATTCAGTTGCTATTTGCAATTCAATTTGCAATTCAAATTAGTTGGTAATACTAATTTGTGAGTATATCTGGAAGCATGAATGAAGATACCAAAAGTAGTCAGAAAATAGACACTGAGCACTCCTGGGAATGACTGCTAAATAATACATCATTGTGAAATATATATTGTATCCATGCTATCTAAGAATTGAACCCTTTAATTATGTTGTCTTTTCTCTTTTGTTCAAATGCTCCCCACACCTTGAAATACTGCCCATATCTGATTTTGGCACAACTCAAAAAACCTTATGGATGCAATTTGTTGGGGCACATAAAGAAAAAGATGTGAAATGATTCTCTCGTATCTGAACAGTTGATCATGTGAATAGAGGGCAAGGTTTGAAGGTCTTGTTACGCTAAAGAGGGCAGCAGATCCTAAGTAAAAGACGTATACATGTGACCTTTAGTAGGATTATTTTGAGTATTTCTATATATTTTCTATTGCTGAAAATACTATTACATTTACATATCATAAATTTAGAAGCTTAAAACAACACACATTTATTATCTCACTATTTTTCTTGGTTAGGAACCCAGGTATAATTTAGCAGTGTTCTCTGTTTCTGAGGCTCCAAATGTTGCATTCAAGGGGTCAGATGGAGCTGCAGACATATATGAGAATCAACTAGGGAAGGATCCACTTCCAAGTCCATTCAGTTTGTTGACACAGTTCAGTTTTTCTGTGATTGTAGGACTGGGGAACTCAATTACTTGCTGGTTGTTGGCTGCAAGCCCTTGTCAGCTGTCAGCTGGAGGACACCCTCAGTGCTTGGAAGTCACCCAAAGTTACTTGACATGTCACGTTGCCCAACATATCTGTTTGCTTCTTCAAAGCCAGTAAAGAAGAGAGAAACTCCAGGAAGGTGAATGCTGCCACCATAATCATGGAATCTTATGCATATCATCACATACATTCCAGTATCTTTTGTGTATTCTGTTCAATAAAAGTAATTTACAGGTCCTGCCCATACTGGAGAGAGGGATTACACATGTATGGAATACCAAGATTCTAAGAGTCTGTTCACGATAAGGCCTCTCTTCTTTGGATGGTACTCAGTGTACTGAATTTATCTCAGTGATTAACTTATAGATTATTTAATCATATTGAGTATTTTTAGAATTTTTCTCCATTAGCCAAGGCATTTGTTTTACTTTTTGAGAAGAGCCAAGATTCTATTTATTCAATTATAAGGGGTTCTGGTCATTTTGGAAAAAAAAGGAAGAGGAAGAAGAAGAAAGGAAAGAGAAAGAAACAGAGAAATAGAGAAGAAGGATGAAGAGGAAAGAAAGGAGAGAGGTAAGAGGAAGAGAATCAAGAAAAGTAGGGTAATAAAGGAGGAGGAGAGGGGGAAAGTAAGAAGGAAGGAAGGACAGGAACACTTAGAAATAGAATATCATTCCTGTCACACAAATGCTATCTACCACAGTAGGTCAATACAATATTTACTTTGGAATGGTAGTGATTTGGGGTCTCTGGATGTATGGCTCATAACAAATGTTTCTCGATGTTGATACTTAAATTATCTTTCTACTTCATGGAAAAGAGCAACAAGGTCAGATTACCCTGATGTCTGCTCATTCACTTGAGTTGCTTCATACTGTCCTACTTCCTAGAAACCTTGCTCAGTTAAGACAAGATGATGTTTGCTCACTCAGCTGTCAAGGTCTTACCTTAGGGATGTGCCCATACAAACACAGATTTGCATAGAAATAGAAGAAACAACTGCAGATAATCTCTCACATAAATCTTAATGGGAATTCTTCATTAATTGACATCTTTAAAACTGACTGCTTGTTTCTATTACCAACTTTGAAATTTCAAATACTGAAACTGCCATCAAACACAGCATCAACTTAATGAAATGTATTTAGGTTTTGTATTTGTATATCCATCGACTGTTCAAAAATGGTGACAGCAAATCTTTGTGCATTTAACAGGTTCAATTATATATCACACCTGTACAAAGAATCTCAGGTACCCAATATAAATGTTTAATAAAAGCAGTCATAAAATTGCACATGACCACTTTGATTTTAAGAACTAAGTGACAAAGCCGTTCTTGCAGTCTCTCTCCAAATATGAAAAAAAATATGCCTCTGCTGTGCACAGATTTGAATTGTCCCCATTTATAGCCTTATGGTGTCTAAATCCGGTAGCTTTAAACAGCAAATCAATCATGAAGTGCAACGAGAGGTCATGTGGAAGGTTAGAGGAGTTTAGTTTTGTGATTGTATGAAAAACAGACTATAGTACTTCTCTCAAGAGCAGCCCATGATAAATAGTCGAATACAAGTGTCCTGCAAACTTTAGCTTTAGAGTCTGGTCAAGTATTATGTCCTGGGAAAAGGAGTATAGGAAAGCTGACTAGTTATACAATTTACAAAAGTGGAAAATGCTGATAAAATATAAGGATATAACTGAAACTATAAAGCTTCTATTACAGAATACTTTGCAAAGATGGCCCATAAAAGAGTAATGACACGTAAAAAGCTTGATATTTTGAACTATTATTATAGGATCTTGCAGCAATTGCAGAAAGGTTTCCAAGTTTGAATCAAACTGAAATTAGTGAAGATAGACTGGGGATAAATTTATTTCATTTACAAAAGTAATGAATACAATAGTAGGGAATAAGTCCTCATGAATTCCTGACACAAGAAACTTGCATCGAGCTCTCTTACAATTAGCTATGATTTTGCATATATTTCATTGCCTTTATTCACCCCCAAATTAACAAAATATTATTCATTTACTGAAAAAATAATAAAACCAATTTCTTTAGCAAGCAGATAGAACACCCATTGTTTTATTGCCATTTAAGTAAATTTTAACCTGTTCCTTAAATTAAGCAGAATAACCACAAATATCTTTCAGTATGTATTAACCAGACAAAAAACAGTTTAATTCTAGATTGTAGAAAATTTAAGGGAGGAGTTATGAGATATAAAAATGTTATGTGATAAAGAATCTATCCCCAATGGACCTTAACAAATCTGTACTGCTAGTAAGTATGTCATAGGTTTATTTTAATTATTTATTTAATTGGTTTAGAGATGAAGATAATTCATCTTATAAAATATGTTTTGCAGTGTCATTTGCTACATTTGTTTGGAACAATGATCCAACTGGAAAAATGAAGGTTAAGATGCAATTAAAAGATTATGGCCCTTGGACTGGGATTGAGGCTCAGTGGTAATGTGCTTGCCTAGCATGTGTGAGGCACTGGGTTCGATTCTCAGCACCACACACAAATAAATAAAAGTCCATCAACAATTAAAAAATATTTTTTAAAAAGATTATGGCCCCAAAAGTCTCCAGCTCTGTTTTTCCACAGCAGTTCATTCCATTATAAACTTAATTAGAAACCTTTTCTTTTTAATGTTGGGAAAAAGCATTTTGAAATGAGTTAATCTCCATGTAGGATTTTCAAAATTTATTAAATGGCTGATTTACAGTTACACTAAATTGACTTTTTATTTTTAATACACCAAGTAGGAAGATGCTATAAACGCTTTTAAGGAAGCAAATGAATCCTTTGGAGTGGTCCATATGCTGTTTTGATCAGAGTGTATGAAGCCATGATTGTTACAAATATTAAATGCATTAATACAGTAAAGTTTTGGGTGCCAGATTATGTGAAAGAATAGTTGGCAGATATCTATTTATGATTAACCTACATAAAGAAATATACTTTTATTTTTCACTGAAAGTGATAGGATTTTTATTGTGTAAACTATGATTCTATTGCATTTGTGCAATGATTTGTAGTTGCTGAAAGTTGTTAGGCATTCTAAAAGCCAAAGTATGAATGGGATTACAATCTACCTAAAATTTATTGCATTCAGTAAAGGGCTAAAGCACTCAAGCTTTGAAATCATCTACTGCAAAGACTGTTTATTCCCCATATAAAATCTTACTGTATATTGTGTCCTTAAAGATATAAGGGCTGCAATCGAGCAGACTGCTAAACATCTCAAATATTAATTTATTGGCTTCCAAAGCTGTGCTTGCAGAGCATACAGAGTAGCAGATTAGGGGCTGGTAAGAAAAATAAGTGAAATTTGACAATTCTATTTGAATCTTCTGTGGTTTGGAATTGGAATATTTTAAGGCTACATGAGTTGAAAAAGATATTTTGAACAAATAGCTTCATAAACTACGTTTGGTTTTAAAAGCTGGAGGGATTTCAAAAATTCATTTTCTTCTTCAGAAATAATTAGAAGTGGGAAGCACTTTATTGAAAATATCAGAAAACAAACTCCCCACAGGTGAGTATCCTGCTATTGTCTTCTCCTGATGACTCATAGCCTAGCTAGCACAGGTGTTTCTGCCTTCAAAAGACACGTTTATTCCCTGGCCTGGGCATTTCATTATTTGTTTCTAATAATCTGGGTGGCAACAAAGTCAGGTTTTGTACAATTTACAATAGGTTTTCAGAATGAGAAATGAACCATGTCTTGGAACAACTTACATTTGGGTAAGAGATATTTTCTGGTTAATTGATTGTCTTAGAATGCCTAGTACAGGGGGTTAGATAAGGCAAATGATAAAAAGAAGATAGGGAGAAGCAGGAATTAGCTCTCTGCACAGCCTTGGTAACAGAAGAAGCCTATCAGAAAAACATAGGGCAGTCTATTTCAAAACACTACAAAAATTTGAAGAGTAAGTAAAGAAAATGCTCCACTACTTTAATGGCTCATCCCAAACCCTAAGGGGAAAAAGAGATCAGACAATAAAAGATATCCCCAAACTCTGAGATTTATTAGTTCACATTCACAAATATCTGCTTTGATCTCACTTTTGCATTTTAGGTTAGTCCTCTGCCTTTCTTTAGGTTACCTTTACAATTTCTCTACCATTACTTAGATATATTGGTAGGAAATTTAGTTTTTTTCTACTGTGGATTCCTTAGAATTTGAAATAGTACCTTTCCCAGCAGAGACCTCCCATACCCAGCAGATCAGCACTTAAAAATAAGTTGACCTAGAATTCGAGAAAGAAAAGTGACATCCTCCGGACACAGGCACATATTACCAGCACTAAAAAGAGCATATTGAGAGTATTTTTAAAAGGGGGGGGGGCATTTTACTTGTGTGTCAACACATAATTTGCATAGGGAAACTAAGTTCATTCATCTCCTGAAAGTGAGGAGTATTTTGTTGTATTATTTACAGGTTTGTTTTCACCACTGGTATTTTTTTTTCAGATTTCTACATAGCTATCCTTTTTTTCTGTGACCTTTGTATTGGTGCAATTTGAATTTGATTTTGCAACTAGCTCAGTTACCTCATGACCAGTCCCTCGAGTCACACAGTCCCTGCACTTTTCTGCTTTGTAGTGCCAAAACCTTCATGCCTCGCTGAAAACTGCATAACATTAAACACATGCTGCAGATATATGTTCAAATTAGAGATGTAACAAACTATCCATTGAGAATCCACTAAATCACTGAAGCAACAAACCTGCAGATCCAGAGTTAGCACGAGTAAATTACAATCTACAATATACTTCTCCCTCTGATGATAAAAGTAAAGCATATTTTAAAATGCTGACAATAACTCCTGAGCAATCAATACCTTTCTTGGAGAAGGAAAATTGCACAGCCCCAACTGCTACTGTACATACATTGTAAAGGACAGATGAACTATAGATGTGAGCCCTTCAGCAAAGCCCAGGTATGAAAAGTCTTTGGAATCTGGCACTTAGATTGGATTCAGCAGTCAGCCCTTGAACTCTTTGTGTTACATGCACTGAGCTGCTCATGTTTGACAGCATGCTGTCTTGCAAGCTTGAGGGATGTCTAAAAATCAAATGCCAAGATTCTACTGACAAATGTGTGGTTTTTCCCCACCTCCCCTTCAGGGCATGTGGGCTGGGTGTATGTGATAAAAACAGAGCAGGAATGTGATACTATATGGAATACTATAAGGAAAATATGCATTCCTGAAGTATCAAATCCTTGCTGATAAAGAGATGCTAATTTCTGCAATAAAAATACACATTTTAAAAAGAACAGAAATAAAAAAAAAACTTTCTTAAATAGAATATAACTTTATAAAAACACATTCTGGGGTATTATGCCTCTATTATGCATGAGGTGAGGGTGAGGGAGCTGAGAGGTTTTGTCTCAGAAAATAACATACATGTAGAAAGTAGAGCTTTATTGGTGGTGGAGTGGAGCCACACAAAATAGAACTGGGAAATAAGCATATCAGTGTGCCCCTGATTATAGAGTATGTGTGACTTTTTGATCACTGCCTAATTGTATTTTGATAAGGAAGAATTCTTAGCAATTTTTCCAGATGAATCTTTAGCATCTTTACTTTTTGAATCAAATGGCTTATTTTCAAAATAGCCTATTTTTTGTAGTTGTATCATCACTATGTCTATGAATGTCTGCAAATACTTCAGGTTTGGGAAATTTACTTTTCAAACTTGAATCACCCCTCCCATTGGTATGAATGAGAAACTTCCGTGTATAACATTTGATGAATCACTCTCCATATGTACGTCCTTCAAGGAAGTTTGGCATCTTTCAGTTTTATGACTGATGGCAATCTGTTTTAGGCATCTAGAAAACAACAAGGAATTTTTATGGTGCTTCAAATCAGGGAACCAATCCAAACAATGATAAAAAAGAGCAAAAAAATATGTTATTAATGTGAAAAATTCAAAAAGGAAAACTTGTACCTTTACATTCCAGCTGTGAACCAGCCCAAGAATGGTACAATTCTCTCACAGCTTCCATACACAGTAAAGGCACACCTTGTGCCAGTCATTGGACTGGCAGTACATCTTTTTTTTTTAAATGAGTAATATGTTCTCTTTGCTCTTTTTATGCTACCGTCACCTGTGAATTTATCAAAAAAGTTGTGAAAGCAATTCATATCTTTGGACTACATGGCCTCTGTTCCTTTAGTTGTTCATCCATTCATTCAATCAATGTTTATTGAGCTATCCTTTTTATCCTTTATAACACTATAACAAAAGATTTTCTCTGCTTTCAAGGTACTCATGAGCTTGTGAGGAGGCCGACCATTAGACAAGTAACTACAATGAGAAGGGTTAGTTAGAATGCTGTAATAGAAGTTAGAGCATGAGAGTTTATGGAGCTATGCTGAGAACTGCAAGTAGTCTGCTGTACCTAGAGCTTTGGGAACTTAGAGTAGAAAGCAGTAATTAAACACAACTGAAACAGGACCATATTATATTGAGGTGTGAATGTCAGAGTAAGGAGTTTGGAAGTTACCTGATGTACAGTGGGAGGCAGTTGAATATGATTATGTAAGGGAATCACATGATCAACCAAGGATTTTTAGAGGTCAGTCTTCAAACTATGCAAGGATGGTCTACAAAGGGAAGAGATGAAAAATCAGAAACAGATTAGAAAAGTATAGGAGCTTTTTAATATGATTCATGGAAGAACCAAGATGTTTACAGTGAGAATTGAGATGTACATCTAGATTTGGAGCATACTTAGAATAACAAACTGTCAGGATGGGAAAACATGTTGTTATGTGTTGGATATGAGCTGTACTCTGATGGCTCATGTGTAAGACAATGAAGGAACATTCCGAAGTAAAATTATTAGATTTCAAGACCTACAATGTATCAGTGGATTAATCCAATGTATGGATTAATAATTTAAAAGGACTACTGGGTGTTAACTGTATGTATGTAGGGTGTGGCTGGAGGAGGTAAGTCATTGGGAGCATGCCTTTGGAGATAGTATAGTGTCCCTGGAGCCTCACTTCCTATGATTCCCAGCTGCTATAGGATGAGCAGCTTTCCTCTGTCGCCAGCTTCCACCAGGATATTCTGCCTCACCTCAGGCCCAGAGAGATGAAGTCAGCTATCCATGAATTGAAATGCTGAAACCATGAGCCAAAATAAACTTTTCCTCCTCAAGGTTGTTCTTGTCAGATAATTTTTGACACAGTGATAAAAAACTGACAAATGCACATGTTACAGTGCCATTGTCTGGTGATACATAGGGATGTTTGGGAGAGAAAGGGACTGAAAAGGACCATGAATTACTATTCAATGGGAAGGACACACAAGAGGGGAGCAACATGTATATGGGGCAAAGATAAATGACTTATTTTTAAAGATTTTTATGTTAATGTGTCTGTGTAAAAATCAAGTAGAGATGTGAAACAAGCAGATAGAAATAAAAGTCTGAGAAAAAGATAAAATAAAAAAACCTCTAGCAATAAAAGTTTCCATAAATCTATTCCTCACTGTAGAATATTGGTCTTCACTTTTTTTTCATTGTGGGGGGAAATTTTCTCAAGACTCACTAGTTTAATTTCAATATGCTTGAATTCACTAAATTAAAATCGGAAAAATATAAATCACTTCCTCACCTGAGTCAATACCTCTTATCAGTCTTCATGTTTTGAAACAATCTGTTCAACCCCTTGGTATGTTCCCTTTATTTCTCTGTTTTTTTTTTTCCTTTCATTCATTAATCAGAACTCTCTGATGTTGGAACAATAATTTCTAATGAAAGGGAGGATCTTTCTTCTATCTCATTCTCTCCTAATGAAGTATAATGCTTTGTAGTTTTTCTCTTTCTTTTCTTTTCCTCTCTTTTCTCTTGTCCTTTCCTTTCTTTTCTCTTTTTTTTTTCCTTTTGCCTCAACAACACATTGGACAGAGGACAGTTCCTGCTGATTCCAAGCTCCTTTCTTACATTTCTTTTGGTACTGTTTTTTAATATTTTCCTGATGACATTCCTTTGCAATAAGTCATATCCTCATTTTACACAATCATATGACTTTGTTAAAATTTCCTACATCCCTTAATGCATTAACTTCTCCCAACATGCTTGAAATAATCTGCCACCTTGAAGGTTTTACTGTGCTCCACTGCAGGAACATTTGTAAAATGTGGACTACCAAGGTCCCTAGAGAATCCCACTGTTTTTAATTCTCTATTTTGGAAATACCTATTTGTTTCCTGAATTGAAGTGAATTCTCTATTTTTGTAGGGAAGGTTGTTTGTTTTGTTTGTTTCACTCTTTTGGTTTTACAAGGCCAATGAAGTCGTTGTAGATGTGGAACCTTGACACAGGCCTTTTTGAGGCTGAAAATAGATATCTATTGGACTCCCTTTGTTATGTGTATATTTGTTAGAACCACAATAGATCAGTCAGGCTTGATATTTTCCTTCTGTAGAGCTTGCTGCCCACCTTTTTTCCCCAATATATCCTTTGCTAAAGAGTTAGAGGATGGAAATAAAGCACATTGTTTGTCAATGATTCAGGATAACTAAGGAAATAATAAGGGAATGCCCAAATTTTGAAATAGTGATTTATTTACCTGAATAAAATTAAATATACTCACTAGAATAAATAAAATTCATTCTTATAATATTACTGCATACAACAATGCTATAATACAGAAATGTCTGTTGTATCTTCTGATGAGTAATGTGGATGAATATGCTGTTTCCTCTGATGTAGGGGATGAGGTAAAGGAATAAAACTGGAGCCTTTGAGCCCACAAAAATCAACCAAAAAGCAATTGCTGAAAAATAAATAAATGGATTGATTAAAAAATAGGTGCTTTCCGATTTGACATTTTTGGGGGAATTACTTTTGATAAGATGAAGTGAAACACCAGATTTTAAAAATGCCAGGCTGTTCCTTTTTAAATAGGATTTTAAGTAAGCTCTTTTTTTTCCCTTTCTCACTCATTTAGGAGGGGAAAAATCAACCTTTTTCAACATAGTACATATGGTTACCTCGGCAACAAGCACAATAATAACATCTACAGCATCCATGTGAGTCTTAATTATAGCATTATATTAAACTAGCATATGTTAATTCTTTAGAAAAACACATATATTTCTTACTATGGAGAATATTAGCTATTGATACATGACTTTTCAAATTAAAGCACCTGCTTCTTTACAAAAATAGTTTCATTACAAATAACCAAGAATCCAAGCAGCTTCTGTGCTGGTATTTCAGGAACACAAGCCAAGGCCAATGACTTGGACATTTTGTTTATATTATCACTTTTTCAATTATTTATTATCAGTGATGTTTTCAGCTCAGTGGGAAATGTTTTAATTTTTATCTTAGGTGTAAAAATGGTCTGCTATAAAAGAGTTTAGAAGTATATTAAGGAGATAAGACTATCATGTAAAATATTCAAGAATATCAATATTTACATATTTTCATACATATTATCTAAATAAAGTAATATGGTCGAGTGTTGACTTGAATCAAGCATTTGCCTATGATGTTTCTGCATTTAAAAAAAAAAACCCAAAAGTTTCATCACTTAAAACAAATTTATTAGCTTCCCTCGGCCCCAATTGGTTACCAGCTTTCTTTCTTACATGGTTCCCTGCAGCTTCAAGCCAGCAATGGTACATTAAATACCTCTTATGCTCTGAATCTCTGACTTCTCCTTCTGTGACCAGCTGGAGAAAATTTTCTGCTGTTAAAAGGCTCACCTGGTTGTGTCAGGCCCGCCATGTTAATCTCCATGTTTTATGATCTATTCACTTGGGATTTTAATTACATTCACAAAATCCCTTCAGAAATTTACCTGAATTAATGTTTAATTAAGTAACCATGAAACAGGAATCTTCAATATCCATATTTAGAATTCTTTCTACCACACTATGTAATATCAGGAAGGGAAGAGATGGGAATAATTGAAAAATCTCCTTGGTTGAAATGGGACTTGGACTTGTCTTTGAAAAATAGATACAATTTGGACATTTAGAGAGAGAAAAAAAAAAAAAGCATACCATTCTAAACAGGAGAAACAGCACAAACCAAAGCACAGAGAGAATCAGGCCACCAGCGGGTTATAGACAGAACATTAGAGAGGCTCGCGGACTACTCCAGAGGGCACAATTTATTTGAATAACAGGAAATAGTGGCAAACAGCCTTTTTGCAGCATTTCCTATATGTCTTTGGAAAAGTAAGTGAATCCCTTTGCTTAAATATTAAAATCTAATCTTCTGGGCTATATAAATAGATGCAAACTCTCTTCCTAGAAATTATAGAATGGATATTTAGATAAATATCAGTAATTATGATTAACTATAGCCACTTTATATATGTAGATAAATATCCATAAAAATGTGCCCTTATTCCTCCCTTGTGAAAAAATGTCTATGAAGTAGTTTTATATTTTAATATGGATAATATATATTCAACCATTAATAGAAAAAAAAAAAAAAGCATGTGTTAATGTACAAAAAAAGCAGCAATTAGCTCAGAGGAGTGAGATTTGGTAGGTAGACATGGTACAGACAAGAACAGAGTTTAGTGTATGGTTTGGAAATTTTTTCCATTATATAAATTTTGGTTTTCTGAGGATCTTAGATGATTATGTATATATTTTGTTTAAAGTATATGCATTTATGTGCATGTATATTTGTCTGTGTGTCTAATTCTGAATTCAGAGCACTAATGAACTAGTAGAAAGTGAAATTTACAAATGTATGATTTATGCAAGTTAATTATGTTGGAGATTCTTAGTTTTTTCAACAACAGAATGAGGGTAATAATAGAATATAGTTCCCAAGATGATTGAAAGCAATTGGAAATTTAGGAGGTAGGTAGGTACAGAAACAGACAGACAGACAGACTGACATAGGGAAAGAACAATTCTAGTTCATTTTATTACATAGCACTATTACCATAGAATTTAATTTTTAATTCACATTCTCTTTATAGTCAACTTTAGGATTATTGCATAACCACTAGTGTTTTGCTAACTTCTATAGATGTGTAGTTTATTTTGTATTTAGAATTTTAAAATAATGTCAATCCCATATAATTGTATTATTTTATAAGTGATTAGTGAGAATATTAACCTAAAAGAAATATAATATTTCAGGTTTTTAAAAACCACTCTGCCCCAACTCCCTGTTCTTGCCACCCATTGCTGACACACAACCACTTGGGTAAAATTTGTAAATCAGCTAATAGTTCTTAACAGTGGCATCATATTTTCCAAGAAAATAGAAAAAAAAAATCATTAAGAACAGAATAAGAAGTGCTCATGAAATAAAGATACATTGATTATACTACAATTTAATTTTTACTTATCCATATGACCTACCAATCATTTAATCAGAAAAATGAATTGAGCACTTACTATGTACAAGTCACTGAGTTTGAGCATTAAAAAATTAATAAAACATACTTCTTATTATTAAATCTATTTTTTTTCTTTAGTAGGGGAGATGTACACATATGCAAATATACACACATGATTATTTGTTAACAGTCTTATTGTTTAATATACAGTGTCAATATTTGTTAGATATTTTTCTGATCTTCATTCTAAACTCTGTTGTGTGAGATCATGTTGTGTGCCTCTAAGGTACATAGACAAATCTCTTCTTGTTGATGCATTCATTCATTTCACCAGCATTTATTGAGTCTTTCTTGTTTGTCTGGCTGTGCCACACACTACAAATACAAAGATAAATAAGTTAGACTCTGTACTGTAAGGCCCTCACAGTCCAGGGCATATAAGAGCTATTCTAAAGAATGTCATGCAATGGTGATAGACTTCAATTAGTGATCTGCAAACCTAATGCAAGTGTGAAGTTCACAGTGTATGACTTTGAGAAAGTAAGTGAAACCAAAATTATAATTCCTATACTTCAAAACTACAAAGCCAAAAGTTACAATAAACCTTTAATTGACAGGAATATATATTACACTTGAGCATATTTTCCAGGCCTCCTTTAGGTTAAATGTGGCCCTTTCTGTGGTGGCCTTTTAAAATTCAAATGTCCCTGGAGAGTTAAATCAATTGTCAATGTAACATTAATGGCTCTTTTCTCTGAGAGAAAGGGACAGAATAGCATGGAGGGGAATGAGGGTGCATTGAGGGATTTTAGAAAGTCCATCTACTTTGTTTTACTGAGGTCCTAATGCAACATATCTACCTTAACTGCAGTACTTATTTTAAACTGCATCATTTTAACTAACCAGAATTCTATTTCCTTAGAATATCTTTACTATATTTCAATACAGTTAATAAAGACATTTAATTTTGTCTTTAAGTAGCAAAGTGGTCTGTATGGATTTATATAGTACTTTAGCTACAATGCTTTTTTGCAGTTTGGAAATTAATCATAAATTATACATATATATGATATTTTTGTAAAATACAAATGTTCAAAATATCTCTTGATAGAAACTAATTATAGAGGAAGAAAAACAAAAAAATATCAAGAGATATTTTGAACAAACATTTTGAATTGAAACATTTACTTTTATTTTAAGTAAGTCTCTATGTGTCCATAGTACTTGAGTTCATTTTGAGCAAATCTTCATAAAGATTTTCAATAAAAGATTATAAAAGCAAATCTTCTCATTGGTTTTAAATATATCTTATGATTTTCTGCTCTTGTTCTGTTTAGAAACTTAGTTAATTTTTCATTCACTTTACAAAATTGACCTTTGACCTAATTTTCCTAAACTACTTCTCATAGAGTCCAAAGAAAATATACAACAGAGTGGGTGGATTTTACTAAAGAAATTTTAATATAACTGCAGAGTGAAACCTTATTTTTCTTCCTCTATAATTAGTTTCTATTAACATTGTTTACAACTCTCACAATGTTTTCTCCTTTTCTTTCCAAATAATTAATGATATATTGCTAAAAATAGCATTCTCATTTTATATATCTATAGAGTAAATAAAAACAATCCTGTCCTTGGGAAATCAAAACAGAAAACCACCAAACATATTTCTTTTTACTTTAGTGACAAGAGAGATGCTAAATGATCTAACTACCTCATTTGAGTATGGAAGATTTTAATACCAATTATCTTTCTGTTTCTGACTATTTCCATGTCCTTGGATAAATGAATTAATGTAAGTGCCGTTATTTTCTTATTTTAAAAGGTACAACACATTTTCTTCAAAGGAGAGCACTGAGAATCAGACAGCTTTAAAGAAAAAGTTCAAACTAAAAACAGGACAATAGAATATGTAAATATTATGTGTATTCTTTAGTATTTGTATAAATAATACTTATTTAGCTCTATTGCATTATATGATAAGTATTATATGAAAATTGATACAACTGCAATAAAATCACCTTAATATTTATCTAAGGTATACAAACATGTAATTTTGTTACATTATATATTTAGTTACCATGGTATCACATAATTATTTTTGGCAAATATAATTTTAAAGTAGTTAAATTCATTTTTAATTTTTTAAAAGATTGGTTTTCCCAGAGCAGAGAGGAGTGAAGTAAATGGTAGTGTGGGTGAACCAAGATGACTATTGACAGATTTAAGTATTGAAGAATGTACTTTTCATGTGATTGACATTTTCTAAAGAAAGGTAGACATTATTTTTAAAATATTTTTTTCAATAATATAATTCAATTTTGTAAATGTTTGAAGTTTGAATAACCTTATGAACTTAACTATATTCACATCTAATATATTTTTTAGTTATAATATTTTAAATCCTGTGGGGAAAATATGATGATTTAATATTCACCAGTGAAAGAATCTGAGTTAAAGAGTAAATAAAATGTTCAAATTCAGTATGCTTACTTAGCATGTTATATGAAGAGAATTCTGTAAATGATAACATATTAATTTCAATATTATAGGAGAAAAAAGAGTCACTTTTATTGTTCCTCAGTTTCTCTCCTTAGGAATCAAATCAGTATTTCATCTGAAATAAGAACATAGGAAACCAATATCTTTCAGCTTTCTATTTTGCCAATTTCTGCTATCATTTCATGTAATTCACTACTTATTTCAAAGTTTGCTTTTTGCATCTCATATTCAGTATATAAATAGTCTCTCAGTTCCAAAGAACAAATTGTGAAACAATTTATAAATGTAAATAACCTCACCAAGTGATCTAGGAATCAAGACACAGAAATAGATAAATAGAGGTTAGCCACATAGAGTTTAGTAGTTTTTTTGCACATGAGTAAAAACAACTAGGTGCAACCATTGTCATTCCTAAGGAAGAACTTGTTACACCTGAATCATTGACAGACTAAAAAGCAGATCTTTCTCTATGTTTTGGAATGTTGAGTCTACTTTTGAGTATGTAATGGAAATTCTATTCAAACATAATATTATATTGTTGTAGCAGATATTAAAATATTATTAAGAAAAAAAGACTGGAATTTTAAAGTTACTGCAGGGAAAATGCATTTGATAAATAGTACCCCCATGAGTCTATAAATATTTGAATGCATTTTGTAAGATTTTTTCAAAGACACATTTTAACTCTTCACTGAAGCATAATATACATTCATAAAAGTGCATATAGCATAATATCTTAATACTATTCGGCCTACCTTTCAATCCGAAAGAGCAGAAATTTAAGCTAATGTACTGCATGAGTGTAGTTAAAAATAATAATAAGTCTAGGCTGATGAATTCATTTCTCCTGTGGGTCTGTCCCTTCTTCTTTTCTTCCCTTCCTCCTTCCATCCCTCCCTTTCACCTTTCTTCCTTTATTTCCTTCCTTCTTTCCATAAATAGATAAGTTTGAAATCTTACCATATGCCAATCACTATAACAAGGCATTAGGGAGAAAGCAGAAAAGAATGTGGACATCTTTCATCCCTTCACGGATTTCAGAGTCTATTGGGAATGGTAGACAAATAAATGGGATGTCGTAATAAAGTATGAAGAAGTAATAGGAAAATATATATTAAATTATATTACATTATATTATATTATAAGAACTCATTAAGTAGTGAACTTCCCCTTTTCCTTGCCATTGTTCTGATGATTGAGCTAAAAGTGAACCCTTTGGTTTTCTTAAATCTTACAATGTATATCATATTTACTAATGTTTTCGTTCTTAGGATCCAACATTCTTTCTAACAATAAAAGTTTAAAGCATGCTTCCACTTCCCCTAGCAAACTATGCACCTATTATAGTTCAATTCCCTGGTACCCAGCACAGAAATGTTTCATTTTCACTGAATCCCCCTAACAACCCAAGAGTAGCACCTATTCTTTTTAATCAACTTGGCCACTAACATAGAAGCAGCAGAATCTCTATCTAGAGATTAGATAGGTGTTGCTGAATCTCAAGCGGGTATCCCAAAGGAAGGGAGGAAGAGCTGTGAGCTTGTGTACTTTTGATTTCAAACTGTTGTTTTCTACTTGCCATTCTTGGCAGCACTGTTAAGTTATCCCCGACAATTTCTGGTGTTGTAAGTCATTAAATCTTGAACTCATTCTCTCATTCATATTCTCTCTGTCTCTCTCTCTCTCTCTCTCTCTCTCTCTCTCTCTCTCTCTCTCTCCCCCACCCCCCGCCTTTTTCTCTTTCCCTCCCTCTCTTCACTTCCATCACCAACATCACCAATTTCTCTATGTGATCCAAATCCCTTTACATCTCACTTGGGGAAAATAAAATAATTTTCTAATTCTGTTCTTTTATAGTAAAATGCCTTAGTTGGAGTAATTTACAAACAATAGAACTGTATTGGTAACAGTATTAGAGGTGAAGAAGTCCAAGATCGAGACACCAGAAGACTCCGTGACTCCGTGACTGGTGAAGGTTTGTTCTCTGCTTCAAAAATGGCACCTCTTTATGCATCTAACAGGGCAGATTGTGTGGGAAACCAATATTCAGACCATAAGAGCAAGTTCTATTTGAATTCTGAAGCCTATAAAAAAGACATGACATATGATATATCTCCAATGAAAACTTATAGATTCTGTTCAATAGGAAACCTACGTAAAACTGTTTATCATTTAGTACTGGGGTTCAAGCCCCCTTCATGCTAGGCAAGACCTCTACCACTAAGTTAAATTCCCATTCCATTTTACTTTTATTTTGTTCCAAGACACAGTCTCAATACATTGCCTAGACTGATCTCAAATTTATAATCCTCTTGCCTCAGCCTAACTAGTAGGTTACATGAACAGGCCTGCACTACTGCATTCTGCTAAAACATTTTAAATTACATATTTTTTTTGTGTACCATCCCTATTACTGTTTTTATCTATGGCAATTTGTGTTGTTGGAACATGAAAACTTTTGTAATGGGGATTATTCATTTAATTTAAAAATACTAATAACCTTAGAAAGTATACTGATTCAGAGGTCAGAGGATTCAGATTCTTGTCCTATTGGAGCCACTTACTGTGAAATGGCTTTAATGTCTCTAGGCCTTAGCTACACCATTTGTACAGTAAAGATATATGGTGTACAAGGAAATTACCTGTGCTGCCTGTCTCACATGGTTACCACGAGGCTCCAATAATATGATGAATAATTTTAGAATTGCTTTTAAAAACCACAAAGCACAATATAAATATAAGGTGTCATTTTGTTTTTCTGTTAAACTTAAGCACATAATTTTCTCCTTCACTACTACTTTTGTAATGCATTCTTGCTTTAAAATTTCACCAAACATTCATAAGATATAAATCATATTCAATTCTAGGTTCCAAGCAAAAAAAAAATTAATTAGAGTGCTATCTTCATTCAAGTTAAAATAGCTAATATTAGGGGCTGGAGTTGTGGTTCAGTGGTAGAACACTTGCCTAACATGTGTGAGGCCCTTGGTTCGATTCTCAACACCGCATATAAAAAATGAAGAAAAATAAAAAGGTCCATCAACATCTAAAAAAGTATCCAATATTAACCTTTCTGTGAACTTAAGAAAGGCCATTGCATACCCCTTTAGTGTGTCTTAGCCCATCTTGCAATCCAGCACATTTCCTTTTGAATTTAACACTAACATTTTGAAGGAAACAAGCTTGAAATGGTATTTTTGATGCCAGAGTTTCCAAAGAGAAAGGGAATATGATTCATTGAATATTTTGCTTTGTTATTTGTACTATTTGAGAAGACATTTTTTTGAATTTAGGTATTCAGTGCCTCTAGTTCCTGTTTCAACTAAAGAATGTAAGGAAACCATCCCCTGGGAAAATAAACATTTGATAGCAGGAAGCACCAGCATGCAGGGGAATTGGTAGGTCTTGATGCTCATACTTCTTCTGCTTTGTTGAGAGCCACAGCCTAAGAGGCCCCAGCAAACTTCCAGCTGCCAGCAAACTTCCAGCTGCCAGCAAACTTCCAGCTGCCAGCAAACTTCCAGCTGCCAGCAAACTTCTAGCTGCCAACTGATTGGCTCCTCTGCGGTGATGCTCATTGGGCTGTTTCCCTGCCCTTTCAGACCACGGAGCTGCTCATTGGGGGACTTTTTTTGGCTCCGCCCACACGACCCAGCCAATCGGCCTCAAAAGCAGGACTAGTGGGGGAGGTTGAGAGGCTTGTGGGAAGCCGGTGGTGGCAGTTGGGCTCTGAGGGCTTTTCCTGAGGAGCTGTGTGGTGTGGTGTGTGTGTTCTAAAAATAAAGTTCGTTTCTTTTGACAAGTGGCTCCTGAACTGTGCCCAGCCAGACTGCGACACTGCTTCTTTTCAAACTGTGGGTCTCCTCAGGTCCCTAATTCATAATGTAAAAATTTAAGGACATGAATGATATGGTCATACAATTATGTAGTTTTAGAATGTATTTGTTTGAAAGGTAGTTTGCTAAACGTCAAAGAGCCCAGGCAAATGTTCATCTGAGAAAATTTAACTTCAGTTACAAAGAAATCATTATTTTCTACCTACAGATATAATTTTTTGGTCATTCACCTTAAAATATTTGTGTGTTTGTATGTGTTATATCATGTAATAAAAATATTACATGTAACAGAATGGATAATCTAAAATTCATTATCATAAATTCATTTCTATAAATGGTTTCATCTAATATTAGGAAATATTATGAAATAGCCACCAGGTGAAGACCCCACTATAAAAATAAACCTGGGCTTTGAGAATAACTACCACCTGGTTAGGCTCAACAAAAATTGTCTTGTTATTGTTATGCCCTAAATTCCCACTGATATCACTCTTCACTGAAAGGCAAAGGTAATGGGGAAGGGAAGATAAATGATGAGAGCGAGAGAAAGAGAAAGAAAGGATGAGAGAATTCTATAAAGTAGAAGAAAGCAAGAAAATCTTGGGTACGTGATGATCATGACATAAATGGGTGGCTTTTTCTGGTTTGAAATGGTAATTAATTCAGAGTTAATTAGAATCTTCGTGATAAGCAGGGTGATAGACAGACAGAAAGTGGCCTCAGAGTCTAAAGTTCTAGTTCACCGAATCCTGTCACTTAATGGCTTTGTATTAGCCAACTCCTCTCCTTAGGCCTCAATTTTCTCTCCTCTAAGATGAACACAGAAAACTAAATAATTTCTAAAATCCCTTACATTTTGAACATTCTATGAATGATTTAAGAAAGAGAATAGTGTAGATAAGTGTGTGTGGATATACATGGATAAGCTCTGGTTTGTCACAGATGACTCAGGCCTCTGAGTTAATACTGAAACAGTGCTTCCAATCAGTATATCATTAATGCTGGCCTTTTTGGTTATTTAATTAAATGTATTACACAGTAATGTGATAAGGAAATAAAAGAACTTGAATCCAAATTTGCTCTTTCTATCACGGAGAAGAAGCTTTCCTCAAAGATGACTTGCTTTACCTCAGCATTTAAATGTTTCAGGGGTGTATTGTCCAAGGAATCCTGAACACTTCAAACTGGTCTCTCACAGCATTGTTAATTCAATAAAGTTTTCCCCTGAATTCTTCCCTGCCTCTTCCTGGATCCTTTCTCATTTTATGCAGGAATTTAATCTCAGATACACAGATAGTCTTTGGATTTACACACCTTGAATTATTTCTCATCCTGGAGAAGGATACAGGGGGAATTTCATGTATTATGCAACTGAGGAGGGCAAGAGGAGGCATATCACCTTTCAATTATTACTATTGCCCATGCTATTGATTTATTCTATAACCTAGGCATCTCTGTCTGAGAGAAATGGTGATTGTGGAAGGATCACTACTCACAGTGCAAATTCAATAAGTCAGTTCAGATCTTTGATTCTGTTTCCCTCCATGATAGTTGAATTAGGTGATTCTTTCCAACTTAAAATTCCTCGATTTTATACTTCATGTAAACATAGTTTGGCATTTTTAAAACCACATGATAGCATGAGCTGTATTAAAGGACATAGGGAACATTTGTGCATAGGATCCATGAATGGATATGCTTATGTAAATCCTACAGGTGCAATTTCTGACATGTTGTAAGCTAGTTAGGCTTCAGGAGCCTGTCAATAGAGCTTATATCCCATTACTGCACATGGAGAGAAAGCAATCCACTAATCCTTCTCATTGCTTCTCAATTCAGTTGCACCCTCCAAAGTGCAAGTTATAGGGGCAGATTTATAATCTGAAAGTGAGACTCTCCAATATTGAAATCTAGGTGGAGAAGCCCCCAAAGGCCTGCAATTATTCTTCTGCACACACCTTCATAAAGTTATTAGACATCCTTTTTGGAAAAGAATGTCTGACAAGGGACACAGCATGTGATTCTGCTCTAGCCATGAATTTGATATAAGGTTTTCAGCAAAGGGCAATATAGGTCAGCTTATCAGCTCTCTAATTTTCTTATTTCAAGTCTATGCATCTGGCTGATCCCTTGCTTTTTATCCCTTGCTTTTTTAACTCTGTTTGACAGAATTAAAGATGTCTTCTAACAGAAAAACAGGCTGCTACAGACAGATTTTAGATATGTTATTTGTTTGGAGATAACATCTTAAAAATAATACCACTATAAAGCATAATATATATATATAATTAATAGAAAAATAAATATATAGTATATTTAATTTTTATTTATTATTTAAATAATAAATAAAAATTAAATATAAATTAAATATGTAGAGTAGAATAACAGTTCCTCTCTGCTATTTCTCTATGACTAACCATTAAAAAACAAGTAGCATGTAGCTAAAGAAACCCTAAGATATAAATCAAAAACAATTAAGTGCAACACTAGTCAAACCACTGAGAATCTAATGACTTGAAAGCACATGTAGAATATATCCTAGATTAAGGTTGCTGTCTTCAATGTAAAAATCTCTTAAGCATCAGTAAAGTACAGATGAACAGTCCACAAAATTGGCAAATAACTGGAAAGCACAATACAACAAAGAAGAAAATTAATGGCCAACTAATAAAAAAAGTTAGCAGAAACTATCCCAAAGACATTACACTAAAAAAACAACATTTTGCACATTAATTTAGCAAAACATTTTAAGAAACAGTAGTATTCTTTATTTATAAAGTGCAGCAAAATAGATGCTGCTGTACATCATTTGTGAAACAGTAGTATTTTTCTAAAAGAAAATGCTTCAATATTCATCAAAAACTATGGAATTTTGTATGCTTTTTTAAAATATATGGATTTATACGAAGGAAGTAACGTGTATTACCAAGGTGTCATTATAAGAATACTTTGCACTATTATAACATTTTAAAATGACAACAGGGCTGTGCTTGTGGCTCAGTGGTAGAGTGCTTGCTTATCTTAAGATAGACATTTTTTCAACACAACATCTTTGTTTGTATGTGGTGCTGAGAATCAAACTCGGGCCGCAAGCATGCCAGGTGAGCGCGCTACAGCTTGAGCCACATCCCCAGCCCTTAAGTGAGACATTGTATTCAATCCTTAGCACCATATTAAAAAAAAAAAAAAAAAAAAAAAACAGGGATGGGATTGTGGCTCAGGGGTAGAGCGCTCGTTTAGGACAGGCGCCACTTGGGTTCAATTCTCAGCACCGCATAAAAATAAAGGCATTGTGTTGTGTCCATCTACAAAAAAGATTCTCTCTCTCTCTCTTTCTCTCTCTTTCTCTCTCTCTTTAAAAAAATAAAAATAAAATAAAACCAGCATATGGTGCTTATTTAAAAAAAAACACAAATGACAACAGATTAAATATACAAAAATAGTGTACTTACTAAATAAATACTTTATCAATAACAAAGAAACACAAAACAAGCATTAAATAGGCCACTCACAAAGAACACTAAATGATGTAGGAAATGTTTTTCACAAAAATTAAATCAAGAGATATTGTGCATAATAACTATTTTTAAAGAAAATATGTACATTTTATAAACATCCAAAATATGCAGAATCAATATACAAAAAAGAGGTTGCAATTAATGTAGGATATCAAAATTAAGATTTTTTCTTTAAATTTAGTGTACTTTAATATTTTATAACAGATATATTCTTTTTCTCAAACAATATCTTTATTTCACTTATTTATTTTTATGTGGTGCTAAGGATTGAACCCAAGGTCTCGCACGTGTGAGTCGAGTGCTGTGTCCCTGAGCCAGAACCACAGCCGCTAGATACATTCTTATTGTATTAAAAGAATTTAAAAGTCTAAAGTTTATTTGAAAACTAAAAGTTAAGCATGTAAATATGTCTATTTTATAGCATTACATCATAAAAATTACTATATAATAGAATAAATGAATATTTTAATACCTATAATTATTCCAGTAAATTGAATATTGTATGGAAGGAACTTATATACATAAATTACAGAAAAAATAAAAGAAAAAAAAATAAAATGATAAAACTGATAATAATATGCTAAAAAAGTAAAATGATAAAATCAAGAAAATATATTGATCTTGAATAATATTTTACCAATATTTTAATAATACCATTGAATATTGTTTACATTTTGATATGCATATTTTTCTAGATATATAAACATAGATTCAATTTATACAAATTACATTGTTTAGGGTAGATGTATATTTATTATCTTTATTTTCATTTAACAATATATCAAAAATATTTTCTTTATATGCCATTAAAATAATTAATTTTGTTGGTACCACACAATTCTATAATTTAAATATACTCTCATTTATTTAATAAATGCCATTTAAAAATTATTATGATGAACACTGTAATGACCACTCATATAACTTAATCTTGTGTTCATTTTCTGAATTTCTCTTAGGATAAATACCTAGATTTAAAATTATCACTTTGAAGTATCTATCTAGTAATCTTTGCCAAATTTTCTGTGAGAAAAGTTGTATTAATTAACACTTCACTTTAATTATGTTGGTCTTGCTGTTTTATACATGCTGAAAACATTGAGGATTACCATGCCTTACTTCCTTTGCCAGGTTGAATAGTGTGGTTGAATAACTTTTTTTTGTTGTTGTTTACAATTTGCCTCTTTTGTCCTTTGACTATTTTAGTACAAATGTTGTTCTTATAGATTTTTAAATCTTAATTTATGTTGAGACTATCTATTGGGCAGGATTAACATTAAGGACAGAAAATTAGGTGAGATATTCTGGGCATCAAATTAAAGAATAAAACAATGGAGTAGATATTTTAGTGTAAATATTAGTCACAACATTTTGAATTTATGTATTTCTATCCTATAGTACATCAATTTTTAAGGTCAAAAGCATTGCATATCTTCATTATGCATTCCCTTTATTTTATAATGTTCTGTATTCTACTTTTTAATTGACATATTTGTATTTTATTTATATTGACTTTTAGCTAGCTTCTTATCGAATCTACTAATGCTATGTATAAACAAGGACATATACAGTTCTGCTAAATACTCTCAGCATCAAAAGCTAGGGGGAAAGATGATATAGATGGGAATATCAAAATATTCAGTGGATAGAATGTTTAATAAAGCACATGGGTGATCCAAAGAGGATGATATGTTTATGAGGAAGGAATTGCGAGAATCAACCCATAACTTGTTATGGGTTAAAGTTATTTATGTAAAGCTATTTCTCCCATATTTCCTGATAATTATCATATTTGCTTTAAAAGGGAAAGTATTTATAATAACAAATGCTATATATGACACACCTAGTAACCATAATGCTGATTAGTAGAAAAACTTAAAGCATTTTCTCTAAGGCCAGGTATAAGAAATGGATGTTTACTCTCACTGCTCTTATTCAATATAGTACTATAAATTTTAGCCAAAGCAATTGGGTAAGAGAAAGAAATTAAAGACATACAAAATAATGCAAGTGGATATCAAATTATCCCTGTTTGTGATGATATAGTTCTATAATTAGAAAACCTTTAAGTCTCAACCCAAAGATGATTAGAAATTATGAACTAATTCAGCAAAGTAGCAGGATACAAAATCAACATAAAACATCAGTAGCTTTATATATATATATATATATATATATATATATATATATTGAATTCATTGAGAAAGAAAATAGAAAACAATCAGATTTAAAATAGTCTCAAAACTAGGAAAATATATAGGAATAAACCTAACCAAGGAGATGAAAATATTGTACAATGAAGATCACAAAAATTAGAAGAAATAAATTGAAATTAGGAAAATTATCCTATTCACAATAACCTCACAAAAAATAAAATACTTGAAAATCAATCTATCAAAAGAGTTGCAAGACCTCTACAATGGAGGAAAACTATAGAATACTAAAAAAAGAAATTGAAGAAGACCTTAGAAGATAGAAAGATCTCCCATGTTCTTGGATAAATAGAATTAATATTGTCAAAGTGATCATACTACCAAAAGCACTATACAGATTTAATGCAATTCCTATTACACTTCCAATGACATTCTTCACAGAAATAGAAAAAAAAAACTGTCATGAAATTCATTTGGAAAAATAAGAGACCCAGAATAGACAAAGCAATTCTTAGCAAGAAAAATGAAGCAGAAAGCATCACAATACAATACTTTAAATTATACTACAGAGCTATAGTAATAAAACAGCATGGTATTGGCACCAAAATAGACATTGAAAGAACAAACAAGGCTCATCGTCGGAGAAAATGCCCGTTTATTGAGGAACAGGTCTGCATATTTATAGAGCCCGGGGTGGTTTGACAGTTATGACAGTTTAATGGTTGAATGCTTTGACACTTGGCATGGGGTGCTTTCTGATTGGTGGGTAAGGATCATGTGAGTCAGCTGGGCTAGTCTGATTGGTGGGTAAGGATCATGTGATCCAGCAGGACTAGTTTGATTGATAGGTAAGGATATGTGAGCCACCGGGGCTAGTCTGGTGGGTAAGGATCATGTAAGCCAGCAGGGCTAGTCTGATTGGTGGGTAAGGATCATGTGAGCCAGCAGGGCGCACCATTGGACGGCTCTTCTCAGGGGATGGGGAAGTTAGTCTTTGGAGCCCTGGTGACTTCCACAGACATGAAGACCAGTGGAATAGAATAGAAGACTCAGAGACCAACCCACATATATACAATTATTTCATACTAGACAAAGGAGCCAAAAACATACATTGGAGAAAAGATAGCCTCTTCAACAAATGGTGCTGGGAAAACTAGAACTCCTTATGTAGCAGAATAAAAGTGAATCCCTATCTCTCACCGTGTACAAAGCTCAGCTCAAAGTATATCAAAGACCTAAATAATAGACCAGAAATCCTAGGCCACTAGAAAAAAAAAATGTAGACCCACCACTTCAAGATTTTTGGCTTAGGAACTGACTATTTCAATAAGACTTCTAAAGCACAAAAGTAAAATTAAAAATCAATAAATGGAATGGTATCAAACTAAAAAGCTTCGTCACAGCAAAAGAAACAATCAGGAGCATGAAGAGAAAGCCTAAGGAATGGGAGAAAATCTTTGCCTCCCCCACCTCAGATAAGGTGTTAATTTCAGAAAATACAAAGAATTCAGCTGGGTGAGGTGGCACATGTCTGTAATTCAAGAGGCTTGGGAGACTGAGGCAGGAGTATTGCAAATTCAAAGCCAGCCTCAGCAACTTAGCAAGGCCCTAAGCAACTTAGTGAGATTCTGTATCTTAATAAAATACATAAAAGTGCTGAAATAAATAATAAAAGTGCTGAAAATGTGGACAATCTACAGATCCTATGCAATTCACATCAAAATGCCAATGATATTCTTCACAGAAATAGAAAAAATAAAACAATCATAACATTCATGTGGAAGCACAAAAGGCCCACCAATATCCAAAGCAATTCTTAGCAAAAAGATCAATGCTGGAGGCATCATAATTCCTGATTTAAAAATATACTACAAAGCAGTAGTAACAAAAATTGTAATAGTGTCAGCATAAATATTGACATGTAGACCAATGGAACAGAATAGAGGAATCAGAAATAAAACAGCATCTACAGATTGGCTGTTGCTAAAAGCATACATTGGAGAAAGGACAACCTCTTCAAGAAATAATGATGGGAATACTGAATATGCACATGTAGAAGATTGAAAATAGTTTCTTTCATCTACTGAAGAGCATCTAGGTTGGTTCCACAGTTTAGCTACTGAATTGTGCTACTATAAATATTGATGTGGCTGTGTCCCTGTAGTATGCTGTTTTTAAGTTAAAAAAATGTGGCATATATACACAATGGAATATTACTCAGCAATAAAAGAGAATAAAATCATGGCATTTGCAGGTAAATGGACGGCATTTGAGAAGATAATGCTAAGTGAAGTTAGCCAGTCCCAGAAAAACAAATGCCGAATGTTTTCTCTGATATAAGGAGGCTGACTCATAGTGGGGTGGGGAGGGGGAGCATGGGAGGAATAGATGAACTCTAGATAGGTCAGAGGGGTGGGAAGGGAGGGGAAGGGGCAGGGGGTTAGTAAGTATGGTGGAATGTGATGAACATCATTATCCATATTACATATACAAAGACACAAATTGGTGTGAACATATTTTATATACAATAAGAGATATGAAAAATTGTGCTGTATATGTGTAATAGGAATTGTAATGTATTCTGCTGTCATTTATTTTTCTTTAAAAATCAATTAAAAATTTAAAAAAGAAAATAGATTCTTATCTTTCAACTTGTACAAAAAGCCACTAAAATAGATTAAAGACCTTAATATGAGATCTAAAACATAGAAAGTACAAGAAAAAAGAAGGAGAAGCACTCCAAGATATTGGTTCAGGCAATAATTTACTGAATAGGATTCTAATATCTCAGAAAACAAACATAAGAATTGACAAATGGGTTTAAAACAAATTTAAACCTTCTGCACAGCAAAGGAAACAATCAGTATAGTAAAGAGGCCACCTACAAAATGGGAGAAAATTCTAGACAGCTATTTATTAAATTGATAATTAACCAGCAAATGACATAATTTCATTCCTCGTTATGGGTGAGCAAAATATCATACTAAGTGAAATAAACCAAACTCAAAAGGTGAAGAGTCAAATGTTTTCTCTCATATGTAGAAGCTAGGAAGAAATAAAAGGGATATCATGAAAATTGAAGGAAGCCCTATAGAGTAGAGGAAAAAGATTGAAAGAGAGGGTGGAACAGAGGGCATGGGGAAATATTGCTGAACAAAGTCTACCAAATTGTGCTATGTCTGTGTATGAATATACCACAATGAACTCTGCTTTTATGTAAAGGAAGAAAAGGGAAGGCACTAGAGAAAGAGATTGATCTAATTATGTTACATTTATAGAAAACTATGGCATAAGAATCCCATTATTATACATAATTAAAATAAGCCAATAAAATAATAATTATTACAAAATGATTAATATCCATAACATAACTCAAAAGCCTTAAAAACCCAAATCAATTAATTCAATCAAAAAATGAGCAAATTATGTGAACAGATACTTCTCAAAATAAGTACAAATGAACAATAAATATATGAAAAAAAAAAAGCCCAATATCTTTAGCCATTAGAGAAGTACAAATCAAGATTACATTGAGATTTCATCTCACCTCACCAGAATGGTTATTATCAAGAAAATGAAAAATAAAAAATACTGACAGCATTTAGAGACAAATGAACACTTAAATATTGCTTTTAAGAATGTAAATTAGAGCCATGCACCATGATACATGCCTGTAATCTCAGCAGCTTGTGAGGCTGAGGCAGGAGGATCCTGAGTTCAATAAAATAATACCTAGCAAAAACAAGGTGTTAAGCAACTCAGTGAGACACTGTCTGTAAATAAAATACAAAATAGGGCTGGGGATGTGGCTCAGTGGTCAAATGCCCCTGAGTTCAATCCCTAGTACTCCCCGCTAAAAAATATTGAAAATTAGTATACTCACTATGGAAAATAGTATTGTGGTTCATTAAGAAACTGAAAATATGTTGACACCCAATTCAAGTCTTCATACATGTACTTTGTATAATGATGTCCATCACATTCCACCATCCTTGCTACTTTATATAAAAACAGAGATATGAAAAATTGTGATATATATGTGTTTTAAGAATTGTAATGCAAAAAACAAAAAACAAAGTACATGTATAAAAGCATGAATTTGCGTGCTCTATATGTGTGATAAAAATTGTAATGCATTCCAATGCTGTCGTGTATTTAAAAAAATAATATCAATAAAAGATAAAAAAGTAGAAAAAAGAAACTGAAAATAGAGCTACCATATGATACATCTATCTCATTCCTGAGTACAAATCCAACAGAAATTAAGTCAGCATGCAAAAGAGAGAACCCAATGCCCATGTTTTTTTTTAATTATGTTGTATTATTTATACCTTTATTTCATTTATTTTTATGTGGTGCTGAGGATGTAACCCAATACATCACACATGGTAGACAAGAACTCTACCACTGAGCTACAGCCCCAGCCCATTGCCCATGTTTACTGTGGCACTATTCACAATAGCTAAGATACATAATACACTGTGTTCATGGCCAGATGGATGAATAAAGAAAACAATATTGTATGTCTGTATACAGTCAAATATTATCCATGAAGAAGACTAAAATTGTGTCATTTGCAGGAAAATGGATAGAACTGGAATGCATTGTGTTAATAATACATATACAATGTTAAGTGAAAAAAGCCAGATTCAGAAAAAAACAAATATCACATTTTCTTTCATATATATAAAATAAAAAAAAAAATAAAATAAAATGACATGAAAGTAGAAGGTGGACTTTAAGGGAAGAAGAATATTTGGTGGGGGGAGAGAAGTGGATAAGAGAAGGCAGGAGGAAATGTGGAAATAATCAAGGCACAATATATGCATGTATATAAATGTCACAATGAAACCCATTTATTTGTAGATATATGTATGTTAATAATACTTATAATAATGAAAATTTAAGAATAAAAATGGAAAGTAATACATGAGTACTGCAGTAAGAAAGAACTATGAGATGTATCAGTAATGAATTGTTCATGTAAATTTTTTGAAATCTCAAACCTTTGAGTTGAAACCTTGAATTTGCTACTTCCCTGCTGTTGGTAACAACCTAATCATAGATCCTTAGATTTTATGAGCTAGAATCACCCGAGTCTCCATGGAGTTATATGAGAGTTCTCAAGAAGGTTATGACTATTGGGGAAGTTTGAATATTGTGTTTGTTCACCGGGTTGCAAACTCTGACTGGCACCACAGACTCTGCAAAACTCTGGTTATTTCTCTAAGTAAAGATCAGGAAAGATTATTTTTAAGAAAGAATCACTTGAGAATGGATTTATAGGTAAAGCTCAGATAGAGTAAGTAATCTGATCTCTAATCTAAATAAGAGTGTTACTTATCCTTTTATAAATAGCAAGGCAACTCTGTTTACCTGATCTTAATGACTGAATGACTGATAACAAAGAGGTACTAAAAAATCTCTTACCTGATAAGAACCTTTACTTACCGTACACGGGAACAATAGAAGACTTCTGTAGACTACAGTTAGCAACAACTAGGAGAAATTTAACAGCTATGCAAAGCAGATCTCTCTAAAACTTTATCAGAGGCAGCAATGAAATCCTTTGCTAAATGAGTAGGCTTTCAAAAAGGCTAATCTGCAGCTGGAATAATTGCACTATTCTGAAATAACTCAGTCTGAAAACTAGCCACACTCTATATTGGGTTTAAAAAAAAAATCGTTGTGGCAGGAAAATGATACAAGTTGAAACACTAAACAAAATAATTTCAGATCCTTTAGTTCCCATTTTGGCCTCTATTAGAAACCCACGGATTGCATGAGTCTTCAATTTGCTGACCAGTCATAAATGTGCAATTTGCTCACAATCCACCACTGAATCGACTTCCCACAGGCACAATGGACTGATCAGAATAAGATAATAGTGACAGAGTGAAAAACTGTGGAGGATGAGAAGTAAATACATGCTAAAGAGCCATTTCAATCAAAAACATTTTTCAATTTAGAAACATTTCTAGCCAACAAATATAACGCCAAGTTTTAAAAAGAATATTGATCTTTCATTTCAAATTTCTACAAAAGTAAATATATATTTTCCTTTCAGAGACAGCCTCATAGTTAAGGAGATTCAGCATCTACCCAGGGAATCTTATATAAATAGGGGTGAAAAGAAATTCATTCCAAGGGGTGTCCCATCCTGTTTTTCTACATGCTCTGAAATGTACAATTTTAGGGTATCTGTGAATTGGTTATAAGGAAAATATCTTTAAAATTGGCTTTTTAAATAAAAGCTTAAGATATCACAGAAGTGCCGGGCTACTAATAAACCAATTTCCTAACATTATAGATGAAAAATATGAAGTTTAGAAGGGGAAAGTGAATTGTCCAAAGTCCCTCCAAATTTGCGTGTTACCTGTGAGGTAGGATAACATGAGCTAACAGAAAGTTTTAGCCACTTTCAAGAACACAAGCAAATCCATAATATCGTAAGCTCGCATAATTTTATCTAATTAGTTGTTACATTATAGGAGAAAAACATTCTTAAAGGAAAAAAATACACACACACACACACATAAAAAAAAACAGAAAAATGCAAGCCATTGAGTTTTCAGCAGTTGGTTAGAAAGCAAACCTGGAAACATATAATGCAATGTCAGGAGAAGGTATGGAGGCAAGGAAACAATAGCTAAGGTGCCAATCAGAGAACAGAAAGCAATGGTAAACAATCATTGTCAGCTGAACAATGTTGTCTCTCCTGTTGATTTGCTAATCAAGGAGCAGGAACTAAATATATAACTATTTTTTCACCATTAAGGAAACAAAGCCTTGGAATTTTTTTCCAAAGAAACAAAATTCCCTAATTTGAGGATTCAAAGAAGAATCTTAGTGTAATGTGTAGAAATGATGCAGTAATCATCCTGACAGGTAGCATATAAACATGAGCAGTAGGAACATGAAATTAAGGAGATAATTCTATAGAATGAACCTACTGTGCCCCCACTTGCTTTCTATTTTAATAGTTTTATTAGTATATTATAGTTACACATCATATTTGGGTTCATTTTGACATAATCATAAATTCATGGAATGCAATTTCAGTCCCTAGTACTTCCTCTTTCCCTCCCATCCTCTATCCTGCTGTTCTCTTTTCTTTACTGGTTTTGCTTCTGTTTATTTAGTTTTTTAAAATAAAATTAGTGTTTTATTGATATTACTTGAAGGTAAAATTTACTGTTTTATATATGTATACTATATAACTTGTTCAATTTCATCCTACCATTCTGCCATTTTCCTCTACCTCTTCCCTCCTTCCAACACCTTTCTTTAATCCACTGATCTCCCTTCTACTTTCATGGGGTTTTCCCCTCCGTTTGTTTGTTTGTTTGTTTGTTTCTTTCTTTCTTTCTTTCTTTTTTTTTGTTGTTGGTCTAGCTTCCGCATATGGAAAAAACAAACAAACAAACAAAATAAACATTCAACGTTTTCTCTGTGACTTTAGAGTCTGGCATATTTTGCTTAATGTTCAATCCATTTAACTGCAAATGCCATAAATTCTTTCTTAATGGCTGAGTAAAACTCCAGACTGTGTATATGCCACCTTTTTTGTTGTTGTTCATTCTCCTGTGGATGAGCACTTGGGCTGGGAGCCCTGGGCTGGTTCCACAACTTAACTATTGTGAACTGTGCTCCTATAAACAGTGTGTAGCTGCATCACTATATGAGGAGACTGCTTTTATTTTTTCATATAAATACAGAGGAGAGGGATCACTGGGTCATATAATGGCTCCATTTCTATTTGCTGAGAATTCCCCATTCTCTTTTCAGAAGTGGTTGTACTAATTTTTAGTCCCACCAGCAATGCCCACATCTTCCCCAGCATTTATTACTATTTATATTATTGATGATTGCCATTCTCACCAGAGACAAAATGCAACATAGTTTTGATTGCATTTCCCTGAGTGCTAGAGATGTTGATCATTTTTTAATGTATCTGTTGGCCATTTGTATTTTTTTTCTTTTGAGCATTGTCTATTTATTTCTCTAATCCCTTGTTAGAGGAGCAGCTGGCAAAAATATTTGCCCATTCTCTAGGCTCTCACTTCATACTTGTAATTATTTACGTTGCTATGCAGAAGCTTTTTCATTTGATTCTTTTTCATTCATTGATTCTTTGTTTTATTTCCTGTACTTTATGGGTCTTGCTAAGGAAGCTGGTGCCTCCACAAATAAGATGAATTAAGCCAATGTTTACTTCTAGCAGTTACAAAGTTTCTAAATCCAGTTTAGAGCTTTCATTCACTTTAAGTTGAATTTTGGATAGGGTGAAAGACAAAGGTCTAGATTCATTCTCCCACAAATGAATGTTCGTTTTTTCCAGCACCATTTGTTTTAAAAACAGTCTTTTCTCCAAGGTATGTTTATGTTCCCTTATCAAGTATCAGATTACTGTATCTATGTGAATTTATCTCTGCATTCTATTCTATTCCATTGATGTTCATGTCTATTTTGATGCCAATATCATGCTGTTTTTGTTTCTACAGCTCTGTAGTATACTTTGAGGTCTGGCATTACTCTTCTTGCTAAAGATTGCTTTGGCTATTCTGGTCCTTTATTCTTCCAAATTAATTTTAGTACTCTTTTTTCAAGTTCTGTAAAGAAAGTCGTTCGTATTTTCATGGGAATTGTATCAAATCTGTAGATGACCTTTGGTAACATGGACATTTGGACAATTTTAATTCTGCCATCCAAGAACATGGGAGGTCATTTCAATTTCAACGTCTTCTTCAATTTTCTTATTGGGTGTTCTCTAATTTTCATTGTAGAGGTCTTTCTCCTCCTTGGTTAAATTAATTCCCAAGTATTTTATTTTGAGTATATTGTGAATGGCATAGTTTTCATAATTTCTTTTTCAGCAGGTTTATTGTTGGAGTATAGGAAAGTTATTGATCTTGTATTCTTCTACTTGATAAATTTGTTTATCAGCTGTAGAAGTCTTCTGATGGAATTTTTTGTGTGTGCATGTGGGTGTTTGTGTGTGTGTGTTCTCTATATAGGATCATATCAACAACAAATAGAGATAATTTGATTTCTTCTTTTGCTATTTATACACCTTTAATTTCCTTCTCTTTTTGATTTTTCTGGCTAGAGTTTCAAGAATTATGTTGAATAGGAGTGGTGAGAGTGCACAACTCTCTCTTGTTTCTGATTTCAGATAAAATGTTTTCAGTTTTTCTCCATTCATCATTATGTTGGTCTACATTTTTCATTTATAGCCTTCCCAATGTTTAGGAAAGTTACTTATTTCCTTATTTTTCCATGTTTTTTTTTACCCTGAATGTGGAATATGTGGAGATTTGTTTTGCATCTATTGAGATGATCATGGGATGCTTTTCCTTAACCATATTTATGTGGCAAATTACACTGTGCATCTCAGATTACATACCCAGCATTTTTATCTATCTATCTATCTATCTATCTATCTATCTATCTATCTATCTATTTACAAGTTGCCTATAGACGTGCTAAGTGCTGAGTCTGGCTTTGAACCTGTGATCCTCCTGACTCAGCCTCCTGAGCCACTGGGATTACATGCACAGCTGAATTTATTTTTTCATTTCTTCTTCGTAAATTAGTTCATTGAGTATGTTTTGTACTGCTGGCCTAGTAGTTATGAGTTCTTTTACTTTCTGCTTACCATGGAAGGTTCCTATTTCATCTTCAGTTCTGAATAATAGCCTTGCTGGATATTGTAACATTGGTTGGCACCCATTTTCTTTCAATACTTACTGTACATGATTCCAAGGCCACCTGGCTTTTAGAGTTTGGACTGAGAAAACTTTTGAAATCCTAATTCACTGATCTATAAATATAACCTGCTTTTTTCCTCTTGCAGCTTTTAAAATTATACCCTTATTCTGAATATTAGGTAATATATATGGAGAGGGACTTTTTAAAATTTTGCTTGTTTGGGATTCCAAGTGTCTCTTGTATTTACATTTCTACCTCATCCCTAAGGTTTGAAAATTTTTCTGTTAGAATTTCAATGAAAGTTTTGTCTATTCGTTTAGTTTGTTTTTCTGTGCCTTTGTCTCTGCCAATGAGTCTTAAATTGGGTCTCTTAATGTTATCCCAGATTTCTTCAATATTCTGGTCATGTTCTCTTAACACCTTTACATTATTATTGAATTTATTTTCAATATTATATACTTTGTCTCGAAGACCCGAGAATTTATCTTCAAGTGGTCTAATCTATTGGTGATTCTTTTCATTGAATTTTATTTGGCTTGATTCTTTCATTTTCACAATTTCTATTTGGTTCTTTTTTAGAATCTCCCTTTAATGAAATGATATTTCACTTTCTATATTTTCAAAGTTTGTTCCATAGATATTATTATAGCTCACTGGGCATTTTAACCATTAACTTTCTAAATTCTTTCTCCAACTTTTCCTCCACTGTGGTGTCAATGGGATCAGTTGTGGAAGTGCTATTGCTGTTTGGGGTGGTTTGTTCCATATTGCTTGTGGATTTAGCCATCATGATGATGGGGGTAAGATAACAGTTGGCCAGTCTTTGCCAGATGTCCTACAGAGGCTATGGGGAATGCTGGGTTAGCATTCCTCAGGAGTGATTAGCTTTTCAGTCAGTTCCATCACACTCCCCTTATCCATGATGAGGGGGAAGAGGGGTCTCAGTAACTTTCAACTACCGGCAATCCCTTTACAATTTCCTTCTAGATGAATTACTAAGACATCCAATTTCCACTCTAGATTTGTTACTATCTGAAGATGCGGAGATGTGTAGATTTAATTTCTTCTAGGGAAACTGATGAACTGTGAACTCTGAAAATGGACTACCCTGCCTGGCACAACTTTTAGTCTACAAGGTGGGTTAAACTGAGTGATCTGCTTTAATATCTTTGCTATCCCTGTCCTATTTTAATTGGGTCTCCTTTTCTTTCCAGCTGTTATTAAGGAAGTAAGTTTATGGAATTTCCTTCTTTTTCTCTTTTTTACCCTTCCCCATTGTCCCCTACCTCTTTGAGGTTCAGAGTCAATTCTGCCCTTATTTTCTGCTCCAGTGACTAAACTCCAAGTTCTTCTGATGCTCAAATTGTCCAATATTGAGTTTTAGAATATTTACTTTTTTACACACACCTCTGTTTGGCTATTCTTTCAATGCTTCCTTTCTGGGCTGTGGAGAGGTCTAGGAATGCTGCCTCTATCTGCTCCAGCAACTTATTCGTTTCCCACATGCTTTATTAAAAAAAAAAAAAAAAACTGAGTCCACCTCGGTAGGCCCTGCACTGGATTAAGTCAATAGAATATGTTTCATTCCTCCACAAACAACCTGTTTCCTGTAGACCTATTCTCAGGTCTGAGAAATCTAAGACTCTTCTCTGCCAATAAGAACACAAATTAGCCTAAAGGGAGGGATTCTGTGACCTTTATACAGACCAAAGTCTCTTAAGACTGAGAAAGACAAGATAATTAAAAGCAAATCCCACTGTCCATAAAATCTGAGTTATTTGTTTTTTTTTTTTTTTTGGTATACATTTAACTTTATAGGAAACTTTCAGACTCTTTCCAAAGTGGTCAAAACATTTTTCATATCTAATAGCCATATGTGAGAATTTCTGTTGCTCCATCTCCTCAACAGCTAATGACAGTCTTTTTATTTTTAGTTATTTCTATGCATGTGGTGGTATCTCATGGTGGTTTTTTGTTTACATTTCCCTAATGACCAATGATGTTGCACATCTCTTCATATGTTTAATTGCCGGCTGTATATCTTTTTTTTTTTTTTTATTGTTTGTTCATAACATTACAAAGCTCTTGACATATGATATTTCATACATTAGATTGAAGTGGGTTATGAACCCCCAATTTTACCCCAAATGCAGATAGCAGAATCACGTCGGTTACACATCCACAATTTTACATAATGCCCTAATAGTAATTGTTGTATTCTGCTACCTTTCCTATCCCCTACTATCCCCCCTCCCCTCCCCTCCCAACTTCTCTCTCTATCCCATCTACTGTAATTCATTTCTCTCTTTGTTTATTTTCCCATTCCCCTCACAACCTCTTATGTGTAATTTTGTTTAGCAATGAGGGTCTCCCTTCATTTCCATGCAATTTCCCTTTTCTCTCCCTTTCCCTCCCATCTCAAGTCTCTGTTTAATGTTAATTTTTTCTTCCTACTCTTCCTCACTGCTCTGTTCTTAGTTGCTCTCATTATATCAAAGAAGACATTTGGTATTTGTTTTTAGGGTTTGGCTAGCTTCACTAAGCATAATCTGCTCTAGTACCAACCATTTCCCTGAAAATTCTATGATTTTGTCATTTTTTATTGCTGCATAGTACTCCATTGTGTATAGATGCCACATTTTTTTTATCCATTCATCTATTGATGGGCATCTGGTTTGGTTCCACAGTCTAGCTATTGTGAATTGTGCTGCTATGAACATTGATGTGGCAGTATCCCTGTAGCATGCTTTTTTGAGGTCTTCAGGGAATAGTCCGAGAAGGGCAATAGCAGGGTCAAATGGTGGTTCCATTCCCAGCTTTCCCAGGAATCTCCAAACTGCTTTCCAAATTGGCCGCACCAATTTGCAGTCCCACCAGCAATGTACAAGTATACCCTTTTCTCCACATCCTCGCCAGCACTTGTTGTTGTTTGACTTCATAGTGGCTGCCAATCTTACTGGAGTGAGATGGTATCTTAGGGTGGTTTTGATTTGCATTTCTCTGACTGCTAGAGATGGAGAGCATTTTTTCATGTACTTGTTGATTGATTGTATATCCTCCTCTGAGAAGTGTCTGTTCAGGTCCTTGGCCCATTTGTTGATTGGGTTATTTGTTATCTTATTGTCTAATTTTTTGAGTTCTTTGTATACTCTGGATATTAGGGCTCTATCTGAAGTGTGAGGCGTAAAAATTTGTTCCCAGGATGTAGGCTCCCTATTTACCTCTCTTATTGTTTCTTTTGCTGAGAAAAAACTTTTAAGTTTAATTAAGTCCCATTTGTTGATTCTAGTTGTTAACTCTTGTGCTATGGGTGTCCTATTAAGGAATTTGGGGCCCGACCCCACAATCTGTAGATCGGAGCCAACTTTATCTTCTATCAGACGCAGAGTTTCTGATTTGATATCAAGCTCCTTGATCCATTTTGAGTTAACTTTTGTGCATGGCGAGAGAAAGGGATTCAGTTTCATTTTGTTGCATATGGATTTCCAGTTTTCCCAACACCATTTGTTGAAGATGCTATCCTTCCTCCATTGCATGCTTATAGCCCCTTTATCAAGTATAAGATAGTTGTAACTTTGTGGATTAGTCTCTGTGTCCTCTATTTTATACCATTGGTCCACCCGCCTGTTTTGGTACCAGTACCATGCTGTTTTTGTCACTATTGCTCTGTAATATAGTTTGAAATCTGGTATCGCTATACCGCCTGATTCACACTTTCTGCTTAGAATTGCTTTTGCTATTCTGGGTCTTTTATTTTTCCATATGAATTTCATGATTGCTTTATCTATTTCTACAAGAAATGCCGTTGGTATTTTGATTGGCATTGCATTAAACCTATAGAGAACTTTTGGTAATATTGCCATTTTGATGATGTTAGTTCTGCCTATCCATGAACAAGGTATATTTTTCCATCTTCTAAGATCCTCTTCTATTTCTCTCTTTAGGGTTCTGTAGTTTTCATTGTATAGGTCTTTCACCTCTTTTGTTAGGTTGATTCCCAAGTATTTTATTTTTTTTGCGGATATTGTGAATGGAGTGTTTTTCCTCATTTCCATTTCAGAAGTTTTGTCGCTGATATACAGAAATGCCTTTGATTTATGCGTGTTGATTTTATATCCTGCCACTTTGCTGAATTCATTTATTAGTTCTAGTAGTTTTTTTGTAGACCCTTTTGGGTCTTCTAGGTATAGAATCATGTCATCTGCAAATAGTGATAATTTAAGTTCTTCTTTTCCAATTTTTATGCCTTTAATTTCTTTCGTCTGTCTAATTGCTCTGGCCAGTGTTTCGAGAACTATATTGAATAGAAGTGGAGATAGAGGGCATCCCTGTCTTGTTCCGGATTTTAGAGGGAATGCCTTCAACTTTTGTCCATTCAGAATGATGCTAGCCTGAGGCTTAGCGTAGATAGCTTTTACAATGTCAAGGTAAGTTCCTGTTATCCCTAGTTTTTCTAATGTTTTGAACATAAAGGCATGCTGTACTTTGTCGAATGCTTTCTCTGCATCTATCGAGATGATCATATGGTTCTTATCTTTAAGTCTATTGATGTGGTGAATAACATTTATTGATTTTCGTATGTTGAACCATCCTTGCATCCCAGGGATGAATCCTACTTGATCATGGTGCACAATTTTTTTGATGTGTTTTTGTATTCGATTCGCCAGAATTTTATTGAGGATTTTTGCATCTAGGTTCATTAGAGATATTGGTCTGTAGTTTTCTTTCTTTGAGGTGTCTTTGTCTGGTTTCGGGATCAGGGTGATGTTGGCCTCATAGAATGAATTTGGAAGAGCTCCCTCTTTTTCTATTTCCTGAAATAACTTGAAAAGTATTGGTATTAATTCTTCTTTAAAGGTTTTGTAAAACTCTGCTGTATACCCATCCGGTCCTGGGCTTTTCTTGGATGGTAGTCTTTTGATGGCTTCTTCAATTTCATCCATTGATATTGGTCTGTTCAGATTGTGTGTATCCTCCTGACTCAGTCTGGGCAAATCATATGACTTAAGAAATTTATCGATGTCTTCACTATCCTCTATTTTATTGGAATATAGGTTTTCAAAATAATTTCTAATTGTCTTCTATATTTCTATAGCATCTGTTGTGATATTGCCTTTTTCATCCCGTATGTTAGTAATTTGAGTTCTCTCTCTTCTTCTCTTTGTTAGCATGGCTAGGGGTCTGTCGATCTTATTTATTTTTTCGAAGAACCAACTTTTAGTTTTGTTAATTTTTTCAATAGTTTCTTTTGTTTCAATTTCATTAATTTCCGCTCTGATTTTAATTATTTCTTGCCTTCTGCTATATTTGCTGTTGTTTTGCTCCTCCTTTTCTAGGGCTTTGAGTTGGAGTGTGAGCTCATTTATTTGTTGGTTTCTTCTTGTTTTGAGGAGAGACCACCAGGCGATGAACTTTCCTCTTAAAACTGCTTTCATTGTGTCCCATAGATTCCGATATGTTGTGTCTGTATTTTCGTTTATCTCCAAGAATTTTTTGATTTCCTCCTTTATGTCTTCTGTAACCCATTGATCATTCAGTAGTATATTGTTCATTTTCCATGTGATGTAGGATTTTTCCTTCCTTCTTTTGTTATTGATTTCCAGTTTCATTCCATTATGATCAGATAGAATGCATGGTATTATCTCCACCCCTTTATATTTACTGAGGGTTGCCCTATGGCATAATATATGGTCTATTTTTGAGAAGGATCCATGTGCTGCTGAGAAGAAAGTATATCCATTTGATGATGGTTGATATATTCTATATAAGTCAGTTAAGTCTAGGTTATTGATTGTGGTATTGAGTTCTATAGTTTCTTTATTTAACTTTTGTTTGGAGGATCTGTCCAATGGTGAGAGAGGTGTGTTGAAGTCTCCCATAATTATTGTGTTGTGGTCTATTTGATTCTTGAATTTGAGGAGAATTTGTTTTATGTATGTCGCAGCACCATTATTTGGTGCGTAAATATTGATAATTGTTATGTCTTGTTGGTGAATGGTTCCTTTTAACAGTATATAATGACCTTCTTTATCCCTTTTGATTAACTTAGTCTTGAAGTCAATTTTATTCGATATGAGGATGGCCACCCCTGCTTGCTTGCGAGGAGCGTGTGCGTGGTATATTTTTCCCATCCTTTCACCTTCAGCCTGTGTAAGTCATTTCCAATCAGATGTGTCTCCTGGAGGCAGCATATTGTTGGATTTGTTTTTTTAATCCATGATACCAGCCTATGTCGCTTTATTGGAGAGTTTAAGCCATTAACATTCAGAGTTACTATTGATATGTGGTTTGAACTTCCATCCATGTTTGATTGTTTATCCTTTTTAAAAAAAAAAAAAATTTAGTTTGTTTCTCCATGATTGTCTTTCCCCTTGCCCTCTGTCTTTACTGAGGCACTTCCCACTGATGGTTTTGGTTATTGTTTTTCATTTCTTCTTCTTGTAGTGTTTTGTTCAAAATGCTTTGCAATGCTGGTTTTCTGGCTGCAAATTCTTTTAACTTTTGTTTATCATGAAAGATTTTTATTTCGTTGTCATACCTAAAGCTTAATTTTGCTGGATACAGAATTCTTGGTTGGCATCCATTGTCTTTCAGTGTTTGAAATACATTGTTCCATGACCTTCTTGCTTTCAGTGTCTGTGATGAAAAATCCGTGGTTTACCGTATTGGTTTACCCCTAAATGTAATCTGTCTCCTTTCTCTTGTAGCTTTTAATATTTTCTCTTTGTTCTGTATATTGGATATCTTCATAACAATGTGTCTTGGCGTTGGTCTACTGTGATTTTGTGTGCTCGGTGTCCTGTATGCATCTTCAATTTGTATATCTGTTTCCTTTTTTATTTCTGGAAAGTTTTCTGTAATTATCTCATTCAGCAAGTTTCTCATTCCCTTGGTTTGAATCTCTGTGCCCTCCTCTATCCCGATGACTCGTAAGTTTGGTTTCTTTATGTTATCCCATAATTCTTGGAGGTTTTTCTCGTGATTTTTTACCAGCCTTTCTGAGTTGGCTAGACTCTTTTCAAGATGGTATATTTTGTCTTCATTATCTGACGTTCTGGCTTCTACCTGCTCCACTCTGTTAGTGATACTCTCAATTGAGTTTTTCATTTGGTTTATCGTTTCCTTCATTTCTAGAATTATTGTTTGATTATTTTTTATAACCTCTATCTCCTGATAAAGATGCTTAACTTCTTCTTTTATCTGTTTGTGAAATGCATTCTCAATGTGTTCTTTCGCTGCTTGAATTTGCTGTCTTGTATCTTCTTTAAGGTTCCATTCCATCTGTCTTAGGTGTTCCTTGAGTTCTTTATATGACCATTTGTCTGATGACTCTAGGTCCTCCTGAATATTTAGGCTGTCCTGCATTGTTTGTACTCCTTTTCTTCCTTGTTTTTTGAAGCTGCTCATGTTGCTTCTTGTTCTGTTTGACTGCTGAGTTACTGTTTACCCTATAAATTAATTTGATGCTTGGGAGGAAAGGTATTTGAAGGGAAGGGAAGAAGTCTCTAAAGAGAATGAGAATAGGCAGGTAGAATTCAAGAAAAAAGGGGGGATAAGGAAAATGAAAAGACTAAAGAAGTAAAAGAATAGGAACTAAAAAAGAAAAAGATTTAAAAAAAAATAAAATAAAGTAATAATAATAATTTAAAAAAAAAATTTAAATTAAAATTAGTAGAAAAAAAAATTAAAAAAAAAAATTTTAAGAAAGAAAAAAAAAATTAATAAAACAACAAGAAAGAAAAAATGAAAATGAAAGAAAAACCCAGATAAAAAAAAAAAAAAAAAAAAAAACCCTAATAGATGCAGACTTAGAGTTTGATTAACTTCTCTTCCAGGAGATGGCGCTGTGCCCACCAGGTCAAGTTACTCCTGTCAATATGCGGGAACCAATCACTGTGCAGTAGCTCCTCCCAGACTGGGCGAGTCTCCAATCCTGAGTGTCTAGGGCCTCCTCTTGTGTCTAGTCACTTCCCACTTTTTCTCTAGCCAGGCCCCCTCTCACAATACTGGCTACACGCCAAGTCTGCTGCTCCCGGGACCCCTGTTTTCATGAACGACTGGGCACACTCTTCCAGTTTGCCATTCCCTCAGACCCTAAGCTTGTAGAGTTTGGGGCTGAGAATCCTCAGCGTATTTTACTTGCCCTCCAGTAGCCACGCCCCCGGTAGCTGGTGCAAGGAACCTCAGCTGTCAGCCCTGGTGGGGGTGGTGGTTCCGCTCCGCGGGACCCGCACCACCTCTGACTTCCTCGGGCTGGCTGTAGCACTCACGGGAGAGCTGGGAGGGGCCCTAAGGGTTTCCCGATGTGTGGAGAGGTAAGGCTATGGGATCACACACCTGTTTCAACTAAGTTATCTCCTCTGCAGCAGTCTGATGACGTCGTTTCCCTTTGCCGGGCGACCAATTCAACGTGTGGGTCCTCCTCTCCCAAGCCCCGTTTCAAACCAGTGGCCACTACTTATGAAGGCTCGGTAGGCATTTACATTCGTATGATGAGAAGGGCTGACCAGTTGTTTCAGCCGGATGAATTAATGCACTGTCATAGCTGTTTGTCTGCGGGATGCAGGTGACCGGGAGTTTGAATTCAGCGGGTCAGAGCTCAGTGTGTGTTCTCGGATCACTTGGATTTTAAATTGTCACTCATCTTATCAGCTGTTTCATATAATTCGGCAGCTCATTCGCGCGGTGCAGATTCTGCTCTATGGTGTTCCACGGGATGCGGCTGCGGCGGCGGCGGCGGCCTTCGGGACCCCCGGGGAGGGGGTGCAGAACCAGTCAGAGAAGGCCAAGGTCAAACTGAGTTTCTCAGAGAAGGCCAAGGTTATCCTGAGTTGCCTTTAGATTTTTATCATATGATTTTAATCTCATTACAATAGTAAAATTCCTCCATGATTTTCACTTGGGTACCTCAGGGTAAAACCATGCACAATAGTGACTTAAAATCTGATATAATCCTTCTGTCAGTCAAAAGTTGAGAGGTATTATCTTGATGGGACTCTCTAGAATCTTCCCTAAGAAACACAATAAAACTATGGAACACAGGAGGCATGTGGTTCTTCTCTCTGCTTACACATGACCCATTCCTCCTCTGTATTGAGTGTTTTCATTCTCATGAACTTTTCTATAACTTCACTTCTTCTCCTGAAAGAATACAAGAGATGTGAAACACAATGCAACCCAGAGCACTGTTGTTGCCACCCCTATTTTCAATCTATTATTTATTCATTCTCTTCAATTTTCCCCTCTTTTTGGCCACTTTCATTATGTAGCAAAGTTCACATTTTGATTTTTACATTTATATTTTATCTAAAAATATGAAAACACACACAAAAAGAAAAATTCCACAGTTTTTATGGGGTAAGTTAAGGTCAATGTTTTCAGCATTAACTCTGAATGTCCTTGTTTTCATGAAGTTAAGTCAGACCCTTAATATACAATTTAAATGCAGCTTTGACTGACTAGGAAATGTTATTTAAAATCCCCAGAAGACACAGATCAAAGGACAGTAAAAATGCATCCCATATTTGATTTAATGATGCTTTGAATTAAAGTAAAAGGAACATATGTCAAAACCTTGATCCATTGATTATTCAAGTTCAGTTTAAAGCTAACCTGCTCTAACTTCTCAAGAATCCATAACCTAATATATAATACATAACAGAAACTACCTGTTTGTAATAAAAATATCTGTATGACTTCAAAGGTATTCTAGGTTGTTGACACTAATTCTGTGTGTTGTTTTTATGCCTTTCATAGTCCTTATTCTTCTCTTTACCTTCTTCTGTCCAGTTCTGGAGGAACTTTCACAGGGTCCTGTGCCATTGCTTCTTTCTAGTGACAACTGGAATGCCTCTTTAGTCTCTAGTTGCTTGTTTGTTTTTTGTTTTTCCTGTACAGTACTCTTGATTCATCTGCCTCAGCTCATCTTTACCACTCTAGCTTCCATTCACACATCTGATAAATTACTACCTCCCCTTCTTAATGTATATAATACTTTAACATTAATTTTTATACAATCCAGGGACATGCGCTATCACTTCTTTGCCATTATCCTTACTTATGTGACCCTCAACTACAGTCTGAACTCCAAATCCATGTTTCCCAAGGTAGGATTTATATCTCCAACTAGATATCCCACTTGTCCTTTCAACATACATCCTTCTTTACTTTTTCTGTAATAGTTAAAACCTCTCTCCTAGTAACTCAGGCTTGAGTACTTCAGTCACTCTAGACTTCTTTCACTGCCTGGCTCTTCACATGCAATCAATTTCTAAGTGCTCTTGATCCTACTTCCTCAATATCTCTTGCATCTGTCACCTCCTTTCTGTTTTCACTGCCAACACTCTGGTTAATGCTCTCATTACCTTTCACCTAGGCTACTCTAATAGCTTTCTAATTGGTCTCTCATCACTTGTCCCTCTTCACTCCACTTCATGCTACACATGCTATCAGAGGAGGCTCTCTTAAGGTAATTCTGATCAAGTTACCACCATGCTCATAGACTTTCAACACCTCTCCATTGCCAGCCAACCAATTCCCAACTATTGACTGACATTTCAGTTCTTCTGTAATACAATACCAAACATTATTTGCTATGACTCATCTATTTTAAGCCTGTGATCCATTTAAATTTTGGAATATGACCTACACTACCCCCACCATAGGACTTTGACCTTGTTGTGCTCTTTCTTCAGCCTGCACTTCACTCCTTATCTTCAAGCAGAAATACTGTTCATTCTTCAAAGTCCTTCTCAGATTGAATTTATTCTGAAGTCTTTTATACCTGCCCATTGAAGTCATTTTGATACACTAAAATTATAATTCTAAAAGTATCTTTCTGGAAGCAGAATGGAGAAAGGTTGGATCAAAACTACAAAGTTGATATAGACCAGGCTTTAGCTCAGGAGAAGTAATCTCTGAGTGCCACATAGGAAAATATTCTTGTGTATACTCTATGTCAATAAGAATTCAGAACCAAAGGATAAGATCAGTCAGGTTGGGCTACATAACGTATGGTTACTATCTGACAGGCTTCCTACCTATCCCTTTTTTGTGTCCATGGTAGATACAAGACAAACTTGGCTCATGTGTCATGAGCCATTCATGGGTTGCATATGGGTCACTGCTCATGGAAGCTTCATGGATTGAGACACCTGGTGTCTGGGAATAACCAGTGGACAATTCCTCTGGTCAATTGCCCAGGTACAATGTGAAATTCTTTCCTGCTCCACCATGACCCATACAGTACCTGAGATGGGTGTGACCTACCAAGATATCAATGAACCTGCTGACTGCAAGACATCATGAAGCGGGACTCTGCCCTTGAAACCTTATCAATGTGTTTGATGTTCCCCCATAAATAAACCAATAAAGCCATTTTTTCTTTGTCTATTTCTCGAAAACATATGGAATAGATCTATCAGGGGCTTTGCATGATAAATATATTTCTGAGTATTTGTGTTTTGTTACTATTAATTATCCGAGATTGTGAGTTGTAGGGTGGCTTAGATTCCTGGGCAGAAAGAAGAAACCCTTATTGAGACATTGGCTGTCACTTTCCCCTGAAACTCATGTGACTCCTGATTGTAGCATAATTAATCCTAGGACCTTAACTTGAGAAATATTAAGCCACGTAGCCATCTCTGAGCTAAGTATTTATAATTTCTGATTATTAATTTATCTTAGAACCTCAATTGCATTAAGACCTTAGTTATCTTATGGGTTATTTTTCTCTACTTTGAACTATACATCATTCATGTTTTTCTCTTTTTTTCCCTACAATTCTATATGATCTTTGAGAGAAAAGACTGTGTCCTAGTAATTATAGCCCTGTAATTCCTATATAAGAAGAAAGTACAGGTAGTAAAATAGTGAGAAGTGTCATATGCAGTGAGGGGCTCTAGAATAGGAAGTTCATTTGCATATCACATATACTCTTTTACTCAGATTGCATATATATGGTGACTTGGCAAATACTTCTAGAGTCATGGAATGGCACTAAAGCTAATATTTATTACTCCTTATATATGTTCTCATACTTTGCAGCACATGTATCAATAACTACAACTGCATACCTGCTCAAATACAATTATCTCTAAGTACAACATAGGAACAACTAGGCTTTCCTCTCCCCTTATTCCTTCCTATTTCCTTCTCCTCCCCCATCTTCTTCCTCATTTTCTCCCTTCCATTTTCACCTGTCAAACATAAAAAATGGAAAGCAGATGCAGTGGCATACACCTATAATCCCAGCTACTCAGGGGGCTGAGGCAAAAGGATCACAAGTTTCAGGCCAGCCTCAGGAGCTTAGTAAAACCATACACACATCAGTGAGATCCTGTCTCAAAATATTTTTTAAAAAAATTAAAAGAGCTCGGGGTATGCTCAGTGGTTAAGTGTCCCTGGATTTTGGTACCCCAAAATAAAATAAATAAAATGGATTCTCAGAACAACTGTAGTACAATCGCTTTGGCGATTGGACAGACCTGAGTAGGTATCCAGCTGTCAGTAGCTCTGTGACTTTAAATAAATGACTTGATCTCTCTCTAGTCTCTCCTCTCTTTTCTCCAGTGCTCTCTTCCCTCTTTAACTAAAATTTTGTTAATACTATTTTTGTTTTAAATGGAGTGAAGAAGAAGAAATGGCATACTAAAAAATAAGGCATGGATGTACAAATTTGCCCATACTTTACATTTTGTATAGTGTGGATCACTTAAACAGTTCTGAGAATTTATACATGTGGATATGTGGATGAGATTGATTAAACCAGGAATATAGTCAGAAAAGAATAGTCACTGTGTCTTTGGTATAGTTTATGTACTTTCATAATATAATTATATAATTAGAAATTACTAATTTCAAAAATATAATTAGAAATTACTTTTTGTTCTTGAACAAATTAGGAATGATTGTGCAATGAAATGATAGAAATGCTCATTTCACTTATGTTAATATTTCCAGAAATCCTCAGCACTATCTATTTATGATTCTGGTAAAGTAGATGGATATTGTTTTGCTATCATTGCATCAGCTGTGAAACTACAGAATTTTACCATCCTAATGGGGCTTATCTCAATAAAGATTTCAGGAAATAATTTTGCTGTCATTTGGACATCCTATTATCTTCTCCTCAAAATTTGGCACTAGAATAATGTTTTATTTTTAATCATTTGCTTTTGGAAGAAAAATGAAATTCAGAACAGGTTTTCTACCAAAATGGTGATTGTCTCAATTTTTTTTTAGCAGATTTTCTACATTTTACCTGCTGCTCAGGGTAAATTTAAGTGGCTAGTTACTATCTATAAAATAGAAGATGAAAATGTTTTTTTTTCAATACGTATAGTTTTTCTTTTGTTGTAGGGGTTGTTTCTCTTAAAGAATAAAGGAAATAAATGTGTTCAAATAACTAGAAGTCCAGACACAGAACAATCTTCAGGGCTGACATAATTTATTTAATGTCAGAAGCTCTGGCTCCACTACTCTGTGATTCTTTTATCTCAGCTCTCCTCTGGGGGGTGTTGACTGCATTCTCAGTTGATATTGAAATGGCTACAGATGTCTGGGCCTCATATCTAGTCAGGATAATGTTCAGAAGAAACAAGGTATATTTAGTTTGTTGTTTGGTTCAGTTTATTTTTTATTTTTTTTAATTTGCTTGTTAAACTGACCCAAGATAACATAGGCTTCTCATCTTCTGGGTCAAAGATTGTACTTAAACAAGTCCACAAAATCTTAATAAATAGAAAACTTTGTCACCCAGTGTTGCCTGCACAGAGGTTTATGACACACTTTTATATCCAACTTAATATATGTAAAGGTAAATAATTTATTTGTTATAGCTAAACAATAGCTGTTGCCTTTTAAGCCTATCTTTTCCTCTTTAGCCTTTTGGTCCAAGTGTCAGTGTACTTGTAGCAAGTCAGAATATTCTCAAAGTAAATATGACTTTGTGTATGTAATGCTGAGCAATTGATTAAAAGAGGAATAAAATTACAGGAGTTATATATTTGATGCTATGTAAAAGAATTGCTTTCAACATGCATATATATTTATTGTCTTGGTAAAAAGCCCATACTTCTCATTGCAGTTCTTGACAGCTTCCTTTCATTTATCCAGGTGCCATGTTTTTGTGCAGACCAAAGAGACAGAATCTTTATTCTGCCACTTACCAGAAATGTGCCATTCATTGAATTAATTAAGTTTTCTGAGCCTCAGTATCTTCACCTATTAATGGATATAATCATTACTATTTCATAGCTTTAATGTCACTCATTAGTTTCCTTCCCTTTATTATTCATGTCTTTCTTTCATCTGTTATTATTATTTTTGTTGATGATATTAATATTTGTTATTCAGGACTGGACCAGGAACTCAGGGGCCCTTTACAACAGAGCTACATTCCCAGATATTTTTATTATTTATTTTGAGACAGGGTCTTGTTAAGTCACTGAGGCTGGCCTCAAACTTGTGACTTTCTTCTTTCAGCCTCCTGAGTTCCTGGGATTACAAGCTTGAGCTACTGCGCCTGGCAATCATTCATGTTTTTCTTTGACCTTTAAACTTTCTTTATTTTTATATTTCTTTTCTTTTGCAACAAAATCTTAAAACTAACAATGGTATTTGGGGTATTTGAAGTAATGCGTGCCAGTGATATAAGTACCCAAGAATGTGTTGCCGACTTTTCAAAGGCATCCCAATTCATTCTGTTTTCTATTTTGATTTGACTTTTCAACCTCCCATTAGAAGTCAGTCTTCCAACCAGAACCTTTAGGAAGTTGTCAGTTTTCTCATTTCCTTATCATTTGCTTTATAAATCTGAAAACTATACTAAACTTACTGTTTTCTATTTGACTGATATAAAATACATCTCCTTAAGAATTTAGATTTCTAGTATTCTCTCAAAACATTTTTTTTGGTCTACCCCTTAATAGCTGAGCTAATTTTTACTTTGTTACTCTCATTTAACCTTCCATGCCTTTGAGAAAACAAGATGTCAGCATAGCATTTTGCTTTTCTTAAAGCAGAAATAAACATTCTTGCTGATAAATTACTAATTGCTTTCATCCAAGTTTCATGCTAGGATAAGTCAGACAGACAACCTACAGTGATATTGCTATGAACATGTCCCTTCATTTAGAATTGATTCAACAGAAAGGATTTTAAATTAATTTTCAGCACATAAAGTTGTGAGGTGACTAGAATCACAGATGTCAAGGTAACATCAGTGTTAAGGAATGCATTTTTTCTTTTAAGACTTTAAGTGGTGGATTACAGATCACTTCAGGAATGCTATAATGAAGCTTCACTGTATTTACTTAGAAGAATATTATTAGCATAGTAATTTTGTAAGATTAATATTCTGCTAAATTGTCTCAAAGGTTTTAGATAACTCTTCTAATTTTATGGGAAATTGTTACCAAAATTACATCTCTTATGAAAAACACATATTAATGTACCAGACAAGATAAATACATTTTAATAAATAAGCATTATGTTACAAAGGAGTTATATCTTATTTGAACCTGATATAATGAGTAATGGAGCATTTCAACTTGATACAATGAGTAATGAAACCTTTCACCAACACTGATGATTCACTATGTCATTAAAATATAGCGAAATTTTGAAAGAGAGTTATTAAAATCATCACAGACACCCATTCAGAATCTACAAGAATAAAGCCTGAATTATTTTCCATGCTCTGACAGAGAAAGAGACAGAAGCTGCTTGCACACGTTGTTCATAGAATCCTAAAAGGAGCAGAAAGTCTGAATAATTTATTTCCCCTGTAGTTGCCCAATACTGTACTACAAAATGGTATACCTGATGAAACTAACCCTTTGTAGCTTGACATCTTAATGGTCTAGTGTTAATTTTGACTCGGCTTTATAACATCATTTATTTTTCATTATCTCTGCAGATTTGCACCAGCTTTGTAAGATTGTTAACAACTGAATGTAAAATTGGAGTTATAAATCAAGAATGAAAATGGAAGAAGTAACTTTACTACTAAATAACAATATATTGCTTCAATTTCAATGATATGGCCAACTAAGTGCAACTCTGTATGCTATAGTCAGAATTCTTATTTATTTAAAAAAGAACAACAACATATATTTTCCTCCTTCGGGGATTATTTCTAACATTCCCCTGTTCTCTCTATGTGGATTTTAAGTGTTTTCTTCTTAATACATATGGAAAATCAATTCAATGTTGCTGATGGTTGTTTTTGTACTAAATAATGTAAGATTGCAAAATTAGAGTGATATTAAATCACCCAATTTCCTTTTGAATCACCTTTTTGAATGAGTTGAGCAAAATATGTGGCCCTGTCTAGGTGTGTAGGTTCAGGGAAAGTAAAAAGATATTTCTAAAAATGGCAAATGTTAATAGCCTAAATTTTCCCCTTCCTCAAGATTCATGGAAAGGTGTGCTAGAATTTCAGCTGGAAAATGTCTTTTCAAGAAAAAAAAATCCAAATATATGGTGTTAACAAAAAACTAGCAGCTTTGGCATTGTGAAGAACTTCAGCCCCAACTTGTAAATTTTCTTCTTTGAAATTCCCTAACCAGTCTAATTGTGTGCATTTTGCAGTTGACAATTCAGCTCAATGATTTCATCTAGCACACAGAATCTTTAGACTGACATAGATACACATTCAACATCCAACCTATAGGTTACTAAGTTGTGTGAATGGAAACCTGCAAATGTAATGCAACATTTGTCAAAAGAGAAAAATAAATAAATAACAGAGCTGGAGGTGTAGTGCCGCAGTCTGGCTGCAGCAAAATAACCGAGGGGTGACAAAAAACTTGTGTACATTGATACAGCAGGAGTAGGAGCCCTTTATTGTAGGACAGGAGGGGTATTTATACATTCCACACAGCTTATCTTAATTAACATAAACTAGATACAGCAGTCAACCAATAAGGAATCTCCACACTTAATGGCTCAATAGCGTTACTTCACAAACCACTCCCTCTGGCAAAATGCCAGGCGCCATCTTGACTTATTTACAGACACTAACAGTGTAGCACAGTGGTAGAGCCCTGGCTTAACATGTGTGAGGCCCTGGATTTGATCCCCAGCACCAAAATAAGATAAAGTAAAAACAAAAACAAACAAAAAAAACTATGAGTTTCTCAAGGGACAAAAAAAAATATGAATGTAAGCTTTAGAAAATAGTCATCAATCAAGATTCTGAAAAATAGTTGTTTGGGGGCACACTTGAGTGGAAAGTTGTTTTTAGTGTTTTTCTTTTTTAAACTGATGAGTTTTTGCTCTTTCTCATTTTATGAGTTTCCTAACTTCGTGAGTACTTTTAGACCTACTACATAAGGATGCCTCCCTCTGTAGTTACTAATGATACTGTAGTAATTGACTCTTTATCATTTTTAAAATTGTTTACTATTCGTTTCAGATTCCAAAGTGTTGTAAAGATATTGATCAGTATGTAACACATCAGGAATTACTAGTTTTCATAATGCTTTATTTTAGTATAGTAAGTATTTTTTTTCAAAACCAATCTCTCTCACTTGCTTAAAGCAACTATTTGTGTCAATGCTTTGTTTCATAAAAAAGATATTGGTCACAGCTTTACTAATAGACATTAAAATTTCTTATTTTTATAGCTCATCTATTGATATAAAAATGACCTTTTATAAGAGGTATTCAATTTCAAGTAGAATTGTATAGAGTATTTATGTAAACCTGGTTTACAAACCCCTTTCAAATGTGTATCAGAAGTTCAAAAACCATGGTTTGAAAATGATGCTCTCTTGAGTGTGTTTCAATAGCAAATCAAGTTCAAATAGGACAACTTTGGTGAATGACACAGGGGAAATTTATTTTTCACTTTAATATGTTTGGTGACAATGCTGTCAATTATTCTTACCATCTTGCCAAATTGTTCAATCCTAAATTCAGAAGCATTTGCTCTCCAATGCCAAATTATTTGTTGGCTCATCTTTCCCCATGCTTGTTAAGGCAACAAACAGGACAAACATCTGTGTGATGAAAGCATATTCATTTTATTTTCCCACTGTGAGTTTTATTGTTCTTCCTTTTGCCTGACAAAGATTTATCAGCATCTTTCTTGATTCTACTAATATCAGCACTATTGTAAATAATGAGTAAGTACAACTCCACAACCACTTAGATACCAGTAGTCACTCAACTTTAACCAAGATGAAGACTGAATAATTTTTTAATGCCCCCTAAAACTTTTTGTTAATTCTTGATTCATTTTGTTTCAGAATATGGGCTAATAAGCTGTTCTACCAAAAGAAATATTGGTTGGAATGTTTCACTTTGAGACAGCAATTGGTTTTAAAAAACAAGGTAAAACTATACCTTGGAATATATTGTATTATTGGGTATTATCTAACTATGCATTATCCAAATGGAATTAACTTGAACAAACTGATGGTCAAACTACAAGCATTTCATGTAGATATTCATGTTTTGTAAAATGACCTCATTTAAATGACTAGTTTGTGGTAAGAAAAATTCTGCTTAGTGAACTTTGGCTCTAAATTTCAGTTCACAAAAAGAGAGAAAAAAAGTTGAGTTAATTCGTATCATGTGTTCCAAGCATTTTCTTCTGCAAAAAAAATGAGGTTATTAGAGTCTTTTGGGAAATGTGAGGGCTAATACCTTCTGCTCTTATACTGTAATATGATTATCAAAAATGTTATACAGTGATGGAAAATATTCTTGTGAGTAAAAAATCCAATGTCACTTTAAAACTTGCAGATCTCTGCATACTTCATGCAAATAAATTTTAATTTTTCAATAAGGCGTCAACTATTTAAACTGATGCTGAAGCACATTGATTGACCTAATTAAATATAAAACCTGGTGACTAAAGTCACCAACAGTATATGATCTCATGCCCTAGGTAACACGTTCAGTGTTTTTATTATTATTGTATGATAATTCCCCCAGCTTTTTCTGTAAAGAAGTCTCTCTGGGCTAAGTAATTGGTAGTTTCTCATGCATGTTTTAATAGTCTTCAGAAAAAAGGTTTCTGAGCAAATGCCATCTACTATGGAATACTATTTGAACTGCATTTATTTCTACAGCAGATTTCCCTAGTTGGCCAATTAATTACAGTGTTTAAAGGTCTTTTTAAAGTCACTTGGAAAAAAAGGACAACAGTTATGGTTCATTGTTCCCATCTTGAACTGATAATATAAGTAGTGTACATCATAAATTTTATATATATATATATATATATATATATATATATATATATATATATATATATATCCTGTTCAAGCCTATTCCAAATTGTCACAAAATGCATGGTGTGGACTTTTATTCTTATTAGTTTATTATTAGAGAATTTTAAAAATCTGACTATAAGCCTTTTGGACCATTTATTCAGAGAATTTTTAAATCTTTAGATACTATACCTATGGAATCCTTTAGCAATTACCACAATCAGTGCTAAAATATTTACATGTGATTAATTTTAAAAAATGATTCCAATGCTGTGCAGATTGAATTAATTCCCCCTTTAATGTGTAGCTGCTCTGCAAATCAGATGATCAGATTTTTTTAATCCTTGAGAGCTTGTTTGGAGATTTTTATGAGGCCAGTGCAGCTACTTGAATACTGTTATAATTTAGATATGAGATATCCATCAAAAATTCATATGTGAGGGGCTGTGATTTGTGGCTCAGTGGTAGAGTGCTCGCCTAACACACATGGGGCCCTGGGTTTGATCCTCAGCACCAAATAAAAATAAGTGAATGGAACAACAGTATTGTGTCCAACTAAAATAACTAAAAATAAATATTTTTTTAAAAAAATTCATGTGTGAGACAATGCAAGAATATTTAGATGTGAAAAGATTAAATTTTAAGAGTTGTAACCTAATCAGTGGATTAGTCCACTGATATGGATTGACTGGGTGGTAACAACAAGCAAGTATGATTTAGCAGGAGGAGATAGTCACTGAAAGTGTGTCTTTGGGGATTATATTTCATCCCTTGTGAGCAGAGATTTATCTCTTCTTTATGGTTACCATGTCCTGAGCTGCTTTCTTCTGCCATGCCCTTCAGCCATGATGTTGTACCTCATCTCAGACCCAGAGCTATTGGGTCCACCAACCATGGACTGAAACTCTGACACCAGTAAACCAAAATAAATTTTTCTTCCTCTACATTGTTTTTATTTTACTTTTTTCTTGTACTGACAATTAAGCTCAGGGGCATTTAACCACTGATCCACATCCCCAGCCCATTTTTAATTTATGTTTTTTATTTTAAGACAAGGTCTCATGAAGTTGGTTAGAGCCTTGCCAAATTGCTGAGGCTGGCTTTAAATTTGTGATCCTCCTGACTCAGCCTCCTGAGTAGCTGGGATTACAGATGTGTGCCATCCAACTCAGCCTCTATATTGTTCTTCTTGGGTGTTTTGTTCCCAGTGAAATGAAGATAACTAAAACATATCTTTGACTGAATAATGTCCCTCAAATTTTTGTAATAATGTTTGGAACATAGATTTTTCCAGACTACATATACTTTTAAGGTAAACCTTCAAAATGACTAAAGTATCTTTATTAGTCTCTCTTTCATTGGTCACAAGCATGATAAAGATTTTTCTCTCAAACAAAATAATTTTAAATACTGTACTATAATAGAAACATCTAAAATATTTCAGTATATAGATATTATGGAATTCTGTTGATTTGGGTTCAGAGATAAATTAGAATGTATCTATATGAAGCAGAGAAATGTCAGAATCATCGGAGAGAAATGGTAGGAATTATGAATCAGGCATTTTCTGAACTTAAATTTTCTGAAAATAATGTATTATTTTACATTCCCTATATCAAAGAACCTACATAAAGTATGTAGTTTGTAGTACATGAATGAATGAATGAGCAAACTCTACATGAATTTTAATCACAATAACATATTTGATTCTACATAATAAATGATTTCACAAGCTTAGCCTTTTTAAAACACAGTTATTATATGTATCTATCTAGGTGGGTTTCATGTAAGTCACAGTGGTTATGAGAAACATTACTATATTTTAGTTTGATATTTGCTTTCCAGCTAGTCTTTTCACTTTTAAGAGATATCTGCTGCAAGTCTACTTATCAGAAAGGTATTTTTGCATTTTAGAAATGACTCTAACCCTCTAAATAGTGTTTGAAATTTGTAAAAAGCCTCCCCCGGGCTCTAGCTGATATTTTCCCTGGCCAAGAGAGCTAGGCCTTTTCCCCATTGGACTCACTGCTGATAATACTGATATGGACCTCTCACTTCATTAGCTTTGATAAGAGCATTATTTCTGCACTGCTTTATGAGTAACAAGACTTAGAGATTCTCGAGAGCAGTAGGAACCTGCCTCTCTCTCTCTCTCTCTCTCTCTCTCTCTCTCTCTCTCTCTCTCACACACACACACACACACACACACACACACACACACAAACTGTGAATTTCTGTTCTTCTATACCATTATCACATTTTAAAGTATATTAATTGAAAATGTAATTATGAAGAAACTCAATTCTACATCTTTAAAAATAGTTTTGATTGGTTTGTTGCCTTTTTGAAAAATAGGTTTATTTTTTTAAGATTTATTTTTTAATTTTAATTTTTTTATTTTTTTTTATTGGTTGTTCACAACATTACAAAGCTCTTGACATATAACATTTCATACATTAGATTGAAGTGAATTATGAACTCCCAATTTTTACTCCAAATGCAGATTGCAGAATCACATCGGTTACACATCCACAGTTTTACATAATGCCCTATTAGTAACTGTTGTATTCTGCTACCTTTCCTATCCCCTACTATCCCCTCTCCCCTTCCCTCACATCTTCTCTCTCTACCCCATCTACTGTAATTCATTTCTCTCCTTATTTATTTTCCCATTCCCCTCACAACCTCTTATATGTAATTTTGTATAGCAATGAGGGTCTCCCTTCATTTCCATGCAATTTCCCTTTTCTCTCCCTTTCCCTCCCATCTCATGTCTCTGTTTAATGTTAATCTTTTCTTCCTGGTCTTCCTCCCTGCTCTGTTCATAGTTGCTCTCATTATATCAAAGAAGACATTTGGTATTTGTTTTTTAGGGATTGGCTAGCTTCACTAAGCATAATCTGCTCTAGTGCCATCCATTTCCCTGCAAATTCCATGATTTTGTCATTTTTAGTGCTGCGTAATGCTCCATGGTGTATAAATGAATGGATAAAAAAATGTGGCATTTGAAAAATAGGTTTAAAATAATTGCAATAGGTAGTAGTAAGGGAGAAAATAGGACTATGCAAATGATGATGAGGCTGGAAAACAGTATCCTTGATATGATAAATAATGCATGCCCAGGGGATGTTTAACATAATATTAATAACTAGCTTTGTTAAAACACTTATATAGCAGACCTGATTCTAATTGCTTTAGGTATCTTAACTAATTTAATATTTATAATAATCTATTAAATTGTCATTAGCCCCATATTATAGATGAGAAAACTGAGACATAGAAAGATTGAATAATTCACCCATGGTCAAACTGTTAGGAATTAATACAATTGGAATTTGAACTCAGACAGGAAAGTTCAAGACTGTACTCAGTTTAAGTCTCAGATTTGCTTCTAAGTATTTGCCTGCTCTAAAACATACCACTTAAACACTCTGGCCCTCTGTTTCTTCAGTAACTCAATGAGGGCTAATAATGTCTTGCATGGAGAGTACTTACGGGTAAATAATTGTAAATAACAGTAATGTTTGATACTTACTTAACATGTGGTTCATGACCTTTACTCTTGGAACAGTGGTTACAATAGCTTTGTAGTCAGGTTTCATTACTTATTTGTTATGTGAGGTTAGCAAAGTACTTTTTATCTCTGGTCCTCAGTTTCTTATCTATAAAATGGGACACATATTTCCACACCTTCAAAATAAATAGCTATTTATTATAGTTGTCATGAAGATTAATCAAGATGATGCATGAATATTTAGCATGATGTCTGGCATATAACAAGCATTCAACAATAATAATACCAATAATAATAATAATAGGTGGAAAATTTACTTTTCAAGAAACTTATCAGAAGATAGATTGCAGCTAAAACAGACAGGAACACACATAATCAATTTTAATGCATCATATCAAGTTCTCACCAATTGGGAAGGCAAAGAAACTGAAAAGTAGTTATGTGCTGTTTGTGCTAACTTGAGAGAAAGGTTCAAAGAAAAGCATATATCCAATGTTATTGTGGTTTGAATAGCTCTAGATAGCTACTTAGGAGTCAAGCATCATCACTATCAGTGACTCTCTAGCCCAAATTGCTCAGGTTCAATTTTATTGGCCACTATAGCACCAAAGCCAGCAAAACAAAGCAACAAAAACAGCCTCGGAACTGTTAAGATCTTAGCACTGTGGGCATCAAAAGTAGTTTTGAAAGACATCACAACTTTACACTAAAAAGTCAGTTCTCATTCTAAGTAGTGACCAGTGGAAAAAAAAGGTGTGTTTAAGAATTATAGCACATGTTAATATAAGGGATCTTATTGGACAAGATGAAAATGTTGTAAAACTTAGTTTTGGTGATGAGTATAACATTAAGTTACAAAAAATAATTGAACTGTATTACTGAAACTGGTGAATTTCTTAATATGCAAAATATGCTTCAATAAAATTGTTAAAAACATGAAGTAAGTTGTTAGAATTAAAGCCTACTCCTGTGTCATAGTTAAAGGAAAGCACATAGAAAACTTAAATCTATTAAGCCCTTAATATGTGTTAATCACTATTTTACCTTAAATTGTCCCATTTTATACTCACACCATCCTATATGGCAAGAATTATTACCTCCTTTTTACAAATGAGGAAACAAACAGGGAGAGGTTGATACTTACCTAAGGTCATTCAAGTACTAAACAGTGGCAAATTCACACCTTTCAGAGTTAGAGGAACTTAAATCTGGATTAGAGTTGTCTTTCAAAATCCCACTGATAATTATAAAAAATGAATATTTTGATAGATGGTTCCTGCAGTTACAAAGCATCAGGTACTGCTATTTGTCAATCAAGAATAAAGCAATAAAATGAGTGTCATGGTCTACCACTACTGAAAAAGATAGCAGAGAAATCCTTTTAATTTAGAGAATCAGGCAATGTTTTGTGGAAAAGAATAGAGGCACAAAATAGACATTCCATCTGGAAGACAAAATAAGGACTATGATACAGTTTAAATGTGGGATTATTACTGTGAGAATATGCCATTTAAAACTACTACACAGAATCACTTTAGAAAATAAAGCAGTTGATTTTTACTTCTCTTCTTTTCTACCATTAGTAAGTCTATACTCAGTTAACGTTGTTGACCCTTTTCGTCTTAGGTTTTCTGTTTTTTTTTTTTTTAATAATTGGGCTTAAAATTTTTATCCTGAAAATTTTCAAACCTAAAAATAGAAAGCAGTATACAGTGGACATTCATATACTCAACTCCCAGAATCAACAATATTCAAGATTTTGCCATCTGCTTTATTTCCTTTCACTAATTTTAAGTAAATAATATTTTAAGATCTATTCATAATAGACTAGGCTTAGAGCATAGTAATTGTATTTAATATAATCTATATATTATATAATAGTTTTACATAATCCATATTTATAATATATTATATCATAATGTAATATTTATCATGAATAACTGATCTTTTACCATTCATGAATTAATTTAGGTTGCCTAGGTTGGTTACATGGATTTTAAGTCCTTTAGGTCTAGACTCAGGAGTGGGATAGCTGGGTCAAATGGTAGTTCCATTCCAGATTTTCCAAGGTTTCTCCATGTTGCTTTCCATATTGTCTGAACCATTTTGCAGTCCAGCATTAATGCATGAGTGTGTCTTTTCCCCCACATCCTAACCAACACTTATTGTTATTTGTATTGTTAATAACTGCCATTATGACTGGAGTGAGATGAAATCTTAGAGGAGTTTTGATTTGCATTTCTCTAATTGCTACAGAAGTAATTTCAAGAACCAATTTAGTCAAAATATGCATCAAAGCACAAATGCTTCTTATTTTTTCACTGTTAGAACACAGTCTCATCACTTCTTCATTTAATGTCCTCTATATTCTTACCATGATTTATTAAGTCTCACATGGATTTCCTGTACCACATACTTCATAATTCTGATACTTCTATAGAATCTTTAGCAGTGGACAGTCCACTTTCCCTCTAAATTCATTTTTTTTCTTTCTTTAATAGGAACATACATAACAAGATTGGAACTACATTTCGCAGATTCTTTTACCTCTAGGTGAATTATGTTTAGGCCAATGGGATGTAAATGGGGGTCAAATGTGTGAATGGATACATGCAACTCCTGGGTCATCTCCATTTGAAAGTTATGTTACTTTGTATGGATTTTGTTTTCTTTGCTTCACTCTTCTTGAATATAACATGGCAGCAACCCAGCTTTGACAAGACAAATGAAGATAACACCCTAAAGGAGCACGGAGCATGGAGGTAGAGGAATTTGAAATCATGAATGACTCTGCCTCTGTGGAAGAGTGGAAAATTCCACAGAGAACTAGACCATTAGATGAGAGACAAAGAAACTTATTTCATAAATTAAAATCTCATTTAAGTCACAGTATTTTGGTGTCACTTTGTCTCAACATTTTAATCTTTACCCTAATTATTAAGTTGGTGTAATATTCTCTAGTGTAGATATAATGGCTTGACATGTCAGCCAAACCTAGGAATTCTAATTATTTCTCCTATTGTATTAGGTGACATTGTTAAGTTGCATCAACTCTATGAACTCATTTCCTCATCTGTCAAATATTAGTACCACTATCTACTCACAGTGTTGTTGGAGGATTCAAGGAGACAGTGGTTGTGTATCACATTGCATGCTGCCTGAAATAAAGTGTTACACTTAATTAGTGTGTTTTCATAGTACTTATATTGTATACATAAGAGAAATATTCTCTGCTTTATTGTTGAACTGGTACTTTTCATTTACTAGTTTTTCCTAATGGCATCAATCCTTATTTATTAGAAGTTAATTAATCTAGTCAATGTCCAGTGTTGTACACTATTGTATATTTCACTTTTAAAATAGATTTTGACATTGAAAGAGTAATTTTAAGAATATAGGCAGTTGACAAGAGAAAATCATTTGAACAGACTTTGTGATTTTTTTCAGATCTAAATGTCATGGCTATGATGGCTCAGTGAACAAACAAATATGTTTCCCATCTTATGGGATGAAATGACTGGTCTGAGAGGCTTTTGTATTAATACATGCCTTGAATCACAAGTCCTCACAACATTCTGGTGCTAAAACAGGAAATGTGGCTAATCCCTGAAGTCTTTGCAAGATTTTATCATTATGATGCAGTGTCTAGACTCAAATGATGGAACTTACACAGGAACAAAATTACATAGCTTATTAGACTGGTCTAGAAAGAGAGATTGGAACCAAAATTGTTGAACACTATGAACAATGCTTTGTTCAGTAAATTATCCAGTCTATGTATAAGAATATAAATCTGGAAACCATTATTAATGCATTATTTTCAAAAGATAAATAGTTGTGAAATGATAGCATGGAGCAATTGGTTAAAATTATAACTGTGAAATTGGTAGCCAGAAACATACTTCAAAAATACATCATATTGCATTTGGGATTTCTTATGTGAGCCTTAAATCAATAATTCGGGTCCCTCAATCTCAGGTGAGTCACACAGTGATATTTTGGTGACAAAATACACCCTTGGACAATTTTCTCTCAGTGTACAGATATCTATTTTGGACAGGGCACTTGGGTTAATGATACACTAATATTCTTTGCTACTAATAAAACTGTGAAAGATTAATATTTCTGGTGCCTGAAACGCCTTTCTGATCAACTGACCAAGCAGAGTAATGAGATGGAGAATGACTATTTCCTAGATCATGCAATCAACAATGCTCACTATCTGTAAGGGATTTTCCTCCCCAGATACTTAAAGGAATTGCACTATGAGTTATTTTCCATCAAATAGGATTAACTTTGTTCTAGATGGAACACTCTTGATTTCTCTGCCAAGGAGTGCAGCAGTTTGGAGTGTCATGCATTACTGCTCACTACAGACCGTCAAACTCATTTCATTTGTGACAAGAGCTGGAATTAAACCTTGTTCTCCAGAGATGTGATGCCCATGTATTAATCTGATCTGTGCCTCCATCGAAGCCACCTTGTATATTGCTACAACAGCTTCTCTTTTTGCTTCTTAAATCCACCTTATTTATTTGTTTCATTCAGAAGTAAAGAGAAAAAAAATGTTTGCATTCTCTGTAGAGAGAAGTTTTATTGCCTCTGTTTGTCATGAGGTCCGCCTTCTACTAAGTTCTAGTAGGCCCAGATAGGCCACCTCATTGTATGACCTTTATTTACTACCTGCTTCTCTGGCCCTGGTTCCTTCACCTCTGAATTAATAATCATTTCTGATGCTGCAAAGTATCATGAAGTTCCAATATTTAAGAAATTTTAAACTCTAATACACACATAAAAGGATTATGATTTTTATACCTCCTTTTATATTTCAGATCATTACCTTTATATTTTGTTTTAAGATGACTAGGAGAGACTAAATCATTGTAATTCTGAGTAGGGAGTGGGGTGGATCTTGATTATTGTCAAAAAGGGTAATGGGTAAATAACTGAGCTCATTTTCTTAAAATTATGTACATTTGGGCCAGAATTAAAATATGTGTTAAGTCTTTTCCTCTAGAAAATATTTTTTTTAAATATTGTAACACTAAAATATAATTTTAAATTTTGCTCAGATAGCATTCCTCAACTGAAAAGACTAAGGTCATTTATAACTGTCTTAATTGATTTTGAAGTTGAGTAAGCTCAGAGATTAAAATAGGATACAAATATGTCATTTGCTATCATAATTTAATAAAAAGTAATGCACAACCTCTGGGAAAGTGTACCAGCGTAAATTTTGGTCTATCAAATTAAAAGCTATATTGTCTTATTTGAATTGCAGAATTTTGAGGAAGGTTCTGAATACTATTATTTTAGAAAGTGAATTTTCAAGCTAAGAAATATAATTGGACTTAATGCAGTATTAATGGTCACGTTTTATCTCCCTGTCATTCTAAAACACTCTTATGTTAATAGGAGTGTCAATTCACATTGCCTCTCAAATAACCTTGATTGGTTATTGGGAGGGCAAATTTTTCCTTTGGCCTATTTTCTTAGCATGAAAATAAGTTGGAGAGTATACTTGTTGAAAGGAATTTCAGGTACATTCTGGGCTATCCATCAGCCTTCCTGTTAAGTTTGGTTTAATGTGTAAATCCCATGTCAGAATATCTGTGCACTTAGACTGTCTACCTAATGGATATGGGACCCAGGCAATATCCCTAGAGGGATATTGTGATCAATTATTCTCAATAAAGCTTTTTCTCATTTTTCCTTTGTATCAGAAAAATTATTTGCTCACTAAGTGAAATTATTTTATTGGGTCAATTGCTAGACTAAATATGATTTAATAGAATTGAAAATCTTCTCTCAGTAGAAGTATTTTGATACTGTTTTATTCTTAGATTCTCTGAATATACATTGAATTTACATTCTAATGGTATACCTGGGATGGGTGCAGTAGCACACACCTGTAATCCCAGTGACTCGGGAGGCTGAGACAAGAGGATCACAAGTTCAAGGCCATCCTCAGTAATTTAGTGGGACCCTAAGCAACTTATCTTGAGTTAAATCCCCAGTACCAATAAAATAAAGTAAAAGAAAAGAAAAAAAGAAAGGTATGCCTGAATTCTATAACACCCTTCTAAATATCTTTGAGTATAGTTACAGATTTAGGGTGCACATCAAAATATATTTTCCCCCTGTTTCCCACCAAATGTGGAAATGAAGGTGTGACAGATAAAACTTTCTCAAGGTCACAGTGGCAGAGGGATAATGTAACTATATTTGGGAAATAGGCATGGTATTTACATTACCATTGAGTTGTGTATGGAACAAATGATACCTATCAATCTTTATTCCATCTCAAAATGATAAAGAAGTTTTAAGGAACTTCATTTATTCACAGCAAATAATGAGTTGACTTAGAAGCTGGTCACTTCACCATGGAGAATTACTGAATCCTTGTGTAGTGATGAGGAGTAAAAGTATTTGTGCATCCTATATTTATATATACTAATCTTTTTCTTCTCTTTGATAACAAGTCTCAGAAATCAGGTAGTGTTACTACATTGTTTTCACTGTCAGATTCAATGGAAATAAAAACAAACTCTACAAAAGAGTGTCCATGTCATTTTGTAAGAAGAGTGTGTTAAGTGGGCTCTATTCCTGTAGCTATTTTAGGTATATAGCATATGTGGAAAAAAAGTAAGTCTGAAGCACCAAAATTAGTGGGGAAAAAATTGACTATTTCAGAAGTCATGTTGAGACAATTGACTATATATAAAAAGAAAGAGATTGTACTTATCTCCCCAACCTGAAACTCAATTTCTGATTGATTAAGGATGTAAATGAAAAGGCAAAATCTGGGAACTTACAGAAGAAGAGCTTTATGATCTCAAAATGGAAACAATTTTTTTTTGAAGAATGTGCTAGCCATAAAATACAAGAATAGTAAATTTAATAACATTCATATAAGAAAGTCTGTTCATGAAAAGGCACAATAAAGAACATGGAAAGACAACTAAAAACTGGAAGGAAACATTTGAAAAATATAAAACCGACAGAATTTAACTGTCTAGAATATACAAAGAATTCTCACAAATCAAGAAGAAAAAGACAACTAACTCAATAGACTATTGAGAAGAGTCATGGATAACTAGGCAAGTGCTCTTCCACTGACCCAAAATCCCATCTCCTATATATATATACACACATACACATAGTAGGAAAATGAAAAGTACATGAATGTATTAAAAAGTGTTAAACCTCATAAAATGAGGGAAATTGACATTACAAACAAAATGAGAAACACCCCAAATTTAGAAAATCTAATGAAATTAAGAAGTGCAATGATGTGAAAATGTGGATTAAGCTTAATATTTATATCTTAATATTATATTTATGAAGGCTTGAATTTATACAATTATTCTGGAAAAATATGTATTATATTTACAGCATATACAAATAATACATATATGTATTATATGTACAGCAATGCAGGAGAATAGACTAATAAAGTTTAAGACAGTTATGAATTGGGATATTTTATAAGAGGGAAAATGAATGAACCATAAGTACACACAACAATGTGCATAAACTCCTAATATAATATTGATGGAAAAAAGCCAGTTGCAGAGCACACAGAATAAATAAAATGCTTATAAATGTCGAAAACATGCAAATCAAATACACTTTTCAGGCATTCAAGAATGAGTGAATACCTTTTTAAACAGCAGAATACAGGTATTTGACTGTGTGAATAGCAGGCAATGGAGGCAAGAGGATGGAAGAAGGATGGAGCCCATGTGAAAATACAAAGTAATGATAATGCACTAATTCTTAAATAGAATGGTGAAGTTATGCTTATTAATTTTATTATTGGGCTTTTTTGCATAAACACTGCTTATTTTGATTGTATCTAATAATATTTGATGAATGTAATGATTAATACAAGCATCTATTTTACAAAAGTTATTACACAATTGTGCAAAGACACATGTCAAATAACATTCATTGCAGCATCATTTTAAATAGCATCAGATTTGAAACAACCCAAATGTTCACATAAGGAGAGTGTGTATATATATATATATATATTGGTACATATGAAATAAAAAGTTCTGCATCCATTACAAATATTGTGGTATATTTATAGGTTCTAACATTCAAGTTCATTTTAGATATGTTAATTACAAAAAGGCAGATTTCCTAGGTTCATAATATAATTGATTCCAATATTTGTGAAACAAAATATTTCATATACATGTGTACACTTATACATATATATGTATATATTTATGTCTGTATAAGATGTGTGTTTATGCATTTCTAAACATACTTTAGAAAAAGTTCTAAAAGATACAAATTAAAATGTTGATATTCATTTATTAAAAATGTATGCAAGAGGAAAAGAGAATGCATCTTTACTTTTTTTAAGAAATATTTTTTAGTTATATTTGGACACAATACCTTTATTTTATTTATTCTTATGTGGTGCTGAGGATCCAACCCAGGGCTTCAAACATGCTAGGGGATCACTTTACTGCTGAGCCACAACCTCACTCCACATCTTTACTTTTAACTATTTATATTTCTTTTAAAAATAATTTTAGTTGTAGATTGACACAATACCTTTATTTTATTTATTTTAATTTTATGTGGTACTGAGGATCGAACAAGTGCCTCACATGTGCCAGGCAAGTGCTCTACCACTGAGCAACAACCCCAGCCCCTATTTATATTTCTTTTTTCTATTCATTTTTATTTGTAGATGGAGACAATACCTTTATTTTTTTTTTTAATGTGGTGCTGAGGATGGAACCCAGTGCCTCACACATGCTAGGCAAGTGCTCTTCCACTGACCCACAATCTCAGCTCATTCATATATATATATATATATATATATATATATATATATATATATATAGTTTGAATTTTTTCAAAAATAATATTCTGTATTATAAAAATTAAATAAGAATTAAGTGCAAGATTTGTCTTTTTTCTGACAGTCATCTTCAAATTAGTCCTGATGCAACTAATAACCCTGCATTCTAGTTTTTTTGAAAGGTAATCCAGGCACTATTCATACTGTATTAAGGAAGCTCCCTGCTGTGATTTGGATGACAGTGGTCTCTTTGGTTATGGTTTGGTGAGGAGGGGTGTCTCTGAGAGCCTTTTGCATGTCAAGGCCACTGTTATATAATGTGCTTTATTTCAGGTATTTTTGGAATATTCAGAAATAAACAAACAGGTATTCTTCTCATCATGAACAAAATTTTCCTCAGAATACTTGAAAGACTTTTTTTTTTCCTCACTCATTGGAAGAATTAGTTTTGTGTTCTCCTGTACCTGTTTCAACAACACAAGACCTTTTGAAGCCCTGTATGTGTAGCCTTGTTAATGTTTCAAAAGCAGCTAGATGATTTTTAATTGCTGTTTAAGCTCTATTTCCTAGGGATGTTATGGTGTTCTGTTACTCACAACTTCTCTACTAGACTGTTTATCATAGCCTCATAAAATATAAGCATCTGGACTTAGCAATAATATTAAGAATAGATTATATATATATATATATATATATATATATATATAATAGAATATATATTATACACATATATATTATATATATATATGTGTGTGTGTGTGCATGTGTGTGTTTTCCTCATATTGTTCAATTTAATGAGATTTTCTCTGTGAAGAACCTTGTCACAAAAGGTAGAATTTTTCCCCCCGTTGGTGCTATTGGCCATTTCCTACACGAAAGAAAGATAGAAGCAAGGTTGTGCCTTGCTGATTTTTCTGACTGCTATACTTCTTGTCCATTATAAACCAAAATCTTTCTTTCTCAGACCTTTTTTTCTCTCTACCCCCCCATCAGCCCTTCAAAAGGGCCTTTGCCTTGTAAAGTATAAAAGATTAAGAAAAACATCCCTGCTGTGAATCAAAGCCCAAAACTGTCCACTTTCATTTTTTAAACAGTGTATTATTAAGTTGGAAGAATTACCACAATAGCAGTATATAGTGAAGATTATAAAACTTCTCGAGCTGAGTGCACAGCAAAAGGTCCAAGTCTGCTCTTAGAAAACTGAGCCAGAAAAAAAAATACACACATGAAAAAAATACAAAACACAAAGTTCTGAAATTTAAAGTAGAAAAGTGCAAAAGAAGCTAATGTGTGTAAATCATTTGTGATTTAAAGGAACAAAAAATCAAAAGCAATTTGGAGTTTAAAATTAAAAAAATGACTTAACTAAAGCATAGAATTAGTAATTGATTAAATAAATAGACTTCACCAAAAAACTTAAGTATGAATTGATCAGACATTCTACAGTAGGAAAGAACAGATCTAATAGCTAAGGCTTCCTCTGATGCATATGCTCGCCAGTTTTAATCCTCCTTGGGCTCCTTTCTTGCCATCTCTTCTTCCTCCTTTCACCATCACTATCTCTTCTGTTCAGTGACTTATTCACACTCTCAAAGTTCACTTTTTTATTACCATTTGCCAAAGTAATTCCACCGTTGTACAAGCTTATGTAATAGGTATTTAGTCCTGAGTTTCCATATTTGGCTTCTTCTTGGCTCTCATCACCTCTCGCAGGCTGGATGCTTTTTCTCTTCTTCTTTCTACTGATGATAGCTTTGGGCTACAAGGTAGTATGAAAAGTGAATAATTTTCATTTAAAAATTATATCTTTGACTTAGAAAAAGAGAACTTTCTAGAGGAAAAAAATGTAGCTACATGTTTGGTTGCTAAGCTTTAGCCATAGAGGACTAGAGGGCAGGCTGTCTGCCTATGCAAACTACTGCCAGTAGGAGTTTGGACAAAATGTTTTGGCTTCCATTCTACAGTAGCACCAGGCTGTGTTATCTCTTGTGCCAGGCTCCTGTGATTAGGACCACAGGAGATTGTCACTTTGAGGTACATGAAAAACAAAGCATACTAAAGTTTTTTAAATTGAAATGTAAAAGGTATATATTTTTTAGTATTGGTTTCTACTGTGAGAAAACACATTTCTATTAGAGACTTCCTGTTGTCAAGGCAAAAGCAATAAGAAAATAGTTTAAAATTTAAGTGGTTATTGGCCAAAATATTTTCATTCTCTGAGAAATCTATTCTTTACAGATTAAAGTGTCTGATTTATATATGGCTGTTAGAGAAATGCCAGTTGGAAGGCACCAAACCTCCTGCAATGTTAGCTCTTCTACTAATGGCACTCAATAACAGTTTAATGATGAACTGTTTGTCGATGTGATAGTGATTTTTCCCCATTTTGTCACTTAGCCATTTGAAACGTAAAAATTCCTTAGGTTCATAAACATTCAAATCATTGTTAGAAATAGAGTGCTGGTTATTATAATCTGAAGTGTAGACCCATGCCACCTGATAGAAAGCTACAACTGTTCTTGGAGAAACAGGCTTGAGTTCTTAAGCCAATTTGCCTCTATTAGTATATTAGAAAATAATGATATTGCAAACATGCATATCAATAAGGTATACTACAAGAGAATTCGAGAATTCTGATCTTAGTATCACAGTGCAGAACTGATCTGTGGAGTCTTCCAGTCCGGGAAACCAGTTGGGCAACATTAAAACTTTTAAACTTGGCTTCTATGAACTTAGTACCTTATAAGTGAATAAGGAAAAGTAAGATCTTTCTCATGATGCATTTAGGGCATGATTCCAAAATCATAGGTTAGATTAGTCAGGTCTATCAAACATATGATAAACTCAGTGGTTAAAAAAATAATAATCCATAGAAAATTTTAAAAATCCTAAGAAATAAGATAGTCTTTTTGTACCCTAAAAAACCTTTGACAGATTTTTTTTTTCTTTTTGACAATTGAATTGCCATTGTATAAAGGAAGCCTAAGGCCATGATTCCTAATCCTGGTTGTATAACAACTCAAATTGTCTACAAGAATGTCAGGTGCTGTCAAAAATTTCTCAAAATAAAATTACTTTAAATTCATTTCAAATCACAAAAATATGCTACAGAACAGTTATTGGAAGTCATGAACTCAAATACTTCAAGTGTCATAATTTCAAATCAGGGTAGGAATAAAGGATTCAGTCCAACAGTATTATAAAGCTATTATTCTCTTTAAATTTTTTTAGAAGTGAGATTTTCTTAAATGTGATTTTCTGGAATGATAGAGAAACTGTTTATTTTGATGTGTTTATTTTTTCTGGGTTTTTTTTGCATTTTTACATTATTTCTGTTTTGGTTGACATAAACTTCAGAAACTATTTAGTGTTTGATGATGATAATGATAATAAATTTCAAAGAATTTTGGCTCACAAAACTAATATGTCCAAGAGTATTCAGCTACAAACAGACTAAACTCATGGGCTAAAACATTTTTATCTGGACTTGATTTCCCAACACCTCTTAGCTCAGCTTTGTCTGTACTTGGTTTATATACTTTTCTCTGTAGTGTTTTTTCTCTATAAAAATCCACCCACTCCACGGCAATAGCCCCAGGATTATATCTACAAATTATCAACACTAACATAAAAAGTGTCTCAGTGAAAATCCTAGATCTCACTCTTATTGGCTTTGGGTCATGTCCATGTGGGTGAACAAATATCTTTGACAATGATCACACCTGAGTCATGTTTCTAGCTTATGTTCCTGAACCAGTAACTTCACTTAAAACCCATGGACTCAGAAAATGGAATGTAGGTGGTCCCTCATAGAAAATGACAGAAATGATTAAAGAAAGATATATGAATAAAGGTGCAAGCCCACTAAAAATGATGCATAATTTCAGCATCATTATATATATTTTGTGTATATGTTGATAGTTCTTTACATACATGTAAAAGTACATACAATGCAAATGCAATAATGCTAAATATTTCCCAACCTAGCCATTCACTGTGATAGCATACTTCCTTCCAAAAAAACTGTAATAGGCAAGGAATCTGGGGTTCCATTGAGACTGGAGCTCTATTATAGCTGGGAATCCCAGACAGACACTAATTGGAAAAAGACCTGGAAAATATTTTTTCTATTTTTTAATTTTTTTTGTAATTAATTATACATAGAATGCACCTTGACACATCTTACATAAATGGAGTATAACTTCCCATACTTCTAGTTGTGAATGATGCAGAATCATAATGGTTGTAGTCATATATGCACATTGGGTAATAATATCTGAATCATTCTATTATTCTTCATACACTTATCACCCCTCCCCACCATTCATCCCCCTCTGTCTAATTCAATGTAAGTATTCTTCCCAAGGCCCGCTCTTGTGAATTAGCATCTACATATCCGAGAACACATTTGGCATTTGATTTTTTGGAATTGGCTTATTTTGCTTAGCATGATATTTTCCAGCTCCATCTATTTATCAGCAAATACCATCATTTCATTTTTCCTTATGGCTGAGTAATATTCAATTATGTATATATACCACATTTTCTTTATGTATTCATCTGTTGAGGAACACCTAGGTTGGTTCCACAGTGTAGCTATTGTGAATTGAGCTGCCATAAACATTGATGTGTCTGTGTCATTGTAGTATACTGATTTCAAGTCCTTAGGTATAAACTGAAGAGTGGGATAGCTGAATCAAATGGTGGTTCCATTCCAAGTTTTCTAAGGAATCTCTATACTGCTTTCCATAATAGTTGCACCAATTTGCACTCCCACCTGCAATGTATGCATGTACTTTTCCCCACGTCCTTGCCAACATTTATTGTTGCTTGTATTCTTAATGATTTACAGTCTGACTGGAGTGAGATGAAATCTTAAGAGTAGTTTTGATTTGTATTTTTCTAATTGCTAGAGCTAGTGAACATTTTTTCATGTATTTGAGATCAATTGTATTTCTTCTTCTGTGAAGAGTTCATTTCCTTAGCCTATTTATTGATTAGGTTATTTATGTTTTGGTGTTAAGGTTTTCTTGAGTTATTTATATAAACTGGAGATTAATGCTCTATCTGAGGTGCATGTGGTAAATATTTTCTCCAATTCTGTTGGCTTTCTCATCATGTTATTGATTGTTTCCTTTGCTGATAAGCTTTTTAGTTTGAATCTGTCCCATTTATTGATTCTTGATTTTACTTGTTGTGCTTTAGGATTTTTGTTAAGGAAGTTAGGTCCCAAGCATTGTGGTCAAGATTTGGAATTACTTTTTTGTCTATTAGGTGCAGGGACTCTGTTGCCTAAGTCTTTGATACGCTTTGAATTGAGTTTCATGCATGGTGAGAAAAAGGGTTTTATTTATTTTTTTTTACATATGGATTTCCAATTTTTCCAGCACCATTTGTTGAAGAGGCTATCTTTTTTTCCAGTGAATGTTTTTGGTGCCTTTGTCTAGTATGAGATAACTACATTTATGTGAATTTGTCTCTGTGTCTTGTATTCTATTCCATTAGTCTACAATGAAAAGGCAAAGACAGATGGCAAAGGGAAAGATACATTTGGATTCCAAGCAAGTTAAGGTAAAATGAAATACTTTTTTATGTGTTATCCATAAATTTCACAAACCAAGATAGGTTGTATTAACCCTATTTTTCACATGAAAAAATCAAAGGCTCAGGGAGCTGAATAATTTGAACATGAGCACATAAATAGTTAGAAAGAGTCTAAGCTATGATTCAAACTCATTGGCACATGTCTGTAATCCAACCAGCTGGGGAGGCTGAAGCAGGAAGATCAAGAGTTGCAAGGCAGCCTCAGCAACAACCAGGCACTAAGCAACTCAGTAAGACCCTGTCTCTAAATAAAATACAAAGTAGGGCTGGGATGTGGCTCAGTGGTCAAGTGCCCCTGAGTTCAATCCCTAGTATCCCCCACAACAAAAAAAGTCTATATAGCCTGAAAGACTGAACTCTTTCCTTTAAATTGTTCAGCATTCCTGATTTCTATTGTGCTTGCCTATGTACAAATTTATATAAATAGGTAATATACTATAAGTTGATACTTAAGAGATAGGATGACTTTAGTGCAACTTAAATAAGAAAAAATTAAAGTAGTGCCTTGACACATGAAATCTGACCATAGTAAAAACAGTATTCTATGTTGGAAGCAGACTAGATTCTTTCTCTCATTTGATAAGACTGTTGACAGCACTAACTACATTAACATCCCAGAACATCCTTGATCTCATCATTCCACCCTTTGATTTCAAGATAACTGTATCCTGAAAATTAAATATTGCTCTCATCATTGATGCTGCCTATAATGTGAGTAGAGCATTAAATTAGCTTTGAAAACTATTTCAGTAATGTTCCTTTACCATAAAAGTTAATGCTTAAGACTATCTCACTGGAAACAAATCACAATCAACCACAGAAATATTGAAAGGCCCATTGCAACCAGTCAGTTCCACCATGTAGAAAATCATACATTATTTATAAAATAAAATCTGGGAGTTATTCCAGAGAATATACCAAAAAGTATAGATAAGGATTTTCAAACATTTTAAACTTGAAATGGTTTCTCTAATACATTAACAATTTACTTACTAGTGACCTATACAGTACATGCAGTAGTTTCTTTTTATTTAGTTATTTTTGAGTAGCAAGTGAGTGATTCATAATGGTCATTTATATTATGAAATCAGTCTTTCTGTGCTTATAGGTTTAAATTTTAGTGAGTGAAAATGGACAGTTTTCTGTGGTTAAAGTTTGTCAGAATTTTCATTATCAGCATTTCTTTTTCTCCTCTGAGCTATTTCACAACTATTCTAAATTGTACCTGGATAAGACTTGGCATCTAATTTGCCACCTTAGAATTCTGTCTCAAAGAAAATTCTAATGTAAGTCTAATGAGCCTAGTTGTACATATATATCAAAGGCTATTTAGGTAGCACAATCTCTATTTTTTAATGCAGTTATAAATAAAATGTTGAGTAATTTTGATATACAAGCCATTGCTGATGAGAAGGCTGTTAACTCACTAATTTAATTAGCTTTCTCAACTAAATCCAGGAATTTTGGCATCATTGTGTTCATCCTAAAAGGAAATAGATTAATTTCAGCAAAGTTGTAATGAAGATTTTTTTTTTTTTTTTTACAGCTGTTGTTTATCATACTTCACCTAGGTGGATGTTTTTGGAACTGTTACAATTTATCTTAAAACTTTTTGTTTGAACATTGACTCAGGCTGTCTTTCCATAGTTAAAGTGGGACAAAATCAATGTATTGCAAGCTTCCTCTGCTGCTTTGTGTGATAAACACTGTCTAACAAGTCTAGAAAAAATCCATTTTGATGCTACTTCCCAATTAGACCTGTTAAATGGTCTTTGAATGACTGAATTTGGTTTTAGTTTTACACCCAGATACATTGTTAAGCTAATGTTTTAAAGTAGCATAAACTACAGTACCATTAACATTAATTTCTAAGAAGTGCCTTTTTTTTATCAAGTCTGACTATAAGCAAATGAAATTGTAATTGTTTTCTTGAGATTCAGTGTAACTTGATTATCCTCTAACTACTCGGTAATTTTTGGAAATTTTGTTCATTCAGTCTGAACACTTGCAATGACTTGTATTTGTGTAAGTAAACTGTGTCATTAACATATGTTCTGAGAATGCCTTTGAATACATGTACAGATTTGGTAGCTCTTGAGGGGAAAACGTTGCATTCATTCAAAAACTATTTACTGTGCCTCTTTGTTACCATGTGTGAGACTCTGAGGTAGGTTCTCTGAGGGAGATAATGTGATAAGACAGCACACACATTCAAGAAACTTGTTATCTACTATGAAGAACAACATCTACGTAAAATCTTAAAAAGAGAGCAAGAGGATAAAGATCAGACAAAAAGAGTTTGCAGTTCCCGAGTAAAGTTTGGGTCTTTAATTTCTGCTTTATTTCTAGAGTAAACAATGCAAATATACTTATTTTTGAATACAGTGATTCAAATTCTCTCTATCTCTCTTTCTCTCTCCAACCTTCTCTCCCTTGCCCTTTACTGGAGAGAACCCTGATAAATCAGGTTGCTGTATGATGAAACACAATTTTGTGGGTCAAATGCTACTGTTTTTACAAATGTGGCAATTTTCAATCCTTCTGTAGGCTTGGTCAGTAAATTCATCATCATCATCATATATATATATATATATATATATATATATATGTGTGTGTGTGTGTGTGTGTGTGTGTGTGTGTGTGTATGTTTAGTTGTCAATGAAACTTAATTTAATTTATTTATTTATATGTGGTGCTGAGAATTGAATCCAGTCTACCACTGAGCCACAGACCCAGCCCTTGGTCAGTAAATTCTTAAATTCTTATAGCATGGTAATTTTTACATAGCCATGTTAAAGCCAAGGCCATGTTTAAACTATAAAATGATTGCAGCTACGATTTTATTATTTTTAAAAGCTCTATTTCTCAAATTATAATTATATTTAAACCTGAACAAGTGAGTCTTCCAACACCGGCCCTTTATGGGTGTTATCCCATGCAACCCCCCGTAACTTAAACTTGACTGAGAAAGAAAAACTTGGATGTTTGCAAAGGGTGAAGTATTAATAAGAATAGCTTTAAGTCCTTACATCAAACACCATAAAATAACTTCACTTACAAGATTATTCAAGTCTCAATTCTTTCCTAGTAGGAAAGTTGATGTTTGCAAAGGACGATCATCCCTCCAGATGTAATCTTATACCCCAGCAAATGCCATCTGTTCCTATTGCCTATACACTACTGATTTATAAACTACCACATAATTTCTGAGAAACACCCTAATTCATGACCACACATAATAAAATAAATGTGGTAACACTATTTATGAGGTTTTAAGAGATTTTATGGAACTTTAATTTTCTCAAAAAATGTGAATCAAGAGAAATGAAGAATCAGAATATAAAGCATTGTAATCTTGACTAGTCACAGACATTATTTGAAGGTGAAAAAAGAAACACATTTGCTCTATTTACATTTTTCCTGAGTAGTTTTGCATGTCCCCATGTTCTTTACTTTTTCAGATTATCTTGTCAAAGGATACTCAGAATTATCTCTAAATACCTCATTGTAATCACTAATAAACATGGTATACTGCATTATACTTACTGAATTTTTGCCAACATATTTTATAGGGATATATAAGAGGTTATTGCTCATGGTTATTGGTCATAATTTAGGTGACATCAGACCTCCTCCTATGGAAGATCAACCAATCACTTTTGATAACTCATTAAATCTTATGCAATCTTTGCAAATATTATTTATAAATTCTTAGAAACACTAACTGCCTTTCAAACTAGGGTATGAAATGGTGTATAGGTGGAGGTATTGTATAAAGAGCCAATTGTACTCAGTGATAAACACTTTTATAACAAGAATAAATAGAATGTGGAGTCAAATGCAAAATTTGTATGATTATTTAGGTAAAACATATGACTTAAAATAAATCTGCATCCTACCTCAGCTCTTAAACTACCACAATTCATTCCTACCCTTACCATGTTAGATGTATCATCTACTGCTTGTTATAAGGGTGCTTTGATGGAAGCAATCAAAGAAGCAGCAACAAAAATTGAACTTGTGGGATAGGAAAAAATAGTCCTAATTTATAGTGTGACTTTAATTCACTAGTATGCTCAGCCCCCCAAATATTCTCTTTTCCTACTATAAAAAGTAATAGCTAAATGAGGTCACAATGTAGTCTTGGATTAATGATCATAGCATTTCTTATTGAAGTTCAGAAATAAGAAAACCTTCTCTATTCACAAGAGGCCACGAAATAGAAAGGTTGCTATATCTCTTCCCTTGTCCATGGTGATCAAGTAGGGATTTAAAAGAATTGGAAACAGGAGCAGGGTACAGCTTTCCTGTTGAACAGAATTCACAGAGCAGCTTGCTCGTAAGCTCTTTTAAAAAATCACAAAATGAATATAATACTGACTGACCTTGCTATTTTAACCACCTCCATGCTAGAAGATATTCTTAATTTGTCTGTGACTAAACAAGCATACATTATCTCATTCAATTGTCAGAGATCCTCACATAAGTTTTATAGATGAGGAAATATTTATGTGAATGTTAAGTAATTTCCTCATGATAACAGAGACAAAGTTCTTTCCCCTCTAACATTCTGTTTTCTTCCTTTGGTTTTTCATTATTGTTTGAGAATATTTTCTGGGTTGTCCATTATAGTTCTTCATACTTTTCTATGTGATAGCTGAGGAAATTGTATCAGGAGACAATTTTTAGTTTCCTTATTATAAACACAAGAAACTTTCGTTCTCCTGTGAGACACTAAATCACTTCATTTTGTATGAAAAGTTGTTAGGAATTTGAACTCATGCCTCCTAGTTACTGGAAGAGAACCACAAAATTAGTCCAGTGTTAATCCTAAGATTTTAATTATATTTGAAAATAACTATTATATTTGGAAAAGTTACAACAGTGACATTAATTATGATTTAAATATTAAAGCTGTCGTTTTCTACATGATTTTTTTACTGCTTCATTGCACACCTTCCTGTTGAAAAAAATTAAAATATGCCTCCAAATCTTTTATGTAGGTGTCCTTCCAACTTTTCATAAAGAATGGATTCAGCATTTACAAAGAATTTAAAAAACACATATAATAATTGCAACAAAATATCTATTAAAATATGACTTTTGCTGAAGATGAGAGTAGTCTACTATTTTTCCATAGTAACTGGCTATTTTTCAAGTAGGTTAATTGTTCTCCAGTGGCCTTATTTATGTTTCTATTAGTACTTCAAATTTATTCTTGTCATCTGATAATGTCATAAAAATCAAATCATATAAAATACAAATTAGCATTCCAGACTGATTGTTGTCAAATGCTTTACATTCAGAATAACTCTCTTTATACAGGAAGAAACTGTCTGAGCAGCAAATAGAAAATGATTGCATGTACCAGGTAACTTATAGTAGCCTGAGTTATAATAATAACTTACAATGAAGAAGAAATCAATGACACAACATTGGGGTATAAACAAGAGAAGAATCTTATAATGCCTAGTGGTCTGACCAAATATTTTTTAGTTTCTCCCAAGGATAATTTGGCAGATGGAAATGTGAAAGCATTTAGAAAACTTTCTTCTAATAGTTACATTTGTTTTTCAGTTTGTTTAGGAAAACATAATTGTCCAAATATAAAACTCTTATGAAGACAACTCTCAATAAAATAAATTGATTCCACTTCAACTATAGTTTTGAAAAAAAAATCTTCGTTTGCTTTAAATTTTAATAATTCAGATATTTAATTGGTATATAATATAAATAAGAGAAAAATACTTGGGAATGTATAAGTGATAGAAAATCCTGTCTTAGGCTAAGATTTTTGTTAATATTCATTTATATTTTTCATTTAAAATGTGATTTTTAGATTATAAAATACAAACTAGCAAAAAAACCTAATAAGTACCTGTAATTTCATCTTTTGAGATAAATGATGCATTGTTTAAACTGTGGACTTTCTGGGGCTTCTTTTTAACATTTGTTACATAAGTGAAACTACATTTTTCATATTATTGTGACGTGTTGTTTTCATTTCACCATAAGTCATAAAGATCAATTACTTCATTAAATATTTTTCTACCAAATTACTTTTAATAAATGTATAGTATAGTGTAAAATTTTCTATATGTCTTAAAATGTGTTTAACCAAACACACTTATTTGGGGTAATTTTATGCACACACACACAAACACACACACTATTATAGACTACTGTTATGAAGATTCTAATAAGTGTGTGTGTGTGTATACTGGTCTAAGATAAATTTCAGAGTGAAAGAATATGATCTTAAGACTCTTGGTACATCCCAGATTTCTCTCTAGAAATTCTCTGTGAAATAAGATTCTTACCAACAAGGTGTGGGAGTACCTGTTTCATTTTATGCTCCCTAACACTGGAATGTGACATTCAAAGTGACATTCAAAGTGGCATTAGTAATTTTAACCATTAATTAATGAGTTATGGGACACGTATGTGAAATATGCACCAATAACAATCATTATCCAGGTAAATATATGAAATGAGATTAAAAACAACATGGAGTGGCATATAAAAAGTTGTAAGGAGTATTTCAATTCAATCTGATTCCACTCAAAGCTAATGAGTTCAGGTAGGAGTAGTATGGCTTTGGAAGTTTCCAGGTGTCTGCCTTGACATTAGATCAGATGTGTCACCCACACCTGAGTTACCTATTCAAAAATGTGTGGACTACAGAGTTGTGCATTGTTTAGGATTTTTACCTTTGTATAATTTGTAAATTTTGTGAGGATTTTTGTTTGTTTGTTTATTTTGCATGTTTTTTCTGCAAAGTGTCTAACATACTTATCAAATATGTTTGTTGAGGGGACCTTTGTGACTTTTATCTTTTTAAATACTATCTATAAATGACATTCTCATAAGTCTGATTTTAACTTCCTCCAAAAATGTCTCCAAAATCTTTTACGTATGATTCTATCGTATACTTGATTATGAATAATTTAGAAATTCAGTAAACTCTTAAACCATTGTCTAACCTTGGCTGGTGGTATTTGTAATTTCAAATTCAAAGTAACATTCAATATTTGTATTGAATTTTAAAGTTGAAGATAGTTATCCTTTTTATGTCTTTAATGTAGCAGGTTTTTAGTGTTCCCTGCCCCACATACATGCCCAAATTTTCAGAATATTATCTTATTTGCAAATAGTCTTTGCAGAAACAATTATTTAAGGATCTCTAGATGCAATTATTCAGGATTCAAGGTAGGCCCTAAATCCAATTATTACTGTAACCCTATTATAGGAGGAGAAGATACAGAGACACAAGAGATGACTCTGTGAAGATGGAGGGAAATATTACAATGACATGTTTACAAGCCAAGGAATGCCATGAATTTTTTGCAACCATCAAAATCCAGGAGGGAGTTGTAGAAAAGTTAAAGATTATTTAGATAAAAGCAGACTAAGGTACACCAAAATACTAGGCCAAGAAGACATGAGAAACCGAGCTTCAGTGACATCTACCTCAAAATAATCTTTTGACCCTGTGCAACATATCCATCATTTTCCAGCACATATAGGCCACAAATTACTGCATCCTATAGTCTATGTGCTGAGACCAATATTTTCACTAAAGTGGAACATTCCAGTCCTAAGGATGGCCACCATGTCATGTCATCTGTAACTCCCTTTCTTCCTAAGAATTTTGTTGTTTTTTTTTCTCTTTCTCCCCTACTTTTCTGTGTGTGTGTGTTTGTGTGTGTGTGTGTGTGTAAAACTTAATCCCTTTCTTACCAGATTGCTTACTACCCTCCCTGTAGCAACTCAACCCTGCACTGATTGAAAGTTTTACAAAGAACTGATGTAAATTTAAAGGTTTTTGCCTTTAAAGTTTGAAATCTACAAAATCACAAAACACACATTTACCATACCTAAAATTTGTGTCTCTGGAGTTGTAATCTAGGATAAGCCCAAATAAACTCTTTGTTTCTTATTCAATTTGTGCCTCAATTTCTCTCAAGGACTGGTAGAGGCAAGGAATGTTTCTTAGAATATCTAAAATTCATCACCTATGCCAATGCCTTGAGTTTGATTTTTGGCCATTTGAACCATGAGAATAAATTATCTATTATTTAAAACTGCCCATTTTATGGTACATTTTCATTGTCGTAGCAACCACATGAAACTAATACATTTAGTAAGATACTAATTTAATAGTTGGAATAATTCATTTGAGTTAAACCCCTGTGTCTTTGCCTGTAAGGTTCTCATATTCTCCATAGATCTATCACTTGAGGATGGTCTGCATTAACCAACAGTAGATGACTTGTTTTATTTATTTTTTTGTGTGGTACTATGGATTGAACCTAGCTACAGTTTACCACTGAGCTATATTCTCAGCGCTATCTATCTATGTATTTAGTTATTTATTTATTTTTATTTGAGAATGTCTTGCTAATTTGCCCAGGCTAGACTCAAACTGGTAATCCTCCTGCCTTATCTTCTTGAGTCAGTACACATGCACCACTGCACCTAGCTAACCAGCAGTAGAGTGAATAACAATTTAACTCCCTGTGCTGCCAATGCATATTTGGGTTGTGTAGATTTGAATTGTCTCAGCATTTACACTGAAATCAAAGCTTTATGTTTCATATAAAAGAAAAGAAAAAGAAAAAGAAAAAAAACCTACACTTTCAACAGTGAAATTACAAAGATATATTCTATGCCAATTTTGACATATCTCCTAACTGAGCTCTTTTTTTATTGTTCATCTTTTCAATTTCACAAAGCACACGAGTATCCCTAGTATTTATCTAGGATCAGGCATGAAGTGGACTCTAGTGAGATTAGGTAAATATATATAAAAATACTTAATGTTGAGGGAAAAATTAACCAGGGATTGAACCCAGGGATGTTTAATGACTGAGCCACATCCCCAGCCCTTTTTCATATTTTAATAAGAGACATAGGGTCTTGCTGAGCTGCTTACGTCCTCATTAAGTTACTAAGACTGACTTTGAACTCTCAATCATTCTACCTCAGCCTCTGGAGCAACTGTGATTACAGATATGCACCACCATGCCCAGCTGGATCCTACTTTCGATGTTCCACTGTGCAAAGCAAGAAGTATTTTTCACTGGATGAACTTAAAAGGAATTTTGTCTTAATGCCATGATCAAGCAATATTTTAATGTTATTTCCTCTATTTTCACACTTACCTTGTTGAAAATCATCATATTTATAGACCAAAACTTCCTGTGATAAAGGCTCCACACGAACAGCAAGATCAGGCTAATGTCATGAAGTGACCATAGAATATAACTTTTTAAAGGGAGCTGGAATCTTCAAAGTCATTTGTGTTTCCATTATCTTCTTAAGTCAACAACAGTTTTCAATTTAAAGCATTTTCCTTCATCACTTTTTGTCTACATTAATAGTGAATGGGACTATTTCATTTTACTTTTTTTAAATCATTAATACCTTTATTTTATTTATGTATTTTTTGTGGTGCTGAGGATTGAATCCAGTGCTTCACACATGCTAAGCAAGTGTGCTACCACTAAACCACAATCCCAAGCCATGAATAGTATTCTTAATCATATTACACAAAAAATCATAAATGATACTACTATGGTATATTGATTATTTATTGTGGCCTAGCAAATTACTCCAATACATATGGCTTAAGACACCAAACATTTGTAATCTCATATTTTCTGAGTCAGGAATCCAGGTGTGCTTTTGTTGGGGGGAGGGGGTATTTGAATTAAAGTCTTTCACAAGGCTACAGAGGTTGTAGTCATCTCAAGGTTCTACTGAGAATCCACTTCCAAACCAACAAAGCTATTGGAAGCCTGTAGGGTTTAACTGGCTGTTCGATAGAGACTTCAGTTCCATATCATGTGGTATTTTCCATAGGGCATCAGCTCAAAACATGGCAACTATCTTCTCTCAAAGAAAGTGAGCAAGACAACAAGAGGATGAGGGTACCCAAGGATATAAGCTCTTGAAAATGTATTCTCATGAGTGATATCCCATGTTTATATCATGTTTGCCATATTCTATTGTTTAGAAGTGAGCCACTAGTTGTGGCCCACATGCAAAAAGAGAGGATGACACAAGGACATGAGTATCTGGAGACAGGGTTAATTGGATATATGGCCAAAATATTGTCACAGGATTAAAGGTCCATAATCCCTGGAAACAGCCATTACATGTCTATACATGAATTTGTAAGCATTTTAAGGGTTTCAGTGCTGTAATTATTAAAATCATTGTAATTTGACCAACTTTAGTACTAAGTGTACATATTTCTAAACTTGATTTGTTCTTATAATACAGAACATTTTAAATTGTTTCTATGAAACTTATGAATAAATAAAAACAGAAATTTTGAAGAGGTGCTGATTGCCAGATATTTTATTATACATTTTAAAATGGAAATTCCTCACTTCGATAAGGATGTTACTTCCAAAAGAGAGCTCTTTTAGGCTTTGGGGATAACAATGAGGTCAATCAAAGGAGGAAGCAAATCATTCTGAGTTAATAATTTAATCAGTATAGAAAAGCTAAGAAATTTATCATTGCTTTTTCAGTTCAAATCTTCATTATCAAGGGGATAAATTTTGATCATAGTCTGAAATTTTGATAAGTTTGCATAATTTTTGGGCAAGTTACTCAGCTGACTTGGCAGAGAATATAATTTTCAAGGTTTTAAAATACTTTTTCACATTATTTATTTCATACAAATTTGGTGGAACATCCATGGTTTTTCCCATCACTCCTAAGATCACACACCAGCTCTGAACATACAATTAATATAAATCAATCTGAAGTCCAAATGAGTGATTTGGAGTTATATAAACCTACTTTATATACTATAGTATTCACCTTACTGAGGCTGAAGACAACCAGTCTCATCAATCTTGCATAGATGAAGTCTTTTATAATATTTCAGATGAATAATTTCAAGCCCTGTTACATGGATATAATTTCTCAGTAGTTTAAAATATCCTGTCTCTTAATGCTGGTCTTAGATTTAATAGGGTATCTTATAATCTGCTGAGTTTTTGTTAATGGAGAGATAGTCTTTACTCACATATTTGCATTTATACCTAAAATATTTTGTTTTTTTTTTAATGATTCAGTCAAACTCCTTTTGCTGCTCATTAAACATACTGCTGATAGTTCCACTGACAGGATTTCTTGGGTATGTATTAGTTTGGTGAATATTTATGAGCTTATCTGATTCATGTACATAATATTTAAAGATTTGTTAAGAAAAATTATGTTGGTTGACAATGTTGTGACAAATGTGATTGTCAGTGGTTGAAAGGATGAAAACATTTACCTGTGAAATTACAAACCTTGATACATAAGAAAATCAGGTCTGCTGATGAGGTTTATGAAGGATAAAAAGACCCATAGGAGAAATAAAGGACAGCAAATGCACCTATGCCACAAAGCTTAACGCGTATGTTGCCAAATCAGTAATACACAAGGCAAATACAAAAATGATCTTCTGCATGACAACTGAGTAAGATTAATGTGGAAATTTACCAAGTGATTAAGGTAAAAATGTCATTGTATTAGAATTAAGACATTTTCCAGAAAATAGAATGAAATGATGGGAAAATTGTTAAGGCAAAATGAGAAAAAATTTCAAATCATGATTTAAAAAAAGAAGTATTTGAAAGAATTGATTGGAAAGAGGATATAGTAGATAGAATTAAGCTATAATCAATGAAAGTTGTTTAAGTTCATAAAATAGTATTTATCAAGGAGATCAGCATACAATATAAAAGGACAAAGCAGAATACTACTGACACATGAGGCTAATATTGCACACAGCTCCTTCACATTTTCTGTACTCCAGATTACAAGTTATTAAAGTAATTTTTCAGAGATTGATGACTGTGGAACATGAAATGTCCAAGCAAAGGTAATCATATTCATGTAAAAACAGATAACAATAATATTAGAATGATTAAATGCTGATGAAGTCCAAGGCTTAGAGAACTAAATTCTAACTCTTAGTAAAATTGCAATCTCCAACATGATAGTACTTAAGGAAAGAGCTTCTCTTTGAAGACAGCATGCATTAATTAGTGCAGGAGCATTAAAATATAGTAGCCAATAAAATATATCATATTGTGTTTCACTCTTGACTACCAAACTTGGCCTCTCTGCTAATATTATATCTTTTAAGTTTGGAAATCAAAATTTAATTGTGAACACATTCCGGTCTATATTATGATTGCTTGCATTTTCACAGAGGCTCTCAAGATATTTAGAACCTTGGAGAAGGACAAATATTGTCTAGTGAGAAACAGTGTAGTATCTGGTATCAGATAACCTAGCCTCAAATCCTGACTCTACCACTGAGAAATTTTGTCACCTTAGGAAAGATACTTAAGTTTTCAAATCCTCTGTCCTGACCTGAAAATGAGGATAATGATAACATCCAAATCCTTGGGTTATTGGAAGTATAAAGGAGAAAAAATAACTATAGCACTTAGAAGGTCTCTGTCATAACAATGGTACTAAGCTTAGGTGGCCTTTGAATGAATCAACACATTACAACTGAGACAATTAGCACCACACTTGTTTAAATGTAGTAGTCCTAAATAAAGGTTAGTAGTTATAATAAGAATAATAACCATAATAATAATAAATGTAATGATACTTTTGTTTTACCTATAACCATAGAAAATAATTTGGAGATGAGGGGGAAATGCTGGATATAAAGTTTGCAAATTTAAAGTTAAATTTTACATAACACAAATAATGAATGAATAGGTGAATAGATAAATGTGTCAAATATCATAGAAAAGTATCATCAAAAATTATAATTTATCCCCTTTCAGCCTCAATCTCAATGCTACTCACTTGCCCCCAGAGAATTACTATTTCTATCATTTTCCGTTTTGTATGCATATAATCGAAAATATGTGTGACTGTGTGATATTTGATGTGTTATTCTACAATAAACTTTTTTGCTTAACAATGTGCCTGGCAGATCATTCCATATCAGTACATAAAAATCTACCTCATTTTTTTGTTAACCATTGCATAACTATCTATAATATGAATGCACACTACTACATTTAACCATATGCATAATGATGAATTTTTACCTTGTTACCTTTTTTCTCCAGTATAAATAATGATGCAGTGAACATTGTATTTGAAATGGTCTTTATAAATATATAAAAATAAATATTCATATTGAAGAGAGTGCACTTTTAAAGTTTGATATTGTAAAATTGGCCTTCAAAAGTCTGTTATAATTTATATTATCATTTGTGTATGTTTCCCTACATTCTTAGCAATACTGGAACACTTAGTGTTAATTTTTGTTTTTCATGTCCTTTCTTATTTGTTCCCTCTCTGATGGGAAATATATACCATCATTGTTTTAGTTTTAACTTCTCTAAATTTTCATGAGATGAGGTATCTTTCCATGTTTATTTGCAATTTGTACTTCTGTTTGTGTGAACTATCTTTTGATATCCTCCATCAATTTGTTTGGTTCTTTGGCTTGCTCCACCCCAGTATTTATAGTACTTACTCTATTCTGGATTTCAAACCTTTTTCTATTATGTACACCCCAAATTTTTGCCCATGCATCACTTTCCTTTCAACTATGTAGCACTTTTAGTGTCCACATGTTTAATTATGTTGCAGTATTATCTGTCTATAGTTTTCTAATTTCTGGGTTTTGTATCTTAAAAAGGTTCTTCATTTCAAAACTATATTATTTTCTTCTAATACATTTAATTATTTTTATGTTCATTTTCTTATAATATTTTAAAAGTATTTGTATTTGGGGTGTGATAGGTGGTGGCTTGAACTTTTTTCGCCAAATATTTATTTAAAACATACATCTTTTACTGATGTTACCATCTTTTCCCTGCTGATTTGAAATGCCACCTTTACTGAGCATTAAATCCTCATAAATAAATGAGTCTGTTTCTGAACTGTATTTTTAATTTTATATTTCTTTACTCATAGGGCTTATTGCCATAATGCACTACTTTAATTATTATAGATTTATTGCATGATTAAACTCTATTGCTACAAATCTCACTACCAATTCTTTTTGAAATATCATAATTATGCCTGTGTATTTTCTTTTTTAGATAAATATTAGAATCAAAATTTCAAATACCATAAAAACTCTTTTGAGATTCTGATTCAGATGCATTGAGTTTATTATATTAAGAGATGGGGATAACTTTATGCTATTCAATATTTCCATGTATGAAAATTGACTAAAACCATTTATTATTACTTTAAGCACACTTTTATATCTAATTTTCCTTTGTTCTTGCAAATACTTTTTAAGTTTCATTCCTTAATATTTAAATTTTGCTGCAATTATGATTTTATGGATGATTTTATTCCATTTTTTTTCAATTGGTTAATTCAGTGTGTGATTTGTCAGTGATTGTTTTGTATTATTATATGAATACAATCTGTGAATGGCTGTAGACTTTTTTTAGTTTTAGTTCTTTTTCTTAAATTTTCTGTGTCAACCATCATACAGCCTGTAAAGAATGGCAGCTTTTTTTTCCTTTTTCTGATAGATATAATGGATTGGCCTCTTAACTTCTATTTGAACCTTTTTGACCTGCAGAGAATGGAATCTAAGAACTATATTTCCCACAATCTCTTACAACTAGCATTCTGGATCCTATGTAAGTTAACAGAATCATATGCATTCAAATATACTTTAATCTGGAAATGAGTTATATGGAGACAAAGGCATATGTAAGTCATCTATCTTTCCAGTCCACCTTTTAGCGCAAAAACATTGTGATTCTGCAACCAGCATCGAGTGTGGTGGCTTTTTCATTGTCAGGCAACTTCCTGATATGAAAACTTACTGAGGATAGAGACAGCAGCTTCTTTCATGGTCCAGTTCTTTGATGTGGTTTAAAGAGTTATTCCTGGTAGATTACAATCCTTCAGCTTTTCCATGATTAATGAATACTGCTGTCTTTATTCTATCTACTGTGATTTCTGTTGTATGAGCCAAATACAACCTGACCGATATGCTTGTCAAAATTTAAAATAGATCAGATTTTTTGTATCTTATTTCAATGGGTACCAAGTAAACAATGATATTGCACTAGTAGAAGTAATAGTATCTCTCTCTTTCTTTTGTACTGGGGTTCTAAATCAGGGGGACTTTATCACTGAGCTGTATCCCTAGCCCTTTTTATTTTTATTTCTTTTATTTGAGACAGAATTTCACTAAGTTGCTGAGGCTAGTCTGAAACTTGTCAGTTCTCTTCTCTCAGCCTTCAAGTGGCTGGGATTGCAGGCATCTGTCACCATTCCAGGCAATGGTATCTTTTTTCTTATTTTTGATTTTAATTCAAGTGCATTATACTTCACCATTAATAAAAATGTTTACTGAGGCTTTATCTATTATACTGACTATTAAGTTATGGAATTATCTTCTAAGTTTGTTTAAATATCATTTGTTTAACATCAAAAATGTGTATTGAGTTTTGTGAAATACTTTTTCTGTATCTATTAAACTATAAGATAATTACTTGTTTTTCAGTGTTCTGTAATTTACTAATATGGGTTTTCTAATGCTATACCACTTCTAAAGTTTGACAATATTGTTTATATTTAATATGCTTTCAAAGCACAGCTTGATTTTATTTTCTATTTTGTGGATTTTTAACTAAAAATTATACAGATTTTGACATTACAAATTTTTTTCTCTCAGGAAAGAATTTTTTCTGAAGATGTGCCAACAGAAAGTGTTATGCAGATAAACCAAATATATGGGCAGCAACAGTTTTCTGTGACAGAGAAGGAGAGAAGCTTTGCTTTACAACTCTCAAAACTACCAGCCCATCAACTCTATGTTGGAATCTCTTGTGGAGAAGTGATAAAAGAAAATGCATCTATTCCAATGAAAAGAAATTAAAACAATTATCTAAATTATTTTTGATACCTTACAACTTAGAAAATTTACATATGGCCAAAAGTTAGTCTAAAATTTAGAAATTCAAAGAATCTCTTTAACAGACTTTTTGGTTTTATAGTAACTTTGAACATCAAGTTATATTTTTTACCTATAAGTAGGGATAACATGAAAGATGCTATAAGATATGGGTAATTATAGCAATGAGTAATGTAGTAGCAACTGTTAAGAATAATAATGATAAAGATGATAGTAGTAGTAAAAACCTTGTAAGTAACCATTTTATTTTTGAAGTATAACGATATCCCTGTAAACATTAATTATTTTATATTGATATCTGAGGTAAGAAATAGAAAAGGGCCTAACTAAAGATATGGGGGGGGGGACACAAAGCAAGAGAGCATAATTATAGTTTGGATTTGCTTCAGGATATTGGCTGAGGGCTTTTTGGATTGATAACATTCATCACCAAGATCAAAGTTGATCCATATAATGTCAGAATACAATTGAGATCTTAATTTCCATAAGATCAAAAAATCTCATGCAGGCTTTTTAAACACTTTTTAATTCTGAGTCTTGTACATAACAACTCAAGTGATCTTAACAAGCTGTACATGTTTATTGATCAAATGACTCTCATACCATGATCACTTTCCTATCTTGACAATTATCAATTTTTTCTAGGCATAAATTGATCAAACTGGGCAAATCAATCAAAATGAACAATAGATTCTTAAACTTTTATGAAAGTAACCTAAAACTGGAGACCTGACGGATGAAGTTTTACATATATGTGTGTAAATTATACACATACATATTCATATACAAATTATGTGTATAACTCATATATGAACACATGAAGAACTCTATCATTGCTAATTTTAAGCAACTTTAAAAGATATATTCTGGTTTTTATGAGATGATAGCTAGATATTATGAATTGAATAACTATGAAGTTTCTTTATAAAATCATATATGCATACATTTACATGTGCATACAGATGTATCTGTGAAACTTGTAAGTGAAAATTCATAATTAGTAACTCTATAGAACTTCAGAATTATTTATTCATATATACATTGGTCCTAAAGTTTTCCAGTTACATTTTTATATCAGTATATATAATATTTCTTTATTGAATTGAAGTCTTTATATTAATATCTCACTTAGAATATGGTAGGCTACACCAAAAATAGGCAAATGCTTTAAGGAAAGTGACAAATAATAAATAATTTTGCCTTTGTTGGCCACTAGGTATCTGTTGAAACTATTCAATTCTGCCATTGTAGTGTGCAAGCAGCTAGAACAATGCATGGACAAATGAGCATTGCCATGTTACAATAAAACTTTATTTTTAAAAATGTGGTGGGCCACCTTTGGCTTGTAGGCTATAGTTTTCTAACCCTTAGAATGAATATTAAGTCAATGTTTAACATAAATAAAGTATTAAACCAAGAAGTTACAAAATTGTGCCAATGCTATTTAATATTTCAAAATCATATGCTTTAAGAAAGTAATGCCTGTTTAAGAAAAAGCCATATACACACACATATTATTACTTCCAACAAAGATCAATAAGATAAACAACAGAAAAACCAGGTTTTTTATATGCACAACTTTTAACTGCATTAACTTCTTTAGCTTTAGCTTTTGAAGAGAATGTGTTTGTGTTTATGGTATTTAGTAAAGTCTGAAGGCAATAATACTAAATAAAAATAATTAGCATTTCTTGCTGCTATACTGGAACTGCCCATTTAACTTGAACTATTGATTTGATAAGAAAGTAGGGAGCAATGGAACAAAGTCTAAAATGAAGCCTCTATTCCTCATTGTTCTCCAGTCTATGGTGATAGATATATAATCTCCCTGAAGGAAAAACATAAAAGTATGACAATGAATAAACAACTAAATTATGTTCCTTTGTCATATTATCTCAAATTAAGAAAGAAAAAAATCTACTCTCCAACTGTAGTTGTAGATGTATTTCTCTATTCATTGCTATAATGTTTGCTGCAGTCTGGCTGGGCATAAATCATGAGCCACTTGAAGATTCAAGCAGGAACAAACTTTATTTTTAGAACCCACGCCGCACACCATCCACGCGAACTCTCCAGTAACACCCCGAGAGCTCCATCAGAACTTCAGGAACTTTACGAGCACTCAGACGGAACTCCATCCATGTGAACTCTCTAGGAACTCCGCGAGAGCCCAACCGGAACTCAAGCAACCCATGCGAAATCTCTAGGAACTCCACAAGAGCTCAGAAATAGCAGGCAACCGAGGCAGCAGGAACCGCTCCTTCTGGCAAAATGCCAGGCACCATCTTGACCTGGCCTTGGCTCTCAACATCTCCCCCCTTAAACAACAAGTATGTGGCTTAGGGACCATGCCTGTCTTAGGTTGTCCAATACTACATATGGTCCTTACCCATCATCAGATGAGCTGACCTCAAGGCGTCAGCCTCCTGTCTTAGGTTGGTACCATTGCAATTGGATCTTACCCATCATTGACTACCGCCCAAGGATTTAGCCACACTTGTGGATAGTGGTTATTACACAAACACCATGAACAACCTGCTAGAAGCAAAAAGGGGAGGATACAAAACACCACGACACCAAGCCAATTGACAGCCCCTTTTGGAAAAATTGTACCACCAATGACATCATCAGCAAAGATACCCCAGCACTACTACAATTCACTGCACCAACAGATAGTGAAGAATGCATACAAGTGATACATATTCCAGACAAGTTCTGCAAGCAGTTCAAAGCAGAGTAATCCATGAATATGTCCTTTTCCTCCCAAAGTAAATCGACTCCTTCATTGACCATCACGTGTTGAGTTACATTATTCATTGATGCATCAGTTTATACAGTTTGTTGTGATAGCCATCACAGAAGCTGTAGTTTGGTTTTATCTTTCTCTTCACCAGCACTTGGATGAAGATAGGAATTCTGGCAGTGATGGCTAAAAAAATAATTATGTACCATTCCCGCAGGCACTAAAAAAAGCAATTTTCTAAACAATTTAGTATCCTGAATAGAATTAGATATAATGAAAAGGAAAGGTGAAAGTAAACAAACAGATCTGTTAACCTCCTTTTTTGTTCACATTTTAAAACAATCCTCAACAGCTGTTTACCCAGTTTAAATTAAACCATTTAATTAACCAATTAAACCACATACAGACATACAACACAAAACACAAGTGTGCACACATAACACAATACATACAACACATAACATAATAGTAAAGGCCTTTTAGCTTTTCACAGGTGAAATCCCTATTGCAATGCTCAAAAACTCCACAGTCAAAAAATAGAACTCATCAGAAAAAACATTAATTTAGGTCTGTATGAGCTCAAAAAAGAAAACAAAACTTCATGATGTGGGAAAGGACAATAATAAAATAGATATTAAAAAAAGCATCCTGGTTACAACCTGGGTTTGACTCTTCTTTGGATATCCCATTCTTCTTCCTGTAACTTGCATATGGGTTTGAAGGTATTCCCACAAGCAAGCCCCAAGGTTTCTTACATTTGAAATAGGCCTTAACAGTGTTCATTATTCATTAGCCTCGAGGTGTGGGAGAACCACTGTCACAGATGTAAGGATAGCCAAACTGGAGTTCTGGATATCAGCTGTTATGGATTTGAGCCAAATCATCTTCTTTTTGATCTGTAGAAACCACTTTAGTTAGTCTCTCTGGAATCCAAATAGGCTGCTGATCTCCCTGTAGAAACACACAAACAGACCCCTGACTCCAGACAATCACTGGGTCAAGACCTTTCCATTGCCCTGTTAAAATATCTTTCCAAAGCACCTTGGGCTTATGTACATTTTTGGACGCATGTGCCTTTCCGCAGCACTAAGCCCTGATGAATCCAAATTTAAAAATTTTAGAGTAAAAATGGTTATTTTAAGTTTATCTTTGGGGGATATATACCCCTTCCCAATGCCCTCTTTTTGCTTTAATAAGTACATTTTAATAGTTTGATGAGCTCTTTCAACTATGCCTTGTCCGTGTGGATTATATGGGATTCCTGTTATGAGTAATGCCAAATGATGAGCAAAATCCTTAAAAGAGGTAGAAGTATAACCAGGGCCATTATCTGTTTTTAACTGTTGCAAAATTTTGTAAGCAATGAGCTATAATATCTTTAGTTTTTTCTCCAGCATGAAGGGAGCCCATCAAAAATCTGGAAGAAGTATCAACAGTAACATGCAAATATTTTAATTTTCCAAATTCTGGCAAGTGTGTGATGTCCATCTGCCAAATATGGTTAGGTATCAGTCCTCTAGGATTGACTCCAAGATTAACTTGTGGTAAAAAGATCACACAATTTTCACATTGTTTTATTATTTGTCTAGCTTGTTCCTTAGTTATTTTAAAATGCTTTTGTAAAGTATTTGAATTGACATGGAAGGTTTTATGAACATTTGTAGCTTCTTCTAGTGTAGAAAAAATATGTATGTAATGTGTAGTTTTATCTGCTAAATTATTGCCCAAACTAATGGCTCCAGGCAATCCTGAATGTGCCATGATATGTCCTATAAAGAATAGATCTTTTCTGTCACAGATTAGACTTTGTATAGTGGAAAACAAAGAGAAAACAGTAGAGGAAGGGGAAATCCTACCAGCATCTTCAAGGGATACTATAGCATTAACTATATACTGACTATCGGAAAATAAATTAAATACAGAATCTTTAAATATCACAAAAGCTTGTAATACTGCATGAAGCTCTACCTTTTGAGCTGATTGTTTGGGTACTAATAATGTAAAAGTTTGATCAGGTGTAACTACTTCTGCTGTACCATTATTTGACCCATCAGTGAATATATTTGGAGCATTCATGATAGGTGTTTTTCTTGTAATTTTTGGAAAAACTACAGGGTGCAAAGACCAAAAAGACAACAAATGATTAGATGGTAAGTGTTTATCAAATTAAACATTAGATTTACACATGATTATTGCCCAAGTATTTAACTCGTTAGCTAACTCATCAATTTGATCTTTTTATATGGGGTAATAATTTTATTGGGGAGAAATTCCAAACACTCTCTTTGCTGCTTTTATTCCTTTGAGTATTAATTTCCTACAGCCACAGGATACCTAGTAAGAATAGTGTTAGGAGAATAAGATAAATGTATCCATAATAATGGACTTTCTTGCCAAAATACTCCTGTAGGATTATTCTTTGTTGGTACTAGAATAAATAATAAAGGCAAACTTATATCAATTCTATCCAAATGCATACTTTCCATATATGTTTCAATGATTTTTAATGCCTTTCTTGCTTCAGGCTTTAACATTTGGGGTGAATTTGGATCTGATGGAACTTTTAGGATATCAAATAAATGTCCCAACTCTCCTGTTGGTATACCTAGATAAGGCCTTATCCAATTTATGTCTCCTAATAACTTTTGAAAGTCGTTAAGCGATTTGAGTTGATCTACTCATATTTGAGGTTGAGGATAATAGAACTCCTAAATTATTAATTGGAAAATTTAATTGTACTTTATCTATTGTTATCTCTAGATTATAATTTTTTAATAAATTTGTAAGTGTGCCATAACATTCTAGCAATGTGTTTTTATCTTTGTGTGCCAATAATACATTGTCCATATAGTGAAATATTTGTAGTTCAGGATTTTGATTTCTATGTGGCTGGATTGCTTTGTCAATATAAATTTGACACATAGTTGGGCTGTTAGCCATCCCTTGAGGAAGTACTTTCCATTCATATCTCTGATCGGGACCTTCATGATTCAGCACAGGGATAGTAAATGCAAAACGTGGACTATCCTCAGGATGAATTAGAATTAAAAAAAAAACCAATCTTTAATACCTATAACTAAAACATACCAGTTTTTTGGCAAAGCAGACAATTGGGGAATCCCCGATTGAGCAGGTGCCATAATAACCATGTCATTATTAATGGCTCTTAAATCTTGCAATAATCTCCATTTAAGAGATTTATTTTTGATGACAAAAATGGGAGAATTATGGGGAGATTCGGAAGGTTGTATATGTCCCTCCACTAATTGTTGTTTGACCAGGTCATGAGCTCCTTTTATCTTTTCTTTAGTCAGGGGCCACTGAGGAACCCATACTGGTCTTTGTGATTTCCAAGTAATTTTTATTGTCTCAGTGACCACTCCTGAAAACCCATTCCATGTCTATCTGTTTTTTGATCTATTGTATTGGTGCCACTATAACTTGTCCTTGTTCTCCTAATCCTTTTCTTTCTTAAAACCTTGTCTAGCCATAATAGTGGGAGCATTTGAATTGATGTTATTTGTTAATGTTAGACCTAATTGATCTAGAATATCTCGTCCCCATAAATTTATAGGAAGATGATCCAATACATATGGCTGTATAGTTCCTTCACATCCTTCAGGATCCTTCCAATCTAATACCATCACACTTCCATGGGGATTAGTTGACACTCCTAGGCCTCGAAGCATTTGAGTGGCTTGTTGTAATGGCCAATGTTTTGGCCATTCTTGACAAGAGATAATGCCAAGGTCTGCACCTGTATCCAGCAGCCCATTAAATTCATGTCCTTGAATATTTAGTTTTAGCATTGGGCGAGAATCTAAATTTAAAGACAGCATAGCCCAATTAACACCTGTGGAGCCTAATCCCCTGGAACCTCTTTCCTATAGTACGACTGGAAAATTTATCATGTAGGATGGGTATTATTAATAACTGTGCTATTCTATCTCCTGGTGAAATTACTGATATACCCCTTGGAGAACTGGCTATAATTTTTATTTCACCTTCATAATCGGGATCAATTTCCCCAGGACTTATCATAAGTCCTTTTAGAGTAGAAGAACTGCATCCCAATAATAAGCCTACTGTTTCTTGGCGAAGAGGCCCTTTTACCCCAGTGGGAATGATTTGAACTCCCATCTCTAGAGTTAGTACTGCCCTGGTGGAGGCAAAGATGTTCAATCCTGCGCTCCCTCTGGTTTGTCTAGTGAGGGATCTAATGGATAATGTGTCCTGGGAACTACCCTGATGGTGTTCCTGGGTTCCTCCAGTGCCCTGTATATTTGTGGTCATGGGCCCTGGAGCATGGGGCCCCCCTGTCCGTTTTTTGGCAATGGAGCCCAATGTTTTTCTCCATGATATCGTGGGTAAACACCTGGTGCTTGTCCGTTTTTTGATAATGGAGTACCCTCTATAGTGGTTTGAGAACAGCATTCATTAGCCCAATGTCTCCCTCTATGGCATCATGGGCAAATACCCGGAATTCTACCCCTTTGATACCTAGGTTTGTTAAACCCTCCTCCTATGGGGAAACTCCTTTTAAAATGTCCTGTTTGTTCACAATTGTAGCATGTTTTTGGCCTGGCACCTAAAGCCTGTTTTACTGCAGCTGCCAAGACTTTCCCTTGTTCATTAATGTCTCTACATAATTTAATATATCTGTTTAAATCTCTTTGTTTCCATGGTCTAATGGCCTCCCTGCACCATCTTTTTGCTTATTCATAGGCTAGTTGCTTTATTAATGGCATCCTTTGTTCTATATCCCCAAAGATTCTGGTAGCTGTTTGTATAAGCCTATCTACAAATTCAGCATAAGGTTCATTAGCTCCTTGTATTACCTTAGATAATTGACCTTGTAAATCTCCATGTCCTTGTAAAGTCTTCCATGCCCTAACTGCATCTGTAGCAATTTGTGAGTATATGGCAGGATCCTATCCAATTTGTTGCTGCTGACCCTCATAAGGTCCCATTCCTAACAACATATCTAGATTTCTCTGAGGATAACCAGCTGCTGCATTTCACCTAGCCATCTCCTTGCAAAATTCCTGATTGGCAACCTTCCATAACAGATATTATCCTCCATTTAGCACAGCTTTGCACATATTAGCCCAATCTGCTGGTGTCATGTTCAAGTTGGTAATAGATTCGACCATACTTACAGCAAAGGGTGCTTGAGGACCATAGGTTGTTACAGCCTCTTTCAGCTGCTTCACTGTTTTGAAATCTAAAGCATGGTGAATTCGCTGCCATCCTGCCTCCTCAAATACAGGGCATGCAAATCTTTGAGGTCCTGTCTCAGGATCCCATCTATCAACTACGGGGGTTGAGGGCCACTCAGCATATGTTGTCTCCATAGGCGGAGCTGTTGGTTGGACACCCACACCCCCCAGTGATAGAAAGGGCTTAGTAGCAACCTCCCATTGTAACTTCTCCCCTGATAGCCCTTCCTCCTCTAAACTTTTCCTTTGTCTGACTAACTCGAGAGACTTCCTCTTTTACTTGATGTAAGATGTCTTTTCCTAGACTAAGCAAACAAGATTGTACCACCATCCATAATGGTAATGTGCCAACTGGCAGAGTTCCTGGGCTTTCCTTTTGTATCTTTTTTAAATCTTCACCATGATGGTTCCATTGTGATATATTTAACAACCCCTTATTAATGAACCATGGACTACACATTTGTATTGTCTTAACGTATGCCCTAACTGTTCTTGATTTAACTGATATGCCTCCTTCCTCTAGCACTTTACTTAACGCCCTTTCAGTTTGGTTCTTATTAATTTTTAATTCCATATTTCTGTGACGAAGATACCCCTAACTAAGATAATGCAAAAGAAAACTGAGACAATCTGAAACAAAAATGAACAAAAATTCATTATATCAGCCTTTCTATCCTAATGAAATGTCCATCCATCCTTTCTCCCTATCTGTTCCTCAGACACAAATAGCTTTTCCTCATATGTCAGCGGTTTTTCTTCCATCCCACCCATCTCCAGGGACAGGCAACTTAAAACAAAAGCGAAACAAAACAAAAGAAGAATCTTTAAATGGTTACCCATCCTCTTGCAGTGCCCTCAGAGGCAAGCAGTTTACCTTATCACTTACCCTCAGGCGTTCCCCGCAGGGGCCACCATATGTCACAGTCTGGCTGGGCACAAATCATGAGCCACTTGAAGATTCAAGCACGAACGAATTTTATTTTTAGAACCCACCCCGCACGCCTTCCACAGAACTCTCCAGGAACTCCCCGAGAGCTCCACTGGAGCTTCAGGAACTTTAGGAGCACTCAACCAGAACTCAGCCTGCGAACTCCACTCATGCGAACTCTCTAGGAACTCCGGGAGAGCTCAAAAATAGCAGGCACCCGAGGCAACAGGAACCAGCTCCTTCTGGCAAAATGCCAGGCACCATCTTGACCTGGCCATGGCTCTCAACAATGTTTATTTGTGTGTGCATGTTAAAAGTCTCTCTTTTGTATACTCTGGATATTAGGGCTCTATCTGAAGTGTGAGGAGTAAAAATTTGTTCCCAGGATGTAGGCTCCCTATTTACCTCTCTTATTGTTTCTCTTGCTGAGAAAAAACTTTTTAGTTTAAGTAAGTCCCATTTGTTGATTCTTGTTATTAACTCTTGTGCTATGGGTGTCCTATTAAGGAATTTGGAGCCCGACCCCACAATATGTAGATCGGAGCCAACTTTTTCTTCTATCAGACGCAGAGTCTCTGATTTGATATCAAGCTCCTTGATCCATTTTGAGTTAACTTTTGTGCATGGCGAGAAAAAGGGATTCAGTTTCATTTTGTTGCATATGGATTTCCAGTTTTCCCAGCACCATTTGTTGAAGATGCTATCCTTCCTCCATTGCATGCTTTTAGCCCCTTTATCAAATATAAGATAGTTGTAACTTTGTGGATTAGTCTCTGTGTCCTCTATTCTATACCATTGGTCCACCCGCCTGTTTTGGTACCAGTACCATGCTGTTTTTGTCACTATTGCTCTGTAATATAGTTTGAAATCTGGTATCGCTATACTGCCTGATTCACACTTCCTGTTTAGAATTGCTTTTGCTATTCTGGGTCTTTTATTCTTGTATATGAATTTCATGATTGCTTTATCTATTTCTACAAGAAATGCCGTTGGGATTTTGATTGGCATTGCATTAAACCTATAGAGAACTTTTGGTAATATCGCCATTTTGATGAAGTTAGTTCTGCCTATCCATGAACAGGGTACATTTTTCCATCTTCTAAGATCTTCTTCTACTTCTCTCTTTAGGGTTCTGTAGTTTTCATTGTATAAAACTTTCACCTATATTGTTAGGTTGATTCCCAAGTTTTTTTTTTTTTTTTTTTTTTTTGAGGATAATGTGAATGGAGTGTTTTTCCTCATTTCCGTTTCAGAAGTTTTGTCGCTGATATACAGAAATGCCTTTGATTTATGCGTGTTGATTTTATATCCTGCCACTTTGCTGAATTCATTTATTAGTGCTAGTAGTTTCTTTGTAGACCCTTTTGGGTCTTCTAGGTATAGAATCATGTCATCTGCAAATAGTGATAATTTAAGTTCTTCTTCTCCTATTTTTATGCCTTTAATTTCTTTCGTCTGTCTAATTGCTCTGGCCAGTGTTTCGAGAACTATATTGAATAGAAGTGGTGATAGAGGGCATCCCTGTCTTGTTCCGGATTTTATAGGGAATGCCTTTAACTTTTGTCCATTCAGAATGATGCTAGCCTGAGGCTTAGCATAGATAGCTTTTACAATGTCAAGGTAAGTTCCTGTTATCCCAAGGACCTGAACAGACACTTCTCAGAGGAGGATATACAATCAATCAACAAGTACATGAAAAAATGCTCACCATCTCTAGCAGTCAGAGAAATGCAAATCAAAACCACCCTAAGATACCATCTCACTCCAGTAAGATTGGCAGCCACTATGAAGTCAAACAACAACAAGTGCTGGCGAGGATGTGGAGAAAAGGGTACACTTGTACATTGCTGGTGGGACTGCAAATTGGTGTGGCCAATTTGGAAAGCAGTTTGGAGATTCCTGGGAAAGATGGGAATGGAACCACCATTTGACCCTGCTATTGCCCTTCTCGGACTATTCCCTGAAGACCTTAAAAGAGCATGCTACAGGGATACTGCCACATCGATGTTCATAGCAGCACAATTCACAATAGCTAGACTGTGGAACCAACCCAGATGCCCTTCAATAGATGAATGGATAAAAAAAAATGTGGCATGTATACACAATGGGGTACTATGCAGCAATAAAAAATGACAAAATCATAGAATTTGCAGGGAAATGGATGGCACTAGAGCAGATTATGCTTAGTGAAGCTAGCCAATCCCTAAAAAACAAATACCAAATGTCTTCTTTGATATAATGAGAGCAACTATGAACAGAGCATGGAGGAAGAGCAGGAAGAAAAGATTAACATTAAACAGAGACATGAGATGGGAGGGAAAGGGAGAGAAATGGTAAATTTCATGGAAATGAAGGGAGACCCTCATTGTTATACAAAATTACATATAAGAGGTTGTGAGGGGAATGGGAAAATAAACAAGGAGGGAAATGAATTACAGTAGATGGGGTAGAGAGAGAAGATGGGAGGGGAGGGGGGATAGTAGGGGATAGGAAAGGTAGCAGAATACAACAATTACTAATAGGGCATTATGTAAAATTGTGGATGTGTAACCGACGTGATTCTGCAATCTGCATTTGGGGTAAAATTGGGGGTTCATAACCCACTTCAATCTAATGTATGAAATATGATATGTCAAGAGCTTTGTAATGTTGTGAACAATCAATAAAAAAAAGATTGCAAAAAAAAAGAAAAAAAGTCTCTCTTTATTCTTATAAAATTTACATTTATATACCTAGTTATATTTCTTGCTCTGAAGTGTGCTTTTCCTGATATTAGTACAGCAATGCAGATACCGCTGATTGTATGGTACACTTTTTCTATTTTTATTTTAACCTCTGCAATTAATTTTAAAGTGAATTTTTTGAGGAATCTCCATATTGCTTTCCAGATTGGCTGAAGTCACACCCTATATGTGAACCCATTTTCCCACATCTTCGCCAACATTTATTTTTACTTGTATTCTTGATAATTGCCATTCTGTGAGTTGAAATCTCAATATAGTTTAAATTTGCATTTCCAATTGCTAGAGATGTTGAACATTTTTTAATATATTTATTGACCATATTTCTTCTTTAGAGGAGTGTCTGTTTAGTTACTTTGCTCATTTATTTATTGGATCATTATTTTTGTTTTGTTTTGTTGATTGGCTGGTGTTAAGCTTTTTGATTTCTTTGTGTATTCTGTATATTGACACCTTATCTGAGTTAGAGGTGGCAAAGATTTTCTCCCATTTTACAGGCTCTCTCTTCACATGCTTGATTGTTTCCTTTGCCATGAAGAACCTTTAATGTTTGATACCACCCCTTTTACTGATTGGTTTATTTTAGTTCCTGTCCTATATGAGTCTTGCTGAGGAAGTCATTTCTTAAGCCCACATGTTAAAGTGTTGGGCCTACATGTTATTCTAATAGATGCTGGGTTTCTAGTGTGACCATTATACCATTCCTCAGTATACATCCAAAGTAGTTAAAATCAGCATACTATAGTGATGCAGCCACATCAATATCTATAGTCACTCAATTCACAATATCTAAGCTATGGAACCAAACTAGGTGTCCTTCAACAGATGAATGGACAAAGAAAATGTGGTATATATACACAATGGAATATTACTCAGCCATAAGAACTTTATGAAATTTGCAAGTAAATGGATGGATCTGAAAATTATTATGCTAATTGAAATAAGCCAATCCCATAAAGCAAAGATTGAATATTCTCTTTCATATGTGCATGCTAACACATAACAAGGGGTTGGGGAGAACAGAAGTTCAGGGAATTAGACAAAGGGAATGAAGGGAATGGAGAAGAAATGGGAATAGGAAAGATGGTAGAATGAATCTGAGTTAACTTTCCTACGTACATATATGAATACACCACAGTGAATCTCACCATCATGTACTGGTATCCTAATAAGTTGTACTCCATGTTTGTATAAATATGTCAAAATAGACTCTACTATCATGTATAACTTAAAAAGAACATATAAAAAATAAAGTGAAATTTTATAGTCCACATATATAGATGTGTAGAACTGTTAACACATTGTAAATCTGTAACTTTAAATTAGATTTTTTATATCATTTGTATTACTGTTGTGATTGGTTTCACATCAATCATCTTGACATTTATCTTCATTTTGTACTATCTGCTTTTTGTCTTCCCCTTTCTTTGTCTTATTACTTTCCTTTGTATAACTAGAGATTTTAAAAATTAATACTGTTTTCCTCCTATTTCATTATTTATACCTCTTTGCTTTAAAATTGTAGTGATTGCTCTGCAATTTATAGTATATATCTTTATTTTTATTTGTTTCTCTATTTAAATATCATTCTTCAATGTTTGTTATAGTTAAGTGCCTAGCAAGGTATTTGACACATTTTAAGTACCCAATAAATTTTCATAGTAATCCTCTTTTGGTATAAAGATTCCTAAATCCATTCTTTCTATTTCTATTTCTTTCATCTCCTAAATGTACTCTCAGATTTGAGCCTTACTTTGCTAACTTCTCAACTTTCTGTTACCTTAGTGAGTTATTTGACTGAGTCTTATTTTCCTCATTTCAAAGGGAATAATTCCTAACTTGCTGAGTTGATATGAAGATTAAATGAAAAACATGAAAATGTCTGGGGCATAACAAGTACCCAATTAGAATTGATTTTATTTTTTCCTAGGCTCAATGATGAGAGCCTGGAATAATTTCCTTTAAGATGTAAGAATTTGGAAGTTTCAAATAATGGGATTTTAGGGAACAAAAGCATTTTGCCTTTGTTCTCCCCTACATCTTTCCCCCTTTTTCTCTGCCCCTAGATACATCATTCATTCTTCAACTATTAAGCACATACTATATGCTGTTCTTTTTTGATGAAATACTCTATAAATTTCTGTTAGGTCCATATTATTTTTTAATTTATTTTTTAAAAATTTTATTTATTTATTTATTTCTTACATAGATGACAATAGTGGAGTGCATTACATTCATAACTATCCATTCACAGCACAAGTTTTTGTAACTCTGTATATAAAGTATGTTCACACCAAATTATGCCATTCTTTTTTGTATCAACTATTTAATGTCAAAATAATTGCAAGCATCAACACTAAAAACCTAAATTTCATATAATGATAATAAATAATTTTATGAATCTATAGTGGTTTAGTGTCAGTTCAGTTGATCTTTTCTGGGTTGGCTCAGTGGGCTTCTATTTTCAGCTAGACTTTTCTTTTTATGTGGCTGGCATTTGATTATTTGATTGACTATTAGATGATTTAGATTGATCTTATTTAGGAAAACTGGAGTGTGATATATATATATATATATATATATATATATATATATATATATATATATAGAGAGAGAGAGAGAGAGAGAGAGAGAGAGAGAGAGATCTCAACTTCCAGCATGTTACTTTAGGCATGTTCTCAAGGGTCAGAATGCAAGAGTAAACAGGTACAATAACATAAGAAAATTTTAAAGCCCATTTTGCATCATATTTATTAACATCTCTTTGGCAAAACTAAGCCCAGATTTAGTGTGGGAGAATAATACCAGTTAACATATAAAGGGTACAAATTTGTAAGGGATAAAAATTAGGACCATTAATACAACTAAACTCTCACACTCAATATTAAATACTAAGAAAACAAAGAGGTATGAGACACCATTCCTTTCCTCAATAAGCAGGACTCAAAATCTAGTGTTAGGGAGATAGATGTGTAAGTGAATAAGTGTGGTCACATTTCAAGATGTTCAAGTAGAATTTCAAACATGGGATAGGAGTTGGTGTAGAGAAAGAGAGTGACGAATTATATCTCTAGGAAGGTAAAAGGAAAAATGGGTATGAGGAAAATCTACATAAAAGTAAAATTTGATATGAACTGAAAAAGAAATAGATGTTGTACCATGACAATATCTTGTTCTGACATTTTGAACCCAGTTTAAAGGACTGTCTGAAATCCATTCATTAAATCAGTTGTTAACCAAAGACTACTGATTATAATAAAAGTGAGAGAAAAGCCAAAATATTGTCTCAACTTTTGTTGGAAGAATCTTGAATAATATGACATGTATTTATTATTTATTTTAAAAATTTAATTAAGATGAATGTGATTTTTATGTGTATTTTATAGTTATATACTCAGTAATCCTAGAAAACAAATTTAAGTTTTTAGTTTATGAAGAACAAACATCATCAAAATGGCAATATTACCAAAAGTTCTCTATAGGTTTAATGCAATGCCAATCAAAATCCCAACGGCATTTCTTGTAGAAATAGATAAAGCAATCATGAAATTCATATACAAGAATAAAAGACCCAGAATAGCAAAAGCAATTCTAAACAGGAAGTGTGAATCAGGCAGTATAGCGATACCAGATTTCAAACTATATTACAGAGCAATAGTGACAAAAACAGCATGGTACTGGTACCAAAACAGGCGGGTGGACCAATGGTATAGAATAGAGGACACAGAGACTAATCCACAAAGTTACAACTATCTTATATTTGATAAAGGGGCTAAAAGCATGCAATGGAGGAAGGATAGCATCTTCAACAAATGGTGCTGGGAAAACTGGAAATCCATATGCAACAAAATGAAACTGAATCCCTTTTTCTCGCCATGCACAAAAGTTAACTCAAAATGGATCAAGGAGCTTGATATCAAATCAGAGACTCTGCGTCTGATAGAAGAAAAAGTTGGCTCCGATCTACATATTGTGGGGTCGGGCTCCAAATTCCTTAATAGGACACCCATAGCACAAGAGTTAATAACAAGAATCAACAAATGGGACTTACTTAAACTAAAAAGTTTTTTCTCAGCAAGAGAAACAATAAGAGAGGTAAATAGGGAGCCTACATCCTGGGAACAAATTTTTACTCCTCACACTTCAGATAGAGCCCTAATATCCAGAGTATACAAAGATCTCAAAAAATTAGACAATAAGATAACAAATAACCCAATCAACAAATGGGCCAAGGACCTGAACAGACACTTCTCAGAGGAGGATATACAATCAATCAAGAATTACATGAAAAAATGAAGAATTTATTTTGAACACTTAAAGAGTTCTAAGATTCATAAATAACTAAATATTATAATATGAGCTCCTACTATTTTTGTCCTGGTCTCTAGCACAAGAAGTACTAAAAATGTCCAATGGATTGATGGGAAATAAAAATAAGGAACTATTTTTGGCTAGATTATGAGGCTTGATTTTAAATAAAGAAATTTAGATGATAATCAATTATTTGAAATATTAATACTATGGAGTATTAGATAAAACTTCATTATGTAATAGTAAATATAGTTATTTTAGAGCATAATCACTGCTTATTGAAAACTGGGCCCTAGATATATAAATTCACATTTACTCATTTTCTTTAGCCCTTCATAATTCTTTAATTAATTTTATGTCTCTATCTACTATTCAATTGCTAAGATTTAACACAAATAGCAAATGTAACAAACCACTTACAAAAAAATATATGAAAAGTTATTATTCTCACTGTTGCAAATCAAAGAGGAATGTAAACTTGTCTGCTGTTGTTGAACATCCAGTTCTACTCCTTCTAGCCATCAGAAAATAATAATAGCTATTGCTTGTTATATCAAATTAGAATATGATCCAAAAGATTAGAAATTGTAGAATAAATGGTAGATAATCAAAAATGGGACCTAGAAATTGAGACTTATTTATTGTTCCTCAAAAGCCTTTGTTTCCAATTCAACAATTAATGATATACAAAACATACAGATATAAAAAGTATATATATATATATATATATATATATCATATATATGATAAATGTATATTATACTGTGAATAGTAATTGAAGCTCACTGAATGAATGAATGTTAGATCATCTTATGTAATTGTTTATGTATGTGCTATGTTTATAAGTTTACCAAGGGCAGAGGCCATGCACAATATATATCTTCTTAATTTTCCTAGTTATCAGTGAAAGTCAATATACTCAGTCAAATTAAGGACAATTTTAGAAAAAAAAATTGATACAAAAATTCACCATCTTGTAATAACTTCTTCTTTGTATATTATTTTCTGATTTTGCTCATGGAATAATAACTTTTACATAATTTAAATAATATGTATAAATATATTTTTAAAAAGTTATTTTAATGTTTCCAAATAATATTGACAACTATAAGTTTTGGTAATGCCAAAATATTTCTTCTGTTATTATAATTTTACTAAATATAATATTTTTGGATAATCACTTTATACATTTAACTTATTTTTTACATGTATAATATTTCCAGTAGCCCGCTGGGTCTGTGGCTCAGAGGTAGAGCACTTGCCTAGCATGCGTGAGGCCCTGGGTTCAATCCTCAGCACCACATAAAAAAAATAAAATAAAGATATTGTGTCCACCTATAACTAAAAAATAAATATTAAAAAATATTTCCAGTAGCTTGTTTGGTTTCATACTTGATGTTACAATGAAAACATCCATTGATATAGTTTAGTGCATATTATAAAATATAACCTTGTGATATATGTCTTGAACAAATAATGCTTTATTAAAAGAAATGCCAGTCTTTACTGGCCTTGTTTCATATTTCATATTTCTTCCCAATTTGAAATTCTACTAAAAGCGATATATGATAATCTTTATAGCACTGGGCATTATGATTTTGAAATGGTGATAACATATAAAACTATGATCTCTATAGTACCTAGAACAGTGAATTTTACAGAAGGAATGTACACATGATATCTATTGCATGAATGTTAGGCATCTCACACTATGATATAAGTAAGATTATATTAAAGGAGATTATATTGAAACGCAGAAGAAAATTTTTATAACTTTATATTATTTATTTATTTATATGTGGTGCTGAGGATCAAACCCAGTGCCTCACACATGCTAGGCAAGTGCTCTACCACTGAGCCACAACCCCAACCCCAGAAGAAAATTTTATATTAGTCAATGTATTTCAAAGAGGAATGTCCAACTATGACAAATACAATAAAAGAAAGAAGGATGAAAAAAGATCAACAATCATACAGATATTACAAAGATCAGGTTAGATTAAGATACATAATGTATTTAAAGTGATTAGAACATTACCTGAGAGATATCATGTGCTGTATGATTTTTTGTTATGATGATGAAGGTAAAAATGATTACATGTTTATATAAAATATTATTATTGCTTGTCACCTTATGGGGAAAAATGAAGTAAATAGTCATTTACAAACTTACAGCATGGTGGGCTGGGGTTGTGCCTTAGTGGTAGAACACTCACCTAGCATGTGTGAGGCCCTCGGCACCACATGAAAATGAATAAGTAAAATAAATGTATTGTGTCAAACTACAACTAAAACATTAAAAAAATTTAAAAACTTACAATATGTAAAATCAAGCAGTTGAATCTAGGAAATACACTTTTATCAACTGTACTAGTGTGCCTATAGTTAAAGAAAGTTGATTAGATAAGTAACGTGATACTTCTAAAACAGCAGGAAAATTTGAAATAGAAAAGGGATGGTTTCCTAATTTTACACCTGATAGCCTAACCAAAGTTTGATGGAAATTCTTATCTAAGTGAACTATGTAGAGGATTAAGCAGAAGACTAGAGTTTAAGAAATAAGAGAAAAGTACTGAATGAATATTATAAGGGATTTCAATTTGGTTTCATTCAACAAATATTTATTAAGGCCTGATGGTGTGCCAAGCTCTGTTTGAAAGTGCTGGGGTTCTAGCAGTAAACACACATACACATGCAATTTCCTGATCCCATAAAATATTCTACAGGTTAAGAAACAAAATGACCAAAAGTGATGTAAGTAAACACACACACACACACGGTGTATGTCCATTGGTGAAAAGTGTTAAAAGAAAAATAATGCAAAGTAATAAGTTTAGTTGAGAGATTGTCAATGTTATGGGAAAAGAGTTTATTTTATAAAGAGGAGATCATGGTTTTGATAAAATAATATTTGAGCATAGATCTGACAGCAGTAAACCCATGAATTATGTAGACCTAACGGGAATATGGCATTCCAGGAAGAAAGCAGCAAATACAATATCTCCAAAGTGGGTGCATGTTTGATATATGTGAAAAAAATTAGAATGTGACAGAACAAGTAAAGGGGACAGAGTAGGAGATGAATTTATGAAAGTGATGGTAAGGTTTCTAAAGCACATGTAGAGAGCCCTGAAGAGTATTATAGACACATTTTGCTCTAAGTGAGGTTGGAGGTTATTAAGCATTCTGAGCAGAGAAGTAACAATATGTTACTTATATTTTGAAATCAATCTGATTGTGGTATAGAGATGAAGCATGTTGGGGAAGCAAAAAAAAAAAAAAGACTTCATGGAAGAAGCAAGAGTGGAAGCAGCCAGTATTGTAATAATTCAAGCAAGAGCATATGGAAATTTGATGAGGATAATGGTGATGAAGATGAAAAGAAGTGAAGAGATTCAAGATTCATTTCAGAGACAGGGGCGCTAGTATTTAATGAGAGATAAAACATAAGAAAAGTCAGGGATGATAATAAACGTTTTAACTTAAGCCAGTAAGTAGCTAGTGGTGCCACTTCGAGATAGGAAAGAGTGGAAGAAGAACAAAAAGGAAATAGAAATTAAGAGCTAAATTTTCCACATACTGTGCTTAAGGTAGTTATTACATATCCACATGATGGAACTGTAGAGTAAGATATTAGAAATATGAATGTGAAGTTCAGGGGTGAGGTCTAGGTTGAAGGTGTACATAAAGAGAATATAAAAATAAAGGCAATATTTAATGTCAAGTTATGAGATCATTAAGAAAGTGAGATCAGATATAGCAAAGAAGAGATCCATGGACTTATGTACTGACACCTGAGAAACAAATGCTTAGAGCAGGGTTGGGATTAGAGTCAAGCAAGTAATGCATTTACCTTGGGTGCATAATTTAAGAAGGTGTCAAAACACTCAGTAATCAGAGAAATACTATTTTAATGAGATTTTTTTTAAAAAATCAAAATTATTAAAAAAATCTTGATGAGGGCTGGGGATGTAGCTCAAGCGGCAGCGCGTTCGCCTGGCATGTGTGCGGCCCAGGTTCGATCCTCAGCACCACATACAAACAAAGATGTTGTGTCCACCAAAAACTAAAAAATAAATATTAAAAATTCTCTCTCTCTCTCTCTCTCTCTCTCTCTCTCTCTCTCTCTCTCTCTCTCTCCCTCTCTCTCTTCCCCTCTCTCTTTAAAAAAATCTTGATGAACAAAATGAAAAAAAATTAAGTAAAGATAGGTCATCATGATTTACTTTTTTTCTTTTGTTCATGTGCCAATATGGCTGGTCCTAAGTTCTGAAAGAAAAGCAGAAATGAGTGAAACAAAAATTTTGATGTTATCTTCACTTGACTAAGTTTAACTGTAAAGGAAGGACTTATAATGGACTAATTCTGCTATTTTAGACCAAAATCCTTTATAATTTAGTAAAATGCATGTCCACATGAGATAATATTTCAAACTATCTTCAAGGCTGAAACTAAAATAAATGGAACCCCAGTATTGGCTAGAGTTAAGGAATTGAAGCACTCTCAAACATGTTTGATGAAAAGCCAATCTGGTTGAATTCTATGAAGGACAGTTTACTAACACCAATACAAATAGTAAATTCACATACTGTTTAACAAAGTTCCACTGCCGTCATATTCATTAGCCAATATATGCATAGATATATGAGCATTCATTTTCTGACAATAATGTTTATGATAAAAAAACAAAATTTAGAACTCACTAAGTGTACACACATCCACACATACAGTAGGTAGATGATAGATACATAGATTGTAACTCTTTTTATAGATACTTTGAGAGTGTGTGTATTTTATAAAAATACATAAAGCCAGGCATGGTGGTATATGCCTGTAATCTCAGCAACTCTGGAAGCTGAGACAGGAGGATAACAAGTTCAAAGCCAGCCTCAGCAATGTAGTGAGGCACTATGCAACTTATTAAGACTCTTCCTCAAAACAAAAAATAAAATGGGCTGGGGATATAGCTTTTGGGTTTAATTCTTGGTACAAAAAATACTTCAGGAACATAGAATAGCATGAAGATTTAAGGAGGATGATATAGAGCTGTAGGTACAGATGAGAAAATATATTAAACTAAAATTATATGAAAAAACCCAAAGCTTATTACAATATGTAAAGTATAATACATTTTCTAAAAATACAAAGGTACTGAATTATGTGCATTTAAATTGGTGTGTATGTTCGTGTGTGTGTGTGTGTGTGTGTGTGTGTGTGTGTGTGTGTTGTGCTTAATCTGGGGCAATATACAAAAATTTTAAACATTCACATTTCAACTAGAAAGAAGAAAGTCTTTCACTTTCATTATATATACATGTGCTGTTTGAATTTTGTGGTACTGTGCATGTACATGTTGTGTAAATGTCACAGGTGGTGCAATTATGCAATTTGTTTCCAAGTTATAAAAATGAATCTAGTTTAAGTGTATAGATTGAGTATCATACTTGTGTTAAAAGGGGTTACTGTACATGATTGCCTAACAATCTGATGTATAAAAAAAATGGATTCACAAAATTGATACATTGGTAGACAAGGCTTTGTTTTACTTAGATTTTACCACAGATTTGTTCAAATGATCATGTAAAAGTACATTGAATGATTTTCTTTTTAATAAATCTATTTAAGTGCAGCATTAAATTGTAGACGTATACAATTTTAGTTATCTTAAGGACATGTTTCTATTGCCTAAGCTGAGAAAATTAATAGAAAATTTCTTCTCTTGAGATAAATTTTCTCTAAAAGAATACATTTTAAGTAAATAGCATTTTTTGTCATAGCATTTGTACTGAAGAGACTTACTTTATATTTTTATCAAATTTTCTTTAAATATGGTTTTAAAGTGTTTTCAGCAGTTATGTCTAATTTTCCTCATGTCTTCAGATGCCAAATTCTTTCTTACAGCTACATTTTAGTCTGAAATAAATTGTAAAATGATATTATTTATAGAAAAGTACTTGATAACTATTGACTATAGACTTAGAATTTATAGTGTTTGGGGTCAAATACTACATTACCACTTAATAATTATGTTGCCTTGGGTAAGTGACTTAGAATCCCTGTGCCTGGATTTTCTCAGTCAGAAATGGGTAGTATCATAGTCTTTACCTGGTAGGTTTATTATGAGGATTAAATTGTTTAATCTATGTAAAGTCCTTGAAGTAGGATTCTACATCCCGGAAACACCAAATGTGCTGTCTAATGTTGTGGTGGTATTTAAGAGGGTATGATACTCCTTGCAATAAGGGAAAATTGCAAAGCAATCAAGTAAAGTAAGAATAAATTCAAACTCATAATAAATAATGTAGAAGAACATATATCTAGGAATTTCATTGAAAAATTGAATTTAAGTAAGGCATTTTTGATAACCATAAATAATATCCACAGTAGTAAGGTGCTTGATTATGAGTGCAAATATATGCTTCATTAAATTAGGAGCTGAAAGGAAAAGCATTTGATTCATCTTGATTCTGTGCCCAAACTTCAGCTTGGGATAAATCATATGTACTCACTGAGTATATTCCCTCATCTATAAATGAAATGCATGTTAGACAATCTATAATCTATCTTCAGACTCTAACATTATCCCTAAACCTTAAGTGGTTTTTGACCTAATAATTGGTGCATGAACCTTGTTGATAGGAATTGGTTTGGTAAAACATCTAATTAGAACTGACTAGAATTGTGTGTGTGTGTGTGTGTGTGTGTGTGTGTGTGTTGTATTGGGAAGCAGAATACAATAAATCAGTCTTGGGGACACTTTTCTTTTATGGTACTGTAGTAACTTGGATGTTAAGTCTATCAAATAAAGGATCAAATAATCAAGAGATATGACACTTCTAGTCTATACTCTCATTACTTTAATGAAATCTTCACTTCAATCTTTCTTCTGCTGTTTTCTACATTTGTAGATAAACATAGAACCTTTCTTATGGAATACATTCCAGAGTAAGCAAGCACAGCAAAAGGGCAGTTCATTCTTCATATACAGTATCCAATTTATGCAGAAAGTTGTTTGTAGTCTATGACTGCCTCTCTTATATATGAAAAATATCAGTTTGGGGAACTAAAATTGTTTTGTTAAAGGCTCATATTGTTAGGCAAACTGATTTAACAAGAAATTGCAGATGAATTTACTGGGGCAATCTCTCTTTCTGTGTAGAGTTTGCAGGATCTTGATAGGAAATTAAACCAGCAAGAGATGTTAATAATGCCTTGGAGATTGAAAGAGGAAATGAAACATCAACATTAATGAAATCCCCATTGCTAGACAGTCAGGAGGTATTTTCCAAAGCTGCCTATGGCCTAAACCAGTGTTGAATTTTAGAGCAGAGGAAGAGCAATTGCTATAGTAGAAATACACACTAAAGCAATTGAAATAATTTACAAACTCAATGAGCTTGCTCTCATACCTCACACTCAAGATCATTAGCTATAAATGTAAAATTCTATCAAGCAACAACTCTAGGCCAGCAGGTAATGTTGAAGTTGATTTTTGTACTATTTCTTTAATTATGACCCCATGACCAGAGCTGCCAAATTGCACAAATCCAAAGGGGATAATTGATAGTGAATTGTGTGTGGTCTATTTAAATTTCAACTCCCCAAACAAACATACAAGCTAAATACAGCCCTCTAGACTTGTGCAATGTTTTGGTTCTATCCATGAATGTTTAACCATCAATTTAACAGATGTTCTATTTAAGTCATGTTTCCTAGTTTTACTGATAACAACATCAAAACAATCTTGCCAATTTGTAGATTACTCCTACTGTTTCTTCCAGATTAGTTATCTCACAAGTCTCCCTAGAAGCTAATAGGAAATAACACCAGAGGTGTCATCCTATAAGTGACAGTAATAATTTCAGAAATAAATTTTAAAATTACCCTTAAAGCAGTGACAATAAATTGCTTTTCACTCCCTTTCCACTAGTAGAATTAGTTCTACCATGTTGTATAGTGGACAGTATCTTGAAAATTTTCAATTTTACCTATTATCAAGATTCTTCACAAATGGGAGTTGAGGGGGTTTAATGAATAGATAATCAAACAACTGCATGACTTTATTAACTCATCTCTGAACTATATAATCAAACTGAGTCCAAATGTGGTAGATTGGTGAAGATTGACAAGGCCAGGAGAAAGTGGATTTGGAATGTATGTAACTGAAAAAAATAAATTTGGGTTCCTAACATCCCTAGTGCTATAAAGCATGAAGGAAAGTCCAAAAGGTGCCTGTGAGTTAATTTTTCCTTTAGCTTTGCAAAAGTTGGAAAATCAAATATTGTCTTTCCAATTAATTTTTGAGTTTTCTTACATTTTGAGAAATTATGCAAGTCCATCCAGTAGAGACATACAAGTATAGCTGTACGACCCTTTATCTATTGTGTAGGTTCCAAATTGCCAGTCTTTCGTTGGGTATTGACAGTTGCAGTCTAAGGCTACTTATAATAGATAATGAATAAAGTCAGCATCATCAATGCTACCATGTGGTCTTCATAGTCTTTCCAAAGTTGGAGCTCCTTGGGCTTCTAAATGTCCATTCTGTCTCTCTCCACCCTTGAGATGGCTAGGCTTCTCAACTTCTCTAATACATCTCCTAGATCCCTATTTAATAATAATAAAAGAGTAACTGTAAAAATTCTTGCCCTGAAGGCTTATCATAGAACCAAAAGAAAAGTGGTTGGCACTGTAACTACTGAGTTGCACCTTTTGTAACATATAAAGTGTGAAGGACAGATTCTAAGTATCCACAGCATGATCCCTACTTTCCAAGGTTCACACCCTTATATACTTATTCCTTGCATGCTGATGGAAACTGTGACTTGCTTCTTAGAAATAGAATGTGACAAAGTGATGGAATGTTACTTCCATGAATAAGTTATAGAATATAAAACTTATTCTTACCAACATGTTTGCTCTCTCTCCCTTGCTAGCTTTGGAGGAGCAAGCTTCTATGAAGTAACTGGTTATGTTAAGGAAAGTTATGTAGCAAGGTATTGTAAGTGGTCTCTAGGAACTAAGGAAAGCCTTCAAAAAGAGACAAACCCTTAGTCCTGAAGAAGTAAGGATATGAATTTGGTAACAACCTGCGGGAGCTTAGAACATATCTTTTCCTGGTGAACTTGAAGTCCCATTTGACACCTACAATACTGACGTATAAGACTCCAAAGTGGAGAACCCACATAAGCCCTACCTAGACTTCTGACCCACAGACATTCTGAGATAATTAATGCATATTTTATAGTGCACTAAGTTTATGATAATTTGGTTTGCAGCAATAGAAAACTTAACATCAAAGGGTTTCTGAACAATATTAGAATTCAGCAGTATTTTACAACTCTATTATGATACAAAGGTCTTATTATCAAATCCTTATAATTGAATGACTTCTTTGAAAACTCTGAGATTGTATAGCACAGGGGACTAGCTAATGCTTGGGCTAGCATTTTCATAAGATTTTCACTCAAAGATAAGAAGGTCATTTGTAAATTAATCAGTGCTTTATTGAAGATTGGGTGAAAGTGTGTGAAGAAGGGGGCAACCCACAATCACCGATATTTTATGTGCTTCCTCTATTCCTCATGCTCTCTTCACTTGCCTATATACTCTGTAGGGAAAAATGTGATCCAGCCACTCCATTATCAGCTCTCTGTTCTGGCTCCATCATCCTTTTTTTTTCTGTCTCTACTTATCTCCAACTTTGCCCTCTAACTTCAAAGTTCCCGGAAGTTCGTATGTATTGGAAAGGGTTTAGTCTGAATTTCAAGTCACATGAAAAGGACAAAATAACTCATTTTTTTTCTACCTCCAGTCATTTGACTGACTCAACCTCTAACAATCCTTTGTCATTTCATAAGCAAGATATTTGATCTCTTTGAGAGGGAATTCAGTTTCCCAGATAGTACGGTATGTTCCATGAAAAGGAAGATGAGCCTCTCACTCAACACAAACTAGTAGGAAAAACTGAATTTGTACAAGTGTTTGAAGAACCCTAAGCTTAGTGTTTCAACAATACCATGACTAAAAGCAGGTATAAGAACACTGATCTGACAAGAGTCCCAGAAAAAGTGAGAGCCAGAGATTAAATTGCATTTTATAGGAAAATCAACCAGTTTTTAAGCAAAGGAATAAGTAGTAAAATACTTTTGGTCACATTATGACACAGCATAAGATTTATGTAAGTCTGATTCATTGAAGTTTTTTTCAGTATTTTGTGAGATTAACAAAATTTTCTGGTACCTCTGAGAGTGTGCCTTTGAGAAGTAGGCATATCAAACATAGAAGAATACTTAAAATGCTAAATTAAATAAATTATAAGTGTCTAAATGGGATTTCAAAATTCTAATTGTTTTATTTTCAACCACCAAATATTGATCTAATTGCCTTACTGAAAGAAAAAGATTTACAAAGACATTTATTTTGAAATTTCATGAACATAATCTGTCTTCTATGAAGAAAATTTCCATTTGAGACTAAACATATTTTATGTGCCTAAATAGACATTACAGACATTACTATGGAAAGCTCCAATTCTTACTACCATCCCTTACAAAGCCTCAAATATACTTCATGGATAATGAAATACATACTGTGTTGAATATGGGATAGTGATTTAGCTAGGTGTTCTGAACTATATTCCTCAGACACGAAAGGTAACCTGAACAAAATAATTCTATTGATAGTTTTACTTTTTAAATGAAATGTTTTAATAAAATGGTACAGCTACTTTAGAAAACAGTTTGGCAATTCTTCAAAAAGTTAAATGTAGAATTCTCACAGGACCTGGAAATTCTATTCCAGATATATACCCAAGAGCATTGAAAACATATGTTCACATAAAAACTTGTACATGAATGTTCATAGAAGCATTACTCATAGTAATCAAAATAAAAACAACCACTATATCCATATACTGATACATGGTACACAAAACATGTTATATATCAATGCAATGAAGAATTATTCATCAATTAAAATGAATAAGATACTGATAACATTTCACAAAATGGATGTACCTTGAAAGCATTATCCAAAGAGAAACCATAAATAAATAAATATGTAATATTTAATTTAAATAAAATATTTGAAATGGATTAATTCATGTGGAATAAAAAATAATAGTTGCCAAAGTTTGGGCTATGGAGACAATGGGAAATAAATGCTAATGAGTAGTTTTTTTTTCAGGATGATAGATATCATGGAATCAGATACCAATGATAGCTTCACAATTCCATGACTATACTAAAAAAACAAAGATTCATACACTTCAAATTGAGTAATTATATACCATAGGAATAATACCTCGTTAAAGGTTGGTTCATATGTCTATTATGCTAATACCATGATGTTTCTGTTACTTTCATTCTGTCATATACTTTGAGATCAGGTATTGTGATAATTCCAGGATTGCTTTATTGGCCAGAATTATTCTCTATTTCTTTCATATAAATTTTAGGACTTTTTTTCTAGTTGTATAAATGATTCCATTAGAAATTTTACGGGGCTTGCTTTTGTTAATATGGCTATTTTAACATATTAAATACTTTCTATCGAAAAACATGAGAGGTTCTTCATTCTTCTAGTGTACTCTTCAATTTCTTCAGTGTTTGAGAATTTTCATTGTAGAAGTCTTTCAGATTCTTGGTTAGATTTATTATTATGTAATTTACATGCTATTTTGAATGGATTTTTCTCTGATTTCTTTTATGCAGATTTCATTATCCATGTATAGAGAAGATATTGATTTTTTAAATTGATTTTATACCTTGCTACATTGCTGAATTTGGTTATGAGCTCTAGAAGTCTTCTGGCAGAATTTGTTTGTTTGTTTGTTGTTGTTGTTCTTTATTTGTTTTGCTTGTTTTCTGGGAGGAGGGAAGGGACTTCTAAGAATAAGATCATCTCATTTGCAAATAGTGTAAATTTGACTTCATATTACCCTATTAATATCAATTTTAATTCCTTATTTTGCCTAATTGCTCTGGCTAAAATTTCAGGCACTATATTGAAAATGAGTCTGAGAAAGTATACTTTCTTGTCTTGTTCCTAATTTTAGAAGAAATGCTTCCAGGTTTTCCGTGCTCAATGTGATGTTGACTTTAAACTGTTTGTATATAGCCTTTATGATGATGAGACCAGTTCCTAGTTTCTTTATTTTTTTAAAAAAAATTTAGTTTTTGTTTTCAGTTATTGATAGACCTTTTTTTAATTTATTTATAGGAGATGCTGAGAATTGAATACACTGCCTCATACACGTCAGGCAAGTGCATTCCCGCTTAACCCCAGCCCCAGATCTTCTTTAGTGTGTGTAAGATGAATTTTTAAAAAAAATATTTTTAGTTGTTGATGGACCTTTATTTTATTTATTTGTATGTGGTGCTGAGAATCAAACCCAGTGCCTCATGCATGCTAGGCAAGTGATCTAACACTGAGGCACAACCACAGCCCCTTTAACATAAATTTGTGCTGAATTTTGCCCAGTCTTTTTCTTCATCTATTGAGATGATTATGTATTTTTTGTCCTTAATTGTATTTACATGATAAACATTTATTGATTCTTATATGTTGAACCAACATTGCATCTTACTAATGAAACTGATTTAAAATTATATACCATCTTCTTAATGTGTTTTTCAATATGAGTTTCTAATATTTTTATTAAGGGTTTTTATATTTATTTTCACCAGGAATATTGTTCTACAATTTTTATCTTTCAATGTGTTCCTATCTAGTTTTATTATCAGGGTGATACTAGCTTGATAGAATGAATTTAAGTGTTCCACTTATCATTATATTTCATGGAATAATAGCAGGAACATTAGCATTAGTTTTTCTTTGAAGGTCTGGTAGATTAAACTGAGAATCTATCTGGCCCTGGACTCTTCTTTGTTGGAAGACATTTTATTACTGATTCAGACTCATTGATTTTTATTGGTCTGATTAGGTTCTCTATGTCCTCTTCATTCAATTTGGGTAAGTTCTGTGTGTCTAGAAATATGTAAATATTTCTTCAATTTTCCAATTTATTGGAATATAAGTTTTCAAAGTGTTCCCTAATGATCCCCTGGACTTCAAAGATTTATGTATTAATATATTTTTTATCTCTATAATATTATTAATTTGTATATTCTCTCTTTTTTGTTAGCTTGGCTAAGAGTTTATCAACATTGTTTACCTTTTCAAAGAACCAATTATTTTGTTAATCTTTCATTTTTTATTCCCTATTTCATTAATTTTATTTCTGTTCTTAATTACTTCCTTCCATCTATGGGTTTGGATTTTGGAATTTGTTTGTATTTGATTTTTGTTCTTGTTTTCTTAGGAACTTGGGATGCATCATTAGACTGTATATTTAGGATCATTCTAATTTTTAAAGTGGGCAATCAATGCTATAAACTTTTCTCTTAGAACCACCTTCATATTGCCCAATATAATTTTATCTCGTATTTATTTTTTTTTGATTTTAGGAATTTTAAAATTTCTCCCCACATTTCTTCTATTATCACTCAAAAGAGTATTTTGTGATCTCCCTATGTTTATGTGTTTTTTATAGTTTTTCTTGTTGTTGATTTATAATTTCATCCCATTATTATCTCTTAAGATGCAAGGGATTATAACATTTTTTGTATTTCCTAAGACTTGCTTTATGATGTTAAATACGGTTATTTGGGAGAAGGTTCCATGTATTAATCAGAATAAAATGTATTCAGATGTCCAAATGAATTTTATAGATAGCTGTTAAGTCCATTTGACTTATAGTATTATTTAAGTCTGATGTGTCTAGTGATTTTATGTCTGGTAACCCGCCTATTGAGGAGAGGTGTGTGCTATTACATTGGGATCTCTCTGAGCCTTTATGTGAAGTAGTGTTTGTTTTATGTAATTAGGTATGCTAATTACATAAGTGTTATTATGTAATTAGATGTTGGGGACAGGTATGTTTATTATCTTCTTGGATATTTTTTACTTCTCCTCTGTGATAATACCTTCTTTGTTTCTTCTAATTAGTTTTTGCTTGAAATCTGCTTTGTTGGATAGGACATTAAATAGTCCTGCTTGATTTAAGTCTACATTTGTATGGAATATCCTTTTACCGTATTGTTTTCAGCAAGTGTATTTGTTTGTGACATGAGTCTTATGCAAACAACATATACATTTAGGTCTTATTTTTAATCCATTGTGCCTGTGTATATATTCTATTTAAATTGTATAGATGGCTTACATTCAGTGTTATTATAAAGAGATGCTATTGTTTCCTGCATTTTGGTTTGTTTCTCATGTTTAAATCTATCCTAATGCATGTTCACTTAACTGTTCTTCTAATGAGATTCATCATTTAGATCCTCAGGAGTTTGTTTTTGTGTTCTTAAGTGTGTATCATTTAATTTAATTACTTTAGGTAATGCTGGCAAATGAGTTATGAATTCGTCTAGTTTATGCTTATCTAGAAAGTTTTTTATTTATTGTATTCTGAATTACAGCATTGTTGGAGGTAATAATATCTGTTAAGGTTTACTTTTCTCAGGTCTTGGAATACCTTGTTTCAAGCCCTCCTGGATTTTAAAGATTTTTTTCTGAGAAAATATATTTATTTGTTCACTACAAAATGAGGCCAGTTTCCTCATATTTTATGAGATCTTATTTTGCACATATATTGAAATAGATCCCTCACTCTTTTTTATGTGGTGATCTTTTGGTGAGTATTTATCTCTTTAAAATAAATCCTGAGCTTGATATATATCTTTTCCATACATCCATTCTGCATAATCAAAGTTTCAACTCTCATACCTCTTTGAAAGGATAAAGTAACTACAAGTAACAGTGGTAATTTAAGAGCATGACATTTATCAACATATAGCATAAATTTTATTACCGAATTTTGTAATAGAAGCCTTTCTTCTCAGAATTCCAATTTTTGAATCTCCCAACTATTAGGAAGTTTCTCTGATGTAAATATCATAACTGTTTGTTGCTTTCATTTCTGACTCACACTGGCCAAACTGGATAGGAGAGTCTGTGTGATGGGTTTCAACCCCTCCTCACATGGACACTATACCTTGGGGAAGAGGTGTATTGTGGTGTTTTCTTTGTCAGAGCAGACTTCACTCTCAAAATGGCTTTGTTGAGGAGATCTAACATAGCGGGCCAGAGGGAGGCAGCATTCTGTGTAGCTCTGTGACCTGCAAATCAAGTAGTGAGAATAATGGTTCGCTAGGAGCAATATTCCTGCTCCCATATGGGAATCATGGCCACCATGCCCATCTAGGGCTCCAGGCCACAACATTAAAGTAGGTCTCCCAACTACTCACCCACCCAGGACTACTGGGTACCCAAGAGGACACAAACAACACCTGTGTGGAATTTTCAGCCACCCACCTGAGAAGAAATTACTGACACCGCTCCCAGGCAGGACACCCAGCAGCTTCCCACATGCAGGAACCCCAGCCGTCACTCTTGTGTGGACCCCTGTCTACCAATTTGGGGTTCCCCAAGTTGCCTGCATCTTGAGACTCTGCAGCAGCAGAGATAGTCCCCTACGTGCAGTAGCCTGCCTGCACCCAAGAACTGCATACAGGCCCTGAAGACAGCCAACAGCCACACACTGCATGCCACAGGGCTTGTCTCTGAACTCATGGTCCAACACCATGACACAACAGCCTACTGCTGAAGGCATGGGCCTCAATCTTGGGTCACCTTCATCACTATCTTCAGTGGGGGGCAACATCCAGTTTAGAACTCAGGCTTGCCAGGTACCCAGTTTCTAACTCCCCCCTCTCCCTGGCAGCCACTACCTTGGCACAGTGACACCCTGGTTATCTTCACCATCCTGAGGGTGCAGATACCAGCTAACAACAGATGACTCCACCTATTGATGAGGAGGCAAGCACGAAAGATATGAATTTCCAACCAAAACAATCAGGTTTCTTCCTTCAAGGTGTTTTTTTTTTCCTCTCCCTCTCTATTCTCCCATCCTCACTTCCCCAACATATGTGAAATTAAGTACTTCACATGAATTAGGATTTTGAGGAGGGGACTCTGAATAGTATATTACAGCTATGTTTTATATTCTTTTTTCCTTTTATTCCACCAATTTCTACTATTTTAACATTTTTTAAAAATTTTTCTTAATATATATGTGTGTTTGTTTTGTGTACTCTACTGTCTTCCCAAAATTACTTCCACTCCCTTCTATCACTAATCTTCCTGTTTAGATTTCTCTTTCACATTTTCTAAGATATAACAACTCTATACCCTCACCTCCTACCTCCTCAGCATATCATCCTACTCCTCACTCCTGGTACTTTGTCCACCATCAGAAACTGTAAACCCTTTTACAAACCTACTGATATATTGTAGATTATAATTGAATTCACCACTTCTTTATATTGTGACCAAACTGTAAATGTCTTATTAGCAAAAATTTGTTTTTAGGGGTTATATTGTTTATATTGGGATCTGATAACATTGTCTGTCCTTCACCACCAAAGATAAGTATTTGATTCTTACAGGGACACTATAAGCCTATAGGGTAACAATGGTAATACCTCAGATCCACAGTGCTAGAAGAGAAGACATGGAACAATATGAAAAGACAAGGGAAGAAAGTGACACAAATGTATCAAAATACCACATTATTAGAATCCATAGGCAGCACGGCTTAAGAAATTACAGAGAAGGAGTTCAGGAAGTACATGATTAAAATGTTCTGCAAATCAAAGAATGATATAAGAGAGCAAATACAGGCAACAAAAGATCATTTGGACAAAGAGTTACATAAGCAAATACAGGAAGCAAAAGATTACGTCAATAGGTAGATAGTGGTTCTAAAAAAAAAAATCAAACAGAAATCCTTGAAATGAAAGAAACAATAAACCAAATTAAAAGTTCAATTGAAAGCATCACCAACAGATTAGACCACTTGGAAGACAGGACCTCAGACAATGAAGATAAAATATATAATCTTAAAAAGAATGTAGACAACACAGTAAAATGGAAAAAAATGAGAAGAACACTCAAGAAATATGGGATAGTATTAAAAAGACCTAATTTAAAAGTTCTTGCAATAGAGTTAAGATTAGACTTCCAAACCAAAGGAATAAACAATCTATTCATTAAATGATATAAGAATTTTTTTTTCAAACATGAAGAATGAATTGGAAAACCAAATTTAAGAGTCTTACAGGAAATCAAATGTACAAAAACACAATATATTCACACCAAGGCATATTATAATGAAAATGCCTAACATACAGAATAAGGAGAGAATATTAAAAGCCATTAGAGAAAGGAATCAGATTACATATGGGGGAAATAAATTAGGTTATGTGCGGATATTTCAACACAGACTCTGAAAGCTAGAAGATCCTGGAACAACATATATCAATCTCTAAAAGAAAATGAATGCCAACCAAGAATCTTATATCAACCAAAATTAAGTTTTAGATTTGATGATGAAATAAAAACCTTCCATGATAAACAAAAGTTAAAAGAATTTACAACTTAAAAACCTGCAAAACAGAACATCCTTAGCAAAATATTCCATGAAGAGGAAATGAAAAACAACAATGAAAATCAGCATAGGGATTTAGTACCCTAAAGGAAAAACTAATTAAAAGAAAAAAAAAATCAACTTATGTAACAAAATAAACAAAAATGGCTGGAAATACAAACAATGTCTCAATAATAACCCTCAATGTTAATGGCCTAAACTCATGAATCAAAGACAAAGACCCAACAATATATTGCCTTCTAGAGAATCATCTCATAGGAAAAGACATCCACAAAATGAAGGTGAAAGATTGGGAAAAATCATACCACTCCTATGGAATATAGAAGCAAGCAGAGGTTTCCATCCTCATATCAAATAAAGTAGATATCAAAACAAAGTTAATAAAAAGGGATAAAGAAGGACATTTCATACTGCTTAAGGGAATCATTCATCAACAAGATATAACAATAATAAATGCATATGCTCCAAATAATGGAGCATCTACATTCATCAAACAAACAAAGTTCAAAAGTCAAATAGACCACAACACAATAATTCTGGGTGACTTTAACACACCTCTGTCACCACTGAATAGATCTTCCAAACAAAAGTTGAACAAAGAAACTCTAGAACTCAATAATACAATCAATAACTTAGATATAACTGACATAGAATATTTCATCCTTCAAAGAAATAATACACTTTCTTCTCAATAGTACATGGATACTTCTATAAATTAGAGCATATATTATGCCACAAATCAACTCTTAGCAAATATAAAAAAGTAGAGGTACTAACCTGAATCCTTTCAGATCATAATGGAATGAAATTAGAAATCGATTATAAAATTAAAAATTAAAAGCTACTCCAACTCCTGGAGACTAAACAATATGCTAATGAATGAACAATGGGTTGCAAAGATATCAAGGAGGAGATTAAAAAATTCTTAGAGGTGAATGAGAACACAAATACAATGTATCAAATCTCTGGGAGACTATGAAGGCATCACTAAGAGGAAACCTCATTGCATGGAGTTTTTTTCATAAAAGAAGAAAACTCAACAAATTAATTACTTAAAATTACATCTCAAAACCCAATAAAAAGAACAAATCAACACCAAAAGCAGAAGAAGAGAGGAAAAAAATCAAAATCAGAGCTGAAATCCATGAAACTATAATAAGAGGAACAATTAAAATAATTGACTAAACAAAGTTTATTTTTTGAAAAAAAATAAATAAAATTGGCAAACTCTTAATCATGCTAATGAAGAGAAGAAGAGAAAAAACTCAAGTTACTAAAAATGTTATTAAAAGGAAATATCATAACAGACACTATAGAAATACAGAAGATAATTAGAAATTATTTTGAAAACTTGTACTCCGATAAACTAGAAAATGTTCAAGTATGGGCCGGGGTTTGTGGCTTAGCAGTAGAGTGCTTGCATATTCGAGGCTCTGGGTTTGATCCTCAGCACAATGTAAAAATAATTAAAATAAAGGCATTGTGTCCAAATACTAGTAAAATTAAAAATTAAAAAAAAATAGAAAATGTCAAAGTCATTGACAAATTTCTAGAGTCATGTCATTTCCACAGATTGAATCAGGATCATATATACAAGTTAAACAGGTCAATTTCAAGAAATGTAATAGTAGATGCTATTAGAAGCCTACCAACAAGAAAAGCCCAGGATCAGGTGGATACAAAGCTGAGTTCTATAAGACAATTAAGGAAGAACTAATACCAACACTCTTAAATTTATGTCAGGAAATATAAAAAGTTGGAATACATCCAAACTCACTCTATGAAGCAATATTATCCTAATTCCAAAATCAGGCAAAGACATATCAAAGAAAGAAAATTTCAGACCAATAACTCTAATGAACATAGATGCAAAAATTCAAAATAAAATTCTAACAAAACAAATACAAAAATATATCAAAATCATAGTGTACCACGATCAAGTGGGGTTCATCCCAGAGATGCAAACTTTGTTCAACATACAGAAATAAATAAATGTAATTCATCACATCAATAGACTTAAAGATAAGAACCATATGATCATCTCAATAGACACAGAAACAGCATTCAACAAAATACAGTACAGCATCATATTCAAAACACTAGAAAAAATAGAATAACAGGAAAATATCTCAACATTGTAAAAGCTATCTATGCTAAGCCCCAGGCCAACATCATTGTAAATGGAGAAAAATTGAAAGCATTCCCTCTAAAAACTGGAACAAGACAGAGATATACCCTCTTTCACCACTTCTATTTAACATAGTTCTTGAAACACTGACCAGAGCAATTACACACACAAAAGAAATTAAAAGGGATAATTAGCACTATTTGCCTAAAATATGATTCTATACCTAGAAGACCCAAAAAATTCCACCAGAAAACTTCTAGAACTAGTAAATGAATTCAACAAAGTAACAGGATACAAAATCAACACCCATAAATCAAAGGCATTTCTGATATCAGTGACAAATACTCAGAATGGGAAACGAGAAAAACTACCCCATTTACATTTGCCTCAAAAAAAATATGTCAATCAACCTAACAAAACCAGTGAAAGAACTCTACAATTAAACTACAGAACCCTAAAGGATAAAATTAAAGAAGACGTTAGAAGATGGAAAGTTTTGCCCTGTTCTTGGATAGACAGAATTAGTATTGACAAAATTATCATACTACCAAAATCATTATACAGATTTAAGGCAATTCCAATCAAAATTTGAATGACATTCCTCATATAAATAGAAAAAGCAGTCATTAAATTCATCTGGAAAAATAAGAGACCCAGAATAGTTAAAGCAATCCTTAGCAAAAAGGGTGAAGCAGGTGGCATCACTATACCAGACCTCAAACTATATTACAGAGCAATAATAATAATTAAAAAACAGCATGGTATTGTTACCAAAGTAGACTGGTAGACCAATGGTACATAATAGAGGACACAGAGAATAACCCTTATAATTACAGTTATCTTATATTACACAAAGGCACCAAAAACATGCATTGGAGAAAAGATAGCCTCTTCAAAAACCAGTGCTGGGGAAACTAGAAATCCATATGCAACCCAATGAAATTAAACCCCTATCTCTCTCCATGCACAAAACTCAACACTACGTTGAATAAGGACCTAGAAATTAATCTAGAGACCCTGCATCTAATAGAAGAAAAAGTAGCCCTAATCTTCATTATATCAGATTAGGCCCCTAATTCCTTAATAAGACTCCTATAGCACAAGTATTAAAGTCAAGAATTAATAAATGGGATAGATTCAAACTATAAAGCTTCTTCTCAGAAAAAGAAACAATTAGTGAGGTGAATAGAGAACCTACAGCTTGGGATCAAATTTTTACCACTTGCACATCAGATACAGCATATATATCTAGGATATATAACAAACTCATAAAGCTAAACACTAAAAAAAAATAACCCAATAAATAAATGGGCCAAGGACCTGAACAGACACTTCTCATAAGGTGATATACAATCAAGCAACAAATATATTAAAAATGTTCAACATCTCTAGCAATTAGAGAAGTGTAAGTCAAAACTACTCTAATATTTAATCTCACTCCAGTCAGAAGGGCAGCTATTAAGAATAAAAAAACAGTAAGTGTTAGCGAAATCAACTCCACTTGATTGTGGTACACTATCTTTTTGATATATTATTGTATTTCATTTGCCAGAATATTATTGAGAATTTTTGCATCCATGTTCATGTGAAGAAAAAGGCACATTCATACATTGTTGGTGTGACTGAAAAATGGTAAAGCCAATATGGAAATCAATATAGAGGTTCCTTGGAAAACTGGGAACAGAACCACCCTTTGACCCAGCTATCCCACTCCTCGGTATATACCCAAAGGACTTAAATACAGCATACTTGGGCTGGGGATGTGGCTCAAGCAGTAACACGCTTGCCTGGCATGCGTGGGGTGCTGGGTTTGATCCTTAGCACCACATAAAAATAAAGATGTTGTGTCCACCGAAAACCAAAAAAAAATAAATATTAAAAAATTATCTCTCTCTCTAAAAAACAAAAACAAAAAAACAGCATACTACAGGCACACAGCCACATCAATGTTTGTTGAAACACAATTCACAATAGCTAAACTGTGGAACCAACTTAGATGCCCTTCAGTAGATGAATGGTTAAAGAATATGTGGTATATGTACCCAATGGAATACTACTCAGTAATAGAAGAGAATAAATTCATGGCATTTGCAGGTAAATGGATGGAGTTGTAGAATATAATGCTGAGCAAAGTTAGCCAATCCAAAGTAAACCAAACGCCAAATGTTTTCTCTGATATAAGGAGGGTGATTCATAGTGGAGTTTGGAGGGTGAGCATGGGAAGATTAGCATAACTCTAGCTATGGCAAAGGGGAGGAAGAGGAAGGGAGAGGGCAAGAGGGTAAAAAAGATGGTGGAATGAGATGAACATCATTACCCTAAGTACATGTATGAATACAAGAATAGTGTGAATATGCTTTGTATATAACCAGAGATATGAAAAATTGTGAAACTTTTCTATTTCTCTCTATTCACCTCACAGATTATATAATATGAATTGTAATGCACTCTGTTGTCATATATACCAAATTAGAATTTTTTTTAATGGCATTGATTTTATGTCAGGGGCAGGGAGTATAAGTCAAGTAAGAGTTTACCTTTACCTTTACCTTCTCCATCTGTAGACTGATTTGTGTCATATTGAACCCTTTGTTCCAGAAAATCCATTTCATGTGTTGGGCATAGGTGTGTAGGATGTGTTATTTTATTCTCTAGCCCTTATTGAGACTGTAGAGGGTGACATAATGGGGGGGGTGTTGCCACTTTCTGTGTGACCCTGATCTGTTCCAACTACAGCCCCTGTCAGACACATTTCTTATCCTATGGATTAGATTGCCAATTTCAAATAAAAATATCATTTCTTCTTCTCTAGTCTGCAGACTGATAAATTTGGCCACTCTAAGTTTCTCCCTAGTCTGAATCATAGTTTCATTAATATGCCTAGATTGACTTATAGTATAGGCACTCTCTAATCCAGTGAAAAATATAGAGTAAATGGCTGTTTATCTTGGGTATTCAAAGAAGAAGTATAGAAAGAACAGAGGAAAAAAGGAAAAATATATAGATCAAAATCTGAAAAACAAAGTTGAACTGCAGAGACCCTCTACTCTGCTGGCTTAGGAATTCCAAACAAAGTCCCTACAATCTGTGCCTGCTTCCTTGATGCAATCATCTTTTCTGGGTAATACCATGTCTCAATCCTGCAAGAGAGCACCAGGATTTTCTCATATAAACTCAGATCATATTTTTTTGCTTCAGATTGATAATATGTTGGTCAGCATCTGTTTTCTTAAAATTGGAAGGAGAATATCTTTTGGCTTATTGGAGGGGAGCTTCCCTTCTCCCACTGAGCCACAGCATGTCCTACATTGCTACCATCTGTTGCTTTTATGAATTCTCTTTCTAGTTTAGAAGATAATATTTATGGTTTTCAACTAGTTGCTAGCTAGTGAATTGCCTACTGGCATTTTCCCACCATCATCCTACCTCAGTTTTTCACTGCAGAACTGCTGTTTTAATTATTCCTCATATGACCCTGTGGATCCACCATTTTCTGCATCTTTTATAATAATACATTTTTTTCTAGATGTTTTCTATTTTTATTTTATTTTATTGATTTTTTTAAAAAAATAAATGGCAGTGGAATGCATTGCAATTCTTATTACACTTACAATTTTTCACATCTCTGGTTGTACATTAAGTATGTTGACACCAATTCATGTTTTCATACATGTACTTTGGATAATGATGTCCATCATATTCCACCATCCTTGCCAATTTCCTGCCCCTCCCTTTCCCTCCCACCCCTATGCCCTATCTAGAATTAATCTATTCCACCCATGTTCCCCTTCCTACCCCACTATGAGTCAGTGTTCTTATATCAGAGAAAACATTTGGCATTTGTTTTTTGGGAGGATTGGCTAACTTAGCATTATCTTCTCCAATGCCATCCATCTAACTGCAAATGCTATGAATATATTCTCTTTTATTGCTGAGTAAAATTACAATGTGTATATATGCCATATTTTTAATCCATTCATCCACTGAATTACATCTAGGTTGGCTCCACAGTTTAGTTATTATGAATTGTGCTGCTATCAACATTAATATGGCTGTGTCCCTGTAGTATGCTGTTTTTAAGTCTTTAGGGTATAGACTGAGGAGAGGGATAGCTGGGTCAAATGGTGGTTCCATTCCTAGATTTCCAAGGAATCTCCATACTGCTTTCCATATTGGCTGCACCAATTTGCAGTCCTACTAGCAATGCATGAGTGTACATTTTTCCTCACATCCTCACCAACACTTATTGTTGTGTGTCTTCATAATAGCTGGTATTCTGACTGAAGTGAGATGATATGTTAGAGCAGTTTTATTTGCATTTCTCTGATTGCTATAGGTAATGAGCATTTTTTCATTTATTTGTTGCTTGATTATATATCCTCTTTTGAGAAGTGTCGGTTCAGGTCCTTGACCCATTTGTTGAATGGGTTATTTGGGTTTTTTGCTACTTAGCTTTTTGAGTTCTTTATAGATTAGTGCTCTATCTAATGTGTGAGGAGTAAAAGTTTGCTCCCAGTATGTAGAATCTCTGTTCACCTCACAGATTGTTTCTTTGGCTGAGAAGAAACTTTTTAGTTTCAGTCCTTCCCATTTATTGATCTTGGTTTTAATTCTTGGTTTTAATAAGACACTATAGGAGTCTTATTAAGGAAGTTGGAGCCTAATCCCACATAATGAAGATTAGGTCCTACTTTTTCTTTTATTAGACATAGAGTCTCCGGTTTAATTCCTAGGTCCTTGATCCACTTTGAGTTGAGTTTTGTGCATGGTGATAGATAGGGATTTAATTTCATTTTGTTGCATATGGATTTCTAGTCTTCCCAGCATCATTTGATGAAGATGCTATCTTTTCTCTAATGCATGTTTTTGGCACCTTTGTCTAATATAAGATAATCATAATTTTGTGGGTTAGTCTCTGTGTCCTCAGTTCTTTACCATTGGTCTACCAGTCTTTTTGGTGCCAATACCATGCTGTTTTTGTTACTATTGCTCTGTAGTATAGTTTAAGATCTGGTATAGTGATTCCACCTGTTTCACTCTTCCTGCTAAGGATTGCTTTAGCTATTCTGGGACTTTTATTTTCCAGATGAATTTCATGATTGCTTTTTCTATTTATATGAGGAATGCCATTGGGATTTTGATTGGAATTGCATTAAATCTGTATAGTGATTTTGGTGGTATGGTCATTTTAATAATATTAATTCTGCCTATCCAAGAGCAAGGTTCATCTTTTCATCTTCTAAGGTCTTCTTTATTTCTTTCTTTAGGCTTCTGTGGTTTTCATTGTATAGATCTTTCACCTCTTTCATTAAGTTGATTCCCAAGTATCTTAATTTTTTGATGTTATTGTACATGTGTTAGCTTTCATCACTTCATTCTCAGAGGATTTGTCACTGGTATAAAGAAATGTCTTTGATTTATGGGTGTTGATTTACATCCTTCTACTGTGCCGAATTCATTTAGTAGTTCTAGAAGTTTTCTGGTGGAGCTTTTTGGGTCATATCATCAGCAAATAGTGCTAATTTAAGTTCTCCTTTTCCTATACATATCCCTTTAATTTCTTTAATCTGTCTAATTGCTCTGGCCAGTGTTTCAAGAACTATGTTGAATAAAAGTGGTGAAAAAGGGCATCCCTGTCTTAATCCAGTTTTTAGAGGGAATGCCTTTAATTTTTCTCCATTTAGAATGATGTTGGCCTGATAGATAGATAGCCTTTATGAAATTGAGATATACAGACCAATATCAAGTGAAGAAAATAGAAGATGCCATCAGAAACTTACCAACCAAGAAAATCCCAGGACCAGATGGATACACAGCCAAGTTCTACAAGACCTTTAAAGAAAAACTAATACCAATACTCTACAATTTATTTCAGAAAATAGAAAAAGTGGCAGCATTTTCAAACTCATTCTATGAGGACAATATCACCCTGATCCCAAAACCAGGCAAGCATCAAAGAAAGAAAACTTCAGAACAATATCTCTAATGAATATAGACACAAAAATTCTCAATAAAATTCAGGCAAATCGAATACAAAAACATATCAAAAAGATTGTGCACCATGATCAAGTGGGATTCATCCCAGGGATGCAAGGTTTTTTCAACATAAGGAAATCAATATATGTAATTTATCACATCAATAGACTCAAAGATAATAATCATATGATCATCTCAATAGATGCAGAAAAAGCATTTAACAAAATACAGCACCCTTTAATGTTCAAAACACTAGATAAAGTATAAAAATACATTTTAAGATATTTTTGACATAATTAATATCAGGATTTCCTATAAATTTAGATTAAGTAATGTTGATTATTGATCATCTACACTTGTTTATAATTTTAACATATTACATTTTTAAAAATTCTTAACATGATAAAATCACTTCAAAAATCTATTGTTATGGGGCAAGAGGTGTAACTCAGTAGTAGAGTGCTTGCCTAGCATAACTGAGGCACTGGGTCCAATCCTCAGCAACACATGAAATGAAATAAATAAAATAAATGTACTGTTTCTATCTATATCTAAGTATATATTTGAAATCCTATTGTTATAAAGTTTTCAAATAAGATTAGAATTGTTTTTTATCCTCTTTTTTAACACACCTGTAAGAAGTATATTTGCTGCCCACTTTAAACCTAGTGAAGTTTACTTTCCATAAGTTGGTGTACAATCTATAGAAAGTATACACTTTAAAAAGTTTTTAAGGAAAAAATCCTCCATTGAAGATTTGGCCCCTGGATAGGAGTGAAAAAAATTATTGAACAGCTCCAACCCAAAACCTGTCAAAAGTTTATTGTACCATGAATTCAGAAAATGTTAAATAGATTATTAGTAGGCCAAAAACAATGAATTCCAACCCCTATCAATTTTGCAATGGACCTGGAAGGAACCTGAGATACATTTAGAATGTGGTTGAAAAAACACATACAATGGATCAAACTTACTTCCAGGTTGGAAAAATACATCTACCCAACATAATTTTCCAACCTGGACACCAGTGAGGATGCACTGAAATCTTCAGTAAAATTGTGAGCTAACATAATTTGCCCCATCACTGTTTTATGTGCAAATTATATGTGTGTGGCTGTGCAGAGGGATATATTCACAAAATCTTAGGGGAACTGTTTTATGAAATACTTTTGAATATATAGAACATTGATTTTGTTCTATATATTAAAAGTCTATTCTTTCTCGCAGGATAGTTGATTTCCTTATAATAGAAGCTATATGGAAATAGCATACATCTGTTTTAAATTCTAAGCACCTCCCCCCCTTTTTTTGCTTCCTGAACAACAGAGTTTGGAAACACCCTTTTCCCAAGGGTTAAGATTCTTCTTAACCCTCTTTCCAAAAGATAAATATCAGTGGCTTCTCCTTGATCAAGGCAGCAATTTTTTCTTTGGTGCAGGCACCAAGAAAATAAGATTTTGATCCTGATGAAACCATTCTTTGCTTCCCTCCTGGTAAACCCTTTCTACACAGATCTGGGGTTTGGTATCCCAGTCCATATTTAAATCTAACTACTTGTCAAGACAAAACTAGATTTGTTCACAAAAATTCCCACTACTTACTGTAAAGTGATTTCATAGTTAATGTGAACTGGACAACTCTTGAATGTAAACAAATACAAATGAGTATATAGTGATTGCAGGGCACAGGGTTGGAGGGGAGGTAAGGAGCACTTACAGAGTCATTCAAACTTGTAAATCCAAATTTGACATCAATATTTACTGAAAACAGTATCTGAGCAAAAAAAAAAAAAAAAAAAACATGAAGTTTTTAGTATATTTCTTTTGTATTTCTAGCTTAATTATGTTTACAAAAACTATGGATGAAAAGATGTTATAAACAACATTGTATAATGGAATTCTTTGATCCCAGCTCTCTGTCTCTGCCTGAGTGTGTTTGTTTATAAATCATTTATTTTTCTCAAATTGGGAATAATGCAGGTTCCTTATGTTTTCTTTTCAATGGCAAGCTTACATTTTCAAATTGTTTCAGTTTAATAGTCACTGTGAATTTCCATTAGTTCTTAGATACAAAAAGATAGGGCATCTTGCCAAATGGAATTAGGAAGTTTTAAAATATTATTGTTTTATTGTTGAATTTATATTAGGTAGCAAAAGAAAGACCTTGCCAGATGACTGAGCTTACTTCCTAGTGTGCTCAACTTTTAACAATGTATTCAGTCTTTCAGGCCAGTGAGTTCTTTTACTAAAGTCATGGAATAATATGGGAGAGTTTTTGCCTAAAAGTTAGAACCTGACTTTATATATTGGAGTGTCTTGTTGTTATAGACTAAATGTTTGTGTCTCCCCAAGATTCACATGTTGAAATCTCAACTGCCAATATGATAGTACTAAAAGGTGGGTCCTTTGTGAGGTAATTGAGAGGGTGAAGTTTTGTGTGTGGGATTAGTTCTCTTATAAAGGAAATGTGAGTGCTCTCTAACCCTCTTTCCATCATGTGAAAACACGGAAAAAAAGGTGGTCATGTGTGAATCAGAATGCAAGCCTGCATTAAGCACTAAAACTGATACCTTTTGCTTGGACTTTTCCAGCCAATAGGATTGTGAGAAATAAATGTTTATTGTTTAAGTTACATAGTCTATGGTATTTTGCTATAGAAACCCATATGGACTAAGACACTTATTTTTGTAGAATAATCTTTCTTTGGAGTAAGAACTTTTGTATAATTTCTGGATGGCTATAGTATATAGAAAATCAGAGGAATCTGTTTGTATTTCTGCCAATATTATTTTTATGAATATATTCTCCAAAGCTAATTTAACTCTTTAGACTGAAGAAAATCATATTAAACACAAAAATGTTTTTGTCTTTTTAATACTATTGTTTCCATGATGCTTTTTAAATATAGTATAAAAGGTTCATATAGTCTCTTTAATTAAATTTGCATGTTGGAACGTCAAACCTCATGACACATAAGTGATTTCAGGTTTTAGTAAATTGGCACCTTCTAGCTAAAATAGTGAATTTCATTAAAAAATGTATTTTTATTCAAGTCCATTGTATACCCAAGGTTATTCTTATATTCTTATATTAATAATGCATATCTAATGAATTTTTTATTTGTCATAGTAAGCAAGTGAATAATTGAAAGATGATAAAACATGATTTTCAACCACAATTTGGTTCGCTGGACAATACCATGTAAAATGTACACATAAATTTATCCCCTGTTTAGAACTCCTCTACCATTTTAAATAGATAAATTTCTAATTTATTAAGATTTCAGAAATATTTCTCAGTTCACAAACAGCAAATCATTTGAGGTCAGGTTTTATTAAAGAATGTTCCAAATATTTGATCATAGAATCTTGGATTTTTATCTTTTAAAGGAAATGTTAATTATTTAAAGATGAATTTTATAAAAATTTAAAATAGACTTTGAAAATGTATATGTTTGCTTTTTGCTACAAATAATTAAGCTCAACATTAAAAAACATCAGATGCAATGAAACCAAAGAGAATATATTCTGACAAAATTAAGTGATGAACTCCAGAGATTGTTCACTTACATTAACTTAAACAAGCAAAATAGTCGAGCAAACAAAGGCCTTTCCTTTTTAACCTCAACCGATATTTATTTAATCCATGTAAAGATATAAATGTTCCAAGAGTTCAAGGACCTTACTTCCTTTTCTAAATTCATTAAGAGCAATCTTACACATAATAAAACATACAATAAAGAAAAAACACAATAAAGCAAACATACATACACAGTTCTCCAGCTCAATAAACAATTATAATATAATCCTCTGTATAACCTCACCAATCAGATTTTCCTCCTTCTTTTCAAGAAAAGTTACTCTTTTGATATTGATATGTATATTTTTATTCATGTTTTTACACTATGTATTTTATAAGGAGAACTCATAATAATGTAAATATTGTTTTGGATATTTTAAAATTTTATGTAAGTAGTGTAACACAACTTATTCTTTCTATACAATATTTTCTAGATATTTTGCAATGATAACACATGTAGATCTATGCCATATGTCATTCATTTTAACATTAAGATTGTATTTCATTAGATTAATAAAGCATAATTTAATTTCCATTATTTTTACACTGCACTTTAATGTTATCACCACTGTTTCAATTTTACAATGTTCTGTGAACATTCTTGTATAAAAATCCTTACACACATGTACACAGATTTCTTTAAAGAATATGCTAATATTTATTTTACATAAACTTCAAGAAAATGCTAAATTAATTTGTGAAGATAGTGAAACAGAGTTTCTTTGAAATTTAAAGTTCTGAACTGTTTTCATTCTCAAAGTTCCTAAAAAGGAAAAAAAAAATGTTAAGAATGGATTTGCTGGGCCATAGATGATACTGACCTTCAAATATATCACACATTGCCAAATTATTTTCCAGATTAAATGTATTTTTGTTAGTGTTCTCAGTACACTATACCTTCTGCAATTATTGGTTGAGTCAGATTTGAATTTTTGAATTTCAGTGAATAGAAATTATCATGCATGTTCTCAGGCTTTATTTTGCATATCCTTGAATATTAGTGCAGGTAAATAGTATTTTATATGATACAGACTGTTCAGAGTTCCTCTTTTTTGAACTATATATTTATATATGTTATAGTTAGTGTTGAATTCTCATCATTTTGCAGTATTTATTTGTACATTTGCAATTTTGTATATTAGTTCTTTGTTAAGGATATGTCTTGCACATATTTCCTGTTAGTCCGTTTTGCTCCAAATTTATTTATAGCATCTTAATTATGTGCAATTTAGCTTATTTATTTTATTTGGTTAAATTAATCAATATATTTTGCAAGGTTGTAAGGATGTTCTTCATGTCTTTTAAATAAATCTTTCTTTCCTCAAATTATTTCATGTGTGCATGTATATTTTATATATATTGCATATATCAATATTTTAGAAGTTTTAAAGTTTTATCCTTAAGTCCAAAATCAACTGAAATTGCTTTTTGTATACAGTTTGATGTAGGGACTTACTACACATTTTATTAGAATATTCATTTTCTAGGCACCATTTATTGAAATGTTCACTTAATAAGTTTCTATTATTGCAGATATATTTCTGAGTATTGTTTTTATTCTGTTAGTGAATTTGCCTATGCCTGAGCCAACCCCACAGTAGCATTACTAAAATAGCTTTATGATATCATGATATCTATTAGGAAAATTATTCTACTTTGTCCTACTTTTTCAATTGTGCATCACCTACTATTGACCCATTTTATTTCCACATGTAATGGTCAATTTTATATATCAAACTGCCCAAATATCTGGTAATACATGTGTTTGTGAGAGTGTTTCTAGAAGAGACTAGTATTTGAATTGGTAGAATCAAGAAGATTGCCCTCACTAATGTAGTTGATGATCATCCAATTCCTTAATACCTCAAGAAAAAAAAAAAAAGAGTGAAAGAGTGAATTTGATTCTATCTGAGCTGTGATACTCATTTTTTCCTGCCCTTACAGTGCTCCTGTTTCCTGGTTTGGACTCCAAATAATACTTATACCATAAGCTTTCCTGGTCTTCAGGATTTTGAAGTGAATTATGCCACTAGGTTTCCAAGTTCTCCAATTTGAAAATAACTGCCTTATGGGCTGGGATTGTGGCTCAGCGGTAGAGTGCTCCCCTAGCACGGGTAGCAGGACCTGGGTTTGATCCTCAGCACCACATAAAAAAGAAAATAAAGGCATTGTGTTGTGTCTATCTACACCTAAAAAATAAATATTTTTTTCTAAAAAAGAAAATAACTGTCTTGTAACTTTTTGGCTTCCATAATCAAGTAGGTCAATTTTTATATCTCTTGTTGGGTATCTTTCTCTGGAGGAGAATCATGCATAAATAATTCAAAATAAATTTTTCATGTTGTACAATAAACAGGATTTTGAGTGAGACTGAATTAAATTCATGGAATAGTGGGATAAATTGACATCTGTATGATATTGATTCTTACAAATCATGGGTACAGTTTCTGTGCAATGGAATACATTTTCTTTAAAATCTTTCAATTGTGTTTTAAAAAATATTTTAAAAGTAACTTGCATATCTACTGAACTCACTCCTAGGTACTTAATAAATTTTATAACTATTTTAAGTTACATAATGGGGGGGGCAGGGATTGAACTCAGGGGCACCTGACTACTGAGTCACATCCCCAGTCCTATTTTGTACTTTATTTATAAACACGGTCTCACTGAGTTGCGTCTCACTTTTTCTGAAACTGGCTTTGAATTCCAGATCCTCCTGCCTTAAACTTCTGATCCACTGGAATTTACAGTTGTATGCCACCACACCTGGCCAATGTCGATTCTTAATATTATACTTTGCAATTATTTGTTGCTAGTAATTACAAATGCAATTGAGTTTGGAGTATTGATCTTCTATTCACAGACCTTTCTGAAAACATTTACTAATTGTTATAATTTATGTATAAATATTTTTGATTGTGTATGTATGCAAATTCCTGTATGCATGTAATGTAACTTGTATTTCTTTCTTATAATTGATCATTTTTGACTGAAAGATTCACTATAATATTGATAGTTTGGTGATAGCACATATCCTTGTGTAACATTAGTTTGCACATAAAAACTTAAAATGTTATACTATTAAGTATGATATTTATCACAATGTTAGATACTGTATGAGATAAATAGTGTTTTTTTCTCCTTTCAGTTTTTTAAGTGAACATGAAAAATTTGTCAAATGAACTTTTTGCATCTTATAAAGATACAGTTTTTTTCCATTAGTCCATTAATATCTTTACTAATATAGATTTTCACAAAGGTTAACATGAATCAATAAACTCAGTTTGGTCATGTTTTATGATATTTTCTTGAGTCAATTATTTATATTTTGGAGATTTTTTACACCTATATTCTATTTAATTTTTTTATTATTGCATTATAGTTATAGATAGTAATGGAGCTCATTTTGACATATTCATACTAACATGGAATATAATTTGCTCCAATTCAATCCCCAGTACTTTCACTTTCTTTTTTCTCCTCACTCCTCATTTCCCTTTCTATACCCTATGTATCTTTCTTCAAATTGTTAATTTTTATTTTAATTGGTGCTTTAAGGATATACATAAAGGTAGAATTCTTTTGGTATATTCACGTATGTACATGGCATAATTTAGTCAATTTCATTCCACTATCCTTTACCTAATCCTCCTCTATCTCCTTAATTCTTTTTTCTCCACTCCACTGGTCTCCCTTCTATTTTCATGGTATCTCCTTCCCCCATTTTCTACTCATTTTGCTCTGGCATCTGCATATGAGAGAAAACATTCAACTCTTGAACTTCTGAGTCTAGGTTATTTCACTTAGCATGATATTCTCCTATTCCATCCATTTAGCAACAAATGACAAAATTTTAATTTTCTTTTATTTTTAATGAATTTTAGATGTTAATGGACCTTTATTTTATCCATTTACTTATATGTGGTGCACAGAATCAAACCCAGTGCCTCACACATGATAGACAGGGGATTTACCACTAAGCCACAACCTCAGACCCAATTTTAAGCCTTATGGCTGAGTAAAACTGCATTGTGTATAAACACAACATTTTCTTTATTTATTTGTCTATGAATGGTCATCTGGACTGGTTTCATAACTTGGCTTTTGGGAATTACATTTCAATGAGCATTGATTTACCTTTATCACCTTAGTATACTGATTTTAGTTATATGGATAAATATCAAAGAGTGAGAAAGTTGAGTTATTTAGTGGTTCCATTCTTAGTCTATTTCTGTACTTCCATACTTATTTCCATAGTAGTAGTATTAATTTGTAGTCCCACCAAACATGTATGAGCATGCATTTCCTCCACATTCTCTCCATTATTTATTATTATTTGTATTAAAGATAATTGTCACTCTAACTGGGATGAGATAAAATCTTAGTGTAGTTTTATTTGCATTTCACCGATTGCTAAAGACATTGAATTTTTTTTTTCATTTATTTATTGGACATTTGTATTTCTTTTCTTTTTTTTTTGAGAAATGTCTGCTTAGTTATTTTTCTCATTTATTAATTAGGTTATTTGATTTTGTTTGATTATTTGTTGTTTGAATTTAAGGGCTTTTTTAGTTTTTAAAATATATTATGGATATTAATTCCTGCCTGAGGACTAGCTTGCATATATTTTTCTCCCACCCTGCAGACTCACTACTCACATTCCTAATTGTTTCCATTGTTGTGCAAAAGCATTTAATTTGATACAGTTCCACTTGTAGATTCTTGGTTTTATTTCTTGAGCTTTGGGGATCTTATTAAGGAAGTTGGTGACTGTGCCAATATGTGAAAAGTGTTGAAGCTATGTTTTCTTCTAGAACTTCCAAAGATTTTGTTTGGTCTAGTTATATGCCTCTTGATGAACTTTAACTGAACTTTCATGCAGGGTGAGAGTTGGGAATCTAGTTTTGCATTCTTCTATATATGGATACCCAATTTTACTAGCTCCATTTGTTAAAAATCTAAGTTTTCATAAACAAGTTTTTGGTAATTTTCTCAACTATTGGATCACTGTATCGATTTAAGTATGTCTCTGTGTCTTCTATTCCATTCCATTGGTCTTGTCTGTTTCAATGCCAACACTATGATATTTTTGTTGCTCTAGCTCTGTAGTATAATTTGAGGCTTGGTATTCGTGGAGATTTGCTTTTGCTATTCCAGATCTTTTAGTCTTTCAAATAAATCTTTTTGGGGATACCAGGGATTGAACCCAGGGGTACTCAACTACTGAGCCACATCCCCAGCCATATTGTATATTTTATTTAAAGACAGGGTCTCACTGAGTTGCTAAGAGCCTTACTTTTGCTGAGGCTGGCTTTGAACTCATGATCCTCATGTCTCAGCCTTCCAAGCCACTAGGATTACAGGCATGCACCACCACACCCAGCTTCTTCCAAATAAATTTTAAGACTGCTTTTTCTAGTTTTGTAAAGTATGTCATTAATATTTTGATGGAGATATCAATGAATCTGCATATCACTTTTGGTAGTATGGCCATTGTAACAATATTAATCCTGTCTACCCAAGAAAATCCAAGATATTTCCATCCTATAAGTTATTCTTCAGTTTATATCTTCAGTGTTCTACAGTTTTCATTGTAAAGTTCTTTAATATACTTGGTTTTATTTACCCCTACTTAAGTATTTTTATGCGTGTGTATGTGTATGTGTGTGTGGGGGGGTATTTATATGTAATATATAATTATATATATATATATATATGTGTGTGTGTGTGTGTGTGTGTGTGTGTGTGTGTGATTTATTGAACAGAATAGTTTTTATTGATTTCTATCTCAGCAGATTCATTATTGGAGTATATAAAACTACATTTATTGATTTGCATAGGTTAAAAAAACTTTGCATCCTTGAGGTGAAATTCACTTAATCATGATATTCAATGTTCTTAATATATTTTTGAATATAGTTTGTTAATATTTTATTAAGGATTTTTGATGTATGTATTCATCAGTGATCTTGCCCTATAGTTTTCTTTTCTAAATGTGTCTTTGTCTGGTTTTGTTATCAAAGTGATACTAGCCTTAGAATGAGTTTGAGATTTTTTCCTCCTTACTATTTCATGCAATAATTTGAGGAAGATTAGCAATATTCTTTAAATGTCTATTAGAACTTGACTGAGAATTCATCTTGCCCTGAGATTTTCCTTGTTGAAAGGTTTTTAATTGCTGCTTCAACCTAAGTATTTAATATTGGTCTGATTATGCTTTCTGTATATGCTTGGTTTGATTTTGGAGGTCATATGTGTCTAAAAATTTGCCAATATCTTCTAAATATTCCAGTTTATTGAATTATACATTTTAAAATTGTTTCTATTGATTCTCTGAATTTCAAAAAATGTCTGTATTGATATCTCTTTGTTTATCCCTAAATTTGTTGATTTGGGTTTTTGCTTTCTTTCTTTTGCTTGGTTTAACTAAAGTGTTTATAAATCTAGTTTATCTTTTCAAATAACCAGCTCTTCTTTTCATTGAGCCTCTATATTTTTTTATTCACAATTTTATTCATTTCAGCCCTGATCTTAATTATTTCATGTCTACTAATGATTTTGGAATTAATATGTTCTTGTTTGTGTAGGGCTTTTAAGTATAGATTATGTGTTTGTGATCTTTCTATTCATTATTATGTAGGAACTCAATGGTACAAAATTTCCTCTTAGACCAGTCTTCATACTTTCTGTCCCAGAGATTTTGATATGTTGAATTCCTATTCTCATTTATTTATATTATTTTAAAAAATCTCTCCTATTTATGTCCATGACTAATTCCTCACTCAAAATTGTATCATTCAATCTCCACATATTAAAATGGTTTCTGATTTTATTGTGTTGATTTCCAATTTATTCCATTATAATCTTATACGATGCAAGGAATTACCTCTAATTTTTGTATCTGCTAAGACTTGTCATGTATCATAAAATATGGTCTATTTTCATGTGCAGAGAAGAAAATGAAATGTGGTTGATGGATGAAATATTCCATAGATGTCTGTTAGATCCACTTTATTAACAGCAAGTTTTTTAGTTCTTATGAGTCTACTTTGTTTTTGTCAGGATGACCAATCTATTGGTAAGAGGGTTCTATTGAAATCTCCTTCTATTATTATGTTGGGGGTCTTTTTGAGTCTTCATATTGAGTAGGGTTTATTTTATGTATGGAGGTGCACCAATGTCTGTGGTATAAATATTTACAGTCATTATATCTTGTTGCTGGTTGTTACACTTAACCAGTATTTGTTATGGTTTAGATATTAGGTGTTCCCCTAAAGCTCATGTGTGAGACCAATGAAAGAACATTCAGAGGTAAAATGATTGGGTTAATTACCAATTAGTTATTAATCCCCTGATAAGAATTAACTGAGTGGTTATTGAAGGCAGGTAGGGTATAGCTGGAGGAATGGAGCATTAGAGATGTGTCTTTGGTGTATATATTTAGTATCTGGTGAGTGGAATTTCTCTTGCTTTCTGATCATGTCTTGAGCCACTTTTCTTCATGATACTCTTCTGCCATGATGTTCTGCTATACCTCAAACCCCAAGGAATGGAGTCAGCTGTCTAAGACCTCTGAAAGCATGAGTCCCAAAGTAAACTTTTCTTCCTCTAAAATTGTTCTTGTTGTGTCTTTCAGTCATAATTGCCAAAAAAAATCTTACTAAAACAAATATGAAGTGACCTTCTTAGTCTCTTTTGATTAACTTTGGCTTGGAGACTACTTTGCAAATATGAGAGTAGCTACTTCTGATTTTTTATCTCCATTTATAAGTTATAACTTTTTTTATTATTCTCTCACCTCAGGCTGCAGAAGATTTTGCCTGTAAGATAAGCCTCATAAAAAAAGAGAGAGACAGATGGATCTTGTTTTCTAATACATTCTGCCATCTATGTCTTTTGAATGTTGAGTTTAGGCCATTTTTTGTTATTATTATGAAAAGATTCTTTTTATATCCTGCCATTTTGATTTATTTCTAATGTTTAATTGAGAATTTATTTCTTTAATTAATTATTCTGATAGTGAAATTCATCATCATATCACCATGCTGGTTTTGTTATTGGTTTTTCATTTTTACTCCATACATTATTTCATTGAGTATGTTTTATAGTGCTGGTTTATGGTTATAAATTCTTTTAGTTTCTGCTTATTATGGAAGTTTCATATTTCATCTTAAATTCTGAAGGACAGCTTTTTGGTATACCAGAATCTTGATTGGATATATTATCTTTTAGGACTTGACAGGTAGTCTCTTATGACTTTTAGAGTCTGGCCTGAGAATCAGTAGAAAGTCTAATCAGCTTCCCTCTAAATATGACCTGCCATTTCTCTCTTGTTTTTTTTTTTTTAAATACTATCCTTGTTCTGTATATTAGACATTTTACTTATGTGTCTTTGATAAGACCTTTTTTTGACCTTGTCTACTTGGTGTTCTAAATGCCTCTTGAATTTGGATCTCTACCTCATTCTTAAGATTTGGAAATTTTCCTGAAATTATTTAATTGAACATTTTTTTCATTCCATTAGTTTGTATCTCAAGGCCTTCTTCTATGCCAATGAATACTAGATTTAGATCTAAATATTATCCTATATGCCTCAAATATTCTAGTCATGGTCTCTTAGCATCTTTTCTCTATTGTCAACTCTATTTTCAAGATTATACTTTGTCTTCAGGCCTGAAAAATCTGTCTTCTCTGTGGTCCAATCTATTGGTAATACTTTCAACTGAATTAGATATTTTGGCATCATTCATTCATTCATTTCCAGAATTTCTGTGTGATTCTTTTTCAGAACCTTTTTCCCTTTATTTATTTATTTTTTTTTTATTTTTTTTTTTTTTAGAGAGAGTGAAAGAGGAGAGAGAGAGAGAGAGAGAGAGAGAGAGAGAGAGAGAGAATTTTTAATATTTATTTTTTAGTTCTCGGCGGACACAACATCTTTGTTGGTATGTGGTGCTGAGGATCGAACCCGGGCCGCACGCATGCCAGGCGAGCGTGCTACCGCTTGAGCCACATCCCCAGCCCCCTTTTTCCCTTTATTGAAATGTATTTTACTTTCCATATTTTCTGTCTTACTTTATTCTTTACATCTTTTTTTTGGTTTGTTATTTAAACTATGATCTTTCTACATTTTTTCTCTAAAATTTCCTCCATTGTGGTGTTAATGGGAGAAGTTGTTGGAAAATATATAAGTATTGATACTCCTATTTAATGGGTAACTACTGATATTTACAATATCAAGCACTACTTTGAGAAGAGATACTAAACCCTATTAACTGCAATCACTTCAGAGCAAAGCCATGTAATAATCAACCTTTCCAGGGAAATGTTTTGTAAATGTTGTCCACATTCCTCATATCCACATATAAAATTGGAATAATATTTTTGCATAAATTGAAAAATTACTTATTAAAAACTTTAAAATTACTATTAAACTGTATAGGTATTGAAAAGGGAAAGGAGGGAAAAAATGCTAAAAAAGGGAAAGGATGGAAGATAGTACAAACTAAGATAAAAAGTAGATAAGAAAATGATAGGGAGCAAACAGGATACATGAGGTAACAGAATAAGTCTATACTCTGGGCCTACTGGTCTAATTATCACATGCTTTCTTTTTTAAAAAGCAATTTGCCTGCAGTCCTGCCTGGTTTATGTCATCAGGATATGTCATATTCCATAGCAAACTACTTGTTATCTGAAGGAGAAATGCAGGCCCAAAATGCTGATAAAAAAGAACCAAAGTTACCCTGATGGTGCGATGTCTTTTGTGGCCTTTAAACAGATTTGATTTCAGACCTCAGAGGGATAAAGATGATTTCCCATAACCATAAAGTCTATAAGAATAGCTTTCAAGTAGAACTGGTCAGCATAAGTCAAATGGACCTAGAGATGTCATCCTATTGTCAATCAGAGTCAACAAGTGAATTTGGCTAGGACACCTGGAAATTTTCCTGGAAAC